>NC_142027.1:133079592-133707648 GCF_982192425.1 Myodes glareolus
CCTCCCCCAAACCCAGATACACACACACACATAAATAAAATGTTTACAAAAATAGTTCGGGGCTGGAGAGATGACTCAGTGGTTAAGAACACTGACTGTTCTTCTGGAGGATCCAGGTTCAATTCCTAGCACCCGCATGGCAGCTCACACCTGTCTGTAACTCCAGTTCCAGGACACTCTCACACAGACATACATGCAGGCCAAACACCAGTGAACGTAAAATAAAAATAAGTCAAGAAGAACAGTTCAATATTACTGCTCATAGTTAATCTCAAGATTCCTAAAGTGGGGAGAGGGTGATAGTTAAGCATTGGCAGGGAGGGGGAAAGACAGGGCTGTTGTCATCCTGACAGTTAGAATGGCTGCAATAACCGTGGGCTGGGTGGAGTGACCTCTAGACGGCCGCTAGGTCTAGAAGCTAGAAGTCTGAGGTGAAAGTGTCCCCTCAGCCCATTTCTGGCAAGGGCAGGTTCCTGAGACAGCAGGAGAGTGCACAGGTGCCATGTTTCAGTCAAAGTTTCTATCGCGGTGATACAGCACCATGACCCAAAGCAATCTGAGGGGAAATGATTTTATTATTATTATTATTATTATTTTATTATTACGTATACAATATTCTGTCTGCGTGTATGCCTGAAGGCCAGAAGAGGGCACCAGCCCTCATTACAGATGGTTGTGGACCACCACGTGGTTGCTGGGAATTGAACTCAGGACCTTTGGAAGAGCAGGCAATGCTCTTAACCACTGAGCCATCTCTCCAGTCCGGAAATGATTTGTTTAGAGTCCGTGACACAGGGAAGTCAGGCAGGAACTGAAGGCAGGGAACCTGGAGGCGGGAGCTGACACAGAGGCCATGGAGGGGTGATGCTTATTGGCTTGTTCCCCAGCCTGCTTTTATATACCACCCAGGACCACCTGCCCAGGGATGGCCCCACCTGCAGTGGGCTGGCCCGTTCCCATCAATCACTAATTAAGAAAACGCCCTACAGGCTTGCCTGAAGGTCAATCTGATGGGGACATTTTCTCAGTTGAGGTTCCTCTTGCCAGATGACTACAGTTTGGGTCAAGTTGAGAAAAGACTTGCCAACATAAGGACTCTAAGCTATTACTATTAATGGGGTGTGTATGTGTGTGCGCGTGTGTGCATGTGTGCGCGCGTGTGTGCATGTGTGCGTGTGTGCATGTGTGCCACAGCATGTATGTAGAGGGCAATTTTGTGGAGTTAGTTCTCTCCTTCAATCCTTGCATAGGTTCTGGGGTGGTCAGGATGCCAGGTTTGCATAACAAGTGCCTTCACACTCTCAGCCACCTCACCAGCCCTGAGGTCTCGCATTTTGTAAATTTTATTTCATGTATAAGGGTGTTTGCACGTGTGCGTGTCTGTGCGTCACTCGTGTGCTTGAAGGAGGCCTGTGGAGGCCAGAGGAAGGTGTCAGATTCTCTGGAATTGGAGTTACAGATGATTGTAAGATGCCATGTGAGAAATGAACCTGGGTCCTTTGCAACAGCAGCAAGCGACGAGCCATCTCTCCAGCGCCACTGAGGGCTTTTTGTTTGTTTGAAACAAGGTATCACTAGGTATGGCTGTCCTGGAACTCACTATGCAGACCAGATCCGCCGGCCTCTGCCTTCCAAGTGCTAGGTTTAAAGGCGTGTGCCACCACACCTGGCTCCACTGAGGTCTTTTCTTCTCTCTCTTTTTTTCTTTAACTTCTTTATTGATTCTTTGGGAGTTTCACATCATGCACCTCAACTCTGCTCACTTCCTGATCCTCCCATATCATCCCCTCACCCCTGCAGTGCCGCCTACAAAAGAAAACAAAACAAAGTAAGCAAGCAAACAAAAATAAAAACAGCAAAACAAAACAGCAAAAACCCCTCTTGCTTCTCCTTTCCCGCCTCTCCAATACCTCTATTCATCCTGGTGACACTGGGGGCCTCAGTATGTGACATAGTACACTCACCCTTCTGTCCTATCAGCTTTACTAGTAAATGTTCATTGCAATGAGTCAAGGCCTCTGGTTCTGGCACACCATCCTCACTGAATCCTCACCGGAACTCTCCTCTGATAGCCTGTTGCTGCCCTGAATCACGGAGACCCTGCGGGTAACATTCCACAAGACCAGTCCCTTCACGAACCCCAGCAAGTCCTAAATGCTAGGATGGGCCAACCCAAGGCCTGGCTGTGGGCTTGGGTGGTAGCTGAGGTATTGGGACCACCTGCCCCAGGCAAGGGGGTGGAGTCAGCTCCCCTTCCTGTGTGTCTTCAGGGTCAGTTCACCCCCACTTGTGGTGAGGGGTGGGGCCAGCTCTCTTGCTATAGTGTCCAGCGAGAGGCAAGGCTGGCATTCCCAGGGCCAGTGAACAGTGGGCCGGCTCAGCATGGCCCTCTGATTTCATCTTGCATAGTTCTGAAGGCCTCCTGAGGTGATAGGGGCCACAGACCTCAACACAGACTCCAGCAGCTGCAGTTGGACCACGGGCTCAGACATGGCCCTTGTTTAGCAGCCTGGGTCCAGATGACACTTGTTGTGGGAGTAACTTCCACTGCCTCAACCAATAGTCGCTGAAATACGAGCCCACAGTGCAGCGGGGAGCGACTTCCGCTCCGTCAGCCAATAGCTGCTGAAATACCAGCCCACTGGGGCGTGGTATATTTCTCTTTTAAAAAGAGAAGCAGATCCGGATCAGGCTCTCTTGGTTCCGGCTCTTGATTCTGGTGCTTGCTCCTGGCTCCTGCTCCCGGCTCCTGCGACTAGGCTCCCTTCCTGATGGTTTATGGTGTATGTAAGTTTTACCCCCCAAAATAAATAACCCCTTAAAACATAACTGGTGTGGGATTGATTCGCCGATAATTGGCGCCCCACGTTGGGCGCCATATGTAACATGAGGGCCGGCTTGTTGGGGTTTCTGTCCCGCCCAGTACCCCAACAAGCCAGCAAGTCCCAAGGAAAATCACACACAGGACTCCATAAGGTTATAAACTGATTGGCTCATTAGGTCAGGCTTCTTGTTAACTCTTATAACTTATATTAACCCATTATTCTCATCTATGTTAGCCATAGTGGCTCCGTACCTTTTTCAGCTGGGCAGGTTACATGCTGTCTCTTCGGTGGTCTGCGCAGGAGTGGCTAAGGAACCTCCCTGCTTCCCAGAATTCTCCTGTTCTCATTGCATCACCTCTACTTCCTGTCTGGTTTTTCCGCCTATACTGCCTGCCTGGCCAATCAGCGTTTTATTAAAACGATTGACAGAATACAGACAATTCTCCCGTATCAGACACTCAACTCGGGATGGTTCTGGCAGACACCACCAAGGCCTCAGGTTGTGGCCCAAACCCTGGGCTTCTAGTGGCCTTTGGTGGCAACATGGGACTCAGACTTCAGCCACTGAGGCCTTAAGGGTAGGTGTCCCACTCAAGAAGTCTGGAGAGCCCCTTATTCCCCTAAGATCTATCTCCTCACTGTATCAAGCTGGGTGTTCAGATCTTAATAAGTGAATTTAGTCCACTACACTCAAACACTGCCGGTGGGTGTGTAAAACAGTGCAGCCACTCTGAAACAGTCTGGCGTTGCCTCAAAAAGTTAAACATAGAATTACGATAAAACAATAACTCCATCCCTACAAGAATTGAAACAGGAACTCGGGCGCTGTTCACCGCTGTTGATAGGGCTCTCCGCACAGCCTGTTGTTTACAGATGGATGGATGAAGACATTCTAGGGATTAAACTGCAGTGGTGGTGCACACCTTCAACCTCAACATTCAGGAGGCATAGGCAAGTAGATCTCTGGGGATTTTTTTTTTTTCTGAGACAGGGTCTCACTGTGTAGCTCTGGCTGTCCTGGAACTCACTCTGTAGACCAGGCTGGCCCTGAAGTCACAGAGATCCTCCTGTCTCTGTCTCCCCAGGTGCTGGGATCAAAGGCATACACTATTACACCAGGCTGATCTCTGGGAGTTTGAGTCTAGCCTAATCTACATAGCAAGCTCCAGGACAGTCAGGGCTACATAATAGAGAGACCCTTTTTCAAAAAAATAAAATTAAAAAAGAAAGAAAATGAAAAAAAGATACTGTAGTCTACAGACATACAATGAAACATTATTCAACCTCCCTGCCCCCTGCTGTGGGATAATCCTTCTGCATGCTGTGAATGTATTCCTTTCATTGGTTGATAATAAAGCTGATTTGGCCTATAGCAAGGCAGAATAAAGCTAGATGGGAGGGGGGGGGAAACCAAATGGAAATTCAGGGAGAAAGAAGGGTTGAGTCAGGAGAGATGTGAGCCAGCCGCCAGAGGAACAAGACGTGCTAGGGGACAGATAAAGCCATGAAGCTGCATGGCAAAACGTAGAGGAATAGAAACGGGTTAATTTAAGCTGTAAGAGCTAGTGAGTAATCAGCCTGGGCAACAGGCCAAACATTTGTAATTAATATTAAGCTTCTGTGTGATTATTTGGGACTGCATGGTTGAGACAGAACCGCTTACACCTCCCCCAAAAAAGTAATAATAGGTCAGGTGGTGGTGGCGCACGTCTTTAATCCCAGCACTCGGGAGGCAGAGGCAGGTGGATCTCAGTAAGTTCCAGACCAGTGTGGTCTTCAGAGTGAGTTCCAGGCCAGTCAGGACTGTTACACAGAGAAACCCTGTCTCCAAAAACAAACAAACAAAGGTAATAATCGTATGCCTTATAGCGTGGTTGAACCTTGTGAACCCTGAAGATACTAAACTAAGCGAGAGATGCCAGACACAGAAGATCACATAAGATTTCTTTTATATGAAATATTCAAAATAGGTAAAGCCATGGAGGCAGAAACTGGATTAGTGGTTGTGAGGGCCTGAACAGAGTGAAACAGAGTGATTGCTTCACGTGCATGTTGTTTTGAAACCAGGAAGGTGGTTGCTTAATTCCCCAAACCATTGCAAATGTACCAAATGTCATTTAGTGGACACAGTGATCAATGGATACACAGAACAATCATAGCAGAGAGCGTTTATGTCCCCTGCCTTGAGCCAGGTTGCTTTGGGGACTGTTGCTGGTGATTAGGCTACAGCAGAAGTGGTCTTCTGAGACCAGATTGGAAAAGACATGGTAGTTGTTTCTGGTGTGTGAGTGTAGGGGTGCATGTTGTAATACATGTGAGTGTGTGTCCATGTACACATGCAGAGGCCAGACTAGGGTGTCTGGATATTCTTTCCCTGAACTGGAAGTTCTCAGCTTTGACTAGTGTGTCTGACTCGTGAGATCTGCCTGTTTCTATCCCAAACGCTGGGGTTGCAGGAATGCAAGGCATGCCCATCTTCCTATGGGAGTACCGTGGATTTGAACTCAGGTCTTCAGCCAATCTTCCTATGGGGGTGCTGTGGATTTGAACTCAGGTTTTCATGTTTGCAGGATAAGTGCTTAACCCCTGAGACATCCTCAGCCCCTGCTTTGTTTTTGGTTTGAGGCAGGGTCTTGCTATGTAGCACAGGTTGGCTTTGAACTCTTGATCCTCCAGCCTCCACCTCCCAAGTGCCAGGTTGGCCAGCATGTGCCACAGTGCAGGCCCCATTGCTTCTGGGTTGGAGAGCTCACATGGAGGTGTACTGAGGCTGAACTGTCCCAACCAAGGGTCCAGCTCACAGGATGACTCGCCCTGCGAAGGGAGCCATTCCAGCTAGCCCAGCGTCCCACGAGACCACTGTGCAGATCCGCACTCGGTACACGCAAGAGAAGTTGCTGTTTTAAGTCACAAAGTTTCTGGGTAACCTTTGGTGCTGCAACACAGCTGTGCTAGCTATCCAAAAATCACTTGTGAGCTGGGCATAGTGGCACACACCTTTGATCCCAGCACTTGGGGGGCAGAGGCAGGCAGGTCTCTGGGAGTTCAAGGCCAGCTTGATCTACAGAGTGAGTTCTAAGTCAGCCAGAACTACATTGTGAGACCCTGTCTAGGAAAAAAAAACACAATAAATTACTTGTGTGTGTGTGTGTGTGTGTGTATGGGTGTGTATATGCGTGTCTGTGTGCATGTGGGGGGAGGTGTGTATATGGGTGTCTGTGGGGGGGGTGTCTGTGGGGGGGGTGTGGTTGTGTATTTGGGTGTGTATGTATGCAGGTGTGTATATGGGTGTGGGGTGTGTGTATGTGGGTGTAGGTGTGTGTGCATGCATGTGTGTATATGGGTGTCTGTGGGGGGTGTGGTTGTGTATATGGGTGTGTGTGCATGTATGTGTGTATATGGGTGTCTGTGTGTATGTGTATGTGTGTGTATGTGCATGCATGTGTGTATATGGGTGTGGGGTATGTGGGTATGTGTGCATGTATGTGTGTATATGGGTGTGTGTGTGTATGCATGTGTTGATGGAGGAGGGTTATCTGTCTATTGTGTTATTTTCATTGGTCAATAAAGAGACTGCCTTGGCCCCTTGATAGGACAGAAAGTTAGGTAGGCGGAGTAAACAGAACAGAATGCTGGGAAGAGGGAATTGAGGCAGACGCCATGGAGCCAGCCACCAGGTCAGACATGTTGAATCTTTCCCGGTAAGCCACACCTCGTGGTGCTACCACGAGATTATTAGAAATGGGTTAATATCAAGATATGAGAGTTAGTCAGTAACTAACTCTCTAGAGATAATGGGCCAGGCAGTGCTTAAATGAATACAATTTGTGTGTTGTTATTTCTGGGTCTAAGCTAGCCGTGCGGGAGCCGGGTGAGGCGAAAAGCAGGCCTGCCCGCAGCCCCTTACTACAATGTGTGTATATGGGTATCTGTGTGTGCATGCATGTGTGTATATGGATGTCTGTGTGTATGTGGGTGGGTGTGTGTGTCCATGCATGTGGGTATATGTGTGTATGGACCACAATGTATATGTGGGGCTCAGTTCCAAGAGTTGGTTCTCTCCTTCCACCATGTGGGTCCCAAGGATTGAACTCAGGTCTTCACACTTGGCAGCACACACCTTTGCCCACTGAGCCATCTCACTGGCCCCACCAGTGTGACCTCCAAACACTTTTCAGAGCCCCTGTTCCTGTCCCTACTTCCCTGGTCTGTCTCTCTTCTCCCGGCAGGCTGATGAGCTTTGCCACCAGGGCCCCATTCCTAACGCAGCGTCCTGAGCTCCGCCCTTCCCTGCAACTGGATGGAAACATCTAGACCCGTTCTCAGTCCTGCAAGCAAGAAGCAAGCTCCTTAGTGTGGGCAGCAAGGTTCTGAAGGCCTAACCGCTGGCCATCTTTGCGGCCTAGATGCCCTTTCCCGCTTCCACCCTATTACTCGGTTTCTGGACCGCGGTCCTGACCCTGCCTAGCAGATGCTGTTCCGCTACCCATGCCGCTCCTACCACCTTTCCTCAGCTGAGACACTGCCAGCCCCAGGAAGCCCGCTCTGATGTCGTAGGCTGATCCAGTCTCCAGACTTCTCAGCAGCCAGTCTCTTCCGCCACAGATGGGGCAGGGACAGTCATGGAGGCACCCGAGGGAGGCAGAGACTGGAGCTTCTGGCTGGGGCTACCTCATCCAGGACGCTGTGAGAGATGCGAGACTGGAGCTTCCAAGAGACTGCAGAGCACACAGACTTGGGCAGAGGTCTGAGAAGGCAGGGCAGAGCAGCAACAAGTGCGAGCCCTTCTCCATGCACCTGACACCTACCGCGAACTAACAACACTGTAACAAAGGAGCCGCTTGTCTGTCTCCCCACAAAGAGCGCTGGACAGGAAGGCTTTCGCTGTGTGGCTTGAGGTAAGGATTTCAGCTCTCTGATCCTTTCTCCCCACTTGTGTAAAAGGGAACTGTGGTAATGGCTCCTCAGGGGTGAATGTGAAGAATAAAATGAGGGAATGTGTCTAAGGAAAACATTGAGGATCCACATGATAACACAGGCCTTTAATCCCAGTCCTCAGGAGGCAGAGGCAGGGGCATCTCTGTGAGTTCTGGGTCAGCCTTATCTACCCTGTCTCGAAACACATCTAGCATAGTAGCTGATTCAGAAGAGGCTTCTGTGTGAGCTACATTAATACAGGCTTGGCAGTGGTACTCAGCACATAATAGATGCTCACCCAATGCCTTAAGATTGAGAAGTGTGCTAAGAAAACACCAATCCTAATGACATTACATGTCAACTCATCCGGCCATCACAACCGCTCTAGCAGGTAGGTGTTTCTTATGCTCAATATTTTAATGTTGTTTGGTATGGAAGGGATCGGGTCGTCCAGGCTAGCCTTGAACTCCACAGTTCTCCTGTCTCAGCCTCCCATGTGCTGGGATTATAGCCATCCATCACCACATCCAGATAATTCTACTCACTTTACAGGTCAGGAAATTGAGGCCCAAGGGCATGCAGGACACAGGATGTGGAGGCTGGAGATAGACCAGGCAGGCTGACTTCTCAGTATTCCACCTCTCTAAAGCCAGGAGGCTACCTCACCATTACTCTGGCCTCTGCCTGACCATGTGACCTTACTCATGTGACCCTGCATGTCTGCTACAAGAGGACTGGAGGAGGCAGTGGTAAAGGGCACTTCGAACCCACCAGGCTACGGCTGAGCCGTTGTCCGGCCAGTGCTAGTGACTGACCAGTTGAGACAGAGGAACACCTCTGACGCTTGGACTGTCACAGACAGGTTACCACATACTATGCTAGGGGAGGGGTCTGGCCTCTGCCTATTCCCAGCCCCCAAAGGCCCTGAGGGAGGCTGAGGCAGCCACCCCCAGATGTCTATTCCTGTCTCTGGCCTAGCGCCGGGCTGGGGAAGCAACAGCTATTTTGAGGCCCTTCTCCCTCCAAGCGTGAGCGGTGGGAAGGTGCTGGGAACATCCCGAACCCGGAGGCTGTCCATCACAGACGTGTCCTGGATGTTGGCCACCCCAGGCTTCCGTGACTCTGCCGCTTTTTCCAGCTGAGGCGATGGACCAGCTCTGAACACAGCATCATGCTGGGGTAAACAGAGAGGACAGACTCCAAGGAGGTTCTGCTGGAGTCTGGAGCAGTGTGACTGGCCCTGCCCTCTGGAGCAAGAATGGGAGTCACCTAGACTTGAGGTCTCCAAGGGCTGCTCTGAGCTTACACTCAGAAAAGATGCGATGGTGAGTCAGGGGCCTTCTCAGGGATGACAGAGACAGTGTAATCATCATAAAGGGGAAAAAAAAAACTAAAACAGATTCAGGGAAGACAAGGGAGCAGCAGGGTGTCTTGGCTCTGCTGTAATCCCAGCATTCCCTTTGCCAAACCAGTCAGGTCACCTCAGCTGAGGTGAATATTAATGACACTGTACTTTGGGGGACTGGGTCCAGCGACTTCTTTAACTTAGGAAACTGACCGACACATGTGTCTAGCCATCTGTTTAGATCATTGTGGCAAAATAACACCTTGTGGTTTAAACAACGAGCATTTGGGGAGGGGAGAGGCAGGGAGGGGAGCAGAGAAAAATGGAGCGCTCAATAAAAATTAATAAAAAATTAATCAACAGAAAAAAAACAATGAGCGTTTTTTTGTTGTTGTTGTTCACAATTCTGGCAAGTCCTACTTGGTATCTGATTAGGACCCACTTCCTGGTTTGTATGCAGCTGTCTTCCTGGGGTGTCCCCCCCCCTCCCGCACGGTAGGAAGGGTGAGAGAGCTCTCTGGATTCCTCTCATAGAGACATTATTTCCATTCATGAGGACCCCAACCTATTCATTTCCCAGTCACCTGCAAAGTCCCCCCACTCCGCCAGGCATCCTGAGAGGTTAGGACTCTAACAAAGGGAGACAACGACCACACAGTGCCCAGCATCAAGATAAAATAGTACAGAAGGTCATGGAGTTGAAGGTCATGGCTCCTAGTTTGAGGAGTTCCAGACCAGCCAGGACTATGCAATGAGACTCTGTATTAAAACACATACAGGTCAGCCTGAGCTACAGAGTGAGACCCTGTTTCAATCTAAGAGGGAGTTGGGGGACGCGGATAGAGATGTAGCTCACTTGGCAGAGTTCAATCCCCAGCCCTGCACAATGTGTGTGTGATGTCATACACTGTGACTCCTTCACTCAAGTGAAGGCAGAAAGATCACCTTCTGCTGCACAGCAAGTCAAGGACAGCCTGGGCTACACGAGTCAAGGACAGCCTGGGCTACACAGCAAATCAAGGACAGCCTGGGCTACACAGCAAATCAAGGACAGCCTGGGCTACAGGAGACTTTAAAAACAAATCACAGGATAAAAAGCGAATCTCTCTTCCTACTTAACACTTCTAATTCCTCTCTCCAGAGGCAGTCACCATCAGCAGCTTCCTGTGTCACCTTCTGGAAATTTTCCATGCAGATAAAGACAGAAAAGCTGTATGGATTGTAGTTAAACATGCTATCTGGAGTTGGATATGTCCATCCAGGGCTTTGATCCCAGGACTGGGGAGGCAGAAGCAGGCAGGTTGAGACCAGCCAACCCCCGAGTTCCAGGCCCTTTTCAACCATTCCCTTAAAACAAAACAAAAACCAAGCACACCTTCCACCAGACTATCTGGATCCAGCGTTGCTCCTAAGCCTGCCTGTGAGCAGGCGGACAGGTCACTGTTCTCCCTGTGCCCAGCCTCACTAAGTAAACTAGGATTGGTAACACCAAGAGCACACCTTGAGACAGCTATGATGGTTGGTGACTCAACCTGTTCAAAGTCTTTAGCCCATCCCTGGCCCACGGCTGCCCAATCACACACACACACACACACACACACACACACACACACACACTGGCTTTCCAGTAGACACTGAGGTGCCTTTTGCCAGGTCAAATAAGGAGTATAATAATCACTGTGTGGGGGCTGGAGAGTCCCCACTTACTCAGCACTTAAGAGCCCTGGCTGCTTTTCCAGGGGACCTGGTTCTGTTCCCAGCACCCACACAGTGGCTCACAACCATCTGTACTCCAGTTCCAGGAGAGCTAATGCCCTCTTATGGCTTCCCAAAATACTGCATGCATGTGGTACTCATACTCACAAAGGCAAAACACTCAAACACTTAGAAAGAAAGGAAGAAAGAAAGAAAGAAAGAAAGAAGGGAGGGAGGGAGGGAGGGAGGGAAGGAAGGAAGGAAGGAAGGAAGGAAGGAAGGAAGGAAGGAAGAAACTCTGTGCTATAAATTCCTGGTGGAGAAAGAACCAAATGAGAGTTCTGCACTTGGGACTTTACATTAATTTGGGGAGTGACTTGAAGTCCCCAAAGCCAGGAACTGGAACAATGAACGTCCACAGGGCAGTGAGAACTGGTTCCTCAGGTCCCTGGCCAAGCAAATGGGAACTATCTAAACTGTCCTCACACCGTTGTCTTTTTGTTTGTTTTGTTTTGTTTTACAGAAAATTGGTTGATAGGCTTAGAGGCAGGAAGCAGGTTCAAGCCTCCTGGGTCACCATCCTCCATGGTTTCATCTAGACTCTAAAGGGACTCCCTCGATACCAAAAGCACCCAAGAGTAACACTGGGGCTGGGGATGTACCTTGGCAGTGCAGATTTGCCTGGCACCCACAATGCATTCCCCAGCACCTCAAAACAAAAGCACCCTAAAGCTGAGTATAGTGGAGCATGCACTCCTAGCACCCAGGAGGCTGAGCCAGGTGGACCTCTGTGAATGTGAGGCTGATGTGATCTACACAGTGCATTCCTGGCCAGCCAGGGTCACACACTGACACCCTGTCTCAAAGAGGAAAAGGAGTAAAGGCTAGGGGCATGTGCATGCGCGCGCGCGCGCGCGCGCGCGCGCGCACACACACACACACACACACACACACACACACACGAACACTCTCCACTCTCACCCCCACACCTTTGTAGCTGCCTCCTCGCCTCCATCTAACTGTGCGATTTTTAAATTTATTTAGGGGAGGCACGTGCACACATTTGGAGGTCAGAGGACAACTTTCGGGAGTCCATTCCAGGACTTCCACTATGTGAGTTCCTAGGATTCTTCAGGCTTGGCAGCAAGCTCCTTTCTCTACTAAACCATCTCACCTGACCCCTAACCATCATTTTAGCAACTACCCCAAACACTTCCTAGGGAATTCTCCAGACTCATTTATGGGTTATGTGAGTGGTTTCAAAACAGGCTTTTAAAATGCATTGCTGGAGCTAACCTTCCGTCCTGTCGTTGATCAAAAGGGCCAACTTGGGAGTGGGGACCGTCAGACCCGAACGGGAGGGAACCCAAGCTCCACTCACCCTGATCCGATCCGATCCACGCGCATCTGACCATCTGACCTGGCTTTGGGGCCGGTCTCTCCAGGACAACTGTAATAATAGTAAGCGCCAGCACCCCACGGATGCAGGCGGTGGGTGATGAATGGGCTCCGCGCACAGGTTTGGGCTCAGCGGGGATTAGGCTCCAACCCTGCGTGAGTCATGCCTGTGTGCGTCCGCCTCTAAGCCTCAGCCCCTTCCTCGGCCTGACGCCGTCCCACGACTCCCGCCCCCGCGCGGCGGGGACCCGGGTGATTGCAAACAGCCGCCGGCCTCATTAGGAGACGTGTAATTATCGGCTGGCTGATCCGAGAGCGGGGGCTAATTACTACCGGGAGAGGCTGCGCCGCCGGCGGCCCACCGGGGGTGTCTGGCCCGCACGGTCCCGGCTGGCCGGGATCGAGGTGTTTTCTCCTGGTGTCAGTCATTCATCGCTATTTACTAATTCACTAGGAACTCACTGTGCCGGCCCGTGCCAGTGACTCCTACCTACGCCTCCATCGTAATAATTCCTAATAATCGGGACTAGAAAGGGAAGCTGAGCTCTGGGGACTTGGTATCCTCCCTAACGGCACCTGGCAGTTGTACCAAGACCGGGGATCTGAACCCAGGCCTACGGTTATGTTACACTAAGTGGGCAATGAGCATAGGAGCTCACCAGAGCTGGGACTTTGGAGGTGAATGATTCCAAGGTTGAATTCTGGGCCTGTTCAGTATTTGGTAGGAGACACTGATCTGGGTGCAGGGTTAGGATTGAGACTGACACCAGAAAGTGTCAGGGACGCTATTTTTAGGGAGGCAGAAGGGTAGTGAGGCTGTTGTTCCCGGGCTAGGTTGAACTCTGGCACACTGCGGGTCTCTGGCACTCCCTACTGGCCAAGGAGGACGCTGAATCACGGTGGTTCTGGATAGTTGGTGATTGCAGTGGGCGAAGATGGAGTTCTTTGGTTCCCTAAACCTGTGGAAGATTGCGAATTTATCACGGATATTGCAAAGAGCTGTGAAAGGTGTCTTGCTTTATGTTACCACATCCGGTCAGACGAGGCTTGGACAGATATACAAATAACCAAGGTCATAAAGGGCTGAGGGCTTTAGCTGCCAAGTCTGACCACCTGTGTTTGATCCCTGGGATGCACAAGGAAGAAGGACAGAACCAACTCTTAAAACTCCAGCCGTGGCACGTACATACCTACACACTTATACAACAAATAAATAAATCTATTGAAAAAATGATCTCGCTACAAAGTCAGGCACCAAGAACCTCCTGACAACAAGAAAAATCAGTAAAAAATGCGTATGTGGTCCACCAAAGAATACTGGCCGACTTAGCGGTGCATTTAAACACTACAGTACTGGGCAGATGAGGAATCAGTTTGTAGCAGAACAGATAAAATGAAAATATAGTCAAGAAGCAGACTTATAGCAACGTTGCATGAAACAGGCATACTGTAAAATATATCCATCGAGGCCAAGGTCCAGCAGCACCTATCCCTGAAGAAGTGGGAGCGGTGGCAGTCTCCCTAAGGGCTTTGCGAGGGTCTAGGACCTGACAGAGTACAGAGCTAAGTCAGTCGCACCCGAAGAACACTCGCTTTGCCTTTAATCTCAGGGCTCACAAAGGCAAACAGTCTCTGTGAGTTCGAGGTTAAGCTGATCTACAGAGTGAGTTCCAGGTCAGTTAGGCCCCTTACACAGAGCAACTCTGTCTCAAAAAACAAAAATAACAACAAAAAGAATATGCACTTTACATACAAGACAGCGAAGTGAACCAAGCAAGCATGGTGGTGCACCCGGGTAACCCCCGCCCTTGGGAGGCTGAGGCACAAGTGCTCTGAACTCCAAGCCAAACTGAAGTTAAAGACCCCGATTTAAACACACACACACACACACACAAAGATATTCAAATGAATAATACCCATCCCCCTCCTTTTGTTTCTCTGTGTAACCTTGGCTGTCTTGAGGTCACAGTCCCTATTCTTTTTTTTTTTTTTTTTTTTTTTTTTTTTTGGTGTTTGGTTTTTCTAGACAGGGTTTCTCTGTGGCTTTGGAGCCTGTCCTGGAACTAGATCCACCCACCTCTGCCTCCCGAGTGACAATTCCTATTCTTAAAAAAACAAAGGGCCTGGGTGTGGTGGCACACGTTGGAATTTCCCCAGCGCTTGGTAGGAAGAGACGTGGAGATCAGAAATTTGGGGCCATCCTTGGCTACACAGTCAGTCTGGGGTTATCTTGGGCAATATGGGACAAAGAAATTAAAAAAGGAAGGGAGGAGATTGACAAACCAATTGATAAAAAACTCCACACAACTGTCCAGGGCCCCTAAAAGAATTAGCGTATTTGGCTGTATGGAAAAACTTCTACTCTGACTTCTTTAAAGAAGTTAGAGACTTCTGCCCCAATTCCCGCGACAGTCTCGGGTTTTTGTTGTTGTTGTTTGTTTGTTTTTCGAGACAGGGTTTCTCTGTAGCTTTGGAGCCTGTCATGGAACTCACTTTGTAGACCAGGTTGGCCTCGAACTCACAGAGTTCCGCCAGCATCCGCCTTCCGCGTGCTGAGATTAAAGGCGTGTGCCACCACTGCCCGGCTAGTCTTGGGCTTTAAGTGCAGGACTGGCCTCAAAGTTCACCGATCAACGTTGGGGAATATCAATTCATCCAGACCTTCTGTGAGAAATCCCCAGCTCCCGCCTGAGGCGGACGCATGCGCTCTTACCCTCTCCGAGGGAGGCGGGGCGTGGAGATTGACAGGGCACTAGGCCTGTCGGGCCAAGTCCCGCCTTCCTCCCGGATCCGGCACGGACGCCATGGTGCGGTTCAAGCACAGGTAAGCAGTGCCTTCCCTGCGCCCTAGCGGCAGGGCTGCGTGCCCGGGTTGCGCTCACCGCTGCCGCCCGCCGCAGGTACCTTCTGTGCGAGCTGGTGTCAGAGGACGCGCGCTGCCGCCTGAGCCTGGACGACCGCGTGCTCGGCGGCCTCGTCCGCGACACGATCGCCCGGGTGCATGGGACTTTCGGCGCCGCCGCCTGCTCGGTGGGCTTTGCAGGTACAGGGGCCCTACGGCCGGGGCGAGGGAGTTGGAGTTACTAGGCTAGGTGAAGATGTAGAATCCTTGTAAGAGCTGTGATTTGACAGGTCACGTTAGCACGTTTTAAAATGTCAGATTTATCCCTTTTTAAAAGTTTAAAGCGCCTCTGACGGACGAGTGCAAAGGAATTCTCATATGGAAAAGCGGGATTAACTCGAAAGCCGTTTTTCTACGAATGCCACATTTCAGCACCCTTTACCGTACGCTTAAACTTGAATTCTGCAGATTAAACACGGTGGAGCTTCTCTCTCACTCCATTCATTGACCTGAGTGGCTACTTGACATTGGAAGGGCTATCCTAAAATTCCCTTTCAAGCTGCGCACCGTGGCCATGACTTTATCGTAGCACTCGGGAGGCAGAGAGTGGTTCTAGTCCAGCCAGGATGACATAACGGTGCTGTATCGAAGGGGGGAAAAAAAAAACCTTTCAAGTATGTTTTTTAGTAGAACTGGTGAGAGTGGAGAGGGTTCAGCGGTTAAGAACATTTGAGGTTTTCAGTGGACCAGGATTCCATTCCCAGCACCACATGGTGACTAACTCTGGTCCCAGAAGATGACACTCGGCTCATACGTGGTGCATATACACACATGCAGGCAAAACATCCCAAAATTAAAAAAATATTACTCAGCGATGCATACTCCCATAGACTTTTGTTTAAAACAGTCCTTGGCACGTACTAGGGTTTTCCTGTTTTTGTTTTTAATTCTGTGAATGGGGAGTTTTTCGATTTGTTCCTTCCTACCGTAGTTCGCTACCTCAATGCCTACACTGGAGTAATGCTACTTCGATGCCGAAAGGAGTTCTACCAGCTTTTGTGGTCAGCTCTCCCTTTCATCACGCATTTGGAGAGCAAAGGGCACCGGTACTCTTGTTTTCTCAACACACTGCACGTGGGAGGTAAGAGTGGCGGTAGCTTGTGTATGGCGGCTGTTTTCATAAGAAACAGTTCAGAGCTCAGTAGGGACAGCGGCCGAGTCTCCTGCTGTCCCACTGAGAACAAGATGTCCTTCCATCGCCCCTGCCCCCAAAAGACAGCGACTGTTTCACAAAAGCTCTTCATGTGCCAGGTACAATTAGAACCTGTCAGAAATTCCTGATTCAGTACAACCGGAGACAGCTGTTGATGTTGTTGCAGAATTGCACTGATGAAGGTAAGCAACAGTCGGCCAAAGCAAGCAATGACTGAGGCTCAGCAGATAAGATGATGCCCAAGGACATCTTTCTCTCCTCTAGGGGAGCGGGAAGCCATTAAGAAGTCTGTCTCGAGAAGCTGTCTACTGGAGAAAGAGCCGGCCGAAGAACTCTCAGACATTGCTGGTGAGGACACTGTGGAAGCAATAGAATGACCCTGTTTCCAGACCTACTTGAGGGACCAGGAAGCTGTTGGAGTTGGCAGCAGCACCCCAGTTCTCCAAACGAGCCAAAGCGCAGGTGACCCGTCATCAATGGTCCCAGAGGCTCTGTATAGACGTTTCCTATGTAACTACTGAGCTGAGTGGGAGGAATAAATATTCTTGGCTTCCAAAGCAACATTCCTAAACTACAAAAAGTATTTATATATGTTATTCCTTTGCGGTGCCTTTAAGGACTAACCACGCTCACTCTCACTCTCTCTCCTGGCGTGTGCATACGTGTCTTTCTCTGTCCTCTTTTCCATTTCTGCCTTTCTTTCTCTCCTTCTTCTTTAAGTAATAAATGTTTACCCTTATTCTTAGCCTTATGTCTATTTACTATGTCCTATGAGCCTTTTATCCGCCCTACCCGCTCACCTGACTCGCCCGGCCACATGGTGCTGCCACCCTGGAGATCTTACAGGGACCCACAGCCATCCTTGTCGGACTAGCGGCTGCGCCAGGGAACACACCCGCCCTTTTAAAGAACAGTCATGCTTGGCCAGATCTCTGTCCTCTATCACATTGGCCTTGAACGTGCTCCTCCTGCATGGTACTAGATGAATTTTAAATATTCCTAGTCCCTTAATGTAAGAATTCATGCAAACCTGGGCATGGTGGTACACGCCTTTAATTCCAACACTAGGCTGGCTGAGGCAAGCAGATCTGTTTTAGGCCAGCCTTGTCGACAGTGAGTTCCAGTTGGGGGTGAGGAAGACTCATGTGAAGCAGAAATATTGGTGACTAACTACCAACTACAATTACATAATCTAGGGTCGGCTCGGTGTATTTTGGGAGTGCAGATACCAGGATACCCACCTGACCACTGATCAGGCAGCTTGATAAGAAACGTAGCTTTCAGCTGGCCCAGTGAGGCAGGATAGAGTCCCAGCACTTGGGAGGTTTGCTGGCTTGAATGAGGCTGGTTCCCAGATGGCAGGACTGTTTGGGAAGGATTGGGGGGTGACCTTGTTGGAAGAGCCTACACTATTCCCACTTAGCTCTCTGCCTCCTGCTAATGGATGAAATGTGAGATGCCAGCTACTTCTCTAGTACCATGTCTGCCTGTCTACTACCACGCTTTCCGTGATGATTATGGACTCACCACCCTTTATGGTGGTTTGAATAGGTATGGCCCCGTAAACTCATGTGTTTGAATGCTTGGCCATAGGGAGTGTCACTACTAGGAGTTGTGGCCTTGACGGAGGAAGTGTGTCACTGCAGCGTCAGGCTTTGAGGTTCCTATGCCTCAACCTATACCTAGTATGGCTCATAGTTGCTTCTACTGCCTGTGGATCAAAATATAAAATCCACAGCACCATGTTTGTTGAAGCATTGCACTGCCATGCTTCTCACCATGAAGATAATAATGATGGATAAAACCTCTGAAACTGTAAACCAGCCCCAATTAAATGTTTTCTTTATAAAAGCTGCTGTGGTCATGGTGTGCCTTCACAGCAATAGGAACCCTAAGACACCCTTTATGCCTCCATTAAACCACTGTCACTTAAAAGAAGCTTGGGGACAGAAGCTGAGAGTACTGATCATTCTTCTTGAGGACCTGAGTTCAATTCCCAGCACACACTCATGTGAGGTAACTAACTCCAGTTTCAGGGGATCCAACACACAGACATGCCCAACAGCAATTTTTTTTTTTTTTTAAAGCCATTAAGGGGTGTGACAGGGTCTAGAGCTTTCTGGATGAGGCTTTTCTTAAAGAACCACCAGGCAAAACTCAAGACATCTAAGTGCAAAGGCTAAGTTACCCTGGGGCTGGCTGCCAGCTGCAATCTGGCCAGAGTAGCCACTTCCTACAAGAGAAACTTCCAATTCTTTTGCTTTTTTTCTACTGTAGCCACCCAGCCTTGAGCTCACAGCAGTTCCTAAGCCTAGGTGTTAAACCAGATATCCTAATTCTGCTTAATCCTAGTCCTCTGGATCTTTGACAAGGAGAATTTAACATAGGAGAGATTCAACTATTTTAACCAACCACAGAATTGTGCTGGCAAGCCAGGAAGCCCAAACAAGACCACACAGACTTTGGGTTGAGAAAATTAACATCTGAATCAAAAAGACTAACCTATAGATGAACTAAGTTTGGCAGGAAGGTGTCTCTTGTGAGTGTCAATACTTTATTTTGGTGTAAAGACTGGAAGCTGGAAAATACACTGTATTTAAAATTTTCTTGGTTTCCCTCACATTGTGGAACCCCCCCCTCCCGCCCCAAGCTAATCAATCTGTTCAAACTCAAATACTTAAAAATTACAGCAGCAAAACAAAAGCACAGAAAAGAAACCAGATGGAGAAGGTGCCTGGGTAAGTAGTGTCACTTGGTGTGGACAACCGAGGTGCTGAATAGGAGCTTCTGTTTCTGCTTCTTCCGTTTCTTTCCTCCTCTGTCTTCTGAAAGAAACATCAGTCTTAGCTCACACCATCACCCCACCCTGCTTCACTCACAGCTGAGCGAATGCAGGCTTTGGAATCTGACTGCCACCCCATCCCTGCCTAGCAAGCACAGGTGTCAGGTGAGCACCGAGGTTAATGTCTGCAATCACCGTCAACCAATTCAAGTTTCTACAGCCTAGGGGCTGGAGGGATGGCCCAGTGGTTAGGAGCACTTGTTGTTCTTACAGAACACACAAGACACTCGAAGCCTCAATACTGGCAGGAACGGCAGCATATGTGGCTAAGCTTGAGCCCAGTGCTGAGTGAGTTTCCCCCTTACCAGATAGGGGGTCTGAAGTAGCTGGTGTGTCCAACTTCATGAAGGCTGCTTCAATAGCTTGACTGAAGGAATTCTGGAAACTGGGCACAGGAACACGGTCAGAGTTATCACTCTCCCCATCGCTGTCCACAGGGGCAGGAGGAACCAAGCTATTATTCTCATCTAAAAAACAAAAGTTAAAATTCTAGAGCTCTTTCTTGTTGAAAGGAGTTTGTCCTAACTTGCCCTTTCCTGCCCAGCACTCACCTTTCTTTGGAGCGTTTTTGGGCCACACGTCTGCTTTTGCTTTCCCGACCCTCAGCATCTGCCAAGTGGGGACAAAAGGGAGAACATAAACGTCCGACCAATACCCTTTCCCAGCATCAACCTCCCCAGACTTTCAGCCCCTCTCTAAATGTCTTCTCTGCCATGACTAAAGAGACAGTGGTGTACCCCAAGGGACAGGCCCAAGGGACTTTTACTCCTGAGGAAATAGGCAAAGAATACTAAGGATAGCACAAAAGGTGCTTCCTCAGTTTTAAATCAGGAATACTATTTCTGATGTTCTTTCCTGTCATTCTGAAGGCACTTCAAATATACCTGAGCTGGCATTGTGGTTTATACCTGTAACTCCAGTATTTGAGTGGGCTGAGGTAGGAAAACTACCTACAATTCAAAACCAGTCAGGGCTATATGAGTTTAAGGGTTTAAGGCTAGTATGGAGCCTAGAGACCCTCACTCAAAAAAACAAACAAATTAAAAAACAAAATTTAGGGGGCTGGAGAGATGGCTCAGAGGTTAAGAGCACTGGGCTGCTCTTCCAGAGTTAAATTCCTAGCAATCACATGGTGGCTCACAACCATCTATAGTGAGATCTGGTGCTCTCTTCCGTGCAGGCAGAACACTGTATATATAATAAATGGATAAATCTTTAAAACAAAACAAAACAAAATTTAGGGTAAGTAGCATATACAATACACCTTCCAATTTATTTTTATTTTTTGGAGGTGGGTGGCGGCAGGTCTCCCTACAGAGCCCTGGCTGTCCTGTTCTGGAACTCACCGTGTAAACCAGGCTATCCTTAAACTCACAGAAATCTGCCTGACTCTGCTGGGATTAAAGGCATTTGCTATCACACCCAGCCTACCATCCAATTTAATGCAGCTACATGGATAACAGCCTCCTACTCTGTAAAAGCCCAACAGTGCTTTTTTTTAACCCTTTGTTACTTTCCAAATATCTCAATTATCACCGTTTAGATGCAGCCACAGACCAGTTTTTTCCTGTAAGTATAGTAAGTCACAACAGTCCCTCTGCCCTTAAGGAACTGTCTTCATTTTACATGGTAAGGCCAGCTCTAACTGTGGTTACTGTATGTATCTCATCTCCCAAATACACCCTGCAGCTCCTACCAGTATTTGTTCTTGTTTTTATAGCCTGGGCTGAGCTGGAACTTGTACTGGGATTATAGGCATGGGCTTCTGCACAGAGAAAACTACAGAGGATCTCTCTACCCCACTCCACCCACACCTGGCATAGGGTTCAAGCGAGCCTGCCTTAAGTTAAAGCTTGTGTCCCAAAGCGTGACACGAATATTCAGGATAAGCTGTGCTCTGCTAGCAGGTGCTGGTTTCCCTGGGTAATGTTTCTTGTTGTTGAGGGTCTTCTATACCCCAGGCTGGTCTTGAACCCTTGATCCTCCTGTCTACCTCCTAAGTGCTGGGATTTCAGGCATGCACTTAAGTAATCTTTTATCTTTTACTGTGGTGATCTTCCTAGAGTTCTATGATTTTTAAGTCTGAATATTATGGCATCTGATTCCATCTTTTTAAAAAATGGTTCGAAATGGGGTTCGAACCCAGGGCTGGACTCTTATTTTTAAAAGACAATTTGAATGCATCACCAATATTTATTCTCCAAGAAATATTTATGTGTTTAATCTTAAACTAGTCATGAGTAAACAGACAAATCCAAACTATAGGCCAGGAGTGGTGGTGCACACCTGCAATGCCAGCACTCAGAAGGCTGAGGCTTGAGAATCCAAAGTTCAAAGCCAGCCTGAGTTAGATGGCAAAACTACACAACTGGTCTGGATGTTTCAAAACCACTCATTCAAGGGGAACAAGACTATAATGGCCCAAAAGAGGCTAAAGATGCTTAAAAACTAGATGTGAGGAATCTCTGAGAGCATCCTGAACTGAGAATGAGGAAGGACACTGGAACAAGTGGGGAGAGAGAAATACCCTGGAGTATTAGACATGGTAACAACTGCATTTACTGGATGTGACATTGGTTGTTCAGAGAAAATACTATTGTCCTCAATATGCCTCTTCTGGGTATGGAATGAAATGCCACTGTGGTATCTGCAACACTCTACACAGAAAAGAGAAAGCGTCCTGGCTTAGGATCACTCAGAGACTGACCGGTAACCTGAGCTATGCTGTGAGTTACAGAATAGCCTGCGCTCCTATGTGAGACCTTTGCCAAACAAAACAAAAAACCCACAACCACAGGGGGAGAAAAAGGGGAAAAAGAAGAAAAAAAAAAAAAAAGAAGAAGAAGAAAAACCACAATTTGTGACTCCAGGTAAAATGTTTGTGATACTATTCTATCAACTTTTCAAAAGAAAGAAGAAAGAAGTAGAGTCAGTAAAACAGGTTCAACAACTTAGCTGGCTCACTAATAACCCCTCTGAGGCAGAAGGATTCAAAGTTCAAGGTCACTCTTGCTATGCTGAGCTAGTTTGAATGAGATCCCAGCTAAAGGAAGCATATAAAATAAAGGAAATGCCTATAATCCCAGTACCAAAGAGGTCATGATAGGAAAATACAAATTCAAACCTCAGTCTGGCTTACCACACCGTTTAATTCTGGCCTATGCCTCAGCACAGACTACCATTATCAAGCAGACAGTCTCCATCTTTTTCCTTTCAAAGCTGTACTCATAACCATCCTCCTCTTTACACCAATGCAGCAGCCAATGGCACGAGGCATTTACCATCCAATCTATCTTTTACTTACTTTCAACTTAGGAGTTTACCAGATGTAGCCTCATTGTGAACTGAGAAGCATCTAGACCAGTGGGTCCCAACCTTCCTAATGCTTCAACTCTTTAACACAGTTCCTCATGGTGTGGTGACCTCCAACCATAACATTATTTTTGCTGCTACTTCATAACCGTAATTTTGCTACTGTTGTGAATTATACTATAAATATCTGATCTGCAACCCCCAGGCTAAGAACTAATAATCTAGACTAAAGCATTATTATTAAAGATTGTAAGGTCTGGCTTCCTGTGACGCTGTCTACCCACCTATCTCAATTACCTGAGCACAGACAACGTGTTTACTTGTTGTCTTCCTACCTGACCACCAAGGGATGTGGTGGTGGCTAGTTACAGGGTAACCAGGATGACCTTTCCCTCTCAAGATGTAGAGGATTTAGTCCACATTATATAAATACTACTTACATCCAAGGTCCTAGAACCAGTTGAAATTAACTGATGCAGCCCCTCACTTAGGACACTGTCCACTTTCTAAGAATTTAATAATCTTAAATAATTAAAACTTGGATTCTCAATAACTAGTAAGAACTCTGTTCTTGAGAAAGTCCCCCACCACAGTGCATCTGACAAGCAATCCAACTGGTGGTTGGCTGCCCTCTCCATGCATCTGCCCTCAGCTACTTCTTGCTGCTTACACTAGGCAACAAGTTCTCACCCAGCAGGTGGCTCTCTGTCCACCTGTACTAGGCTGAGGCGCAACAATCCCTGGATGAGGTTCCCAGACAAGCAGCAGAGCTCATGTAGGCAAAAGATTTACCTGGGCAAAGGAAAGGAAGGGAGAGTCTTCTTCCAGACTCCCAACGCAGAAGGAGGGACTGCCCTGACTGGTAGTGGGTGACAAAGGGGTCAGCAGAAAGTCTGAAAGGGAATCAGAGACCTCATTACATGAGTTATGTTCCAAAGAATGAACAATAGCCTCTTAACAATAGCCATGAAAGCCAGGAATGGTGGCACATGCTTGTAACCCCACAACCCTGAAGGCTAAGGCAGGAGGGTGTTTGATGTCAGCTCCAACAATGTAGTGAGTTCCAGATCAGCCTGGCTTGAGGGCGCAACCTTATCTCAGAAAGGGAGGGAAAGAGAGAGAGAAGGAAAGATTAAGTAAGTCAGGGCTGGATAACGAAAGGTAATCCTTGATTCAAGTGGTTTTTTTTTTTAAATATTATTTATTATGTATAAGATCTTGTCTGCACATATGCCTGCAGGCCAGAAGACGGCACCAGATCTCATTACAGATGGTTGTGAGCCACCATGTGGTTGCTAGGAATTGAACTCAGGACCTCTGGAAGAGTAGTCAGTGCTCTTAACCTCTGAGCCATCTCTCCATTCAAGTGTTTTAATTCTGACATGTTCTTACACAACAAAAACACTGTACATCAACCTACACCATGAATAGACAAGGGGTTTCTTTACATCACTGCAACACTGGGATGCAGTCCTTCCCCAGAAAGTGTTACACCTTCCACACAGGCTGGCTCTCAAGCTAGGGCTGCTCCTGACTGTAATTATAGCACTTGGTAAATTGAGGCAGGTGCATCATGAGTTCAAAGTCAGTCTGGGCTACATAGCAAGCCTGTCCCAAAATATAAAAACAAAAGGCTGGCCCTCAAAGATTAGTTGTTTGCTATGGACTGGTTTTATGTGGGCAGACAACTTCAAGAAAAAAAACCCATCCAGATCCTCCTTTATGCCCGGCCACCATGACATGGAAATACTCAGGATTTAAGACACACACCAAATTAGTCTTCCTCTAAAGAGTCCTAAGTAATATTCTGTCCTTTCTCACACATCAGTCTCTCCACTGGCCCGGGACTGCTAGGCAAGTGTGCCATGTCTCTCCTAGGCTTCCACACTAACCCAACATTAGTTGACAGTTTCACTCTGAGGACCAAACTATTCTTCCTTCCCAGAATTGCAAAACAAAACCTGTCAGATGAAAACATCCTTTACCCTTCAGCTAGTGTAACCGGTGAGTCACAGCATTCTTTCATGTAGCAATTTCCTTCCCAGTTAACTGGAAAAGCACCATAGTTAGACTGTCCTCAAGAACCAAGTTCTAGCCCCAGTTCCTACCACTAAAGTTCCTGTACATTATTAGTCTCAGGATCTATGCTGGCTAGTTTTTATGTCAACTTTACACACACTAAGATCACCTAGGAAGTAGGAATCTTAACTCCATTGAGGCAATAGCTTCCTAAAATGGCCTATAGGTAAGTCTGTAGGACACTGATGGCTGATGTGGAAAGGTCCAGTGTACCACAGCAGGTGGCCCACATACGGCCCGTAAACAAGTTTTTAAATGAACCATTTCCTACTGTGCATTTAGTAATCTTATTTTTCCCCTAATTACCATCAATACTACAACAGAGACAGTAACAAACATGCTCAAACATGAAAACTAGGAGAAGAGAAAAATAAAACAAACAAACAAAAAAACAAAACCCAGAACAGACGGGTCCGAGGAAACAAACTGCTCTGAGGTTTTGAGGTCTAAGCTAGTATAACCAACAGGCAAGGGCAATAAAATAAGAATCAGTGTAACTCAGGACTAACTATCAAGTTTTTCACTTAAATGTCACATTATGCCAAGTTGGTCAAAGTTGTAAATTCAGACACTAGTTTAAGGTCTAGGGCATGGAGAGTTGGCTCAGGGGTTAAGAAGACCTGGGTTTGGCTTCCGGTAACCACATGGTGACAGATAACCATCTGTAACCCCAGTTCCAGGAGATCGGACATCCTCTTCTGACCTTTAGGGGCACCAGGCATGGCACATGGAAAACACACACACACACACACGCACGCACTTAAAAATTAAATCAAATTAAAGCTCTAGCCAGTAGCAGAATTCACTAAATATCAACTCTTTACCTGCATGAGAACCTGGACTTCTGCTAAGAGGAGAAAGGGAGAGGGCCCCATGGCCCTCTGTGCTGGTGGGACCCAAAGCAGAATCAGAGGAGCAGGTATAGGAATTGAAGGCAGGAAACTGCTGAAGGTTCTCTAGGGGAATGTGGACTTCAGGATCTGCAAAGCAAGGGTTAAATAAGTCCATTACACAACTGTTTGGAATTTTTCTAGAGAGGGGCAATCTGGAGGGCCTAAAGGATGCAAACAATTATGAATCTATATCTTTGCTTTCATACAATAATCCATGCTATGTGTAATCCAGCATAAGGAGGCTGAAACAGTAAGAGCAAATTTAAGGCCATCCTAGGCTATATAAAAAAGAACCTTACCCCCACTTCCTCAAAGAGAAGACTAGCTATGGTGCAAGCCTATACAGCTTCAGCCCTCAAGAGACAGCTCAAGGTCAGTCAGGTCTACACAGTAAGTAGGTTCAGGCTAAACAATGAGCTGTTATTTCAAAAACAAAACACAACAAAAAACTTTAAATGAAATAAGAAAGAAGAGAAAAAAGACAATAAAACTTTTTTTTGGAGACATTTGTTTTCTTAAGGTTTAGGGTGTGTACTTGCTACAAGGTACTAAAAGCCCAAGCATACACTCACTCCACTCTACCAAGCTAACTTTTATTTGCCATACTGGATGGAACTGAGAGAGCTTAATCCTTTCCCCAGTCCTCAGCTTGTCTGCCCACCCCCCCTTTTCTCTGAGGCAGGTCTTCTCTGTGTAACAGTCCTGCCTGTCCTGGAACTGACTCTGTAGACCAGGCTAGCCTCGAACTCATAGAAACCCACCTGCCTCTACCTCCTGAGTACTGGGATTAAAGGCATTTGCCACCACACCCAGCGTTTTCTTTTTACTTTATCTCTGCATCTAAGTTTTCAGTCTAAGTCACCAGACCCAGCTCTAGAGCTTGTTTTCTAGTGGATAACTAGGCCCTCAAGTCACATTAATCCCCTGGATTTAGTGACTTATTCTAGAGTCAAATCAGAAGACTGCATCCTGATCAACAGAGCTCTCACGCCCAAATCCTGCACATTTTCCACAGGTCTCACAGTGAGCATTGCCTTTCAACTGTCATGTCTAAGCCCCAGCACTCTGAACAGCACTCCAATTCCCTACCATGGAATGGTCTAAGAAAACAAATGGCAGAGCATAAGCAAGCAGCCTGGCTTCTGCAAGGAGCCGCACAGACTCACACACAGCAAAGCTAAGCAAACACAAGAGCTCTTGAACTTACACCTGCCCTGTCTCTTGTTCTCCTCCATTTCAATTCTGCGCTCTCGGCGACGCTCCTCTCGAGCCTTCTTTTGGCGCTGACGCTTTCTTTTCTCAATGTCATCTGTGGGTTGGTCAAGTTGTAAGAAAGCCAGATCACCCATCATTAACTCTTCCTAGATGACTGGGTCATCTGGCCTAGATGAATGCATCTTGTTTCAGGATATAGCTTAAGCCCCTCCTCCCATGCTAGGTTCCCAGTACAAAGAGAAGCAAAACAGTTCTTTCTCACCTGAGAACATCTCGAGAGTTTCCTTAGAGACCACAGGAGGCTGCAGAGCCAGTTCACAGATGCTGAACTCACAGGTGAGTGGCAAGTGAGAGAGATACCTATGGCGCTGTCGAACATCCTACATTGGAAACAGAACCAATGCTCAACAGCTCTTAAGAGCAAAGGATCCCAACCCAGCATCCCAACAGTATACACACTCAGTGCTGTGACTCAGAAGAAGAATGCTACTATTACTGCTCTTTTGAAAGGCAGATACTATGGGCAACCTACAGGGGGCGGGGATGATAGAGAGAAGACTGAGTGGTTAAGAGCACTGGTTGCTCTTCCAGAGGTCCTGAGTTCAATTCCCAGCACCCACACGGTGGCTCATAACCATCTGTAATGGAATTTGGTGCCCTCTTCTGGCCTGCAGAGCACTCATGCCTCCCACGCGCGCAAAGAAAAAAAAGAACATTCATCAATTCATCAGACTCAGGGTTCCTTGGATTGAGCTATAAGTGAGTAAATTGAGCCTGGTAACAAACTGATCTAAAGCTGGCCATTGTTTCTGTCTAGGGTCCACTATCAGAGAGCAAATAGGAAAAAGCAAAGTGTACGGTACTCAATGATAATGAAACAAAAAACAGCCTGGAACTGAAAACCACTGATAGAGTCAATGACAATGGAAAGGAGGAAGGGTAAAGCAAGACCTACTGAGTGGAACACAAAACCAAGGCCTGTTCACTTAAGTTTCTATTCTTTTTCTGCATTTATTTCATGCAAAGTTGATGGCACCCAAGTTTGTTTGTTTGTTTGTTTGCTTGTTTTTTGAGACAGGGTTTCTCTGTAGCTTTGGAGCCTGTCCTGGAACTAGCACTTGTAGACCAGGCTGGCCTTGAACTCACAGAGATCCACCTGCCTCTGCCTCCCAAGCGCTGGAATTATAGGCATGGGCCATCACTGCCTGTCACCCAAGGATCTTTTATTTTATGTCTACAATTCTATAATCAACACAGGAATATTTACTGAATGACAAAAAATTCACATATGTAAACCAAATCGTAATTCAAAGGTACCTTTCAAAACTAAAAACACACTCCTGTCTGTGTGACCAAGCATAAAACATTGAAGGACTTTGGGGTTTTGAACAATTCTCTCAACTGTAAAAGGAGAGAAAAGGCGAGGGTGTGGTGGTGCACACTTGGCCAGCCTGGTCTACACAGCAAGGTCTAAAATAGCCAGAGAGCTGCATAACAAGATCTTGCCTCAAAAATTAAATAAAAATCAATTTAAGCTGGGCGGTGGTGGCTCACGCCTTTAATCCAAGCACTCAGGAGGCAGAGGCAGGTGGATCTCTGAGTTTGAGACCAACGTAGTCTACAAGGGCTAGTTCCAGGACATGCTCCAAAGCTACAAAGAAACCCTGTCTTGAAAAACAAAAACAAAAAATCAATTTAAAGGGGGGTGGGTGGACAAGAACAAATGCATATGGAATGAAAAAGAAGATACCAATACTCCAATCGCAGAAAATGATCCTGAGAAGCAGGGCAGTACATCTGACACAATCTTAAAAAAACATCTAACATTTAACACAATTCGCTGCACCATCACTAACAAAGAGATGTAAATCAGGTCGCAGGACAGAGCTGTAGCTCAGTGACAGAATGCGCCAGCACACACACACACACTGAGTTGTTACCCAGGACTACAATAAGCTTAAACAAACAAACAAAAAACAATTAAAACAAACCATAGCACTTCTGCGATAGAGGTAGGAGGGACAGAAGTTCAGATATCTTAGATAGAGCCTAGGCTTCATGAGACACCCTCTCAAACTAGAAACAGTCAAGTGTGGTGGCACACACCTTTAAACCCAGCACTTGGTAGACAGAGGCAGGTGAATTTGAGCATAAGGCCAGTCTGTTCTAAATAGCAAGTTTCAGGACAGCCAGAGATATAGAAGAGAGACCCTGCCCCAAAAATAAATAAACAAATAAACCACACCAAACTTATTAAGGGCCCCAAAGGTCTGTAGTCTTACTCTAGTTAGGCCTACCCCAAAGAGATTAGGCTAATGTCACATCCTGCTATTCCCCTCTACAGAAAGCCTTACCTCAGACATGGAATACCCAGCAA
Source organism: Myodes glareolus (assembly GCF_982192425.1). Taxonomy (NCBI): domain Eukaryota; kingdom Metazoa; phylum Chordata; class Mammalia; order Rodentia; family Cricetidae; genus Myodes; species Myodes glareolus. Next base: position 133,108,546 of record NC_142027.1, read on the forward strand.
TCTCTACCACCGTCGCGGAGATCTTCTCTGGGCTTTGCTCCAGGCTGCCATACTCCCGCACAAGGCAGCGCACATTGACAGGGTGCAGGAACATGTGTTGTCCATCCTCCGCTAAAGACAAGAGCTCTATCACACAAGCCCAGGCCAGCCTTCAGCAGGGACCTCTCCCAGCTAGGCCTGCCTACTTGCTGCTGGAAAGCAGTCAGTCAACCCCCAAGACCTGGTAAAGACGCCTCCCCCTGTTCAGAGTGCCAGGTCATCCCTTTCAAATACCTCTTAAGGAAACCCAGCCCTCCTCCTGGGGTCCTCACCTTGGTAGAAGTAGTAACAAGGAGAGCTGCTCAGCTGGGTGAAGCCTGGTGTAGTGATGGGTTCCTCCTGGCTTGACTCAGTACAAATGGTCCCCTCCCCAAGATTGTCATCTGCTACCTCTGACTCCTCACAGGCTTCTGGCAACCCCTCAGGTTCTGGCTCAGACACTGCTTCCTCTTCTTCTACCAAAGGGAGAGCAAGAGGACGAGGGGAATCCAGAGAACAAACTTCTGCAGTTTCTTCATCGAAAGCAGACAGATATTCTAGCACACCCTGCTGGAACAAACCGTAGGTCAACAGAAAGTACTATGCCTGTTCCATGAAATGATGTGGTTAAAGATAGGCCTAGGATCCCTGGATGCTCATCTGAGCGCTCATGGACATCCCCATCCCTGGAAAAAGCTGACAGACCTGGTCACAAGGACACAGCCAACAGTCACCATCTCTTCCTCACACTAGCCCCACAGCTCACAGCAGTCTTAAGAACAGCCACTCAGTTCTAACAGGCACACTAACCTTCCTGGGTTGGAAAACAGACTCCTTTGCCAGGGGAGCCATCAGCACCAGTTGTTCCAGAGCAGCCACAACACCAGTGACCTCCCCTCTGCCTCCAGCTACTCCAGACAGAGCCTCTTCCCGAATCTAAGAACACCAGAGAAAAGACCAGAAACATATTCATTTTGAAGGCCAAGTAAGTGAGTGATTCCCACGGCTCAAGTTTAAGAATCCCTGTTTTAGAGGATACAGGAGCTACTGAATTCTTTCTTTGGCTAATTCAACTTACTCCAAATCTTAACAAGTGTTGCCAAGACCTGGCAGGCAAACCATAATACACTCTCCACAGTGTCTCCCAAAACACCTTCATAGCTCTAAGTATTTTCCTAGACAAGGAAAAAACTAACTTGCTTATTAACTGAGAATACAGCTCAAAAAGACAGTGAGTCACAAAATCATTCTGAACAGTTACTTTTAAAAGAGTCTGAAAGCTCTCAAAGTCAATCCTTCTTTCCTCTTACCACTTAAATAACGTTTTCAGTCTCCTGGATCTGCGGGAACTTGGTTTTCCATTCCCAATGTACTTACCTTAACCTCCTGGATAGCAGCCTCGATAAAGCAGGACTCAGGAGTGTGCTTCTCCTCTGCAAGCTGCTGCTCCAGCGCTACTTTCTCTTCCAGAACTACTCGGTGCAGCACCTGCTCCTTAGAGGCCAGCAGCAACTTGGAGTACTGGCTGTGCTGTTCATCTGCAAGAAAGGCAATGGCCAAAAACACAGCTCTCAGAGAGGTGCTGTGACTGAATAGAAACTGTCTCACACATACTTTTTCTGACCTAGAAAAAAAAAATGAGACTAAGTATAACTTCCTGAAAACATTAACAATAATCCTGAACTAAGTTAATTCAAGAAGTCTAAGAAACCAGAAAAAAGGGCTGGGGAGATGGCTCAGCGGTTAAGAGCACTGGCTGCTCTTCCAGAAGACCCGGGTTCAATTCCCAGTACCCACATGGCAGCTCACAACTGTCTGTAACTCCAAGATCTGACACCCTCACACAGACATAAATGCAGGTAAAACACCAATATATATAAGAATAAATAATTTAAAAAAAATCAGTCTAATATCTACTAATTAGAACATTAAGTCTAACCATAAGGAAATGTTTAGAAAGATGTTTTCTAAGAATGAAGCACTAGTGATATGAACAAGCATTGTATCGTCCACCTACTGTATAAGGGCTGGAGACAGCTCAGCAGTTAAAAGCATTTAAATTATTTTAAAAATAAAACACAATCTCTGTGTTTGAGGACAGCCTGTTTTACACAGTTACTTCCAGGACAGCTGGAGCTACATAATGAGATCCTGTCTTGAAAAAGCAAAATCCTAGAGCCACACAATACAACACAACAGTTGTCAAACTAGCATAGTTAATCCCAATCTCAAAAGAATGAGTGAACTGAAGAAGCCTAACATTTTGGGGGTATATTTAGGAAAAAGACTCATGGATGACTTATTTCCTTACTTCCCCAATACTTTGGGGTTTTTTTTGTTTGTTTGTTTGTTTTTTTTTGAGACAGTGTCCCATGAAGCTCAGTGTGGCTCCAACTTGCTATGTAGCCAAGGGTGATCTTGAACAAGTTTTGGTCCTTCAGTCTCAGCCTCCTAAGTGCTAGGATTACAAGTGTGCATCACTCTGGCTAGCTCTTCCCTTGTATTTCTGCTCTGTCAGTGCCGGGAGTTGAACCTACAGACTTGTGCATGCTAGGCAACCACACTGCCCTTGTGCTACATCCCGTTTAGGGACAGGTTCTTATTATATGGCTAAAATTGGTTTAGCCAAAGGATGGATTTTTATTGATGCTGTTGTTTTTGAAACAGGATTTCTCTGTCTAGCCCTGTCTGTCCTAAAACTCACTCTGTAGGCCAGAATGGCCTTGAACTTAGAGATCCTCCTGCCTCTGCCACCTGAGTGCTGGGATAAAAGGTGTACACTCTCTAAATGACTCATGCTCACCTCCTAGATGAATAGGCTGGTCTACATTCATCCACTTGGATTTAGGCAAGGCCACCAACACTCCTTTCTCTCTCTTCATCAGCTGCATTGTAATGGTATCACCCACAGCATACTGGCGTGACTCTGTGGCAACAACACTGAGACAAAGACGTTTAGCAGAGTAAGATGAAGCAGAGTAAGAAGGCAGCAGGCTAGGGTCTAATGACTCTCAGTCTTACCTCTTGAGATCCTTCTTATGCACAGAACTGTAGCAGATGGGACATTTACTCCAGGCTTTCTCACTGAGTGAAAGATAGTGCAGGATGCATGCCCAGCAGAAAATGTGTCCACAGCGGGTTATCTTGGCTGCAGTAGGTGGATAGAGGCATATTGGGCAAGATGGCACTTCATGGCTACAGATGCGCTGAAACACAATGACAGCGTAACATCACTGCTTTCAGAACTGACTATGGAGAGGCTGAGAAAGTCAGAAGCCTCTCCTCTCGTTCTCTTATATCTCACCACTTCTTTACAAGACTGTTTAACAGAAAAGTCAGCTGGAGAGCCAGCTCTGCAATCAGAGCACTTGCTGCTTGTGTGGTCTGAATGAGAATGGCCTCCATGCCATTCCCAGTTAGCCCTGTCTCAGCTTGCTGGTTGTCGTTTCAACATGTAAATTCTCAGCTAATGCTCTAGCACCATGCCCGCTGCCACATTCCCCTCCAGGATAGTCATGGATGTACCCTCTGAAACTGTAAGCAAGTGCTCAATTAAACAATTTCTTCTATACCTCTGTAACTCCAGTTCCAGGAGATCTAATGCCCCTTTCTGGCCTATACAAGTACCAAGGCTGTACACGGTGTACTTACAAATACATAGGCTCCAGGCAGTGGTGGCACACGCCTATAGTCCCGGCACTGGGGAGGCAGAGGCAGATGAATCTCTGTGAGTTCGAGGCCAGCCTGGTCTACAAGAGCTAGTTCCAGGACAGGCTCCAAAGCTACAGAGAAACGCTGTCTCAAAAAAGAAAAAAAGAATAAATAAAACCTGTTTAATAGTACAAGTGTAAGGATGCACAACACACTTTAAACAAATTAAGAAAGCCACAATCATGGGCTAATCAAATAGGACAGTTAACCAGACACTTGGAGGGTCTATATTACAGGGAAAATGACATAAATTACATCATTCCATTTACTTTTTTAGTTTTTCAAGACAGGGTTTCCTGTCTCTACTTCCAAGTGCTGGAATTAAAGGTGTGCAACACCACTGCCCGGCTACAATAATTTATTTTTATTTATGAGCAGTGACTAGTGTTTTGCCTGCATATATGTCTGTGTAAAGAAGTCAGATCCCCTGGAACTGGAGTTACAGACAGTTGTAAGCTGCCATATGGGTGTTGGGAATTGAACCCTGGTCCTTTGGAGGACAGCCACTGCTATCAATCACTAAGCCACCTCTCTACCCCTGGCTACAATTTTTAAATATATATTTAGCAGAGGCATAAAAGTTCACATTTAATTTACTGATCAACTTCCAATAGAGTAGTGAAGACCTTCACTTTACATGTGTCTGTTTTTTAACCAATGTATATAAAATGTTTTTTCTTCTAAGACATTCTATGTCATTCTTAGATGATTGTATAAATTTTTAAAGTAACAGGAGTCCAAATTTGTCAGAATAACATACATAAAAAGTAATAGCACTTATTATTTTAAAGTAACTAGATCATATACCATTAGGATCATCAAGGAGACACAAGTTCATAACCTCACTAGAAAAAAAAAATGCAGGCGTGGCTTTGCAGAAAATGCAACCACCTGATAATCTGATACTACTTACAACAAGGGGCTGCCAGTAAAGAAAAGTCTGTGTAGCTGAGCTCAGCCTGGGTAGGAAGGTAACGAGAGCTCCTCTAACAGATTCCTGGTTACGACTTCCTCGGTGAGTGACTGATAGAAAGGAATGCTTACGTGCCCTTGGAGCAGAGCCTTCCATATCCCAAGTCCACTTGGTAACAAAATAAACTCCAAGAGGAACAAGAAACTGACCTCAGGAAAATAATGTGCCATAAGGCTAGTCAAAAAATGGTATCCAAGCTAGACGGTGGTGGTGCACACCTTTAATCCCAGCACTTGGGAGGCAGAGGCAGGCGGATCTCTGAGTTTGAGGCCAGCCTGGTCTACAGAGTGAGTTCTAGGATAGCTAGGGCTTAGGGCAACACAGAGAAACCCTGCCTCAAAAAAAAATCAAAAAAAAAAAAAAAAAAAGATATCCAAAGTTTAACACTGCTTGCTAACAGCTTTTTTTTACTTCCCCCGCTGATGATTGCAAACTTGGTGAAGCTGCTCTACTCACCACTTGTTCCACAAAGTCCCAGTTGACTAAGGTGTCAGGGTCAGCAAAATGAGCTGTGTAGTCCTGGTCTTCAGACACCACAAACTGGCAGCTAAAAAGAACAGGAAAGGCAGAGGGTACGGAGACTGTCAGAATCACCAGGGCCTCAGCAGAAACTCATCGCCTCTCAGAGGCCATCATGATGCTGGTCAAGGGCAGCTGAGGCTGCCAGGCTGTGGCAGCATGACCCTGGACATTAGCCACAGCTCTGAGCCTTGGCTCCATGAGGAGTCTAGACTCAGTGGGCAGATGCCCAAATCCATCAACTATTTCTTCTGCTTCCAAGTCCAGCCAAGTTCCCTGCTGTTCTCCCTTGAACTAAAATTAGCTCAGACTGAGACTTCCTCCCTCAACCCTTGGACCCTATGAATACAGCTCATCTTCCAGGCAGTAGAAAGCTATTCTCAATCATTTGAGAGCAGTCTGCATTTAAGTACACAATGATGCTTCAGTTTATATCCAAGAGCCAATCTTCTATCTAATGACTCACAAAAGCGGAAGGGAGGGTTAGGGGCAGCTTTCCTGCCTACTCCATCTTTATCAGTTCCTAGCAATGAGCTTTCCTAGAACTTCCTAGAACGTAACAGTTGGCCTCCACATGTGCACAAGAAACACACACACACACACACACACACATATATATGCTGGAGAGATGTCACTTTAAGAGAAAATACTGCTCTTGCAGAGAACCTGAGTTCAGTTCCTAGCACTCATGTCAGGAGGCTCAAAGCTGTCTATAACTCCAGTTCTGGGGGAACTGAAAGCCTGTTCCATTTTGAACATCATCATTCATGTGCACACACAGTTTAAAATAAAATCTCTGGAAAAACAGGGTGCATACTTTTTTTGTTTGCTTATGTTTATTTAATAAAAATAAAGGTTAACATAAATGTGTGTATAGGTGTTTTGCTAGCCTGTGCCTGTGCACCAGCTGAATGTAGTGCCCTCAGGGCCAAAAGAATGCCCTGGAACAAGTTACAGATGGCTGTGAGCTGCTATATGGGTGCTGGGAAAAGAACCTGGGTCCCCCCCTTTTGATAACAGCGAATGCCTTTAATCCTAGCACTTGGGAGGCAGAGGCAAGTTTAAGGCCAATCAGGGTTATACAGAAAAACCCTGTGTCAAAAAATTAAACAACAACACAGGAGTCTGGGTCCTCTAGAACAGAAGCTAGTACTCTTAACCTTGGAGCCACCTCTTCGGCCCCCAGAGTGCTAACTCTGTGCAACCATTTGATCAAAACTGCCTGATAACTACAGTTAAAACCTTGAGAGAAAAAGCCAAGGCATGTTTCCCACTCACAATGGTGGCCCCAGCTAGAATCCACAGCCTAAGAAACATTGTATGAACGGCATAAGGGAAAGAACCACAGCACTCAAAGTCAAGTGTGTCCTGCAAAGCAGAGGGTCTGTCCAATTAGAACTGAGGAAACACGTGCTAAACCACACTGGCCTGTCCAGGAGAGCTCACCGTGGAAGATCTTTGCTTGTACCTTAGTTCTTCCTCTACTAAGCTAAGAACACAAACACTTAAGTCAAAAAACTGTTCTTCTATGGTCCCCACCCTCCCTGGACCCATGATTTCTTCCCAGTCCACTGCACAGCAAGGCTCAGACCACACACCATTCCTAGTCCCAGAAGTAACACCAAGCACTATGTTCTCTAAGTACTGAGAACATTCACTCAGAAAACATGACAGGAAAAAAAAAGACAACATCAATTTCTTTTCTATTTTTTCCCCGTAATTGTTTAGAGAAGTTTCCTTCAAAGAGTTCAACCATCTAAGTAGGTTTAATTTCATTTTTGCCCTAGGAGTGGAAATACTCACTTGGCCTGTAAAAAAAGTTCCTTGTTAAAAGGCTTATGTCCCCACTTGTTTCTTTTTCCCCAGCTGCCATGTCCACTGCCTTCAAAGTGACCTGCCTGGCCACGGGGTTCAAAGGTGAAATTCAACAAGTGGTTCAGGTTGATCTTCTTAGGGCCAGAGAACTGGGCAGGGCTAAACTCTGCCCGTTGAGCCTCTGCTACCTAGAAAGAATGACAATATTTTAGATTGAAAGAATTGATTTACCAACTGATAGCAGAAATCAGCACAATCCTGCTTCCACATGGCTGAAAACAGTAGAACACTGGTTTAAATGCTTGCCTAAGATATGTATGGAAGTGAAAAGAGGAAAAAGCCTTTAGTATGATTTGGGAGCTGATTGGTGGTCCCAAAAGAAAAAGCTTGGTATAGCTTGTCTTTCCACCTTGCTAACTTGACAACTAGAAAATCATGCTGCTGAAGCTGGGGACACAGTTCAGTGGTAAAACACTGACTAGTATGTACAAGGCCCTGGATTTAATTACTAGATCTGCTAAAGAAAATAATTCCCCAGGTATGGTGATACGTGCTTTTAATACCACTACATGTATAGGTGGATCTCAGTTCAAAGGCCAGCTCCTGGTCTACAAATCTCTAGGCCAGCCAAAGCTATAGAATGAGACCGTTTAAAAAAATAGTACTTGTTTCTGATGCAGAGGTTCAATTTCTAGCCACCATATAGCATTTTACAACAGATTGTAACTCTAGTTCCAGAGGATCTGACACCTTCTTTTGGCCTTTTCCAGTATCTGGCACAAGTACTGCACAGACATACATGCAGGCAGAGCACTCACGCACACACACTCACACACACAAAGAATAATAAACAAAAACATGGCTTTGGGGAGGGGGCATGCAGGAGCACTGCATCTGAGGCAGTCTTGCTGTAGAGCCTTAGATCCATGCTCCTGTTTCCCAAACGCTGGACCACAGGCCTGCAGCTTGCTTTCCACTAAACAGCACCACTCTACAGTTCAGACCATGCTGTATCTCTTCACTGTCATACCTGAGCGTCACTTGAACCAGAAACTCGCTGTGCTCACAATTTTGTTTGTGGGTTGTTTATGTTTGAGACAAGTCTCACTATGTAGTCCTGACTTGCTTGGAACTCACGTTAAAGACCTCAGTCCACCACCCCCACCACCTCCACCCCGACAAATCAGAATCAGAATCAGAGGTATGTTTAATTCCTGCTTAATTCCAATTTTTTACCTCTACCCTCAGGTCACTAAACCAATGATCCAATCTCCCAAATTCCCTTTCCTTATCTGTCTTATTAGTTCCTAGGGTTCCTTCTATCTGCTGAATTTAAACAAAAAACCTCCCTACCTCTCACCCCCAGCAGCTCCACTGCAGAAACATGAAGAATACAGACACACAAGGAAGTCTCAATAAAGTAGCCCCTTACATTGCTAGCAGCCATACTGCAATTACACTTCAGCCCATTCATCCTACTCTCCCAAAAAAACCCTTCACCCCTCAAGCTCCCAAACCCTCTCTCAGATCACCTTACATTGAGAAAAAAAAGCACCATGAGTTGAGAACACCACAGCCTGCTGTCACGCCCTCTCGTTACTGTGGCTCAATCAGCAAGGCTCTCATTTATGCCAACCCTGTTGCTTCTTCCTACAAGACTAAGTCAAGGGCACTGTGAAGCCCCCAACCATTTTCCTTGAGTGATTTTTTGCTCTCATCAGCCACCCTGTTAGGAGAAATATATTGTCACTTCCCTATCCCTAACTAGAAAATCTCTCCTGCACTCATGCTTTTTTTTAAAAAAAAAAAAAAAATTAAGACGGTTTCACTAAGCCAGTTGTGGTAGTTTACATGCCCATAATCCCAAGTACTCAGGAGATAGAGGTAGGCAGATCTCTGAGAGTCTAAGCCTAGTCTACATATAAGTCCCAGACCAATCAGACAGCTATCCAGTGAGACCTTGCCTCAAAACAAACAAATGAATTCTAGCAGGTAGTTGAATCTATTTGAGTTCAAGCCAGTCTGGTCTACCCAGAGTTCCAGGACTACACAATGAGACCCTATCTCAAAACAAAACAAAAAAACAAGGTCTCAATAATATTTTTTAAAATTACGTGTATATGTGTGTAATCCCTGGAGTTACAGGGATTGTGAGCTAACAAAGACAGTCTTCTGCTACAACAGAGCGCTCTTTCTGCTAAGCCATTCTTCTCCAGCTCCTCTCACACTTAAACCACCACCTCACCACTCTACTTCCCTTTATAGCACAGAGAGCAAATTACTGACCACGCTGCCATTTCTTCTGCCCATCCTCCCACTGTTCCACACGACTCTAGGCCAAGCACATTTTTGTCATCATTCCACCCAAATGACTCAAGGCTAATGACCTACTGACCAACCTTCACATTTTCTAGTCTAGTCTTACTCAACAGCAGTACTTGAGCAAAGTGACAAGCATCTCTCACTGGCTCTCAGTTCTTTGTACCCCTTATTTGGCTTCTTCCTGTTCAGAAATCAGTGCTTGAGTCTGAGCAACTTACAACACCCTGTAATGCTCCCTAGAACACGCTGTAGAGCTCCCTACCACACCCTGCGGAGCTCCCTACCACACCCTGCGGTGCTCCCAGTTTTAAAGTCTAGCAGTGTTCCCTTGCTTCATTCAGCTCTCTCTCAGAATCTACCTCTGCAGCTTTACTGATGGCACAGGCCTGTGATCCACAGCAGACTAGGTCATACAATGATACCTCTCAAAAGACACTATGAAAAAAAAAGGAAGAAAAAATAAAGTACCTCACAGAACAAGAGTTCCTCCAGCACTTATTTTTTTCTTATTCTTTCCCCTTCTCTCCCATCTACAGTGTTTAAATTCATCAGGTATATAGCATACTTGTGACTGACATGCCAGACTAGAGAATTATCCCCTAGAGGACAAAGAGTGAATACTTTGTCTAATGCTGCACTTCAAACTCCTCAGTTGTTCTTGGCACAATTCCAATAAGTAAGTAATCCTTTTACAAGTACATCTACTAAATCTGTCTTGTTCTGTAATGGCTACACAGCAGAAACAGTCGAACAACAGGACACTGAGCAGTGTCTTCTAGATTAGTACTCATGCTGCTTCCTAAATCCAGCAGCTAGAACACCCTCCATATCAAGAATCTTTACTCTCAACAACAAATCTAAGGAACTCCTAAAGACAGGTGTCTGGGACTAAGGACATCAGCATTTACTCTGTAAAGCAAATATCACTACAGTGAATCATTTCTTAAGTAGTCCAAAGGAGACATAAACGCAACAGTGATAATAAAGGGACAATACACATCTGCTTTCTTTCTCAAACGTGACTGTGAATCCCCCCCTTACCCCCCCCCGCCCCAGGAGGTTTTCATAGCCCCTAGGGGAGGAAAAGAGGCAAGGTTCCAGGTCTGTCTAACCTTCAGCTTCCAAGGACAGCTTGGATACCTGCTCGTGCTCGCGCGTTCTCTCTCTCTCTCTCTCTCTCTCTCTCTCTCTCTCTCTCTCTCTCTCTCTCCCTCCCTCCCTCCCTCCCTCTCTCTCCCTCTCTCTCTGATTCTTTCCTTCTGCGGAAGGAAAAACCAAACCGAAACAAAGCTCTGTAAGGCCATTCTTGGGTTCCATACCTCATCTCGTCTTCCACCATTAGAAGAAGAGCTAAAGGGTTTGCTGCTGCCACCACCTCTCTGAGGAGGCATCTTGTTAAAAGTTTTGCTTTTCTGTGAATTGGAGCGACGGGACTGGTTGCTAAAATTTTCATTTTTGGGGTAGGAAGGTTCACGCTTGCGACTGTAACGCTTGGATCCATTTGAGTTCTTTCCATCTGAAAGCAAAAAGAAACAGTAATAAGTTTTTATGTTTTTCTACCTGCATGGCTGATTTATCTTCTAGCAAAGTTATATTTACTAATAAATAAGGAAAATGTGCCTTACCACAACCTCTAAAAAAAGCTAAGCTTAGTCCAGAGCCTTGGTGCTTTGAGAAAACCAACCACAGTGAGGCAGGGCTTTGTTTGGTTTCAGGACAGTCATTCTGTACTAGAGGAATGGATCTGTTCTGGAGGCCTGACAGGAAGAAGGCAGACACTGCCCTTGAGTTTACTATAGTATAGAATTCTGTACGAACTCTATAGAAGGATGACCTAGGCTTTAGCAGATATATTCAATAAGCATAAAAAAAAAAAAGCCAGGCACTGAAAACAGCCTGGTATTGGCATACGAACAGACAGGAGTCTGTTCTATGGAACCGAATAGAAGATCCGGATATCAATCCACACATCTTCAAACACCTGATTTTTGACAAAGAAGCAAAAAATATCAAATGGAAAAAAGAAAGCATATTTAACAAGTGGTGCTGGCATAATTGGATATCAACATGTAGAAAAATGAAAATAGACCCATATCTATTACCATGCACAAAACTCAAGTCCAAACGGATCAAAGACCTCAACATAAAGCCAGCCACACTGAACTTCATAGAAGAGAAAGTGGGAAGTACACTTGAACACATTGGCACAGGGAACCACTTTCTAAATAGAACCCCAACAGCACAGACACTTGAGAGAAACAATTAATAAATGGGACCTCCTGAAACTGAAAAGCTTCTGTAAAGCAAAGGACACAGTCAAAACAAGGCCAGGCATGGTGTATTATGCCTTTAATACTATCACTCAGTAGGCAGAGGTAGGGGGATCTTGAGGCCAACAAGGTCTACAGTAAATTACAGGACAGCCAAGGCAAGAGACAGTTCGTCACAAAACAAGTTGACAGAACAAAAGCTGAGCTCTAGGAGAACATCAGTTCAGCTCTAATTACTTCCTCTCTTTTAGTTTCTGGCTTTTTTTCTTCAATTACATAAAAGAATTACATATTCATTAACATCAGAAGAATATACACCAAATTATAAAAATATAAAACAATTGAGAGTACCCATGAATTACTACTTCATTAAATGCTCAAATTTCCTTTGTCCCCTTTTTGCTCCATGAGCCAGGGCTTTACTCTACAGTCCAGACTGTCCTAGAACTCAACTTTCCTCCTGCCTCAGCCCCTGAGCACTGAGCCTGCAGGTACACCCTCACCATACCTGGCTTCTTTTTATATACTTGCCACATGTCGCATACAAAATATTCTTTTGTTGCTTTATGAGCAATTTCATATATCTCTAGTCTTCAGTCAGTCATGGTGGCTCACACCTATTGATTTACACATTTGGGAGGCTGAGGTAGGAAGATCATCCAAAAACTTAAGATCAGCTTGTGCTAGATGGTTAATTCCAGGCAAATTTTGGTTATATAGTTATACAATGAGATTCTGGATTAAATTTTATTACATGCTATTTATTCTGCATGTCTATATGTCTCTATGCACATGCCACAGCATACATGTAGAGTGAAGAAGGACAACTGTGGGAATGGGTTCTCTCCTACCACTGTGCAGGCTCTAGAGAAAAAGAAGTACAGTCATCAGGCTTGGCACCAGGTTGTTTTAGTGAGCCATCTCCCTAGACCAAGAATCAAAAAGGGGCTGAGGAGGTGATTCAGTAGATAAGAAGTGCTTCACTGAAAGCTCAGAAGGAGTTCCAATCCCCAGAATTCATGTAAAAGCTAGGCAAGTAATGACAACACCTATAATCCCAGGGAGAAAATGGCTGGCTAGACTAACTAGAAATCAGTAAGTTCCAGACCCTGCCTCAATCCATAAGCAGTAAAATTTATAAATGAGAGCGATCAAGGACGACATTTGACATCAACTTCACACCTGTGCGCATACATACAAACAAGCTTATACACTTGTATACATCACACACATGGAAAAGTAAAGAACAAAATAAACAGCCAAGAGCTGCGGCACCCCTTATAACCCTAGCACTTAGGAAGTAAAGGCAGGAAACTGATGTTCAAAGCCAGTCTGAGCTATACGAGACTATGTCTCAAAAGAAAGTTGGGTCTGGAGAGATAGGTCAATGTTAAAAAAGCACTTGTTGCTCTTACAGAGGACCCAAGTTCAGTTCCTGAATTCACACGGTGGCTCACAATTGTTTATAACTTCAGTTCCAAGGGGATCTGATGCCCTTTTCTGACTTCTGTGGGCACCAATATGACACACACATATAAATGCAGGCAAACACCTCATACACTTAAACTTTTTTTGAAAGTCACCTACTATTCAAAATCACAGTGAATGGCTACTGAGTTGCTTGCCATGAATTAATGGTAAAATATAACCAATACATTTGGCAGTGTCTAACTTTCTGCTAGTTTAATAACAGTACTGGAGCTTTTTATAAAGAAGTCTATATGGTCATATCAAATATTCAAAGTGAAATTAGCTTATGAAATACAATCATAAAAGTCCTTTACATACCCTGAAGTTGCACTGTAGAAATTAAGAAATGATTTATACCATAACAGCATCATAAAAGAGAATGTCAGCTGGGTGGTGGTGCCTTAGGCCTTTAATCCAAGCACTTGGGAGGCAGAGACAGGTGGGATCTCTGTGAGTTCGAGGCCAGCCTGGTCTACAAGAGCTAGTTCTATGGTAGGCTCCAAAGCCACAGAGAAACCCTATCTCAAAAAAAAAAAAGAGGGGGGGGGAGGGAGAGAGAGAGAGAATGTCAAGCTCACTACATTCCTGTTAGTACAATAGCAACTTTAATAAACTTTGTTCAAATGCAAGGGTAAATGATTTCTAATTTTATTTTATTTGGATTCTGATTTCTAATTTTAAACTTGAACTTCTCTAATTAGCAACAATACTTTTTTCAGTCCATCTGCTGACCAACTATATTTTGGGAAAGAGCCTGCTTGGTTTGTTTTGGAGACAGGTCTCACATTGCTTCAGGCTGGCCTCAAACTCACTCCACAGGCAAGAATAACCTGGGACCCCCATTCTCCTGCCTCTTGCTAGAATTATAGGCGTGCAACACTCAGCCTGGCTGCCCTGTTTTGTGTTTTCCCTAACTAAGAGGATAAACCTCAGGAATTTTGTTGCCAATATCCACAAATTACTAATGGAATTAAACAAAAAAACCTGGGTCAGTATACTACACATGCCCATTTACCAGCTTAAAAGGGAAATGGGACAAGAGGCTCTGCGTGAGGACTCCAGTGCCCACATAAAGAGCTAGATGCACCAGTGCACAGCTATACCTGGAGGGGAGGCAGAGGTAGCTGGAGTCCAGGGGCTTGATGGATATCCAGTTTAGCCAAAAAGGCAACCTCTAAGTTCAGTGAGAGATACATTCTCCAAAGGAAAAAAAAAAAAAAAGGCAGAAACAATAAGGATTCTCAACACTAACTTCTGGTCTCCATATGTGCACACCCCCCACACACACACAAAAAAATTAAGGCAAAAGAAAACTTATTTAAGAACCATGAACATTGAACAGGTGAAATAGATCAGCATATTAAAGCCTACCACCACCAAGTCTGAGGGACGGAGTTCAACTCCCACGACCCACATGACGGAAGCAGAGAACCAACTCCTATAAGCTGTCTTCTGACCTACATATGCACACTGTGGCATGTGTATGAGCCCATCGACCTATCCGCCACACATGGCTAGGTATGATAGCACAACTTGAATCCCAGTGCGTGGGAGTCAGAGGCACGTGGATCTCTGTGAGGATAGCCAGTAAGACCTTGTCAAAAAATGAATGAATAAATGAATGAATGAGTGAAAGAAAAAGAACAATATACAACTAAATAGATCAAAATCAAACTGTAAAATTATAACACACACAGCACATACATACAAAACTACCTCACAAAAACAGAAAGGACCCAAATAACACTGTCATCCTACTGCAATGTGGAAACATAGTTTATTGACTTTAAACAGAAAAAGGAAAAACTTAGCTACACATGGTTGCACAGTCCTGGCACTCTGAAGAAAGATGCAGAGGCAGGCAGGTCCCCAAGCTGGAGGCCAACCTCATCTACACAGCCAGTTCTATGCTTACATCTGCTACACAGTAAGACCCTGACTCAAAGTGCGAAGTTTGTTTTTCTTTAAGACAGTTATGCGGGCTGGGCGGTAGTGGTACACGCCTTTAATCCCAACACTGGGGAGGCAGAGGCAGAGGCAGAGGCAGGTGGATCTCTGTGAGTTTGAGGCCAGCCTGGTCTACAAGAGCTAGTTTCAGGACAGGCTCCAAAGCTACAGAGAAACCCTGTCTTGAAAAAACAAAAAACAAACAAACAAAAAAACCCCAGGGACAGTTATACACAGACTCACTCTTGAGTCCCAGGCTTAGGCCTCCTGAGTAGTTAAGACTGCAGGTGCACAGCCTTTGGTCCCGCTAATGCTGGGGATGCTCAGACTCTGAGGGATTCCAGCATAAGCCTCAGAAACCAAGGATTTGGACTCCTTCCCTCCATATATAACTTCATTTTGTTTATATTAAAGCATAACTTAGGGTTGGAAAGAGAATTCAGAGGCTAAAGTGCTTGCTACTCTTAGAGAACCCAGTTTCTTTTCCGTTTGTCTGTTGCTGTAGGATGTCTTTCTGTATGCTGTGAATGTGTTTTATTACCACTAGTTAAAAAAGAAGCTGATTTGGCCAACAGCCAGGGAGAATAGAGCCAGGCAGGAAATCTAGGCAGAGATAAAGGGAGAAGTGCAGGGTCAGGGAGATGCCAGCAGCTGCAGGAAAAGCAAGATATGAGGTGACAAGTCGTGAGGCTAGTGGTAAGATACAGTCTTATAGAGAGGGTTAATTTAGTTGTACGAGCTAGTTAATAATAAACCTGGGCTAACAGGCCAAACAGTTTGTAAGTAATATTAAGCCTCTGAGTGATTATTTTAAAAGGGTTTCAGGACTGGGCAGGTCAGAAAAAGCCTCCATTTACTGTTTATTTTTGAGAAAGGGTCTCTCTGTGTAGCCCTGGCTGTGCCGGAACTAGCTCTGGCTGGCCTCGCACTCAAGAGAGATCCACCTGCCTCTGCCTCTCAAGTGTTAGAATTAAAAACATGCGTTATCACTGCCTGGCTAGGAACGCAGTTTCAATTCCCAGCACCCACATGGGATCAGAATCATTTGTAACTCCAGTTCAAGAGTGTCTGGCACCCTCCTCTGGCCCTCTTGAGCACCACGTATACATGTGGATCAAAGACATACATGCAAGAGAAACAACAAACACTCGTACACAGAAAATAAAAGAAAATAATAAATCATTTTTAAAATACATATAACTGAGCTGGGTGGTGGTAGCACATGCCTTTAATTCCAGAACTTGGGCAGATATCTGAGTCCAAGGCCAGCCTGGTTTTCAGAATGAATTCCAGGAAAGCCAGGTCTACACAGAGAAACCTGTCTCAGAAAAAAACAGGTTCAAGGGGCTGGAGAGATGGCTCAGTGATTAAGAGTACTGGCTGCTCTTCCAGAGGTCCTGAGTTCAATTCCCAGCAACCACATGGTGGCTCACAACCATTTGTAATGAGATCTGGCGCCCTCCTCTGGCCTGCAGGCATACAAGGAGGCTGAACACTGTGTACACAATAAATAAATAAATATTTTTTAAAAAAAGAAGTAAATCTTAAAAACAAAAATCTGGATTTGCCAGGCAGTGGTAGAGTAAGCTTTTAATCCCAGCATGGTAGGCAGAGGCAGGTGGATCTCTGTAAATTCAAGGCCAGCCTGGTCTACATATTGAGTTCCTGGACAGTCAGGGCTACACAGAAAAACCCTGTCCCCCCAAAAAAACCAAACCAAAACCAAAAAACATAATGTGGTACCGCACATGAGCAACCCTAGCACTAGCCTGTGATTCCAGCACTTGGGAAGTGGAGAATCAGAAGTTGAGGGGACAGCCTGGGCTAGAGTATGACACCTTGCCTCAAAACACACACAAACATACTCTTAAAAAGAAACATACTTGTGAAGAAAATATGTGAGGTTTTTCTTTCTTACAAACATCTGTAGTTTGTCTGCTTAGAGTAGTTTTAAAATAATAAATAAATACACTTGCATGTTTAGGACCCATACTAATCTTTATTATCATGGGGATTTTAGATCATACAAGCAACCTGACATAAGCTTTTAGGAGGTTCCTGCACACAAGACTCACCCTCAAAGGTTCTGACTCCAATACAAAAGTATTACTGTTTTAAAAGAGGGGGGCACTTTTTTTGTTTTGTTTTTTGAAACAGGATCTCACTCTATAGTTCAAGCTAGCCTAGAACTCACTATACTGTAGTAACTCAGGCTGGCCTCAAACCCAAGAAAACCCTCTGGATCAACAGATACAAGCAACCATACCCAGCTACAACCCGAGTAATTTTTTAACTTAAAAGAAACTTTCTACATAAGATCACAAGCTTATTGTACATCAGGCTAAATAAATCTAAGAAAAAAATATGAATTCTAATTTAACTATATTTATTTCTAGTGTGTGTACCAGTGTGCACGTGGAGGTCAAATGACAACTTGCAGAAATTGGTTCTCTCCTTCTATCATACAGTCCCAAGGATTATCAAATTTAGGTGGTCAGGCTTGGTGGTAAGCGCCTTTACCTACTAGCCATCTTGCCAGCCCATAAATTCTAATTTTGAAAGCAATCACACTTCATGGGAAGAATGACACACCAGGCGCTCCAACCCTAACCGGCTGCAGCCAAGGGCTCAAGACTACAAGCTCCAGGAGATGGCAGCAGTAAGAGTAAAGCAGGTGGTCACAGAAAACTGCCATGCCATTCATGCCTTAATTACACACAGTAACCAGAATTTAAAAGTTGGTATTGGGGCTGGAGTCTGGCTCAGTAATCCAGCACTTGTCTAGTAAGTGTATGACCCTCTACCGCTTCAGTTAACAACAGTTATTATCAAGAACAGCTGCAGTGATAGGTAGCAAGTAGAAATCAGAGCTAAGCCACCACCTATTGTGGCACACCTATAACCCCAGCACTTGAGAGGCAGAGGACTGAAATAAAACCAGTCTAGACTACAGAATGAGACTATCTCAGAAACAAGTATGTCTGTGTAGCACACGTATGCCTGGTGCCCAGGGAGGCCAGAGGAGGGTGATAGATCCAGAAACTGGAGTTACCAACAGATATGAGTTGGCATGTTGGTTCTGGGAAATAAACCTGAGTCCTCTGGAAGAATATCCAATGCTCTTAACTGCAGAGTCCTCTTTCCAGATTCAGAAGGGAAAAAAAAGAAAGAAAGAGAAACAAGGAAAACATATTCTCTAAACCTCCTTATCTGATGCTGACAGAGCATGACTCTGCTGCTTTCAAGAGACTATGTTCCCACCAAGCGTGGGTACATACAAGGCCCTAGGTTTGATCTCTGGCACATAAAATAGAGGAGGTAGGGATTCTATTTAAGAAAGATACCTGGGCTGAGCAGTGGTGGCGCTCACCTTTAATGTGAGTTCGAGGTCAGACTGGTACACAAACAAGTTCCAGGGCAGCCAGGATGGTTACACAGAGAAACAAAAGATATCTCATGGTATCTTCAAGAATGAAGTCAAATGCTACACTGAGAAGACTTAAATAAACTGGCACTTGGTAAGACTTGTTTGTCTCTTCATTTATTACCACACTCTCAGGGAAATGGTTTCCTAATACATAAAAACCACTCAGTGATGGACAGTGAACTGCTTATTTCTAAACCAGATTACAACAACTAACTGACCACATAAGAATTCAGGATTTCAGGCCCTAAAATCAACTCTCTTCTCTTGTCTTCCAAACATCTCAAAGCCTGAAGGGAGACATCTCAAGTTAGAAACTGGCTCTTATCTCTAAACCCAGGCAACAGGTAGCCGAGGATTGATGGTACTGTCCTGCCTGGGACTTGAAGATAAAACAAACGCACAGTGCTATTTTTGAGATATTTTGTAGACAGCTTCCAGGACATACTGGTGAACAACTCAGGGAGGAACTGTCTTCCTCTCTCTGAACAAACAAGAGGATTCACTTTAGATTCTGGAAAATAAGTCAAGTTCCTAGAAGAAACTTTTTTTTGTCTCCTCCATTTTTATTTTTATTTTTCCATTTCTGTTATTTTGCTTTCTGGTCAAGTTTTAAATCTCAGAATGGTGGTTCCCAATTCCAGCTGTACATCAGGGTCACGTCTAGAGTTTTAAAATTTATGAATGCTGCTAGCTAGGCATTACAGTTCTTAGGGGACTAAGGGCAAGAAGACAGAAAGACGAGAGTTCAAGCAAGCCTAAACAATGAAACAAGGCCAATACTAAGAAATTAAAAAAAGAGGTAGGAGTAGGAGGCCAAGCAGATAGGCCTGGCAGCAAAGGCCTGTGATCTCAGCTACTCGGGAGGTCAAAAGTCCAAGGCCTGCTTGCTTGGCCACAAACTCAGTTTTAGCCCATCTCAGTTAATTCTCAAATAAAATAAAATAAAATAAAATAAAATAGGCTGGAGATGAAACTCGATGGTCAAGTCCTTGCCTAACATGCATGAGATTTTAGGTTCTGTACCCAGTGCCAAGAATAAATACATAAGAGGGCTAAAGATGTAGTTAAGAGTCCCTCATGCTCTTGTTCCAGAGGACCCAAGTTCTGTTCCTAGCAACACTGAGTAACTCACAACCATCTCTGACTCTAGCTTCAAGTAATACAATGTCCTCTTTCAGCCTTCTTGCGCGTGCACACACCTACCCTTAAAATAAAACAAGGAGTCAGGTATAGAGGCACCTGACTAATCCTGGGAAGGGAGAGGCAGGCAGAGCTCTGTGAGTTCAAGTTCAAGGCCAGCCTGGTGTACTAGTGAGTTCCAGGTCATCCTGGGCTACCAGAGAGACCCTCTCTCAAAAAAACTAAAATAATTAAAAATAAATAATAAAATAAAAATAAATGAACAAAGAATGCCTAGGACCCAGGGGGCCCAAAATAGACTTAAGAGAATCAGAAAAGGTCAAGCAAGGTAGCTCACACCTTGAACCCTGGTCTTCCGGAGGTTGCAGAATTTGTGTGCATTTGAGGCTAGCTAAGATTAAATTGAAACGCTTAGAGGGGGTGGGGGTAAGAGGCACTGAAGAAACTGGAAGAAAAAGGCTGCACATCTTTACTCATGTAAAGCTCTTCAAGAGAGTCTGACATATAGCCAGAGCTGAGACCTACCAAGAAATACTATCGGGGGCTGGAGAGATGGCTCAGTGGTTAAGAGCATTGCCTGCTCTTCTAAAGGTCCTGAGTTCAATTCCCAGCAACCACACGGTGACTCACAACCATCTGCAGTGAGGTCTGGTGCCCTCTTCTGTCCTTCAGGCATACACACGGACAGAATCATGTATACATAATAAATAAATAAACATTAAAAAAAAAAAGAAGAAATACTATCAAGACATAGTCCCGAACTGACAAAACCATTAATTAGATGGTGCAAATCCAGAACCTAAGATCCAAGAATCAATAAACAAGAGACCTAAAACTTTAATTCAATGCCTTAATTGTTCCTTATTTTCCAAATGGGAAAGTCCCTGCCAAGGACAACAGACCATTCTCCATCTCCTCTGTCCCCTCACCAAACCAGGGTCAGTTTCTCACAAGTGGGGAAAATCATCAACATTTCCAGGTCCAGTTCTAACACGCAGCACTGCCTAGGTCAGAACAATAACCAGAAAGTTTCTGCGGCTGATTCATGCTGTAATTGCAAGTAAGTTGTTTCTCTACCATCCAAGCAGTTGACAAGCGTCTTCAGGAGCTGGCCTTAGTTACACACTCAACTGACAACAAACCAGATCCTGCTGGAATGAAATATTCTGAACGAAGGAAGAGAGCCGTATCAGTATCTGGGCCACAGCACATGCCAGCAAGCGACCTGCTATCACTGCAACACTTGCAACTCTTCATTTCTGTATGGATATAAACAGCTCATACTATACCCTACTTCCTCAGAGAATCTTAAGAATTGAGAAAAAAAACATCTAAAATATTCTCTTCTATAGCAGTGGCACATATGATTAGAAAAGTCTACTATACAAATAGCAGACACGATCATTCTCATCAACAGCACCCACTGGAGGCTCGAGAGCTTAAGAGGACTGGAGTTCAGATGCCAGTACCACCCAACAGGCTGGTGGGTCCTCACACCTTCAAGCCCAGTTCTGAGGGAGCTTTGAGGGGGGCAGAGACAGTCAAGTCAAATTACCTACTGACCCAGCTTCTGATCCCAGATAACAGAAGAATGCCAATCAGGACAGGATTTCACACTATCAACCTCAAAATAACTTCTTCAGAACACCTGACCTTCCCTTAACCTCCATGGCTGCACCTTCCACTTAAGGGGGAGGAACAAGAGCAGGCTTTCAGGACAGGGCCTACTGTTTGCCTGAATCCCTGACCTCTCTCCTTCTAAACTTTTACTTTCTACTATATGGCATCCCCTGCTCCCTAAACTTCCTCTCTCCTCTGGGCTGTATTGTTGGGACAGTCACTGGTAAACTGTTCTAACAACAGTCTGTCCTACTGAAATAAAGCTGAAGCAATTAGCCAAGGCTGTGAACAGAAAGACCAAGGAGCAGGATCCTGGTAAGTCAATTAGTATACTAGTGAAGAGCCCATGTAAGCTAGCTACAGGAGCACAGGAAAACATATTAAGTATATTCATGTAGTTAGAAAGAGGTGGCAGCTCACGCCTTTAATCCCAGCACCTGGGAGGCAGAGGCAGGATCTCTGTGAGTTCAAAGCCAGCCTGGTCTACAAGAGCAAGTTCTAGGATAGGCTCCAAAGCTACACAGAGAAACCTGTCTCAAAAAAAAAAAAAAAAGAAAAAAAAAAAAGGAAAGAGGGAAAGAGAGAGCGAGAGCAAATGCTACTTATATACTTATAACTTACACAGTTTATAGATACCAAGGGGTTCTTTTATATGGGACAAAAGAGAGACAAAAAAGGAACTGAATACGGAAAAACTAAGCTAGTGGTGGTGATGCCCTAGGTTCCAGTACTTGGAAGGTGAAAGCAGGAGGATCAGGGAGTTCAAGGCAGAATGGGATTCAGTTTTAGAGACATGACACTGTCTCTAGAAACCAAGTAAGTTTTGTGTGTGTGTGTGTGTGTGTGTGTGTGAAAGAGAGAGAGAGAGAGAGAGAGAGAGAGAGAGAGAGAGAGAGAGAGATTAGAGATTTACGCTGGCAAAAGAAAGTGAAACTGTATCTTCCATTTCACGCTTCTATTCCAAGTCGAGACTCTGAAATTCAAGAGGTCCTTTCAACAATGAGTCAGCCTCTGGAATACTCCTAAAACTAGCCTCTGGTCAGCACACATCTCAAAATCACTGCATCGGTTCTCAACACTCAGATGCAGTGTTTCTCATTTGGCTTGGTGAAGGATCTTATGTAACTAGGCTGCCCTGAAGCTTGTTCATTAGCCTAGTGTGGCCATCAAATTCATGGTGCTTCATGGTGTTGGAATTATACACTGTGCCCACTGCACTCGGCTTCATTTACAGTTTGCAATTTGTTCTATTTTCTTTCTGTAGCTTTGGAGCCTATCGCAGAACTCACTTTGTAGACAAGACTGTCCTAGAACACAGGTATCTGCCTGCCTCTGCCTGTCAAGTGCTGGGATTAAAGGCATCACCACCTTATTTTACTTTTAATGTGTATATGGGTGTTTTGCTTGCATGCATGGCTGTACACATGTATGTTTGTGACTATGGAGTCCAGAACATTGTGGGGCTGTATGGCCGGGCAATGATTAGCACACATCTTTAACCCCAGCACTCAGGAGACACAGGCAGGTAGACCTCCAAGTTTGAGGCCAACCTGGTTTACAGAGCAAGTTCCCTGAACTCCAAAGCTACACAGAGAAACAGTGAACAGTGTCTTGAGGAAAAAAAAAAAAAAGTCTTTTGTAGTCTCTCCAGTCTGGCAATCAAAACTAGGGCCAGTTTTAATTCCAGCTGGTCAAGGTGCTTGCCACCAAGCCTGACCACCTATCCCAAATAATACACGTAGGAAAAAAAAATTATTATGCCAGTGAGGTAGTTTAGTTATTAAAGGCACCCACTGAATATGCTTGAGGATCTGAGACCTGAGTTTGATCACTGGAACCCATATTTTAGAAAAGAAAAAGTTGAGCAGAGCCAAGTGGATCTCTGTGAATGATAGTAAATAAATGTCCCTCTCATACATGGCATAATAAAAAGGGAGACTAAAACAAGAGGATATTGACTCTCCAGCAAATATACATAACTAAATACTGCTTTTTTGTTGTTGTTGTTGTTTTGGTTTTTCGAGACAGGGTTTCGCTGTATTAGAGCCTGTTCTGGAACTAGCTCTTGTAGACCAGGCTGGCCTCAAACTCACAGAGATCCGCCTGCCTCTGCCTCCTGAGTGCTGGGATTAAAGGCATGAGCCACCACCGCCCGGCTAAAATTTAAAGTTAAACTATATAAAAACATTTCAGTTGGGCATGCTAAGTGTAAACTCAGCAATTCCGGGCTGAGGAAGGAGGAGGGTCTGAGGCCAACCTCAGCTGCACAGTACCATCCAGATTAAAACAAATAAGCAAGCAGGTGTGGTGTGGCACACACCTTTAATTCCAGCACTTCTGAGGCAGAGACAGGTAGCTCTCAGAGTCTGAGACCAGCCAAAGCTATGCAGGGAGACCTTGTTTCAAAGAAACAAGAGTTCTGACAGATTCTTGAGTTCAAGACCAGCCTGGTTTATTGAATGAGTTCTAGGACAGCCAGGGTTAAATAAATAAACTGTTGACACTCGAAGCAGAGACTGACTCTGTAGTCCTG
This sequence comes from Myodes glareolus, assembly GCF_982192425.1. Lineage (NCBI taxonomy): Eukaryota > Metazoa > Chordata > Mammalia > Rodentia > Cricetidae > Myodes > Myodes glareolus. The sequence continues at coordinate 133,132,311 of NC_142027.1, forward strand.
GCAGTCTAGGACTTCCTGTTCAGCACAAACTGGCTTTGAATTTGAGGTGGTCCTTCTCCAGCAACTGAGCACTGGGATTACAGGTGTTAGCCACTAACTATATTTAGTTGAAATCTTAACTGTGTTTTAAGTGTGTTTTATATAAAGTATTTAACTACAAGAAAACAGAATGACATCAGCACCTGGGAGGCAGTCAAATGACTAGAGAGTTCTAGGCAAGCCTAGCCTACTTAGTGAGGCTTTTTAAAATTAAAAAATAAATAAATAAAATAAGAGAGACCGGCACTGGTGGCACATGCCTTTAATCCCAGCACTTGGGAGGCAGAGGCAGGGGGATCTCTTGAGTTCAAGGCCAGCCTGATCTACAGAGTGAATTCCAGGACAGCCAGTGCTGTTACAAAAAGAAACCCTGCCTCAAAAAACCAATTAATTAATTAATTAATTAATTTTAAAAAAGGACAAAGTCAGAATGTCCTGAACAACCATCACTCATCACACACAGCCCTGCTGAAATGCTACCACTGACAATTATTTGTTTTGGTCCAGCTACAACACTGAGTTGCATACTGCTGGGTAATTTCAACATTCTACTCTACAGGAACTAATGTCAAAGTCAAGGATGCGGTAAAATGTCTTAAGCACATCAGCTCTCTAGCTTTTTAATTTTAAAAAATATATTATAATCATGTATGTGCATTATGTACTCATGAGGGAGAACGTGGAGTTGGCTCCTTCCTTCCACCTGCACAGCAGTGAGCCCTCTTTGTGGCCCTCTGGTATTTGTTTGGTCTAACACAAGTTTTGGCCTATGGTTCACTAAACAACAAACAAAGCATTTACTTCAGCTGATTCATGCATGAATGCATTTTAGTGACTTAAATAGGGCCCTAAAAAGTTAGTTGAGAATTCTTGGATAATCAAAGCTTAATAACATTACAAAGCTTAACATTTTGCAGGGTGCAAAAGCTAAGGCCATCAATTTGAGATACATCCTAACAACAGCCACAAAAAAAGATTCGTGATAAAGCTCCATGTTGGCGGGAGACTCCAAAATTAGTTTATGGAATTCCTGACTTGGCCTGAAGTTACACTAATTCCTGCTTAGATATTTAAAACACTAGTATATCATAGATGGTGACAACTGGTCTCCGCAGGCAAATTCTGCTAGCCCTCAACTGGTAAAGGAGTTTGTCACACCCTGCAGAGAAACTCCCAAAGTCAGTGAACCTTAAAAATTTGGTGTGTGCTTTTTAATGTTCTTCCTTTTAATTTAAATTGGAGGGGCGGAAAGGATCAAACCCAGGCCCTTGTATACCTAGGCAAGTATACAAGTAACTCTACGACTGACTCACATCTCTGGCCTATGGATAGGTAAACTAGCCTTACAGCTTTTTGAATCAGACTGTTACCTCCAAAGGTCCCCTCTGTCACACACACCTACTCTGAGTCCATACAATGTTACTTGCACTTACATTTCCCAGGGCTGATTGTTTGGACACTGACAACCAATCAGTGTGCTTTTCCCTGGGGAAGATTACCTCTCCTACTCCTAGTTTTACTAAGTTGCCTGTAGGCCTTGTAGGCTTCCCCCATCTAGTTTGGCAGGTTCACTGATATATATACGCACACAAAAATATATACATACATACATACACAAAAATACATATATACACAAAATACATATATACACAAAAATGCAAGCAAAAACAATTAATGAAAAAAGAGGTCATGAATTTGAAGGAGAGGGGGCGGGTTATAAGGGAAGCTTTGGAGGGAGGAAAGGGAAGGAGAAACATTGGAATTAAATTACAATCTCAAAAACAAACAAAAACCCACAGCTAATATGATCAAAGTCTAAAAGAGAACAAGGATTTGTACATACTTCTGAAACATGATGGAGAAAGCTGGACTCAGGATTCTGCCAATTCCCAACAACCTACAGTCTCAATTTAGTCTCTAAAAGGAACAATTCTGCCTTGCTACCCTGGATAAACGATTAAAATAGGGATAACAGAAATAAAAGTTCAGCCCAGTACTTTCATTAACTTATCATTATGCTATGTTAATATTAAGCGTGACTACACACATGACATATTCCCCCGTGAAAGCAAAACACCTATAACCACACACAAATTGGTATAATATTTTTGGTGCAAGTAGTTGTCAAGTACTCTGCTCATTTACTTCTTACACTCTTTTACAGGTAAGGCAAACTCAAGGACTGAACCTAAAACGACTGAACACAGACTCTGCACGCTTTACCATTCCATGATAAGACCTCTTAAACGAGCAGATCTGAAGCCAGAAGTCTGAAAACCCTCGGGCCTCGGCCTCTCTTATTTAATCTGGAATGCAATCCAATGTTAATCCAACACAAACTCAGTGGTTTTGGAGCGTGGACTGATGAGTCACACAAACAACCTAGGTCTTAAAGCCAGCTGTGAGGTACTTGTTACCTGGATGACCTTAACCCTTTCCAAATCTCAGATTCCTCGTCTGCAAAATGGGGCTAAGAATAGCGCCTACTTCAGCCAGCTGTTCTGAATATGAATGCAAAGGACTAAATTAACCATGCGGTGCAGATCAGCTTAATAGTACGTACTGGACCTCAGGACGAGGGAAGGGAGGGTCGTTTGTCCCCAAGTGACCCCGCAGACCCGACCTCCGCCGGCTCTTACCGCTCTTGGGTTTAGACTCGCCGGCCGGCCCCGCCGAGGCGGAGCGGGGCGGCTGTTGCCCTTTGCTGCTGCCCGAGGAGGCGGAGGAGCTGTTGGAGCCGCTGTTCTTGTCCATGTCGGAGGCGGTGGCGGCGGCGCTGGGGGAGCTCTGCGGCATCAAAGGGGGCCTCGGCGGCGACGGCGGTCGGAGCGGAGCGGGCGCGGCGGGGACCCAGGCTCATGGCGTTCAGGGCCGGCGGGGGTCGGCGGCGGCAGCGGTTCTCGGCCTTCATGGCGACATTTTTCCTTGTTTCCTTCCTCAGCTTCTCAAAATGGAAGGAGAAGCGACAGGTGGGGCTTTGGGCCCAGCGGCGGCGGTGACTGGAGGAGGAGGAGGAGGCCGGGGCTCGGAGGTCCGGGCCGGGCCTGGCGGGGCGGAGGCTGCGGGGGAAGGGGAGGTGCGGAAGGGTCGCGAGCCCCGCCGGCCGGCCGGACACGCTCTCCCGCCGCGGGGCAGGAGAGAGGGCTGGCTGTCTCGGTGCCGGGGACCGGAGTCTCCGACACAGCGACCGACACTCGCCTCTGGGCCGAGGCCGAGGTGCTCCGGGAATGGCGACGAGTCGCCAAACAGCATCTCAAAGAACCCGGATGGACTATTTATATAGTCGCCGTGTGCGCGTGGTGCATTCCGGGAAATGTAGTTTTCGCCAACATCCGGGTCCAGTAATGGGTCCCCGGGGAGGGACTGCTGTAAGACTTGTTCTTACCATTGATTTTTCTCTCTTCCCTTTTTTCCCTTTCTTCCTTCACTTCCTCCCTCATTCCTGTTTTTTAGACAGTGTTTCACCAGGTAGCCCTAACTGTACCAGAACTCATTATGTGGACCAGGCTTCAAACTCACAAATTTTCCAGCCTTTGCCTGCCAAATTTGTGTATGGGTGTCTGTCTGGTACCAAACAAAACTAACACATAGTGCACAGATATACATACAAGTAAAACAAAAAATTTTAAAAAACCAAGTGGAGTGTGATGCCTCGCCTACAATTCCAGCGCACAGGAGGCAGAGATGGGGAAATCTCCAGAGCAGGCTGGCTAGCCAGATTAGCTGAAATGGCGAGTCCACCTAGAGACCCTCATTCAGTAAAGAATGTGGAGAGTCATGGAGGAAGACACTCAGAGTCAGCTCAGAACTCCATACACACGTGCATATGTGTGAAAACATTCATAAGGCATGCAAGCTGCATCATATGTAAAAATCAGTAAGAAAGAAATGACGTGGTATAGTTAAGTGAGGATATGCTAGTTATGCAGAGGACTTCTTTAGAATGCTGTCAAGTGGAGGACACACGACACACAGAAGAACTCTATTTTTAATTTTTTTTTAAATGGTGTTATGGGTCAAATCCAGGGCCCTATACACACAATCAACTTTTCAACTTGTGAGCTACTCCCTCAGAAGACTAGTGGTGCCTGCCTGTAGTCTTAACACCCAAGAAACCAAAACAGAAAACATAGAATGTAAGGGTAGCCTGTGCTATATGGTAAGATAAGTCACATATAGGATAGAGAGACAGTATAGCTTAGTGGGAGGGCACTTGCATGGGCAAAGCTTTGAGTTTGATTCCCAGTATCATGGGGCGGGAGTGGGAAGGGGAGAATAATAATGCTTGTCTGGAGAGATGGCTCAGTGGCTAAGAGACTGTGCTCTTCTTCAAGAGGACCTGAGCTCTGTTGAGTTAGGCAGCTCCCAGCCACCTGGAATTGCAGTTCCAGGAGATCCAATAACTTCTAGTCTGTAGAGGCACCTGCACATATGTGCACAGATCCACACACAGGTACACATACACATAATTTATAAGTAGTAAAAATCCATCTTTAGGCAGAGGCAGACAGTTCTCTCTAGGTCTCAGGCCAGCTGGGGATACATGGTGAGACTCTGTGTCAAAAAGAAAGAAAAAAAAAGTAGGAATCAAACTCTAATTTGAAACTCTCTGGTTCTTTATTATCATATAGTATATGAACTATCATATAGTATGGGAGAAATCACAGTTAAAGTGGAATGCAGACCAAGAGGAGCATACTTTTCAGTTTTCATTTATTTCATTTTTAAGTGTATGTCTGCACACCGTGCCTGTGCCTAGCACCTCTAGAGGCCAGAAGAGGCATTGGATCTCCTGGCACTGGAGCTACAGCAGCATGTGGGTGCTAGGAATCAAACCCAGGTCCTCTAGAAGAGCAGCTAATGCTCTTAATTGCTGAGCTATCTCACCAGTCTCCTAGGCTTCTGCGTTTTGTTTTTTTGTTTTTGTTTTTTTTTTTGTTTTTTTTTTTGAGCCAGGGTCTCACTTTGTAGTCCTGTGGCCTGAAACTTTCTCTATAAGCCGTCCCACTTGCTTGTGTTCCCTGAGTACTGGAACCAAAGGTGTATGTACACCACCATAGTCAATCTTTAAAGATCACTGCATTTATTTATGCTGTGTGTGTGAATGTATGGAGCATGTGTCATAGTTCACATGTCCAGTAAGAGGGCAACTTGTGGGAATCATTTCTCTTACCAGGATGGAATTCAGGGAGCACCTTTAGGCTCTGAACCATTTCATTGGCCTACAAGCATCGTTCAGAAAGGTTCTCCTGTAATGGGCTGGAGAGATGGCTCAGTGGTTAAGAGCATTTGCTACTCTCGCAGCTGAGATTTGGTTACTGGGTGCCTTGCAACCATCCCTAGTTCCAGTTTCACGTGTCGGATACCCCTCTGAGGGAACCAGACACGCATGAAGTAAACTTAATATCACTTAAATACATGCAGGCCAAATATTCATACACATCAAATAAACCTTTCTGCCCTGCAATGCCCGTCAGCTCTATTTATTGTCATGTCCTGATCCTGGAACTTGCTCTGTAGATAAGGCTGGCCTGAACTTACAAGAATCCTCCTGCTTCTGGCCCTGGAATGCTGGGATCAAAGGTGTGTGACACCATGACTCGCTTGACCTCACACTCTTTCTTTTTTTTAAAGTTCTCCCTGTAGGCTAGAAGGGGGCACCAGATGTCACTATAGACGGTTGTGAGTCACCATGTGGTTGCTAGGACTTGAACTCAGGACCTTTTGGAAGAGCAGCCAGAGATCTTAACCTCTGAGCCACCTCTCCAGCCCCTGACCTCACACTCTTAATATTCCTGCCTTGGCCTCACAAGCAATGATCTCCCAGTTTTTGTTTGGCTTTGCTCTTTTGTTTGTACGGGCAAGAGATCCTCGGTACTGAACTTAGGGCCTTGGACATGCTGAGCAAGGACTTTACCTCAGTCTTTTTCTGCTTTTTACTTCGAGATAAGGTCTCACTGAGTCCTCAATACTGAGCTTGAGTTAGGATTCTTCTACCTCAGCATCCCATCAAGTATCTGTGATTACAGAGCTTCACCATCAGGTCCTGCTTTCTTTACACTTTATAGTCTCTCTCTCTCTCTCTCTCTCTCTCTCTCTCTCTCTCTCTCTCTCTCACACACACACACACACACACACACACACACACACACACACGCACACACACACACACACAGAGCTTCAGTTAGAAAGTGTAATGTGATGTCCAGAAGAAACAGCCCCAAATCCTGAGATCCATTCTTACATGTAAGTAGCTGTGCTGGAAATACTAAAATTCTGTGATGAAATTTTATTGCATGTAGCAAAGACACGAGAATTCTAAGTGTATGGATGAATAGTTTCTTCCTTCTGTCATTCATAAAAATGGAAGAGAGAGGCAGAGAATCCCAATGCAGTAGGTGTCCATCTGTTGGGCTATATTAAACCAAGAAGAGACTTTTCATTTCAAATTAGTTTCTTAGGATCCTTGGCACTTTCTCCTTGTGAAATATTTACAGAAAATATACATTTGAAAGGGGAATTAAAACAAAAACAGAAATTCAAGAAAGACTTCATAGCCTCTATGTTCACTTTTGTACAAGATGGTCTGTAATGCTTTATCCTTTCCATTAACAAAGAGATAAAAATAAAAGGAAGCCATGCCTAGTGATGCAGGCCTTTAATTCCTCCTGACAGGAAGGTCTAAAGTTCAAAGCCTGTAGGGTGACAAAGTGAGCTCAAGGCCTTGCCAACTTAGTGAAATCTATCTCAAAATAAAAGATAAAGACTGGCAAGGTGATTCCGCAGGTTGAAGTGATTGCTATGTAAGCCCAAGGTTCTGAGTTCAAGTCCCAGAGCTCATGGAGAGCTGACTTCTGAAAATCATCTCTTGACCTCCAGACATGGGCCTTGGCATGTGTGTGCCTGTGCATGTGAGACACAAATAATGAAATTTTAAAGATCAGGTACACTGGATGGTGGTGGTGCATGCCTTTAATCTTAGCACACAGAGGCAGGCAGATCCCTGAGTTCAAAGCTACAGAGCAAGTTACAGAACAGCCAGGGCTGCACAGAGAAACCTTGTCCCAGAAAACAACAACAACAACAACGACAACAAATTAAATGCATTTAAAAAGCACTAGGATGTAGTTCAGTGGCACAACCTTGGCCAAGCATGCACCGGGCCTGGGTCCAATTCCAAAGACACTAGAAAGGATGGGAGTAGCACGGGCTTGTGTTCTCAGCCCTCAGGATGAAACTGAACCAGGGATACTATGAGTTCAGGTCCACTCTGGACTATGTAAGATAGTTTCAGATTTAAAAACAAAAAATCAAAACCAGGGGGCTGGAGAGATGGCTCAGAGGTTAAGAGCACTGGCTGCTCTTCCAGAGGTCCTGAGTTCAATTCCCAGCAACCACATGTTGCTCATAAACCATCTATAGTGAGATCTGGTGGTGCCCTATTCAGTCGTGCAGGCATGCATGCAGGCAGAACACTGTATATATAATAAATAAATGAATAAATCTTAAAAAGAAACTTAAGAAAATCAAAACCAGGGGCTGGAGAGATGGCTCAGCGGTTAAGAGCATTGCCTGCTCTTCCAAAGGTCCTGAGTTCAATTCCCGGCAACCACATGGTGGCTCACAGCCATCTGAAATGAGATCTGAAACAGACAGAATATTGTATACATAATAAATAAATATTTTAAAAAAAAAAGAAAATCAAAACCAAAACACATAGACACTGGAGAGATGACTCACCTGTTACGATACATATCACTCAGGCAAAGCGCCGGAATTTCATCACCAGCACCCAGATCAGTAGGCTCATCTGCCTAGAAATACACCATCAAGAAATCAGATGCCTGTGGGCTCCACAGGCACCTACACTCACATACACATACCCTCATAGACACAAGTAATATGTGTGTTTGTGTGTGTGTGTATGTGTATACATATAATTAAAGCATTTTGATCACGTAATCTTGGTCTTTTAACAACAACATGCCTCAATTTCAGCCAGATTTTGCACCAGAAAACATGTTAAGTGGAGCACTCTAGCACGCTGGAGGCAGAGCTACTGGTTGGCAGCAGACACAACTAAGGCCTCACTCCGAGCTCTCCTCATTCTTGGTGAATTCTAAATTCTGTTAGGAAACACCTGTTGTACACTTGTTCAAGTTTTCAAATCCTAAACCAAACCTGACGTCTTTACAACAGGCGTTTTCGGGTGCGTTCTACTAATACTGACTCCTGCCGGTTGCCGTCACCCAGCTGGTGACGCAACCCAACGTGCTCTCCGCCCGCAGTCGCCGGGATATCAAGATGGCGGCTCCCAGAAGCTGTGGTTTATGGCGCTACTCCTGTCGCGGGTGGTCGCGGGCAGCGGGAGACTGCAGATTTCCCGGGTTTCAAAGATTCTGGCCCGGAGCCACGCCGAGTGCGCGGTCCTTGTCCCAAACGAAGCGAGCCGCAGAAACGCACTTCGGGTTTGAGACTGTGTCGGAGGAGGAGAAAGGGGGCAAAGGTGACCGGGCGAGAGGGCGGATGGAGGGACCTGTCTGTCATCGATTTGGTTTCCTTCACCCATCTGCGGGCTGATTTAACGTCCTGTTAGCCCTAGAGCTGTGGTCCTTACAGTCCTACAGTCCTGACTTCCGAGCAGTACCCACCTCCCAGACTCAACTTCCCACTATTGGAGTCTCATTTTCTGTAACTGGGGAGTGTTTCTTTTATTTTTTGTTCTCGTGGAACCTGTCCTGGAACTGCCGCTTGTAGACCAGGCTGGCCTCGAACTCACAGAGATACACTGGGAATGCAGGCAGTACACCACGCTACACCACGCCACACGCCCTCTTGTGTCCCTCTGTGTAATCTCGAGCTTGACGTGTAGAGATCACCTGCCTTTTGAGTGCTGGGCCTGTGCCACCAAACCCGACTTGCCCCCTCTTTTAAGCACAGCATGATCCTTAACTGTCATCAGTTTTGAGGTTATATGCCTGGCGCTTTGTGGACATCCCCTCACCCCCATTTCTCACTTCAGTTTCCCACTAGTGACTAATGTTAATCCCTTTCTTAGGAAACAGAGTTAAGCAAGAACTTGCAGAATTTAAGATGGTAGTCAGGCGGGGAACGGAGCTCAGTCGGTAGAGTGCTTGCCTCTCCCTTGCGCGGCTCAGTTCTATCCACGGAGCCACATAAATTGCGTGTGGTGGTGTAAACTTGTGATCCCAGGATCCCAGGGAGGTGGATGAAGGAGGTTTAGAAGTCCAAGGTAATTCTCCACTATACCTCGAATTTGAAGCCAGCCTCAGATAGTGAGAGCCTGTCTCTGCAGAGACAAATATAAAATTGCTAATAAGTGGAAGAACTACTATCTTAACACCATTTGGTTTTCTGGCTACAGAGTCCACATTCTTAGTTTCTTACTAAAGAAAGACACCATTCCCTCCCCTTAAAAATACACACATAAGGTGGGCCTTGGTGGTGCATGCCTTTAGCCCCAGCATTCTGGGAGGCAGAGGCAGGCAGATCTCTGTGAGTTCAAGGCCAACCTGGCCTACAGAGTAAGTTCCAGGACAGGCTTCAGAACTACACAGATAAACCCTGTCTCAAAAAATCAAAACACACACCATACACACAAACACACACACACACACGAGCTAGAGGCAAGTGGATTTCTGTGAGTTCTAGGATAGCTAGAGCTACATAGTGAGAGACCCTGTCTCAAAAAAAAAAAAAAAAAGAGAGAGAGAAAAGAAAAGAAATTGAATGTAGTGCCCATACTTATAATTCCAGCATTCAGGAGGCTTGTGGTAGTATCACAAGTTCAAGGCATCCTGGACCACATATCAAGACCCTTCTTCAAAAATAAATAAATCAGAAAAAGGGCTAGAGATAGATAGATAAATAAATAAATACATATATCAAGGCCCTAGAGAGATGGCTTAGCAGTAAAAGCTTTTGAGGACCCAGTTTAGTTCCCCGCGCTCACATGATGGCTCACAACTGTCCATAACAACATAACAACACATGTGGGTTGCTATGACCCCTTTGAGGGTGGAACAGCCCTTTCAAAAGTATCACCTAAGGCCATCAGAAAACACAGATATTTACCTTATGATTCTTAGCAGTATTGAAATTACAGTTATGAAATAGCAATGAGATAACTTTTGTTTTTGGGGTCACCACAGCATGAGAAGTTGTAAGAGGTCACAGTGTTAGGAAGATTGAGAACAACTGGTCTATATCCAGTCCCAAGGGATCGTAGGTACCCTCTTCTGGCCTCCATGAACACCAGGCACTCATGTGGCACATAGACATATACGTGCAGGCAGATATACACATAAAATAAAAATTAATATATTTTGAGGGTCAGATGTCCTAGCCTTTAATCCTAGCATTCGGGAGGCAGAGGCAGGCGGATCTCTGAGTTTGAGACCATCCTGGTCTACAAAGTGAATTTCAGGACAGCCAGGGATATTACATAGAGAAACTCTGTCTTGATAAAAATCATTATATCATACACACACACACACACACACACACACACACACACATCTCCAAATGGGATTTAGCTCATATTTTAAAGGTTTTTAAAGTTTGGCTTGAAACGTTTAAATCCTAAGAAAAATTCCAAACACTGAGAATAAAATTGTTTTAGTTTTATTTAAAAATGCACCAGGAGCAATTTGAACACTTTGCCCCCTTGTCATGGTGCTTACAATAGGGATTAAGCATGGGTCCTATGACTTGGCAAATTGCCATTAACCCCTTTCTTAACTTTCTGTTGGGGATGGAGAGGTGACTTGTGCTCTCACCAGCGTGAAATACCTCTAAGAACCCCTTTCATGGAAATTGTAAAACAAATCTATTGTATCTGTATTGATTTTGTGTGTGTGTGCGTGTCTGTGGGCTCCAGGGAGGTCAGAGGACAAATTGCAGGAGTCAGTTCTCTCCTTTGCCATGTGGGTCCTGTGGGTCAAACTCATATCTTCAGACTTGGAGGCAGGTGCTCCACCCGCTGAGCCATCTCCCTGACCCTGTGGCAGGTGTTCCACCCGCTGAGCCCTCTCCCTGACCTTCTAATTTTTATTTTCTACCACTTCTTCTGAGTCATCTTGAACCTGGTTACCACAATCCTTATACCTCACCCAGGTTAGAAAGTTTACCCTTACAAAGTTCCTCTGCTGTGGATCTAGAGGCTCTTGGGCCACATCAGTGTCTGTGTCCCCACAGTCACCCCTTCTGCTTGTGACTGCACTGATACGCATTCTGCTCCACCATTTCTGTGATGTACTCTTTGTTGTTGCTATTGTTGTTTGTTTGCTTTTTTTTTTTCGGTGCTGGAGATTAAATTCAGGGCTTTAGTCATACTCACTAATCTTTACCCTTATTCCCCTGCTCATTCATCTTTGTTGCTTAATATCCTCTCCCATTTATTTAAGTACACCAAATGGGTTTGTCACCAAGAGACAAGGAAACAGTAGACGTATTGTGGTCTGACGTGAATGAGTGTATGCCGATTAACTGATCCGTGATGACACACTTCAGCCTGCAGTCTATAAAGTAGATGACATAACTGGTTACTGATTATGACATACACCTCTTATTTTCATAATGAGTCATGGAATAAAAACTGTTCGAAGCTTGTATTTCATGCTCATACTCACAGTTAATCCAGCACTGAGTTTGAATGGGAGTGCTAGACGTTAGGAAATAGGTTTGTTTCTCTTGTGAACCTTTAAGCATTTGATGTAGGGTGGTGTTGGGGTCTGCGGAAATCATTCGCTGATGGGCTTCTTACCTAGCAAGTGCTAGACCCTGGGTTCAATCCCCAGCACCATGAGAAGGGAAACAATGTTAAGGTGCATCTTAGGTTTAATGTTAAGCATTGTGGCTTAGCATCACCTTGCAAAGACAGGCACTTTCAGGAGGGAAAGCATCCCTTTGTTTCTTCCTTTAGATTTCCCCTCATCAGTCCCGTTGATAACTGTGTCTGTCTCATGCCAGTCTATCAGGTGTTTGAGAGTGTGGCCAAGAAGTATGACCTGATGAACGACATGATGAGTCTCGGCATCCATCGTGCTTGGAAGGATTTGCTGATCAGGAAAATGCACCCATTGCCCGGAACCCAACTGCTTGATGTGGCTGGAGGCACAGGTAATACCTTGCTTGGTATCCTTGGGAAGGCTGAGTATCCTGTGAGACTTCTCTGCTGGTGAAGTGGGCTACCGCACCTGCCATTAGGCTGGCAGTGGTGACTGCAAGGTCAGTGTGCAGCTGACTTCTGATAGAGGCAAAACATGTCGGTCCAGGGCAGCTTCATGCCTGGTGCTTTTCTAAGGAAAGATTTCATCAACTAAAAAGTGATCTGTGAAATTTCATTATCTGAATGACTGCTTTATCTCTTTGGATTTTTGTTTTTGGGTATTTGAGACAGCTCGGGCTGACCTTAAACTCACTTCGTAATGCTGTGGGAGTACCTTCCGCTGCTTCAGCCAATAGTCGCTGAAGCACGAGCCCAAAGTGCTGCGGAAATGCCTTCAGCCTTCCGCTCCATCAGCCAATAGCCACTGAAATACCAGCCCACTGGGGCGTGGTATATTTCTCTTTCAAAGAAGAGCGGCAAGCTTGGCTTGGCTCTGCTCGGCTTGCTTGGTTCCGGCTCCTGCTCCGGGCTCCTGCTTCAGCGACTAGGCTCCCTTCCTGACGGTTTATGGTGTATGTAAGTTTTACCCCCCCAAAATAAATAACCCCTTAAAACATAACTGGTGTGGGATTGATTCGCCATTATCGTAACAACCCAAGCTGACTTTGAAACTCCTTGCCATCTGTGATCTTCCTGCTTCTGCCTCCCCAGTGCTGGGCTTACAGGCCCAGGGCACCATGCCCAGCTTGTTTTTTGTTTTGTTTTGCTTTGTATTGGTTTTCCTCCTCAATGCTTGGGAGTAAACCATGGCTTCACAAATACTGTAGAAAATTTTGTGTCATAGAGCTTTGCTCCAGCCTGTTTATCTTCCATTTGGCCTTTAATCTCCTTTCCTTGCGTTTGGAGAATGGCCTTTTCTCACACGACATAAGCTGTTCAGGACATAAGCTATTTAGGCCACCTTCCTGCCTTATCCACTCCCATATCAGGCATCAAAGCATATTGTAGGCCTTTGTTCCTTATTGCACACTGAGCACCGGGGGAGAAAAATGCTAAGAAAGTGTACATCAGAGAGCATTTGGGAGGCTGAGGCAGGAGAATCCAAGCCAGCCTGAATTCCATAGTGAATGTGAGGCCGGCCTGGGCTACAGATAAAGACCCTATCTCAAAAACCAAACAGATAGGGGCTGGAGAAATGGTTCAATGGTTAAGAGTAAATACTGCTCTTGTGGAGAGCACTGGTTCAGTTCCCAGCACCCATGTCAAGTGGCTCACAACTGTCTGTAACTTTAGCTCCAGGGGTCCAGCACCCTCTTCTAGACTCCACCGGCACTGCACTATGTGCACAAACCCACATACGGATGCAAAAACACACATAATTAAAAACAAAATCTTAAATTAATAAACCGGCGGGTGGTGGCACACACCTTTAATCCCAGCACTTGGGAGGCAAGGGCAGGCAGATCTCTTGAGTACAAGGCCAGCCTGGTCTACAGATTGAGTTCCAGGACAGATAGGGTTACTCAGAGAGACCCTTTCTCAAAAAAAAGAACAAACAAACCTAATAATACAAACCAAACAATTAAGAGCTGGAGATGTGACTTAGTTGGTAGAGAGCTTGCTTAGCATGCATGAAACTCTGGATTCAGTTCCCAGTACCACAGAAACCAGGATTGGCCATACACACTTACAGTCCTATCCTTCAGAAGGTGGAGGCCAAGGGAACAGAAATTGTCACCCTCTGCCACATAGCAAACTTGAGGACAACCTAGACAACTGTCTAAAACAAAGCAGCAATGATAACATTGACAGAATGTGTGCTGGGTTGAGGTCTTGCTTAGGCTCAGGCTTCAGACCCTTGGTTGAGCACAGTGCCACATGGCAGCTACAGGTGCCAGGTGAGCTGCTGTTTCCCTGTGTTGTTAGGGAATGATGACAAAGTCTGTGGGTTTGGTAGGTCTCACTGCTCAGTGGTCCATAGTCAGATCTGTAGATTGGAACCTTTAGATGCAGAGAGCCATCTTATACTACTTATATTACTTTTGTAAAGTCTTTGTTTTTGTTTTTTAGAGAGGGTCTTACTATGTTGCCATGGCTGACCTGGAACTTGCTATGTAGATTAGGCAGGCCTTTTAACACAAAGGTCCACATGCCTCTCAAGAACTGGGCATGTGCCGTCATAGTGGCTTTTTTGTTTTTTTTGAGACAGGTCTCATGTACCACAGGCTAAATTTAAACTCATTACATAGCTGTGCTGACCTAATCGTCTTTCCTCCACCTCCCAAGTGCTGGGATTGCAGGCATACACAGCCATGTTTAGTTGGTTATTTGGTGTATGCTCTGCTAGGTGTGGAGCCCCTTAATTTGTGCATGCTAGGCAAGCACTCTCCCCACTGAGCCACACCTGCAGCCCTTAATATGAAAATTATTTTAAACCCCAGTTGTGTGATGTATACATATAATCCCAGCACCCAGGAAGTGGAGGCATGAGTACCAGGACTTCAAAATCATCCTTAGCTATTTAGTGAACTCATGGCCAGACTGGGCTACATAAATCAGTTTCAAAAAAAGAAATGGAAGAAAGAAGAAAGGAGGGAATGGAAGGAAGAAAGGAAGGAAAAAGGTTTAGTGTAACTGAGGCGTGGTAGCATGCATCTCTGATCCCAGCTCAGGAGGCTGTATCAGGAGGATCAGGAGTTGAAGGCCAGCCTAGACAACACAGACACATCCTTTTGGGGGTGGAGGGAGGAACGGTTGCCTTGTGGCTTGGGATACTTTTTGCTTGGTTTCATTCTTATCTTTCCTTCTGTTGGCTTCCCGCAGGTGACATTGCATTCCGGTTCCTTCGTTATGTTCAGGCACAGCATCAGAGGAAGCAGCGGAGACAATTACGAGCTCAGCAAAATTTATCCTGGGAAGAAATTGCCAAAAAGTACCAGAATGAAGAGGACCCCTTGGGTGGTTCACTCGTCACGGTCTGTGACATCAACAGGGAGATGCTAAAGGTTGGGAAGCAGAAAGCCGTGGACCAAGGACACAGAGCTGGTGAGTCCCTCAGCAGACGCAGCATTGTTTCAGGCTTAGGAAGTAAGGCGATGCACATCAATTCTCAAGTGTTTATGATCCAGCCACTGGATGTGTAACCAGTCAGCAGGGACTGAAGATAGTGGCTGAGCCCACCTTATAGGTATGTTCCAGAATTGGAGCAATGGGCTAAGCTTGGTGAGCGGTGCTGTGTGGCCCAAAGTGTTTAAGGATCTTCTTTTTTGTTGTTGTTGTTTTTTTTTAAATCTGTATAGTGTTTAAATTGCATATATGTCTCTGCAGCACATGGGTGCCTGGTGCCTGCAGAGGGCAGAAGAGGGCATCAGATCTAGAACTGGAGTTTCAGATGCTGGGAATCAAACTCAGGCCCTCTGGAAGAACAGCCGGTGCTCTTAACTGCTGAGCCATCTCTCCAGCCATTGTTACTTTTTAAAATTATGGTTTTTATTTATGGGGGCTAGAGGAGATTATACTGGTGCCATAGCACTTGTGTGGAGGTCAGAAGACAATTTGTGGGAGTTGGTTCTCTCCTTCCACCACATGGGTCCTGGGAACTGGGCTATGTCATCAGGGTTGGCAGCAAGCACCTCTACCCACTGAACCGTCTCACACCCTAAAAATCTTCTTCAAGTTTTTGGTTTTGTTGTTGCTTTTTTTGAGACAGGGTCTTAACTATATAGCCTTGGCTAGCCTGAAGCTCACTCTGTAGACCATGCTGGCCTTGAATTCATACCAGGAGCTTCTTAAGTCACACAATTTTCTTTTTCTTCCTTTTTTCTTTCTTTTTAAATACCTTTTTCAGTACTGAAGATTGAACCCAGGCTCTTGCACATGCTGACTATGCTACTCTGCCACTGATTTTACATCTGACCGTTGAATATTTCAAAATACTTGTCCTAGCCAACCAAGCTATGTACCTTTGGAGCCCATCCTGGAACTCGCTCTGTAGAGCAGGCTGGCCTTGAACTCAGAGATCTGCCTGCCTTTGCCTCCTGAACCCTGGGATTAAAGGTGTGCGCCACCACTGACCACTTTTAATACATACTTTTTTTTTTTTCTAGACAGTCTTTCTCTGTAGCTTTGGAGCCTTTCCTGGGAACTAGCTCTTGTAGACCAGGCTGGCCTCGAACTCACAGAGATCCACCTACCTCTGCCTCCTGAGTGATGGGATTAAAAGCGAGCACCACCACCTCCCAGCTGCAGTACATACTTTTAATTCCAGAATTTGGAAGGCAAAAGCAGGTAGACCTTTGTGAGAGCTCTATGTAGTGAGTTCCCAACCAGTTGAGGCTATGCAGTGAAACCATCTCAAACAACAAAGCTTTCCCTCTTGACTTAGCTCTCCGGGACTGCCAGACTGCCCTCTTCCCTGCCATCAAGGCAGTGCAGGCAGCCAGAGAGACAAGGGCACGTCACAAAGAAGGTCCTCTGTCAACACTCTGGGCAATGTCAGCATTTCTCTGTCCCCCCCTCCCACTTGAATGTCTGGTTATTTTAGGCCAATTATTCTCTTCCTCCTCCTCACACATCAAGAAGAAGCTGCCCAGACGAACTGCAGCCCACTTGGCTTTCATGATGAAGGGCTTCTTTGTTTGCTAGCCACGCTCGCCAGAAGGCAGTCTCTGGACAAAGACACTACGTGTCTCACTCCTACTGATAAAAGGATTTCCTTTGTCTGGTGCTCGGCCATAGAGAATGGAGGACAAACAGTGAAATGATAGGTAATGTTCCACTTCTGGAGCCATTTCCTCCACAGTGTAGCTATGAACCTGCTTAGGAATTCACTGTTGTTGTCACATTATCCAGACTAGCAGCTAGGGCTGCTTCTGAGCCCCTGATAGTCAGTTCTACCTCTACCTGCCTGATTATGCAATGAAAAGTAAAGCCACTTACAGTCTTTAAGCTAGAGGCTGGAGAGATGGCTCTCTAGGTGACTGAGAGAGGGGACTGTTCTTGCAGTGGGTTCCCAGCATCCAAATGACAGCTTACAACTGCTAAGACTCGAGTTCCAGGGCTCCAGCACCCTCTTCTGACTTCTGTGGGCTCTTGTACATGTGTGGTGCACTTACATACACTCAGTCACACATACACACAAAAACAACAAAAATCCTTTGAGCTAAATGGTTGGAATCTGTCCTTTGCTGACATTATTCCAGAGATAGTCAATTAGGCGTAAACTCTCCTGGGAGGCAACAGCCAGCACAGGTTGGTCTGAGTTCAAGGCCAGCCTGCTCCACGGAGGGAGTTCCAGGATGCAAAATGTTTTGATGACCAAACAAAGAGGTTGGTTTTATGAAAAGATAAAGACTAGAGAAAACAAAGGGGAAGAATCAAAAGCCAATTGGCTGCTTCAGAGTCTCTGTTTTTGTAAATGAGTCCAGAAGGGCATGAGTGGTTATCAGGGAGTGTTTCTAGTTGTTTCTTTCTTTTTGTAGGAGTAGAGTCGGAGGAGCCGTGCGAGTCCTCAAGTTTCACAGCTCATTTTCCACATGGATGAGGGAGCTTGAGCACAAGCCATCCACTATGATTTTCAGTTTGGTCTATTGGGGCCTAGTGCAAGAGCATAGTTCAAAATAGTGGCCTCCCATAATGTTTATTTGACAATGTTGGAGTTTTTAACATTAATTTACTTCATGTGCCTGTATGTGTGTGTGCATAAGCGTATTTTTGTGGAGGTCAAAGAACAATTTGTAAGAAATAGTTCTCTCCTTCCCCCATGTAGTTTCTAAGAATCAAACTCAGGTGTCAATCTTGGCAACAGCACCTTTTCCTCGGAGCCGCCCTGCTGGTCCTTAGTAAACTGTGAATCGAAATCCCTGTCCTTCAGGACACAGTTATACTGATGAGGATCTACTGTTGTTTGAATTTAGAACCAGACCAATCACTCAGACCTATAACCCCAGATATTTGGGAGGCTGACTCAGGAGAATCAAAAATTCAAGGTCAGCCTGGTCTTGAGTGAATTCATTTTATGGTCAGCCTTGGACAATTTAGTTAATAAAAAGTTAAAAGAAAGTTGGAGCTGGGTGGTGGTTGTAGGTGAATCTCTGTGAGTTTGAGGCCAACCTGGTCTAAATAGTGAGTTCCAGGACAGCCAGGGCTACCCAGACAAACCCTGTCTTGAAAACTATTAAAAAAAAAAAAGTAGTAAGTAAAACCTTAAGGCCATAACTCTTTACCACAGTGCTAACTATGAAGCACTTGGTTGGAAAAACATTTCTTTAGGGTTTAGGGTAGGGCTAGACATGCAGTTCAATGCAACATTTGCCCAGCACACAAAATGTCCAGGGTTTGATCTCTAGCGCTGAAACAGAAATGCTGCTGGGTAGCTGTCCCCAAATAAGTTAGTGGGGTTTTTGTTTGTTTGTTTGTTTATTCATGACAGGGTTTCTCTGCTTAGCTTTGGAGTCTGTTCTGGAACTCTCTCTGTAGACCAGGCTGGCCTTGAACTCACAGAGACCTGCCTGCCTCTGCCTCCCTAGTGCTGGGATTAAAGGCATACACCATCACTGCCCTGCTATAAGTTAGGTTTTTAAAATTGGAGGACACCAGTGAAGGCAGCCAGGAGTACAGTGGAGAAGGCAGGTGTTTTTTGACACCAAATCTATAGTCTCCACGACACCAAATGTAGCAGACTTTCTCAGACTGCTAGCCTCCAAATCATGACATGGAGACTTATTATTAGTTATGAATGCTTGGCCTTTCATGACTTATGTTTGTCCCACTAGCTCTTATAACTTAGTTTAACCTGTTTCTATTCATCTACGTTTTGCCTTGGTACTTTTTACCTTTCTTTCATTCTGTATGTCCTACTCCGTGTCTGGCTGGTGTCTCCCTCATTTCCTTTCTCAATCTCTCTCTCTTTACTTCTCCCTTCTACTTATTCTCTCTGCCTACCAACCCTGCTTATTCCTCTACTGCCTGGCTGTTGGCCATTCAACTTTTTATTAGACCAATCAGGTGCCTTAGGCAGGCAAACCAACACATCTTTACATTGTTAAACAAATGTAACACACCTTTACATAATTAAAGTAATATTACACAACAACCAAACAGTTCTTGAATTCTCTCACTTCAATTCTGGCATTACCCAGACTTTGCATCATGGGCGCTATGCCACTGGACCCCACCACCACCACCACCATAAGGTCACACACATTGATGTCTAGGGCACTTAGACTTTTTTTTTTTAAAGATTTATTTATTTATTTCTTATGTATACAAGATTCTGCCTCCATGTATGCCCGTGCGCCAGAAGAGGGCGCCAGATCTCATTACAGATGGGTGTGAGCCACCATGTGGTTGCTGGGAATTGAACTCAGAACCTCTGGAAGAGCAGCTGGTGCTCTTAACCACTGAGCCACCTCTCCAGCCTGGGCACTTACACTTTTATTTGGCTTTCTACAGAATCCTCAGATTCACTACTTCTCTGGTGTGGTGGGAAACAGCCACCTAGACTTATACTGGTTTTGTCTTCCAGGACTTGCATGGGTACTGGGAGATGCTGAAGAACTGCCCTTTGATGATGACAAATTTGATGTTTACACCATTGCTTTTGGGATCCGGAATGTCACACACATTGACCGGGTATGAATAGATGCATCCTCGTGATGCATGTGCTTTTCAGGATAGCAGTTCCCCTGGAGTGGATCTATCCCAAGTGAAGACAGGGAAGATTCTTTTCTGGGCTCAGTAGTTAAGAGGAGTGACTATTTAAACTTAGAGGTTTCTTCCTCCTCTTTCTCGTGTGTGTGTGTGTGTGTGTGTGTGTGTGTGTGGTGTGTGTGTATGCTGGTATACTGGCCCTGAGAAGTATGGCTTTTACATTGGTGCTGAGGATTTGAACTTAGGTCCTCTTACTTCCACAACAAGTGCTCTTACCCACTGAGCTATCTCCATAGCTCTTCTCTTAAAAAAAAAAAAAGATATATATATGCATATATGTATGTATATATATATTCTTTATTGATGTATATATGTATGTATATATATATATATTCTTTATTGATGTATATATGTATGTATATATATTCTTTATTGATGTATATATGTATGTGTATATATATATATTCTTTATTGATGTATATATGTATGTACCTGTGTGTGAGTTGTTGTGCACTGTGTCATGCAAGTGCCCTTGGAGACCAGAGAACGTTGGGTCTTCTGGTGCTGGAGTTACAGGAAGTTAGAAGCCACCCGATATGGGTACTGCAAACTTTAACCTGGGTCCTCTGTGTGAGCAGTAAGTGCTCTTAACCACTGAGCCATCTCTCCAGCCCCAGGGCTTTTTTGTTTCTTAGTTGCCACGATGTTAAGCCAGAACCAGTTCTTGGTTGCTCAGGTTGGCACTTACATTCTCTTCATGGTTGGACCTGCCATGGCATTTCCTGTTTCCTTTTGTGAAGCTGTGTGAGGTTGCAGGTCAGAGGCATGGTCAGACACAGAAAGAGGCATTTGGATGCTGTACAGGCAGGAGGGAATATCATGGTTCCAGTACAGCGGGAAGAGAATGCTCATAGCTCAATAGGATTCAGCTCTTCATTTCCTCCTGAACATTCAAACATTTAAAGACCATATGCAAGAAACTGGCTTCTTTTCTGTATTGTGGGCCCCCACTGTCTGACTCCTCTATTTCTAGGCAAGACTTTCTTTGTAGTGGTTGCTCTGGTCTGAATATAGGTAGTACTCTCCGAGAGACCTGAGGATAACGCTGTTGGGAGGTGCTGTGGACCTTTAGATGGGGCCTTGTGGAAACCCCGTAGGTCAGTTGAGTATGCTCATGCCTCCTGGTGGTTAGGGGCCTTGAGCTGTCTAGCATTTCTCTAAGCCTTCTTCCTTTCCTGCCCTTCTCTCCCAGTCATTTTTATTTTTCTTTCTCTCCCTTACTTTCCCCTCTGATACCTCTATCCCTTTCTCTATTTTATTACTTGGAAACCAAGATCAAAAGTGCCAGGTAAATGCACTTGCTACCAGACCTTATGGGTTGAGTTCAGTCCAGGAAATACACGGTAGAAGAATCAACTCCTGCAAGTTGTTTTCCACGTGCATGCTCATGTGTGCATACACACATGCACGCACATACTAGATATATCTATATAGGTGTAGGTATAGATATATAAATATATATATATATATAGAGAGAGTGTGTGTGTGTGTGTGTGTGTGTGTGTGTGTATGTGTGTGTGGTTTGTTTTTGAGACAAGGTTTCCATATGTAGTCCTGACATAGAACTTATTGTCTGTGACTTCATGTGTAGACCAGGCTGCCCTTGAATTCAGAGCTTCACCTGCCTCTGCCTTCCAAGTGTTGGGGTTAAAGGTGTGTATCAACACACCCAGCTATATTTTTTAATTTAAAAAAAAAAGCACTTCGTAGGCAGGTGTGGTAGCATATGGCTATATTCTCAACACTCTTGCAAAGGCAGGAGAATTGCTTTAAGTTTGAGGCCTCTTCTACATAGTGAATTCCAGGCCAGCAAGACCCATGTAACAATATCATGTCTTGAAAAAACAAATCCTCATTTTGTTCTTTTGAAGCAGGGTCTCACTCTATAGCCAGGCTGACCTAGAACTCACTGTGTAGCCCAGGCTGTCTTTGAACTTGCAGCAATCCTGTCCCAGTTTCCCAAATGCTAGAACTACAGACATGAACTACTACATCCAGCTTAAAAACAAAAATAAAATAAACAAAAAACCCTCTCTTGGGCTGGAGAGATGCTCAGAGGTTAAAAGCACTGGCTTCTCTTTCTGAGGTCCTGTGTTCAATTCCCAGCAAACACATGGTGGCTCACACCCATCTGTAATGAGACCTGGTGCTCAGAACACTGTACATATAATAAATACATCTTTAAAAGATAAAAGAAAAGAAATGCAAACATAGGGAGCTGGAGAGATGGCTCAGTGATTAAGAGCACTGGCTCCTCTTCCAGAGGACCTGGGTTCAATTCCCAGCAACCACACGGCAGCTCACAATTGTCTGTAACTCCAGTTCCAGGGGATCTAACACCTTCACACTAATGCACATAAAGTTAAATAAATTAAAAAAACTCTCCTTGAAGAGACAAATTAATCCTGTAAATAATTACTTTGCTACTATGAAGGGAAGTTTTTCTGTCTTTTCCACATTCTGCACTATTTGTGACACAGTCATGTGGACACATAAGCCTCTGCAAACGGCCACTTGAGTGCCCTCCAGTTTAGTTATGATACTAGCTACTGGAACGTCCACAGATTCCTCCAGGCCAAGGGTTCGGTCCACTAGACTGCACTCCAGGTCAGATATGGTTTCTCCCTGGCTACAGGCCAGAGGGTCTTTACCACCCTCTCTCTGGGTTTGATAATTTGCTAGAATGTAGTTTCCTAAGCCAGGCATGTCAACATATACAGCAATTACAGGACCTGGGAGGCTGAGATAGAGTTGCAAGGAAGTCTTGGCTGTATAGCTAAAGCCTATCTTTGTTGCCATTGTTTTGGTTTTTGTGGGCTTGTTTTGTCTGTTTTGGAGAAAAGGTCTCATGTTGTTACCCTGGCTGGCCTTAGACTCATTATGTATGCTTCTGGCTGTAGTGTGCTAGGATTAAAGAAAGGCACATGTCTCCTGGCCTGATAGATCCTATTTAAAACAACCAAGGTCAGGTATTACTGCTTCTTGTATGAGAATCTGTCTCAAAAAAAATAAAACACAAGCTGTCCTTATTTGTAGTTGGAGGCTGCCCAGACCCAAAATAATCACACAGAAACTGTATTAATTAAAACACTGCTTGCCCATTCACTTAGGCGTATTGCTAGCTAGCTCTTACATCTTAAATTAACCCATCTTTATTAATCTATGTATCACCATGAGGTCGTGTGTAGAAATAACCAGGCTAGTTAAGGATAAAACAATTATATTTTATTTATTATAAGGGGGAAACTCACGAAATAGGAAACGAGAAATCCAAGCACAGTCCTGCGGGGAAAGGTGCAGGGAGCACGCACACAGAGGTGCACACCTTTTACCCTGGGTCCCAGCAAAGCCACGCCTTAACTAAGACCCACCTCTTAAAGATGGTTGGCTAGCAAGGTTCTCCATTAGTCGTGGCCTACTGGCAAAGTTCCACCAGGCTCTGGAGGGCATCTTTCTCCTGTAGCTACATGGCTTCTCTCTGATGCCGCCTACTTTCTCCCAGCATTTAGTTTAGTTTTCCTGCCTAGCTCTATACTGCACTGCCTTTGCCCAAGTAGCTTCTTTATTCATTAACCAATAAACACAAAACATATACAGAAGGACTTCCCACATCACTTCTTCGTTGCTTCTTGACTTCAAGGTGAAGGTGAGCAGTTTGCCATCCTGTGCCTCTTCACCAGAGTCTGCAGGCAAAGGTCTACCCTGTCCCAGCCTGGAACCTACCAGATTGTAAGCGGAAACGAGCCCTTCTCTATGCTGCTCTGTGCAGTTCGTTGTGGTGCTAGGCAGCCAGCACCCACTCTGTAGCTTGGTTTTTATGGCCATCCCTTTATCTATAAAAGGTTTACTATATTCTCTGATTGAAACGTGTTTTTGCCAGTTGTTGTGGCTCACACTTGTGATACGGCACTCAGGAGTCAGAAGCAGGAGCATCATTGCAAGTTTAAGGCCACAAGAGACTTATGTGATGAGTTCTTATCCTGTAACCAGACCCAGTAACAACTGTATCTCACGAAACCAAAAAAGTAAGATTAAAACAAACTACTTTTGAATAGGATCAAAGTTGAAGATTGCATCAGTGAGAACCTCACACTCATCTCCCAGCATTCGGTGCCTCTACTCCCACACAGTCTCCAATTCCTTGAGTATATTTGTAAAGATGTTTTGTGTCTTTTAAGTGTGTCTATTACAGTTGTGTGTGCTGGCAGTGCCTATAACCCCAGTGCTTAGGAAAGGCTGGGGAGATGGTTCATCCAGTAAAGTGCTGGCTACACAAGCAGGAGGAGCTAACTGTGGGGCACACATTTTCAGTCTGCACTCAGGAGGCAGAGGCAGGCGGATCCCTGATTTTGAGACCAGCCTGGTCCATAGAGCAAGTTCCAGGGAAAAGGCCAGGTGTGTACTGGGGTTGCAGAGAATTTGTCTAGCATGTGCAAGGCCCTGAGTTCAGTCTTCAGCATTCTAAAGAAACACATGTGCGCACATGTACACACACACACACACATAAATCAGTGATTTTATATGTGTCTGTGTTGCTTAAGAGCTTTTTATAGATACTCACTAAGTCTTATTAAGTTAAACTGGCCTTAAAGTCATCCTATAGCCTAGGCCGGCCTTGTGCAGTCTCCCAAGTAGCTGGGGTTATAGGCCTGGGCCATTGGTTGGGCTTATGTGGTGATTTTTCTCCATGTTATCACATAAAACTCTTAGTTCTTCCTTTGACAATAGCTAAGTAGGTTGTATTTGTGCAGATTTCCCATGATGTTCACCAGGTTCTTGATGGGTAAAGTTGTGTTGCATTCTGTGCTTTATAAAATGAATGATCCACATATGTGTCATTTTCTGTCATATTCCTTTAATTAAAATTGTTATATTAGAGTCTGGAAAGATAGCTCAATGGCTTCTCTCCCAGAGGACCCAGGTTTCATTCCCAGCATCCACATGACAGCTCACATCTGTGTCTGACTTTAGTTCCAGAGGATATGATGCCCTCTTCTGGCCTCTGCAAGCACCGGCACACAAGTGGTGCACAGATCCACACGCACTGTGGCTCTAATGCATGTTTCTAAGCTTCATCTTCATGGAGCTGTGCCCGTCTGCCTGCATCAGCAACTTCCTCTAGTCACGGGGCAGCAAGTACCTGAACATGGGGTAATTTCTGCATTATAAATCCTAAGGATATAAAAGGGAATTTATGGGGAATGTTTCATTCAGTGCACATAGAAACTAAACCAGCCTCTGACCCTTGGAATTGTGGAGAGGTCTGCTGAGGATTTTCTTCTCACTCTTTCTCTCAGGCACTCCAGGAAGCCCATCGGGTCCTAAAGCCAGGAGGACGGTTTCTCTGTCTGGAGTTTAGCCAAGTGAATGATCCCCTCATATCCAGGTTAGCATTGATAGCAGAGCTTTATAAACTTGTCTAGAAAAGGTTCCCCACCCCCAAATAGAAAATAACCAGTAATCCTACAGGCATCTGACTTTGTAAGTTCAGAGGCACCAAGGGGCAGGGATTATTTTTTTTTCCTTTTCCTTTTTTTTTTTTTTCCTCTTTTAGTTTCTCTGTGTAGCTTTAGAGCCTGTCCTAGAACTAGCTAATGTAGACCATGCTGGCCTCAAACTCTCAGAGATCCTCCTGCCTCTGCCTCCTGAGTGCTGGAATTTAAAGACGTGCGCCACCACCCGGCTAAAGGGGCAGGGATTCTTGAAGAGGTCAGTGAGTTCTTAGTGAAAATGCTTGGGCCAGGAGCCTCAGCAAACACCCAGAGGCCGTGCTAGCCCACACGGTTTGGTTTGTTTGACTCATATGGTATTTTAAGAAATTTAATCCTAGGTGTGCTGGCTTATACCTGTAATTCTAACACTCAGGAAGCTGAGGCAGGGGATCACTTCAAGTTCAACCCTTGCTTGGGTCAGTATAATGAGTTCAGGCCAGACTAGTCTACAGAATGAATAAGAATATCTCAAACCCACCAGCCAGCTAAAAATGTAAAATCAAGAATTTAACATGAGAGGGGGCTGGAGACATGGCTCAGTGGTTAAGAGCATTGCCTGCTCTTCCAAAGGTCCTGAGTTCAATTCCCAGCAACCATATGGTGGCTCACAACCATCTGTAATGAGGTCTGATGCCCTCTTCTGGCCTGCAGGCATACACACAGACAGAATATTGTATACATAATAAATAAATAAATATTTAAAAAAAAAGAATTTAACATGAGAACCTGGATTTCCAGCTTCACTGGAAAAATCGGATGTATCACAGCTTGGTAGGGCGAACTCCTCCACACAGGATCAGAGGCAGAGTTAACTGCTTTTCGTCCAGTTTTCCACAGCCGTCACTCGCTGTAGGCCTCTTGGCCGTGCTCTTGGTCTGCTTGCCTTGTTTCAGTCACTGGCCTGACCCCTGTAGACATCTGAGTCAGTGACTCCGGGCTTGCACTGTCCCACTTACTATTAAGGGATCGATCCAAGCACATTTTTGTAAAGATTTGTTTGTTTGTTTGTTTGTTTTGAGACAGGGTCTCACTATGTAGCCCTGGCTGGCTGTCCTGGAACTCTCTATAGACCAGGCTACCCTTAAACTCAAAGAGATCTGCCTGCCTCTGCCTTCCAAGTGCTGAGATTAAGTGTGTGCACTACCATGCCTGGCTATAGAGAGCATTCTTAACCACTGGGCCATCTCTCCTAGCCCTACACTTTTCTTTGTTATTGGTACAGGGAATACACCCAGAATCTACTCTAATCTTAATCTTTGCCTTTGTCACTCTTGTTTTTTTAGGCTTTATGACCTGTACAGTTTCCAGGTCATCCCTGTCATTGGGGAGGTCATTGCAGGAGACTGGAAGTCCTATCAGTACCTTGTGGAAAGTATTCGGAAGTTCCCAAATCAGGTACAGAGCTTTTGTAATTTATAGCCAACACCCTGAGATTGAAACCCAAGCATTCCATGTGCTTCTCTTGTGTTTCAGGAAGAGTTCAAGGAGATGATTGAAGATGCAGGCTTTCAGAAGGTGACCTATGAAAGCCTGACAACAGGAATCGTGGCCATTCATTCTGGCTTCAAACTTTAGCTCCTTTCTGTGTGCAGCACAAACCAGTCGTTTCAGCAGAGGTCTGGAACTGGAAGATAATCTCCCTGATGAGACAGTAGCTGAGCATCTCTCTTCTCTTGAAGGCTATCAAACCTTGGATTCATATTCTGCATTGACCAGTCTCAAAAAGGAAGAAACAAACCCCTGCTGGTTTTTGCAGCTCTCATTAGTAGCTGCCCAGGCCACCAAGGCCTCCCAGAAGGGTTTGGTCTGGTTTTGCTGCACTCCTGCTAACACTTGGCTGTGCAGTGTGGAGTCAGGTAAAACCAGCACTCACACAGTGCTGAAACTTCCTCATAGCTTGTCTGTCACAGATGCCTTCCAGAGGGATAATGGATCACTGGAACCCAAGGATGGTTTGAGCTAACCCTTCAGACTAGTGTTGAATCTAGGGCCAAAAGCCCATGTCCAAGTCAGAACGCTGGCAATATTAGAATCCTGGGCTGGTGAGGTGCTCAGCAGTGAGCACATATTAGAACCATGGGCTGAAGGTGCAGTTCAGTGGGAGAGCACATGCTTAACCTGTTGAGGCCTTGGGTTTGGTTCTCATCACCAGAAGCAAACAAACAAAAGTAGAATTTTGCAAAGCAGTAAAGTTTACATTGTTGGTGCTATTTGTCCGTTTTTCTTGGGGGAGGTGATACAAATGCAGTGCACGTCAGCATCCTGTCAGTCTTGTCCTCGTGTCCATGGTCAGGAAGGCAGTCTTAGTAAAGGGGCTTGTCAGAATACATCTATACATGTTTATAGTAAAAAGAAAGGAGAGAGTGGGGAAGGAAATGATTTATAACAGGGTTGGGGGATGACTCAGTGGGTAAGTGCACTTGCTATGCTTGCAAATTGAAGTTTGGTTCCCAGCACCCATGTGGTGGTTCACAACCATCTATAACTTATGCTAGGGGACCCAATGCCTCTTTTGACCTCTGTGGGCACTGTGCACACACATACGTGCAAACAGTGATACACATAAACAAACAGATAAATCTAAAGAATACTTGTACTTATGAGCCTTGAATGATGGCACAAAACTGCAGCCTCAGCACCCAGGTGGCAGGAGGACTGCTGCAGGCTGAGGCCAAGTCTGCACAGCCCGCTCCAGGCCAGCTAGGGCTGCACACTGAGCTCATGCTTACCTCAAAAAACTTCAACAACAACAGACCATTACTACAGGCTACCCCCTTGGGTATTCCAGAACGGGTCTAGGCAGAGCATGCACTGTACAGCCCAGTGTGATGCTAAGAGGCTTCACGTGTATTTTGAACATGAAATTTAGTGTCAAGTCTTGCTAAGAAACTGCAGAAGCTGGGCGGTGGTGGTGCATGCCTTTCATCCCAGCACTTGGGAGGCAGAGGTAGATGGATCTCTGTGAGTTCAAGGCCAGCCTGGTCTTTAGAGTTCCAGGACAGCCAGGCTACACAGAGAAACCCTGTCTTCAAAAACAAAAGCAAGGGCTGGAGAGATGGCTCAGAGGTTAAGAGCATTGCCTGCTGTTTCAAAGGTCCTGAGTTCAATTCCCAGCAACCACATGGTGGCTCACAACCATCTGTAATGGGGTCTGGTGCCCTCTTCTGGCCTGCAGGCATACACACAGACAGAATACTGTATACATAATAAATAAATAAATATCAAAACAAAACAAAAAGCAAGACAACAAAATAAATAGGGTTACAGCACACTAGGAGTCACTAACAGATCACATAAGACCTTGTCTGTCTCTGAACAGCTCCCAGACAGCCAACTGCAGATGCCTCAGAATGGCAGTAAAGAGCAGTTGACATGCTTTAATGACATTTTTTTTTAAAGCCAGCTGGAGATTACTGACTTTTACATTAACAGGAAGGAACAGGCACTGATAATCCATAAACCATCCAGCCAATTTTATTTCTATACCAACATGTCTTCTCACATCTGAACCTGAAAATGAAAGTTAAAAGTTACCAGTCTATTGACAGAAAGCTTGGGCCAGATCAAATAGATCAAAACCCTCAATGTTCAGTCTAAGGACATCAACTACTGTTGATGGAGACCATCGTCTGCTTGGCGAACTACAGCTTTGATGGTCAGTTCCAGTTGGGTTTCAAATAATATACAGCTGGTCATAAAGAGGGAAAGGGACTCAATTTATGGAAACATTTCTACCTGTCCAAATAGATACAAATCTGAAATACCCTAACTGTAGTCTCCAAAATACCCCATCTTTTCTGCAGATAGTAGGGGACACATGCCAACTATCAGAGCAGTGAAACGACCTAGAGATGGTATACATCTGCAACCCCAGGGCTTGGCAAGTTCGAGGTTAGCCTCAGCTATAGAGCAAGTGAAGTCAGTCTGGGCTTCATAAGATAGTCACAAAAAGCCAACAGGCCTGCAAGATGGATTATGGAATAGACTTGCTGTTGAGCCTAAGTCTTGGCACCCACATGGTAGAACCTACTGCCCAGCTGCCCTCCACAGACATACATCAACAGTAAAGCAGTTTCACATGCCTCGAGCTCCTGCCGACAAGACACCATGTCTAACAGCTTCAGGTGCAAAAAGTGTTTTAAAGCTGTAACTGACCTGATGCTACCCATAAGATTGTGGTCAGTTCAAGTCTGCATTCTATTCTGTGAAGCAGCTTTCTGGCTGCTTAATGTCAATTACATCTAAAGCAAAAAGGCTTTATCTTATGAAAATGGAAACAGGCAGCCCTATTGGGACCCTTGTACTTCCATAAGGTAAGTGTGGGTTGGTTCTCAGCCTATAAGGAGTCTCTTACATGTGCGTTTCTCTGAAATTGTCAACAGGAAGCTCTTGACCAAACCCACAGCTTTAATCAGGTTGTTCCATGAAACTGATTCATTTACTATTTCTGAGCACAGCCCAGTAGCCCAGTGAGCTAAGTCCCAAGGCACTGTCACTCTGATCTAGGCCCACCAGGAATCTACAGAGCTGCTTTAGCCTCCTGAGTGCTGGGGTGACAGGGGTGGGTCATCAGACCTATGGCAATAGCCCAAATAATCTGGAGAAACCAGTGTGGCCAGTCAAGCATTACATTTCAAGAGCACTAAAATGTCTAATCCCACACACAGAGCCCTCAACCCTACAGTCCTGGTGATTTATCACCTGGTAAGCTGCTCCAACCCTATCTTACTTGAACAAACTAACACACACACATACATCTCAAACAGATTTATTTTTAAAGGAATGGCCTAAGGGAGGAAAAAAAAAAAAAGGTACAGAAGTATGGCCTAGAAAATAAATACAAATGTAAGCTGTTTTACTAATTATTTTATAACCACAAACTCGTACAGAGGATGATGCTCCGCACAAAACACAACAGATTCAAACGAGGTGTTCCCTTAGCAAAGCTAAAGAGGCAGTCTCTGGTATTTGGAATTTAGGATGCAGTCCTTGTTTTTGGATGGATCACTGGGTGTTTGGCACAGTCCATGCTTTTAACCAGATTTGAACAGAAGAATGGCCACCTGACCCAGGTAGAAGTAGATGAAGTGTTTGGTTTCATGTGTCACATAACTACCGAAGTTCCGCCCCACAATGCAGTGCCAGGTGGGGTTGTACTTCTTGTCAAACTCCTGGGAAAGAATAAAACAGAATTTTAGTGGTGTACCCAGAGAATTCACTTTCTAGAAAAACCAGAGCCTGTAGGACCAGAAAGGGCAAACACTGGCATCTTCAATTGTTTTCACGCTTCCCTGAATTCTAGGACCTTGGGCATGCTAGGAAAGCACCCTACCACCGAGCTATACTCACAACCCTAGCAAATTCATAGGGTAAAAGTCATCCATAGAGAACAGAACTGCAAACATGCTTGCAGTTTGAGGTAAGATGGAATGGGATCGGAGATCAAAGGCAGAAGGGTCATTTTCCAAGACATTTCTGTTTCATTGATTGCACCTGACTTCTTGGGGTGAGGGTGTCTTTGTACATAGCCCTGACTGTTCTGGAAGCCCACATGTAGACCAATTTAGCCTCTAAGTCAGAGAGATCTGCCTGCCTCTGCTGGGATTAAATGTGTGCACCACCATGCCTAGTGCACATGACTTCACATATTCAACGGAGGTAGATGACATCAGCGCTTATAGTGTATCAGGTTATTCCTGATAACTATCCTACCATCTACGCGAAATCCAGGATGACCAGAAAGACCTTAATGACACTTGTAGAAAGACCAAAGGACAAAGCCTCAATTATCTAAATCGAGCTGGACCGAAAATAAAAATGCTAGCAACAGAATCTGACAGCTAGCTAGGCCAGACTCTAGCCTTTAGAATTGCTCTCCTCTCTGCAGCTACTACCAGGTCTTAAAGATTAGCAAGTTATAGAGCATCTGCTCCCTGCTTTCCCCATCCCAATGGGCACTAGAACTAGGAACGTTAATTTCTTCACTAGTTAGATCGAACCATGGCCAAAGACGATGTAAAATTCTTTAAGGCTCCTCATATCTCATTCTGCATGCAGTATGAAAACCTCGTCTGTTAAGCCGAATGCCTTTCTTACAATCTAGATGCATATACTGCTGCGTTTGTCAAAAAAGGTATTCATTTTTGTTCCATATGAAGCCTTTCATCTTCCCATTCCCCACTGGAACCCTCCCACGGCTTCAGCTTCCAGTTTCCTTTCCTTCCAGCAAACACAGCTTGAGAAGTTGGCAGTCTTGCCAGTTTTCTACAAACTGCCATTTACCAAGCCTCCACTCATGCCCCCAACCACCACTGCCACCCACTTTCCCTGAACTGCCGACTAACTCCCGGCTGGAAGGCTGGCAAAAAATCTCCTCCTAGCCCGGCTGGAAACACCCACGCAGCGGACCCCCCCCCCCAGCACCCAGATGGATCCTCGGAGCAGGAATCCTACAGTAGGGGGAACTGCTCGCTGCTCCCTAGTCTTGGAAACCGTTGCTAGGTGGCGCTTTCCCTCAAGGAGCTGGGATATTAAAAAAAAAAAAAAAAAAACAACTTCGGGCGTTGAGGGTCTGGTCTTCCCAAGAGAAACGCAAAATCCATTTACGTCCTTTCTAGAACTGTCTACATTGAGCCACCCTGCGTGCCATAGGAAAACTCTGCCAAGCGCCCAGGGAACGCGGAACAGGGGAAAAGGAGCTGTGCGGTGCCAGGTCCTCACCTTCTTGATATGGGCCGCAATATCCTTTTCTATGTTGTACTTCTCCAACGCCTGAGTAGCGCACTCCACCGAGTCCTGTTGCATCTCTTCCGACATGTCTGCATTTTTGATCACCGCCTTCCGGTCGCACATGGTTGCCTGTGGGACGAGGCGCGGGAGAGGGAAGGGTCAGGGAGCAGGCCGCGTTGCCCTCCGGGCCGGCCCCTGAGGACGACGCCCCCACCCGCTTCCAAGGTGTAGCTCCCACGGCCCACACCGCAGTCCCGGAGCCGGGGGACCCCGAGCCCTTTCTCACCGTGGAGCAGGGGCCAGCCGGCTGCTGCAAGCTCCTGAGGAAGGTGCTGGCGCCTCTCAGGCAGCAAAGGAGAGCCGGTCGCTACCGAAGCCGTGGCGCATCTAAGGAGCCCCACGCCAGCCGCCGCCGCCTAATCCCTAGCCCCGCCCTGCGCCCGCGGCCCCGCCCCCGACACAAGCCGCTATTGGCTGAGCGAAGCCAATGACCTTCTACTATTGGCTCATGCATTCAATGGTTCCTTCAGGATCTTTCCCCTGCATTTTGTTGCAGACCACAATGCACCGCGCACAGCGTCGGTTGCCCAGGCGATGCGCCGCACGCGGGCTGGCCCTCACACCCTGAAGGCGGAGCCCTGGTAGAGAGGCCCGCTCTCGGACCACCCAGCTGTCTGGAAGGGTGCGAGGGCCGCCCTGCCCGGGACCACCGAGGGTAGCCTAGGGTGTGTTCTTGAACCGCAGTTTCTAGAAGACGGGGAATCGCCACCCCAGGTGCTGTCAACTTCCACCCCACCCAGGGTCAGCACACTTTACGGCTTTTGACAAGGGGCCTCTGGCCTCGAGAGATTCTCCAAAGCACGGCCGAGCCACTGATTTAGTTGCACTAAGGGTCGTGACTCTGCTGTCTCATTCTTGAAGTTTGTGCGCGCGTGCGTGCCTGCCTGAGGAGGCCTTGGCTTGCTTGAGAGCGAGTGCGACGATCTCCCACTGAACCCTGTTTTCTTTTTTCGGTTTTTCTGTTCGTGTCCTCCCCACCCCCACCATAGCATGGTCTCCCTAGGTAGCTCAGTCTGGCCTGAAATTCACAGCAGTTCTGTCTAGGTCTCCCCATGCGCTATCATACCAGTGTAAATTCCTAATTTTTTTTTTCTTGGTTTTTTTCGAGACAGGATTTCTCTGTGTAGCCCTGGCTGCCCTGGAACTCGCTCTTTAGACCGGCCTGGCCTCGAACTCAAAATGATCTGCCTGCTCTGCCTCCAGAGTTCTGGGATTAAAGGCACGCACCACCACCGCCCGGCTGTAAATTCCTAATATATAACATAGCACTACATGTCTATTTCATACTATAGTCCCTGTGTAGGAGCGTTTCGGGAAGGAAATCATCTTCAGCAGGTAGAATCTGTGTGCCAGCCAGTACAGACCTCAGGAGTTGGAATGTGGGTGGCTATAGGGTGTGTACAGATAGGCTTTTTCTCAGATATGTTGTCCATTTTTGGGAAAACGTCTTAATTTAAGATTTATTTCTAGAAAGAAAGAACTAGCCAGGCAGTGGTGGCGCACACCTTTAATCCCAGCACTCCGGAGGCAGAGGCAGGTGGATTTCTGTGAGTTCGAGGCCAGCCTGGTCTACAAGAGCTAGTTCCAGGATAGGCTCCAAAGCTACAAAGAAACGCTGTCTGGAAAAACCACAAAAAAAAAAAAAAAAAAAAAAGAAAAAGAAAGGAAGAACTATCTTAATAGACAAGAAAGTGATCCTCAAAGATATCTTCTCTGGCATAGGTACATTTTTGACTAATGCTACTTAAATAAGTAAATTGATAAATAAGTAGATAAATAAATAAGGTCTCTCTCATAGGCTGATGGCAGAGCTCTTACCTAACATGCACCATAACCTGACTTTGATACCCAGTGTCTCAGAACAAAACAAAAAGATAGTCAAAAGCAAGGTGTTAGGGAGTGGAGTCATCCTGGCACTATTTATACCTGTTTTCTTTTTATTTGCCATGGGGGACTAAGTATAAAACGAAAGCTCTTGATAGATGTGTGGGAGCACTAAATGAACGAATGCTTGTAGATTCTCAGCACAGTTATATATGGCTTATAGTGCTGAATGAATCTTACTGGTTACTAGTGTTGAACCATCAAACCTTAAATGCCTGTAGCAGATTTTTGAAACTCCTTAAATAATTTTCAGGTTGTAGAATTTCAAGTTTTCTGCTTCCATTTCTGCATTTTTCTCATCACCCACACTCATTAACCTAGAACCTTTGTTTTGTTTTGTTTAGAGAGTGTCTTTCTGTCATGTAGCTCTGGGCCTCAAACCACAGAGATCCACTTGTCTCTGTCTCCAGAGTGCTGGGATTAAGGGCATTCACCATCACACAGGGCTAACCTAGAACCCTTTTACACTAAACTGTCCAGAGGCACACCGTTCCAAAGAGAAAAGGATGAGAGTAATGGACACTGCCTTATCTGAAATGTCTGTGTATCAATCAAAAGCTTTTCCAGCTCCTCCTTGATCTTAGCTGAAAGGCCATGGAGTCATTCCAGCTCCGTGTTTCTAATGGCAGGACTGGAGGCTTGAGGAGCTAATATTGAGACAGAATATTTGACAGGTTTGTCAAATGAGACTGGTCAGGGTATTTTCTGCCTTTGACCTCCCACTCAGCACTGTGGCATTACTGACAACCCCAGAACCTGAGCTGCTCTGCCGATACATTCATACTTTTCTCGGTTCTATGGCTGATTTTGTTTACGCTAAAGAGCTGGGTATCTAAGGCAGACAAAGTAGGACGGGGGGAGGGGGGGATAGGTAGTGGCAGTGTTTGCCTAGTATGCGTGAGCCCTTATCTTCAGTCTTGACCACTGCAAATCAAATAAACAACAGAGAACGGGTTATTGCTACAGCACTTGCCTTGTATGAGTCAGGTCAGAGGCCATATAAATGATTCCTAGCAGGCTAAGGGAAGGGAGTCAGGCACATGTAATCTCAGAGCGCTTGGGAGACGGGAAAAGGAGGATCAGAAATTCAAGGTCAACTTTGAATAGATGGTTCCAGGGCTAGCCTGGGCTAGATGGACCCTGTCTCAATACACCCCCAAAAAATAAATAAATAAACAAACAAAGTAGAGGAGGTGGGAATAAGAGCGGCAGTGAGTGACTGCAAGGCTCAACACTTGGAGTCACTGTCTCAGTAGCCCTTATGCTGCTGTGTTTGAGACCCTCTCCTTCTTTCTCTTTCTCTCTTTAAAATGTTTATGGGTGTTCTGGTCGTTTGTGTACATGTGTATCACATTTGTGCCTCGTGCCCACTGAGGTCAGAAGTGGGCATTGGATCCCCTGGGTCTGAAATCCAGACAGTTGTAAACTGCTGTGTGGGTGCTGAGAGCTGAACCTGGGTTCTCAGAAAAACAGCGAGTGCTCTTCACTGCTGAGCCATCTTTCCAGCCCCAAGGGGACCCTCTTTACTTATCGACTTAGCAAAGCTATGTAGCCAAGGACGACCTTGAATTTCTGATCTTCCTGTTCCCACATCTCAAGTGCTGGGATTTTAGTCAGGTGCCACCATACCCAGTTTTTGTTGTTGTTTTGTTTTGTTTTTCAAGACAGGGTTTCTCTGTCTAGCTTTGAAGCCTGTCCTGGAACTTGCTCTGTAGACCATGCTGGCCTCGAACTCACCACACCCAGTTTTATGGGATACAAGGAGTTCAAGCCAGGACCTTGTCATGCTAGATGAGCACTCTACCAAGTGAGCCATCACCCCAGCTCATATCGCCCTGTCTCATTGGATATCAGCTCAAGTGTCCTCCTCCCCTAAACTCTTGTTTGCCTCTGTGGCCATCATACCATTAAGTTCTGTGACACTTAGACTCCCTTTATGATATCTGCCTCATGTATTCCTTCAGAGGGATTATTAGCTCACGTATTGCCCTTCTTACCTAATGTCTCTGTGTTCATCCCTCTTTGGTTCCCTGTTCCATCTTCAGCATCAAGTCACTACCTAGGGTTAGGGATGCAGCTCAGTGGTAGAGTCATTGCCCAGCATAAGCAAGGCCGTAGGTTTTCCTCTGTCCCAGGAAAGAGAATGTACTTAGTAAATATTGCTGAAATTTTAAAACCACTAGGTCTTACACCCGCTTCCACCTTACAAGATCAGGAGATTTAAGAGGGGCCAGCAAGATGGCTCAAGGATGGAAGTACTTGCTTTGGGAACAGCACTTGGGAGACAGAGGCAGATGAATCTCTGAGTTGGAGGCCAGCCTGGTTTACAAAGTGAGCTCCAGGACAGTCAGGGCTATAGAGAGCAACCCTGTCTCAAAAAAAAAAAAAAACAAAAAAACAAAAAAACAAAAAACAGAAAAAAACAAAAAAAACCCCCCACAACTCCTGCAAACTGTCCTCTGACCTATATGAATACATGCACACACAAAAAGAAAAAGGGAAAAAATGGATTTTCTCTCTTTGAGACAGGGCCTCACTATGCACCTCTGGATGTTCTGAACTATGTAGGCCATGCTGGTCTTGAACTCACAAAGACCTGCATGCCTCTGCCATCTGGGTGCTGGGATTAAAGGTATGCTCCACTATGTGTGGCTAGAGAGAAGGTCTTAAAGCCAGGTTTGGTGGCAGCATGACTGGGATGTTAGCACTGAAGCAGTGGAGACAGGAAGATCAGGAGTTCAAAGTCAGCCTGGGCTATGTGAACCTTGTCTCAAGTCGCTTCACACACGCGGACTGAGGCTGCACGTTCCTGACTGTCACAGAACTCACACCCTCTGTCCCCATGCACAGGCCACAGAGCAGGCAGACGGCTCTAGTTTCCCTTCTGTTGCTGTGATTAGTAAGTAGTTATCAGGAAAAGGGTTTCTTCTCTGCCCAGCTCCAGGAAAGTCAAGTCAGAACATGGAGTGGCCACATCACACCTGCAGCCTGCTTGGTGACTGTGTTCAGTTCGATCCCTCCACCTCAGCTTAGAACCCCTGCGTAGAGAATGGTGTTGTGTAGCCCAGAATAGGCTGAGTCTTTTCACTCAGACATTGTTAAGTCTTTCATTTCATTGTTCAGTCTTTTCATTGTTAAGACAATGCCCGCAGATCACGTTAACCCCAGCACTGACTATGGGACGAACCTGTAGTCTATGGTAGGAGTTTAGGGGCCCAGATGACTTAATAGGTGACCTCAGTATTACTCTCTAATTATATGCAAAGTGATCCTCAGTCAGCCTAATTATTCTAGGATTCTAAACAAAAGAATAAGTACTTGGCCTCTGATTCTGTTATCTCTATTCTGATTCACCAGAAGAAAATCTGATTCTAAAATAGTTCCTAAGACCTTCAATCAGGATGCCTGGGAGGTGTCTAAAGAAGCTTGGTACCAGGTACTCTTCTCTGTGCTACAGAAATCAAGAGAACTGCTGGACACAGTGGCTCATGCCTTTAACACAGCACCTGGCAAGCTGGAGCAGAGAGAGTAACCATAAATCTGAGGTAAGCTTGGGCCACAGGGGAAGACCCTTCAGACAACAAAAGAGTAAGAAATCTAAGGCCAGAGCGTATTTCCACGGCAGAGCATATATGTGAGGCCCCGGGAAGCAAAAATCTCTTTCCTCCAACTTGTATTATTGCAGAAGAATATAGAAACTAAAAATATACAGACTCAGGGCTGGAGAGATGGCTTGGGGTTAAAAGCACATATCCCTCTTGTAGAGGGTCTGAGATTCATTCCCAGCACATCAGGCAGCTCACAATTGCCTGTATCTCCCAACTCCAGGGGATCTGATGCCCTCTTGGAACATCTGTAGGTGTACATGACATCCTGTACATGACATACCCCCCAACACACACACACACACACACACACACACACACACACACACACACACACACACGTTGGTTCTTTGAGACAGGGTTTCTCTGTATAGCTTTGGAGCCTGTCCTGGAACTCGCTCTGTAGACCAGGCTGGCCTCGAACTCAGAGATCCACCTGCCTCTGTCTCCTGAGTGCTGGGATTAAAGGTGTACATCACCACTGCCTGACCACACATATATAATTAAAAAAAACCTTTAAAAGTAAACAAACGAGTGAATATAATGAGTAAAAATAAAGTAGAAAAAGTGAAGACTCACTGTGAGAGGCATGCTTATGTTTGTAATTCTAGCTTTCAAGAAGTGGAGGCAGGAGTTCAGGGTCACAGTTTTGGGGGCCAGACTGAGCTAAGTGACACTTTCGTGCCTTGGACCAGGACAGCAGTGATGGGTGGGATGAGAGAAGGAGAGGAAGAGAGATTCTGGCTGTACCTGAGGGTGGAGTTGATTTGCTGTTGAGCTGTAGGGTGTGCATAAGGGAGACAAAGCCCTCAGAGATGACTCTAGCTGGGCACGCGGGTCACACCTGTAGTCCAAGCTGCTGCTGCTGAGAGCATGGGATCGCTTGTGCCCACGAGGAGTTTAAGACTAGCATGGGTCACATGGTAAGACCCTAACTAAATAAGACAGCTTCAGCTACATGGCTTGAACAGTAAGAAGGAACTGAGGTAAGGAGGGCTGGCAGAGAAAGCAAGTTCTGTTTTACAGTGTGTAGCTGGAGATGCTTCATAGACCTTCACGAGAAGTGCCAGTGTGCAGCTGGATGTGTGAGTTCCGGGGAGAGGTCCAGACCAGAGCTGTAATCTGGGGAGTCACCAGCTTATCATAGACATTTAAAGCCGTGGGCCTGGATGAGGTCACCTCTAAGGGAGGAGTTCGTGTAGATGGAACAAGTGCAGGATACAGCTGAACTTCATTTGGCTCCTGACCAAAACAAATTCCATTACTTTCTGATTTGTTTCCCCTGCGTAAGTGCCTGCTGTATTTAGATGATGGGCCTCCAGTGTTTACCCGGCCACTTAGTCTTCCACCCCTTTAATTTTGGGTGGTGCTGGACACTGAACTCAAGGCCTCCTGCATGGTAGGCAAGCGTTGGACCCCTGGGCTCTAGTCATAGCTCTTCGTCCTTTATTTTTGCTTTGTTTTTTTTTGTTTGAGATAGGATCCCAAATAACTCAAATTGGCCTGAACTCTGTGAATCCTCTATATAGCTGACACTGGCCTTTAACTCTTTAATTTTTATTATTTATCTTGTTTTTTCTAATTATTTTTATTTTATTGGTGTTTTGCCTGCATTTGTGTCTGTGTAAGGGAGTCAGAGCCTCTGGGACTGGAGTTACAGGCTTGTGTGCTGGCAGGAATTAATCCCAAGGTCCTCCGGAAGAGCAACCAGTACTCTTAACCACAGGCCGTTTCTCCAGCTCCTTACTTTGGTTTTTTGGGACAGAGTTTTAGTAGGTAGCTCTGGCTGGTCTGGAACTGTGTGGACAAGGCTGGCCTCGAACTCACAGAGATTCTCCTGCCTCTCTGCCTCCTGAGTGCTGGGATTAAAGGCGTGTTTCAGTACACCCAGCGGAACTCTCTTTTTTAAAAAGAAGCGTGATGATTGGGTGCGTGTGTGTATTTGTGCACTGTGTGTGTGTGTGTGTGTGTGTGTCCCCAGACAC
Source organism: Myodes glareolus (assembly GCF_982192425.1). Taxonomy (NCBI): domain Eukaryota; kingdom Metazoa; phylum Chordata; class Mammalia; order Rodentia; family Cricetidae; genus Myodes; species Myodes glareolus. The sequence continues at coordinate 133,171,945 of NC_142027.1, forward strand.
ATGTACATAGCGTGGGTGTGTACAGTGCACATCTAGAGGTTAGACAGCTTGGGTGATGTGGTTCTTTCCTGGGGATGGAACTCGCCATCAGGCCTGATAACAAGGACCTTTACAGTGGACCTTTACATCTCATCAGCCTCCAACCCTTTATCTTCCTGCCTCCACCTCCTAACTGCTGCAATTACATGGATGTGACACCACACCCAGCTTTATTAATTCTTTTCAACATCTCTTAAGCACCTACTTGGTATACGCTTCCCACTGAGGCATCCAGAACGTGAAAGGACAAGACCGAACAGTCCCTTCCTTGGGGAGGGAGCAGCAACCGAACCCGGGTGTGCGATGGATGTGGTCACCGACAGAGACAATGAAGGAGAGGACAGGCTAGTGTGGAGGCCTCCAGTGAGGGTTCTGCTCTACCATGGGAGGCAAGGAAAGCTGCTCTAGGAAGTCTGTAGCACCTGCACTACAGGACGGTACACGAGCCAGGAACTAGGCTGGAGATTTAACACATAAAGACACACAGACAGAGACACAGGGACACGGGTCATCCTTGATACAAGAATGCCAACTTTGTTGTGTTCCAAGGAAGCTTATATAGGGATCCTTAACTGATAGCCACATACCAGCTCTTGGGATCTTTCAGCTGCAGGCCTCACCAGAACCCACTCCTCTGCCATCAGAGCAGCGGCAGGCACAGGAAAACAAGTTGTTTGTTTACTCCACTCACTCCAGCAGGCAAAGGGTTTGAGGCAGGCGAAGAAAGTCAAGGGGCCAGGGGTCTGCAGCCCCCAACAGAAGTCTTCCTAGAGAAGCAATCAGAGCAGGAAACCAGGCTGAGGGGTAGTCCAGAGACCCTTCTGGATGGAACAGCATATCCAAAGGCCTGAAGGGGAAAGGAGAGGATGACGGATAAACCACAACAACTCCTCCCATTGTGTGTGCGGTGGGGGAGAGATGAGGACAGAGGGCTGGACATCCACGACACTTGGGGTCTTGGGAGTCTGAATAAGATATGTGGCCTCCAACTTCAACTACCAATGATTCTAAAAGGCCACATGAGCAATTCAGAAGAGAGTGGGCCACCAGAGCCCAAGAGGGCAGCCAGTATGTTACGGAGGCTCTTGTCTCATTCTCTCAGTTCCCTGATTATATTTCTTTTTACTTAATTTTTTTCTTTTTTCTTTTTGGTTTTTTGAAACAAGGTTTCTCAGTAGCTTTGGAGCCTTTCCTGGAATTAGCTCTTGTAGACCAGGCCTGCCTCTTGCCTCCGGAGTGCTGGGATAAAAGGCATGTGCCACCACTGCCCGGCTTTTACTTAAAATTTTTTAAACAGCCTTGCTAAGGCCCAGACTCCCCTGGTATTGGGTGGCAATTAGGTCTTTAAGACAAGATTCCTAATGGGAGGTAGAATACTCCATCCTACAGGGAACCCCTTAAACTTAGCAAGAAACAACTCAAAGTTTGAGGAAGTCCTTGAGACTGACAAGACTCACTGGTTCTCTTCCTCCTGAGCCTACAGAAGCGGTGAGAAGTGCTGAAAGGTATTCTAGGAGGAGCAGAGCTGTGTGGAACAAGCTGGAAGAAGGTAGCCCAACTTGCCAGGCTGCTTGCAGGCTGCACACATACCAGGTCCCCAGCTCTGATGAGCGATCTCACCCCTGCTCAGTGGACTTTGGTGATGCAGCTGTCTGTACGTCATTTCTGTTCCCGTGAATAACCCTCACCTGTACTGCTCTAAGTAACCCCAAGAAAGCGCAGTAGGTCACCAAGCGGGCTTCAGTGGCGTTCTCGCTTAGGTCTGCGGTAGGTTCCCTGTGTGGGGCGATCCGTCTGTAGTCGGTTCCCTGTGGGGCGTGTTGACGCTTGCTCACATCTCCTCACGCTTGAGGTTCTCCTGCCTGAGTCTCCCAAGTGCTGGGACTACAAGTGCATGCTGTTGTGCCCAGCTACATCCTCCATTTTAAACATCTATGTGGAGAGTCCCAGTTCTCTCCGAAGGCAAGGAAGGGGGTGCACGAGGTTCTCGGGTAAGGTTAGAACTACTGCACCCTCAAACTTGTCATCTGGCCAGACTGAACTACCCTTACTGCACTGCTTACCCCGCTGAAGTGGCGGAGATGCAGTATTACTTCCTTAGCAGGTGCCAAGGAGTTATGAACAGAACCTCTGTGACCCCGTTCTAGCTGGATTGATATAAATCAGCCTCCCAGGTTACAGACCCTCCACTGGCAGGCCATAAAGCAAAATAATGTGATCAGCACAGCCAACTGGGGTCATTCTCAGATTCAATGTCATGACCGCTTTATACATGGAATATTTATTGGGGTTTTAACCAGTTTTCTTTCCTGAAATCTATTTTTTTTCATTAAAAATTATAAAAGTAGCGGCTGGAGAGCTGGGTCAGTGGTTGAAAGTACTGGAAATTCTTGCAGAAGATGTGGGTTTGATTCCCAGCACCTATGTGGCAGCTCACAGCTTCTGAAACTCCAGTTCCAAGGGATCTGATGCCCTCTTCTGATCTCCTCAGGCACCAGGAATGTACGTGGTGTAGAGACATATATTCAGGCAAAACATTCAGACACATAAAATAAAAAGACTGGAGAGATGACTCCTCTTGCACAGGATTGGGGTTCAGTGCCCAGCACCCACACAGTGGCTCAGAATTATCCATAACTCTAGTTCCAGGGATGGACCTGGAGAGATGGCTCAGTGGTTAAGAGCATTGCCTGCTCTTCCAAAGGTCCTGAGTTCAATTCCCAACAACCACATGGTAGCTCACAACCATCTGTAATGGGGTCTGGTGCCCTCTTCTGGCCTCAGGCATACACACAGACAGAATATTGTATACATAATTTTAAAAAAACCCAAAAAACCTCTAGTTCCAGGGAATTATGCCCTATGTGGCACTAGATATACACACACAACACAGACATACACGCAGGCAAAACACTCATATGCATAAAACAACATTTTTAAAAAAACCTAAATTGTTATAAATTTTTTCTTTTGAGAACACAATGGCACATAGTACCAAGGACACAGGGCCAGATGTTGCAAAGAAAAATTTCAGTCTCAAGTTTCAGGTTTTGCGTGTGTGCATGAATATACATGCACATCTGTGTTCACGTGTGTGGGTGCCTGTGTGCACCTAGTGTGTGGAGGTCAGAGGACGATCTTGGGTGCTGTTCTCAGGCTCTCCAACCTTTTGAAGAAAGTTACCTTCCACAAGCAGGCTGGGCTAGCCAGAGAGCATCAGGGTCTCACCTGTCTTCTCTCCTCAGGCAGGAGTTACAGCACAAGCTATAGCACCTGGCTTTTTAAAGCCTATGGTTTATTTGTAACTATGTGTTTTGTAGCTGTGAGTGCAGGCTATCCATGGAGGCCAGAGGCATTGGATTCACTGGCCTTGGAGGCAGTTGAGAACTCCTGATGTGGGTGCTAGAAACTGAACTCAGGCTCTCTGGGAAAGTGGTAGGGGTACTTAACCACTGAGCCATCTCTTTAGCCTTATCTTCTGGCTTTTCTGTTTGTTTTTAAAGACAGGGTTTCTTTGTGTAGCCTTGGTAGACCAGGCTGACTTCAAACTCACAGAGATCTGCCTGCCTCTGCCTCCCAAGTGCTGGGATTAAAGGTGCCACCCATCACAATTCAACTCTTCTGGTTTATTATTAATCTGGGTTCTGGAGATCCTGGGAAGTACTGATTGAGTCATCTTAGCAGCCTATAATTCACAGAGTGCTTGTTAGTTTCTGCTGTGTTGGGTATTGAACCATGGCTTTGGGTGTGCTGAGCAAACCCTCTATATTGAGCTATGTCTCCTGCTCTAATTTAACATAGGTTCTCATCTAGCCCAGGTCACACAATCAAGGCTGGCTTCAAAATCCTGATCCTCTGGCCTCCAAAGTGCTGGGATTACAAGCTTATGTCCCTACACCCAGATTTCTGGCTTTTGTTTTGTGTTTAGAGACAGGGTTTTGCCTAGACCTCATGATTGTCCTGTCACAGCCTCTAAAGTGATGGGATTACTGCCCTTCACCACTATGCCCAACTTCCAATTTATATGTTTAATATCATTTAATATCAACAAAATGTCGCAGAGTACTAGGTAAGATGATTGTGTTAGATAGGAAGCATTTAGAGAAATCAACAGGCAAAAGTGCTCAGGATAATAAAGGAACGAGACCTTCAGAGATACAAACTTGGAGGACAGCTTTCAGAGGGGGCCATACAGGTCTGGCCACTGGGTCCAGGACCTAAAGACCGAAGAGAGCTTGGTCGGGCAAATACTGGGGAGACAGAGGTGCAGACTAGGAAAGCAGCTGGGAAAGACTGGGAAAGCAGAGATGTGTCCAGCACAGTCACTCAAAGAAGCTGGAAGGGAGGGGCAGGCAACGGGGAAAAGCTGCTGGGGGCGACTTATGAATGCTAAGGCAAGCATGTGGAGACCGATCGATGGGGTCCTCTCCAGGGAACAGGCACTCACTCCTCTGCTCTGCTGGGTCCCTAGCATCTAGCAGTGCAAAGAGACTCCCACAAATATATTGGACATCTTTTACATATGCATATATGGCCACGGTCTTTCTGAGGTCCACACACTTCCCATTTGCCAAGGGTCCTCAGGGTCCTCTCCAGATGGATCCTAAGGTTTCTTCCAGTTTGGGGTGGATCACAGTTCTTAATACGCATCATTAATAGCATTGAGCTCTCACTGCCCTAGACTTGGTCAGTTTGATTTTGCTCTCCTCTGGCTTCTTCTAAACAAGTACCCTTTTGCTATTCACTGCTCCCTTTGCAGGCTTCTTCCACCCCCACACCTCCAGCCTAGGCCTCAAGTCCCCTTTACAATCATCCTATTCAGAGATACACAATAAACATTTGTATGCTAAAGGCAACTCACGCTGACTTCTACTGAGTAGCTGAAATACTTAAGACTTACGTGTGTAATCTACCCCAGCTGGGTTCTCATTTGCATTAGGGAGTTCACCATAAAACCCGTGTGTCTCTAAGACTGATCACCCCCCTCCATTTAGGGACCGTTTAGTGTCCTCGGGCACCAGGCTATCCTCCGTGTCTCAGCTTTCCTTCATGGACATTTTCTTTCTATCTGCAAAGCTTTCCCTCTGCCCTCATTTCCTGCTTAATACCATCTGGTTGTTCTGGTCTCCAGGAGAAGCCACTCCCTCCAAAAAGTCTTTCTTCCCCGTCACTTCCCTGCAGCCAGGGTGAAGACCTATATACTCTGTTTCTTGTCATGACTACTTGTTCTAACTGACTTTCTAGTTACCTGTGAACGGGGTGAGGACAGACGTTGGGCCTTAGCCACTGCTGTATCCCCAGCATGCAGCACCCGGCCAGGTGTGATGCGGGGGCTCAATAAATGTTGCGTGAATGTTGAACGGGCAAGGGTGGAAGAACCACTGATGTCCCAGATGCCATAATCATACCTTGGCCTCCTGGAGCTGGGGCCACAGCATGCTAGGGGAGAAATTTCTCCTGTGCTTGCCATACCTTCAAGTAATGTTGCCATAGCAAGAGAAACCTAAAACCACAGAGGACAGAATAACAATAAAAAACCAAGGTCTCTAGCTACCTAATTCCAGGGAATGTTTGTTAGTGTGACAATCACAGAAGCCCTGCACACATGTCATGTGTCTGCGGAAGAGGAAAGTTAGCCAGTTAGTCTCAGCTAGACAGGAGCCAATTCAGCCACTATTCATATGTTCCTGCCCTCCGACCCCTGCCACCTCTGTGTGTATGTGTGTGTGTGTGTGTGTGCACGCACGCATGTGTGTTCACCCATGTTAAGTTTGGGTGCATGCATGTGTGTTTTCTAAAATTTTAGCTTCGGGTTAACTTTTTTCTTAAAAAAAAAATCTTAAAAGATATCCCAGCTGGTAAAGCAACCTGCCACCAAGCCTGAGCATGTGAGCTTGTCCTCTGACCTCCTCATTCGCGCCATGTCATGCCCAGAGATGAACACACACAATAAATTAATTTTTAAAAATGTAATTTTATACTATTGTTTGTTACTATTTTATTATTTTGTTTTTCAAGACAGGGTTTCTCTGTGTAGTCCTGGCTGTTCTGGAACTTACTCTGTAGACCTGACTGGCCTAGAATTTATAGATTCACCTGCCTCTGCCTCAGTGCTGGGATTAAAGCGCTGCCACCACCACCAGCATTGTGCAACAAAAATGTAATTCTAAAACAGTCTTCAGAGTAGCTGGAGACACAGCTCACCAGGTGGAGCATTCATCCACAAAGTCCCAACTTCGATCCCCATCACAGAGTAAAACAGGTACGGTGGCCCAGGCTGAATCCCTAGGACTTGGGAGGTAAAGGAAGAAGGATCAGAAGTTCAAGGTCTACAGGAAATTCAAAGCCAGCCTAGGTTAATGATCTAGTTTCAAGTCAGGTGGGGCTACAAAGTGAACTCTATCTCAAAAAACTAAAAAAAAACCACATAAACGAAACATGCTGGAGAGAGGAGCGCAGTGAAGAGCATGGCTGTTCTTCAGGGGACACGGTTCTGCTTCCAGTATCCAGGTGGCAGTTCACAAGCATCTGTGACTCCAGGGGACCTGAATGACCTCTGACCTTGACACTGGCACAAGTATACATGCAGACAAAACACACACACACACACACACACACACACACACACACACACACACATATATATTATTATAATTATATATATTATAAAATTATAAAATAAAACCTCAAATTAGTTAAGTACAATTAGGTATAATATAAAAACTCAGTTTCTCAATACCAGTAGCCTCACTTTGTGTGTGCACACGTGTGGGTGAGTGTGCACGCATACAGAGGCTAATGGTTGACTTCAGATGCCTTCCTTAGTCATTCTCCACTTGAGTTTTTTTTTAAAGACTTATTTATTGGGCTGAAGAGATGGCTCAGTGGTTAAGAGCACTGGCTGCTCTTCCAGAGGTCCTGAGTTCAATTCCCAGCAACCACATGGTGGCTCACAGCCATCTGTAATGAGACCTGGCGCCCTCTTCTGGCATGCATGGAGGCAGAATGTTGTATACATAATAAATAAATATTTAAAAAAAGACTTATTTATTTATTATGTATACAATGGTCTGCCTGCATGTATCCCTGCAGACAGAAGTTCTAGGCTGGGGATATAACTCAGTGGGTAGAGTGTTTGCCTAGCAGGCCCAAAGCCCTGGGCCAATCCCCAGTATGGTATAAATTAGGTATGGTGGCAGCATGCCTGTAATCCCAGCACTTGGGATCAGGAGTTCAAATTCAACCTCAAGGGCCTATGGAGTTGGAGGCCAGACCGGGTTATAAGAGAGCCTGTATCAGAAATAAATAATTGAACCAGTGCCCTGGCTCAGCAGACGAGGTCTCCAAAGGTTCCCACTGCACAGATGCACAGACATGGGGACATGAGTTCAATCCTCGGAACCCACAGAAAGGTGGAAGGAGAGAACCAACTGCATAAAGTTGTCCTCTGACTGCTACATGTGTTTATTATTTAAATAACAAATACAATTTAAAACAAAAGACCGGGCATGGTGGCACATGCCTTTAAACCCCAGTACTTGGGAGTCAGATGAATCTCTGTAAGTGAGGCTGGTTACATATTGTCTATATCTGATCTATGTAATGAGTTCCAGGTCAGCCAGAGTTACATAGTGGGTCTCTGTCTAAAAAGTAAATGGAAGTCAGGTGTGGTGGCCCTTGCACTTCAGAGGCAGAGGCCAGCAAGTTTCTGTGAGTTACAAACCAGTTTGGTCTACATGTCAAATTCTAGGCCAGCCAAGGCTACATAGTGAGACCCTGTCTCAAATTAAATGAATAATAAATAATTGAGGTTTCTGTCTACTCATAACAAGCTAGCAAAAACAAGGCAACAGCTGTTACAAATTCAGTATGCTCCTTGCTTTAAATAACCTCGTATAAAACCGGGCTCTCCTCTTTCCACCTGTTCGGCCACATTTAAAGAAACAGCCGGTCCTTCATTATCCCATAATAACTGAAACCATGTTAAATTTTTTTCTGCTGTCTCTTTAGAAAACACCAGAGAATTATGTTCACAACAGACTGCGAACCTTCTTGAATTTTCTTTCCCTTCTGTCTTCTCGTCCTCCCACACTTGGCACTTACATTCCTCAAACTCTCTGCTCCCCGATTCTAAACCTCCTAATTTAGCTGCTGGTTCTTCCCAGCACCCCTTCTGCGTGGCTCATGGCTCATTAGTATGTAGTTCTCCAGAGACCAACCATTCCATCCGTCCGTCTCTCCTTCCTTAATCAACCCGGTGCTTCCCGTGTGCTGGGCAAGTGCTCTAGCACAGAGCTATTGTTCCAGACGCATCTCACACATACCCTGGGATATGACAGACAGCAAGCTCCATGACCAACAGCACATTCCAGTGACCCAGCCCACAACCTTCATGCCAGCCAAGACCCATTTCTCCAAGATGACTCATTTTTCCTACTGGCTGCCTCCTTCTCGCTCCCCCTTCTGCCTGCTGAGAGAAGTTCATGACTGAGCTTCACATCTAGGGAGACATTTCACTGAGATGCCAGAGGGGACTGACGTCACAGGGAAAGGGAGAAAACCAGAAGAACAGGTTTGAAGACATGTCTTTTTTGTTTTGTTTTATTTAATTGGACACTGCCCTACTTTCTGAAAGAAAATGGCTTGCTGTGAGAAGGGCACTCATCCTCTCGCTAAGGTAGGATCTCTGCATGTGGCTGGCTTCAAACTCAAGCTCCTCCTGCCTCAGTTTCCTAAGTACTAGGATCACAGGCGGTCACCACTATGCCCAGCTCATTACATTCAACTCCTAACAGTCTCTGAAGGCCAAGAAATGCCTCAGTCTGAGGACAAGCCCACTGGTATCTAATGTGTGTTGTATGTGTGCGTGTGTGCACCTGTGCTTCTCTCTCCAGGGTTTCCCAGGGGTCAGCCTGGTCTACAGCTTCCCATACAATCACAAATGACCTTAACCTTCTCATCATCCAGTCCCCATCTCCAGAGATTACATTTTTGAGGCACCACACCTGGTTTCTCTGGTGCTGGGACTTAAACTCAGGATCTCGTATATGCTGATAAGCACTGTGCCATCTCAGCTACCTCCCTAGCTCCTCCATCCGTTTTTTTGAGACAAGACTCATCAATTGGCTAAGACTGGCAACTCAGCAAGCCCCAGGGATCCTGCGCTGGGACATATCTCCTACCCGGCTTGCACATGGGTCCTGGGGATCTTAAGTCAGGCTTTTGTGGCAAGCACTTTACTCATTTGAGCGGCCTCCCCAGTTCTGTTTGCGTGTTTGTTTGGAGACAGGATCTCATGTATCCTGAGCTGGGCTCCGGCTAGCTACTTAACTGAGCATAACTTTAAAACTCTGATCCTGCCACATGCTGGGGCTGCAGGAGAGTGCTACTACACCTAGCTTATGCAGTGCTAGGGACTGAACCCGGGTTCCTGCATGCCAGGCACGTGCCCCACCAACCAACGGAGTTACATTCCCCACCCACTTTTTTTTCCCCCCCAGACCAGGTCTCAGTGGGCCCGGAACTCGTTATGTATCCAAGTTGGCCTCAAACTAGAGATCTTGCCTTGCATCCTAAGTGCTGGGATTACAGGCTTGTGCCACCATACCCAATGCTTCCATAAATCCCCTGCATGAAGGACAGTCTGTTTGAAGTGCCATTGGGTCCTGTATGTATCACCCTCTTTTCAGCTAGAGGGCACATATTGCCCATGACCCTTCTGCTCCTTATCTTTCCATTCTTGTGTCCTCCATGTTTCTGAACTAACATCATTCATGCCTCTCGGATCAGTTCTTTTCTCTGCAGATCAATTCTGTCTTGCAATGACACCACTGCCCAACAATTTCCCCAAGCCAGGAACCTGACCTGAGTGTCAACCCAGACTTTTCTTCCATCAGCCCTCATCCCTCCTATGATTTCTTGTCCTTGAGGTTTCTTATCCAGTTGTGGTGCCATGGGTCATCTTCCAGCTTCTTGGGAGGAATCCCATGTTCAAGGGTAGCCTGAGCAACTTAGTGAGACGCTGTCTCCAAATAAAAACTAAATGATGGTCAGGGGTCCAGAAAAATGTTTCACAGTGGGCAAAGGTGCTTGCTGCCAAGCCCGATGACCTGAGTTTGATTTTTGGGACCTATGTGGGAGGAGAGAATCAACAGCCTGGAGTTGTCCTCTAACCTCCACATGTGTGCCTTTCACGTATGTTCCCCTCTTACCACAAATAAACACTTGTAATAAAAATAGAGTCATGCGTATAGTACAGTGGTCAAACTCTTGTCTTGCATGTACAAGGCCCTAGGTCCAATCCTTAATATTAAAAAAACAAAACCAAACCTCTGGGCTGGAGAGATGGCTCAGTGGTTAAGAGCACTGGCTGCTCTTCCAGAGGATCCGGGTTTGGTAACCAGCAATGGGAGATGAGGGTGGAGAGCAACCAATCCCTAGAGCTCACTGGTCAGCTAGTGTGGTCAAATCAATGAGCTCCAGGTTCAAAACACAAGATGCAGACTGAAGAAGACACCCAACTTCATCCTTGCTCTCCATGTGTGCACACATGCAAACACCCTTTTAATGTCAATACCCTTGGCAGAACTCCAATTCTGAACCCCATTGGCCTATGGATCAGGTGCTCTTTCCTCTGACCTGCTGAACTTCTTGGCTCACTCCTCCCAGTCATTCAGGCCTACGGCTAGAGTTCCCTCCTGGAAACAGCTTTAGGATAGTTTGCTTCTTCCACTTTTAATTTCTTTTAGTGTGTTTATATGCGTGGATGTGGCTGTGTGCTTGCTTTGGTGCACATGTGTAAGTCAGGAGACAGCTGGTGGGAGATGGTTCTCTCCTTCTACCATGTTGGTCCTAGGGATCAAACTCAGGTCGTCAGACTTGGCAGCGAGCACCCTACCCACAAGTCTCCAGCCCAGAACTTTTCATCATTTTTTAATTAATTTTTTTTTTTTGAGACAGGGTTTCTCTGTGTAGCCCTGGCTGTCCTGGAACTCACTCTGTATACCAGGCTGGCCTCTAACTCACAGAGATCCACCTGCCTCTGCCTTCCAAGTACTGGGATTAAAGGCGTGTGCCACCAGCACTGGGCAATAAGCACATTAATACATTGAAGTACACCCCTGAAATTAAGAAGCCATTTAGGCTTTTTTACCATGCCATCCTGGGAAAGCCCTTAAAAATTCAAGATCCTATCTGGCCAAAAATCTTTTCTGCTCACCTTCTGGGCCTGACAAGAGCAGTCAGAAGCTCTGTATATTCCACACGCAAATACACTTTTATTTGAGATACCATTTATTAGGTTTTATTCCACTTATAAAACTCGTACAGGCTAATTACAGTTTGATAAACACAGGGAAGTATAAAAATAGAGAAATCATTGCCACCAACAGATGTCTGTACAAATATAGGAAAAGAAAACACCAGGGGTAGTGCCGCAGACATTTGGAAGGTTTTCTTTAACTCTTAAATTTCAATATTTAATTAGGGTTATTGTTGTTGTTGTTTGAGTCAGGGTTTTGATGTAGCCTAGGCTGGCTTCCAACTCATTAAAGTGCTGAGGATAACCCTTCTGCTACCCACATTCCCAATGTTAGGAACACAGGTAGGTTAGTGCCATTACATTCTCTTGAAAAGTTTCTACACATACATACATACATACATACATACGCATATTAATTATATGAATGCATATGCACAGAACTGGAAAATTACATACATTTTATTTATTCAGTATATGAAAATAAATAAGATTGTAACAATCTCCAATTCTATAGAAATGATTTTACCAAGTGTAATTTGTACTCTGTCATTTGTCCCGGCAGTGCTGGAGATTGAACCTGGAGCCTCAGCTGTGGTGTGCAGTCACTCTACTGCTAAGCTACAAAGATGAAGGACATCTAAAATGACATTTCCAGTGCTGTACTTTTCACAGATAAGTGGTTAACAGATCCCTTTAGCAGACCAATAAAAGAGATTAACAGCCTAATAGATTCCCTTCAGAGTGCATATGTGGATTATATATATATATATATATATATTAGCATGTAAATTTACTTCAATTATAACTAAGTTATTATGACATAATCAGAAACATGAATAAATAATTGTGTAACAGTCAATGCTATTGTGATAATTCACTTTCTTGTTACCAGGAATTTAGTGAAAAAAAGTAATTTTATGTGTATAAGTGCTTTGCCTGAATGTATGTAAGTGTACCATGTTCATGCCTGGAATCCAGGGAGGTCAGAAGAGGCTGCTGGATCCCCTGAACTGGAGTTAGGATGGTTGTGAGCCACCAGATGGGTGCTGGGAGCAGAATCCAGGTGTTTTCTGCAAGAAAATTAAGTGCTCTTCGTCGCTTCACCTAATCTTCAGCCCATAATTACTCATTATTTTTAATTGATTTATTAATTTTTTTTGAGACAGGGTTTCTCTGTGCATCCCTGGCTGTCCTGGAACTCGCTGTGTAGACCAGGCTGGCCTTGAGCTCAGAGATCCACCACCTGCCTCTGCTTCCCAAGGACGGGAATTAAAGGTGTATGCCTGCCACTACCGCCTGACAGCCACAACATTTTTCTTTTCAAATTTATTTTTATTTTATGTGTATTGGTGTTTTGCCTGTAAGAATGTCTGGGAAGATGCCAGATCTCCTGGAATTGGAGCTACAGCCATTTGTGAGCTGCCATGTGGGTGCTGGGACTTGAACCTGGGTCCTCTGGAAGAGCAGTCAGTGCTCTTAGTCACTGAGCCATCTCTCCAGCTCCCAGAACTTTTTTTAATTGTACAGAATACAAAATAAACCGGGCGGTGGTGGCGCACGCCTTTAATCCCAGCACTCGGGAGACAGAGGCAGGCGGGTCTCTGTGAGTTCGAGGCCAGCCTGGTCTACAAGAGCTAGCTCCAGGACAAGCTCCAAAGCTACAGAGAAACCCTGTCTCAAAAAAACAAAACAAAACAACCAGAATACAAAATAAACGTAAACATACATAATTTGAGAATTTTTTTGTTTAGGAGATATTATTTTATGGTGTAGCCCAGTCTAGACTCCCAATACTCAATGCTCCTCAGCCTCCAGAATACCAGGATCCCTAAAATGTTACTATGGAAACATTTCAGACAGAGAACAGTAGAGATAATGGCACAGTGAACACATGCACACCGTCTAGAGTTACAGCTAACATTCTGCTGTTTTTGTCTTATACTGTCCCTCCAGCCATTTAGGTTTGGACGGTTTTCCGAGGCAGGGTCTCAGTATGTAGCCCAGGCGAGCCTAGAATTTTTGAGTCTCTCGCTTTAGCATCCTGAGTTTGAGATTACCAGGATGTATCGCCACTCACAGCCTTTCTTTTCTTTTTTGAGGTTCTTCTCAAAGTCGCTATGTAACCCAGACTCTACAGTGATGGCTTTGGTGATACTCGGGAATATTTAATATGACGCAGTCTTTACACTCTTATCCTCACAAATGCCCCCGACAGGGTTGCAAAAAGAGCTTTGGCTGACCTGGAACTCTCTCTAGAGACCAGGCTGGTCTTGAACTCACAGAGATCTTTCTGCGCCTGCCCCCACGTGGAGTGCTGGAATGAATGGCGTGCACGACCATGCTCGGTTCTCCATTACTCGACAGCCAAGCTCTGGAGACCACCTCAGGCCTGGGACTAAGGGTCACAACAGCCCAGCGCTGGGAAGTCTGGAGACTTCTGCGGGGTCAGCGTCCCTTCCTCAGGCGCCCCGCTCGCAGAATGACAGTCACACGCCCAGAACCCTGCGAGCATAGGTGGCGCTGCAGAGCGAGTCCCACGGTTCGGGTCTCGCTACCCCAACCTTCCCCTGGCACCTCTCGGGGCACTGGCGCCCACGCACGCGCACTTCGCTGCCGCTTTCCCTTTAAGATTACTTTAGTCTCCTCCGACCCCTACGGCTTCCGCGCAGCGTTCCCACAATGCAGTGCGGCTGAGCGCCTCAGAGCCTGCGGGGGAGCTGCGGCGGGGATCCGGGCTGAGGCGGCGGCGGCAGCGGCAGCGGGAAGTGGGCTGCGGCGGGCCCGCGGCGTCGGGCCGTGCGGATGTCGGGCTGGGCGGATGAGCGCGGCGGCGAGGGCGACGGGCGCATCTACGTGGGGAACCTTCCGACCGACGTGCGAGAGAAGGACCTGGAGGACCTGTTTTACAAGTACGGCCGCATCCGCGAGATCGAGCTCAAGAACCGGCACGGCCTCGTGCCCTTCGCCTTCGTCCGCTTCGAGGATCCGCGGTGAGGAGCCCGCGGCTCGCCCTCCTGCAGGCTGGCGCCCGGCCCTCCTTTCTCCCCACCCTCCCTTCCCCCTCCCCCGCGGCGCCGACCCCTCGCGGCACTCCCCGGAGGGGGCGGCCACTTCTCCCCTCAGCTTTCCCTGTTGTTCAGTATTTCACGTCAAAACCCCAGATGGGCTCTGGGGGGCCTGGGCCCGCCAAGCTTGCCTCGAGGAGAGTAAGAGCCTGCACTCTTTCCCAGGAGGCTGGGCAGGCAGCCTAACGGGAAGCTCCCCTAAAGGGCAGCGGCCCAGGGCTTGGAAGCCTCGGGTCCCCGAACCGGCTCTGCAGAGGACAAAGTAGGCAGTCGCCACCCCGCCCCCGGGGCCCTCGCCGTTATGGGGGAACACACGGCGGGGACAGGTTGCCTTTGGCGGCCATAAAGCGGTGTCTGGAAACTATCCCCATTCTGGCTCCCCACCGCGCCTAGTTCTTGTAAAAAGAGTGGGATTAAACCAGCGGGGCAAGGGGGCGGCGGCTATGATTTCACTCCTGTCTGATGAGGGAGGCCCGCCCCAAGTTAATAGTACCAGGGTTGAGGAAAAGCTAGGATCTGTGGCTTTGCAAGTGTTAGCCCTCGGACCGGAAAAGGCCCGGGAACTTTTAAGTGCGCTTTAGAAGTCACAGCACTCCAGTGGTCACAGCACTGGGAGGACCGATCAGTAAGGGCCTCTTCCTCTCTTGTCATCATCGCTGGGAGGAAGGCTCTGTCTCCGCCTGCCTACCCGGTGTCCCGCCGGCCTGGGTTGGAGATACGGAATACCAGTAGAAGTACCCTGGACTTCGATGATTGAAAACTAACGGCTTATTCCTGAGTGTCTTGCCATTTGCCTCAAAAGTAGACTGAAGCATTTTTTTTTTAATATGGTCGTGAGACAGTCATGTTAATTAGTTAACAGTGCCTTTGTGTATTTTGAAGTCATTCCGTGTCAGGTGCCATGCTTTGTATGTAGTTAGCATTTCCAGCAACCCACGAGGGAGAGATTGTTGACCGTATCTCACAGATGAGGAAATTTAAGCATTGGTTAATGCAAGAGGTTAGTGAGGGGATAACACTTGTTTCATAAGGGATCTAGGTAGGATCTAAACCTCCTGTTAGACTTGACAGTTACTGTATGTTGTTACATGGTCATGTTCTTCCTTTAGTCTTAGCAGAAGAAATTAAATTCTACTCTATTTGAGAAGTTTCAAACAAAGCACTTAAAATATTAGCATCTTAGTCTTTTTGAATAACCCAGTGAGATGATAGGCCTATTTCTCAATTAGAGGTATAAAAAGTTTAAATAGGTAACTCAAGTCCTTTACATACAAATTCTGATTTTAATCCCTAATATGCCTGCCCCTTCCAGGCTCCGTTAGGGATACATTCTGGCAGTCAACGTTGTCCGTCATGTGTTTGTTCCTTGATGCCTTTTTGTTCGTTTGCTTTAGACAGGGTATTATACTATAGCCCTGACTGGCCTGGAACTTTGATAGACCACTTGGCCTCAAACTCAGAGATCTGTCTGCCTCTGGCTCCCACTGCTGCTATTAAAGATCTGAGTCACCATATCCACCCCTCACTTATCTTTTGAAGAAGATTCATTTGTGTGTGTGTGTCTTTTCTGTATGTATCTGTCTGTTCCACATGCATGCCTCTTGTCCAAGGAAGTCAGAAGAGACTTTTGGATCCTTGAAACTGGAATTACTGATGGTTGTGAGCCACCATATGGTTGCTTGGACCAGCATCCTCAGGCCCTCATCTGTCTTTAATCTTCTTTCAAGACAGGGTGTTTTTTTTTTTCTTATTTATTTTTTTTTAAGATTTATTTATTTATCGTGTACACAGTGTTCAGTCTCCATGTATGCCTGCAGGCCAGAAGAGGGCACCAGATCTCATTACAGATGGTTGTGAGCCACCATGTGGTTGCTGGGAATTGAACTCAGGACCTCCAGAAGAGCAGTCAGTGCTCTTAACCTCTGAGCCAGCTCTCCAGCCCCTTTTCTTTTTTTAAATTGATATTTATTGAGCTCTACATTTTCCTCTGCTCCCCTCCCTGTTTCTCCTCCCCTCCCTTCAGTCCTCCCCCAAAGTCCCCATGCTCCCAATTTACTCAGGAGATCATGTCTTTTTTCTACTTTCTACTTCCCATGTAGATTATGTCTATGTAAGTATCTCTTAGTGTCTGCATTGTTGTCTCAGTTCTCTGGGATTGTGGTTTGTAGGCTGGCTTTCTTCGCTTTATGTTTAAAAACCATTTATGAGTGAGTACATGTGGTAATTGTCTGTGTCTGGGTCACTTCACTCAAAATGTTTTCTAGCTCCATCCATTTTCCTGCAAAATTCAAGATGTTATTTTTTTCTGCTGTGTAGTACTCCATTATGTAAATGTACCACATTTTTCTTATCCATTCTTCAATCGAGGGGCATTTAGGTTGTTTCTAGGTTCTGGCTATGACAAACAAAGCTGCTGTGAACATAGTTGAGCACATGTCCTTGGGGCATGATTGAGCATCCTTTGGATATATACCCAAAGTGGTATTACTGGGTCTTGAGGAAGGTTGTTTCCTAATTTTCTGAGAAATCGCCACACTGACATCCAAGGGGTTGTACCAGCTTGCATTCCCACCAGCAATGCAGAAGTGTTCCCTTTTCCCCACAACCTCTCCAGCATAAGTTGTCATTAGTATTTTTGATTTTGGACATTCTTACAGGTGTAAGATGGAATCTCAGTTGTTTTGATTTGCATTTCTCTGATGACTAAGGATGCTGAACATTTCCTTAAGTGTCTTTCAGCCATTTTAGATTCCTCTGTTGAGAGTTCTGTTTAGGTCTGTACTCAAGACAGGGTTTCTTATGTAACAGCTCTGGCTGTCCTGGAACTCAATTTGTAGACCATGCTGGCCTTCAGTTCACCTGCATTTGCCTCCTGAGTGCTAGGATTAAAGGCATGTGCTGCCACCACCAGTACTGGGCTCCTTTTTAAACTTTTTAATGTGTCTTCCCTATAATTTTTGTGCCATTAGGCCTTCTAGAAGAATATTAAGGGGCCTAATATAGGATAAGCCTTTAGAGCAGTGGTTCTCAACCTTCCTAACGCTGCAAACCTTAATACAGTTCCTCATGGTGTGGTGACCCCCAGCCATAAAATTATTTTCATTGCTACTTAATAACTATGATTTTGCTACTGTTAAGAATCATAATGTAGGGGGCTGGAGAGGTGGCTTAGAGGTTAAGAGCATTGCCTGCTCTTCCAAATGTCCTGAGTTCAATTCCCAGCAACCACATGGTGGCTTATAACCATCTGTAGTGGGGGTCTGGTGCCCATTACATACACACAGACAGAATATTATATACATAATAAATAAATTAAAAAGAATCATAATGTAAATATTTCTGGAGATAGAAGTTGTCAGAGGGGTCTGACCACAGGTTGAGCACTGCTGCTTTAGAAGAAAATGCTTGCCATGTTCTGATAAATTGGCTTATTGGCAAAATCAGTTATCAACAATTACTTTTTCTTTTGAGACAGGGTTTCCCTGGCTGTTCTGAAACTCATGTTGTAGACCAGGCTGGCCTTGAATTCACAGAGATCTACCTGCTTCTGCCTCCTGAGTGCCGGGATTAAAGTCACCACGCCTGGTTATCCTTCCATGCCCTTGACAGCTGTAGTCCTGTTTTAGTTTGTACATCCAGAATCATGAGTTTTGTTAGTATGTTTTCACAAATATGTAGCACATCTTTTGTTCATATTCAAACCCCTTCATTACTCTAAAGTTTTTTTTTCTAGTTTCTGAGTGTTTTGCACTTGAGAATGTGTGCATGCCATGGTTGAGCCATCTTGCTGGCCCAGCTGTAAAGTTTCTGAGTAACCTGAAAAGGTCCTCAACTAAAGCACAGTACATTAAGATTTTGTTTTGGGGTCTATCCTCCTATTCCCACAGGCTGATTTCATTGGGAAGTCATTCAGCCTATTGGGCAGCACTAACTTAAAGCTTCATTTGCAGGGATGCTGAAGATGCAATTTATGGAAGAAATGGTTATGATTATGGCCAGTGTCGACTTCGTGTGGAATTCCCCAGGACTTTCGGAGGTCGGGGTGGGTGGCCCCGTGGCGCAAGGAATGGGCCTCCTACAAGACGATCTGATTTCCGAGTTCTTGTTTCAGGTATGTTCTTATCACAATGAGTGAAATGGTGCATGCATGCTACCTCTAAGAAAAATTAGCTATTATTCAGTACATGGTATATGTTAGCTTTTTAGTACTCAGTGCACATGGACAGTCTAAAGCTTTGTTCTAGTTTTTTCAGGGAGGCAGGTACCATACAAATGAAATTGTATAAATAATGCAGCCTTGTAGGACAGAAACTGTTTCTTTTTTGTTTTCAGACAAGGTCCCTATGTAGTCTTGGCTATCCTGGAACTCACAAGACCAGGTTGGCCTTGAATTCACAGAGATCCGCCTGCCTCTGCCTCCCGAGTGCACAGCATGATAAACATGTTTCTTTTAAAGTGGTTTCTTACTGGTGAGGGGCAAAATGATGACAAAACCTTTGACCTATAATTCTAAAAATGTTTATCTTTGGGAATATTCCTTGGTATCTGGCTTTATAGACATCACAGGAGCCAGATTCAAACAACTTAAAATTTGGGGGATTGTACTGGAAAACACAGAACATTTGTAATTGGTGTCAGCGAATGATGGATGAAATGCTAAGCTCAGAAGTTTATGTGTCTTTAAAATACCAATGCAGTGTTAAGGTCTGGGGCCCTCTGCATATTGCAGGGAAGTCTGGTGGCCCTAGTGGAGTGAAATGCATTGAGCCCGCTGCCTTTTAAAGTGTGAATGTCCCACAATCACGGTAGTGCATAGAGTGATGGTATCTGTCTATCTTGTGTCCCTTTGTAATTTTTTAACCCTAGGACTCTATTCCCTCCTTCAAGATGTCATACATTATCTTTTTTTCTCTCCATGCTGCTCTGAAATCCTGCTTAGAAAACTATTAGGAAATGGCTGCAGTCCTGAGCTGTGCGCGGTAAACACAGCCTTTGAGAGCAAGAGCACATTTCCCTTTCATGACATCAGGTAGGGTTGTATGACTCCCAACTAGTTTTAGCGTCTGAGTGTTACCTTTCCCCAACTGTAGTGAGGCATGTTGGTGCTCTCTTACGAGGTACTTTGTGGTCTGTCAACCGTTCATGATAATAGAAAACAAACTTTGGTTTCTGTTGATGGCTGTTCCCTTAGCTGCACTTGATTTGTTTCAAACGTCTCATATCATGGGAAAATAAGTTCAGCAAGAAATACTTGGTACTAATAAATCTTATAAGGAAAAAAAAAACAATTCAATTTGGGGAGTGTCACATTGATTGTGAAGGACAGAATGGTAAATTCTCAGAGGTTGTAAGCCTGTAATAGGATGCTTTTGTTGGGAAACGTTGGTCTCTGGACAGTTAACCTAGCTTTTCACAGTGGTTTACCATATATACTTCAAGTAATTTTTCTGGTTTTGTGCCCCTTTAAAGGATTTGTGACTTGGGAACCCTTAAAAATAAAGTGATCCACAGAGTATAGATCATCATAGGTATTGCTAGTGCCTAACAGGGCAGTTAATGTGGCTGACGGGTGTGGCTCTTCTCTTACATTGTCTGTACCTAGGACTTCCTCCATCAGGCAGCTGGCAGGACCTGAAAGATCACATGCGTGAAGCTGGGGATGTCTGTTATGCAGATGTACAAAAAGATGGAATGGGGATGGTTGAATATCTGAGAAAAGAAGACATGGAATACGCTCTGCGTAAATTGGATGACACAAAATTCCGCTCTCACGAGGTGGGTTCTTACCTTCTATTAAGTCTAATTTAGCAATATTAGCCTTTGCCATTTGATGACTTCACAGTACCATAAAGATCTATTTACAGGGGCTGGAGAGATGGCTCCAGCCCTCACAACTAACTCTAACACCAGTTCCAGAGTACCTGTATGACACCCTCATATAGACACATGCAAGCAAAACACCAATACACATAAATTAAAAATTAAAGGGGGTGTTTGCTATTCCTAAGTCTTGCAAGGTCAGAGCAGGGAGAAGTATGCATTTGTTTATCTTGATTTTTTTCCTTTTTGAAATGGAAGAGTAAGGGTACTTACCTCCAAATAGCATTGTGCAGGTGTAGTAACATCACAGGATCAGGCATGCAGTACGTGGGGCTGTGAGCCAGGTTAGAGGTCATCAGCTTTGCTTACTATTCTTATACTTTACTCTTTTCTTTTCTGTTTGTTCCAATTTCAGGGGGAAACTTCATACATCCGAGTTTATCCTGAGAGGAGCACCAGCTATGGCTACTCACGGTCCCGGTCTGGGTCCAGGGGCCGTGATTCTCCGTACCAAAGCAGGGGCTCTCCACACTACTTCTCTCCTTTCAGGCCTTACTGAGGAAGGGAGTGGGAAGTTTTTCTATTTTTTAGCTGCCCTGAGCTGCTTTGTGCTCAGAATCTACATTCCAAATTGATAATTTAGTGTCTTAGAAGATTTTCTAATTTCTTTCTTTCTTTCTTTTTTATTTTCTTTTTCTTTTTTAAGGAACTACATAATTTCAACCAGGGCCACCATACTAGCAGTGAAATGTTTTAGACTGCAGAAATAGAAATTGTGGCTCTGGTTCAGAACAAGTTGTATATTTTTCACCCCTGATTATGGGATAGAAATCAGTGCTGCATCTTTGTGGGCTGCTCTGCTCTAGAGATCAGCAGTTACGACGACTGAGTCGCTCATTTTGTTGAGAAATATATTTTAAATGTTTAGTAATTGGTGTGTGGTTATCTCTGAGTAAGCACATAGGTTTCCCCTAACAGGTCCTCTGCGTTGTCACAGCAGTTTGTCAGGAGCAGAAACGATACATTGCTGGGGTAATGGTGATGGTCTCAAAATTTCAACATCAAGGGCAGATTCTGTATTTTTTTAAGATTGATACTTATGTGTATACTACATGTGTGTTCATGCTCACTGAGGCCGCAGAGGCCTTGTAGACCTGGAACTGGAGTCACAGGGGGTTGTTGGGTCACCCTGAGTTGACTCCAGTCAGACAGGAGACTAGGGAGGGCTGCGGTTTTTTGTTTTTGTTTTTTTAAATTTTAAAGTCAGGATTTCTTTGTGTAATCCTGGCTGTTCTGGATCTCACTCTGTAGATCAGGCTGACCTCAAACTCAGAGAGATCCATCTGCCTCTGCCTCTCAAGTGCTGGATTTAAAGACCTATGCCACAACACTGATGTAGGAAGAAGTTCTCTTAACCACTGAGCCATCTCTAACCCAAATTCAGAGTTTTTATAATTCAGAGCCGACATTGTAAATGAAACTGCCTGTAAAAGAGGTTCACTGAGGTGATTCATGCCTCTAATCCCTGTACTCGAGAGAGACCGTGGAAGAAGGCTGTGTGTTCAAGGCCACCCTATCTGAACAACACAAAAGGTGTCTGTATCAGCATGTGAGAACATCACAGATAAAGGGAAGAGGAAGAATGAAAACAAGCCCAAGGCTATTTTTAACAAGTTCTTTTTTCAGAAAGGAACTCTTTGGCTGGTGTTCATAGATACTGTGTGTGGGGAGGGGGTCAGGTGTTCATAGACACATTGTGGGAAGGGGGTCAGGTGTTCATAGACACAGTGTGGGGAGGGGTATTGCCACTTTCTGAGAAAGGAAGATGGTTCTAAATCAGGAGTTCCCAGGCTGTAGCTTACTTTGACACTACTCAAACATTTCTATAAAACGAGTCTTCTGGTAGGAATAAAGTGGGTACAGAGGAACACATGAAGATGGTTGGCTGCTCAAGTCAGTGGAAAAGCAACTAAAAATAACTTTTGTCACCTGGTCACGGGTAATCTATCTTCTAAGTATAAACAGAAAAATTCACATACATACATTTTGATAGTGTTTTTTAGGAGATGAAGGAAGATGTTTTCCATATAGAACAGGCCTGTGAGTACTTGATCCATATCCTTGGAAGCAGGCTTGTGGTGCCTGCTATTAGCTGGCTATTTTCCAGTTCTGTCCTCAGAACAGTTACCAAGAAATCATAAATGTCCGGTTTACACAAGATTTCAGAGTAGCAATGACCACCCTGTGAGTACACCATCTTGATAGGGTTCCCCTTCCCCAGAATAGCTATTCTGCTGTGGGAGAAGGGATCCTGTTTACCATGTCTGGCAAAGAAATATTACCTGTTTGAAAACAAGAAAGAATATTTTAGTTGAACCTGCTGTTCCTCTGGCCCTCCTAAACTAATGGTCACTTGGTTTTCATGGGAAACAATGGAAGTAGGTGTTAATGCCATCCTTTTCCACAGCTCTCAGGTTTCAGTAACAGTTCAAAGTGAAGCCAAACCCACACCTTCCAGTGCACAGAGGCAAGCTGTATATAACCAGGCACATATACGCAGGTAGAAATGGAAGACTAAGAATGAACCATTGCCTAGAATCCAAGTCTGGAGCAAGGTTCTATCTGTGTAATATGATCATAGATATATCTGATGAAGTAGTATATAAAAGTCTTTTCTCTTTAGCTAGCTGAGGCAAATATGGCACAGTTAAGAGTTTAATCCACAGGCAGGGGTGCACACCTTTGATCCCAGCACTTAGGCAGAGGCAGGTGGATTTCTGTGAGTTCCAAGGCTAGCCTGGTCTAAAAATTGAGTTCCAGGACAGCCAGAGCTGTTATATAGAGAAACCCTGTCTCAAAAAACCAAGAGAAAAAAATTGAACTCATAAATATGTTAGCTTCATTAGCCAGAGCTTTACTTGTTAGCTGCCTGGTGTTTGCGTCTGCTTTGGAGGCTGAAAACTCAACATAGGAGACAAAAGGTCATGCTGCCCGAGCTTCCATTTTAAGTGTGTATAGTGAAGTTGGAAACGCAGTTGCTACAACAGGGATTACAAACCACGGCTGAGATACATATAGCTTATAGGTATGTTTCAGCTGGCCTACGTGACATGTTAATTTTTCTTATTTGAAATGGTTACCAATACAAGTTGAGGAAATATCAGACAAAAAGTTTTCCAAGCAAATTGGCTCAGGTTCCTCTGGCACCAGAGCACCAGAAAATGCCAGCTGTTCCTAAAGACAGGGCCCAGGCCCAGGGAAATACGCTGTCTGTTGCACATACGCCTTAGTCCTTTCTGCATTGCGCTTTCATTACTGACTGGCCCTGAAAGGTAAGTGTGACTCCTGGGCTACTGTCATCACAGCACCGCTTGTGTGCAGTTTATCCTTTTGTGTTCAGATAGTGTTTATCTTCATGAGCATGTCTGAACCACTCTGTTCTACCCTGGGTAACACATACCTGGGGGGGCCACAAAATACTCCTCCACAACGTGATTGGAGTTCTGTAGTAGTTCTTCAGCACAATTGCCTTCTGCTACATTGTCAGATCTCAGGTACAGACATCTGCAAAACCCAAAGGTTGGAGTTACATTTTGAGGGAATTGAGGCTTCTAGAGCACAGAGAGGATCAATAAGGAGGGTAAAGGGGAGCAAAACAGTCTGCTGTAATTACCATCCCCAGGTAGGGGTGCTGCCTGCAGTTTGTAGGTGCTCATGGTTACTGAACTGTAATTATTCCCTGGTTTGATTAACAAATCTTGGATAATTAATATGAGTAGGTTAATTTTGGTGAAGTAAATGAAAGGGCAATTATGATACAATTGTATTAAATCTGGGCTGGAGATATGTCTCAGTGGTTAGATGCACTGACTAATCTTCCCGAGGACTCATGTTTGGTTCCTAGCACCTACATGGTGACTCACAACCACTTATAACTCCAGTTCCAGGGGATCTGATGCACTGCACACACGTGTGCATATTCAGGCACACACATACACAAAATATTTTAAAACAAGCAAAATATGTCAAAGGACTAACAAATGTCCCAAACCCTGCTTCAGTGAGAAGCATGTACTCAAGAATCCGTGATGTCACCGCCAAAGACTTAGCAGATGCAGCATGAATCCCATACAAGAGAACACAACTAATTCAGTGGCAGTAAGTTAGCAGTACCCCTGAGGTGAATGCTTTTTTTTTTAAACTACAGCCACCTAGGGAGATGCCTGTCACTAAGCAAGATGCACTGAACAGTCACATTAGGTGGTACATGCCAATAATCCTTGCACTTAAGTAGTTTAAGGCTAGTGCCTACACAGGCTTTGCCTCTAAGATACATCACAAAGAGATTATGAATCTCTTGTTCTCTAGACATAGCAGCTTCTCTAAAATACGTGTATATAGTGCCTCTAAAGTATGTAGACTGCTTAGTGGGTCAAAGCACTTGCCACCTAGCTGGAAAGAGAACGGACTCCTGGATTCCCATAGGTTGTCCTCTGTCCTCCTCCACTTGTACACGGTGGTGCACAGCTTTAATTACAGCATTCAGGGGGCAGACACACGTGTGAGTTCGAGGCCAGTCTACATACTAAGTGCAAGGTCAGCCAGGGCTATACACTAAGATTCTGTCTTAAAAAAATTCAAGTAAAACATCTGCATTACAAACCAGTGAAATTAAACAGCGATACAATCAAGCAGTTTCGCACTGATTTCAAAACAAAGTGCTTTATAAGAGCCAGCCTGTTTCTAGATACTCATTAAAAATGAAGGAGTCTCTAATACCTTTAAGATGGGAGGCAGAGGCTGGTGGACCTCTGAGTTCAAGGTCAGCCTGGTCTACAGAACAGCTACCTGAGAAATCCCGTCTCATAACAGTAAAAAGGACTCTGAAATCACTGGCAAAGGGGAGTTAACCCTAGGAGAAGCACCAACATAAAATGAGACATTGTCATTCACGTTAAGAGAATGGAGGGTTGGAATTGGCTCTAGGATCCACACTTGTCTGGCTGGTTGTGGTTTTTCCACACTATATATTCTAGGCTGGCCTCAAAACTCTTCATCCTTCTGCCTCTGCCTCCTGAATGAATGTGTTACTATAACACCCCACCTCACCCCAGAAGCCCAAAGTATGTTAACTGTGGCCTTAAAATGGAGTAATCTTCCAAGACCTTAGTTTCTTTACACAAAGTGAAGGTTGCACTTCCATGGCCTTTGTCTTTGCTTGAGACAGGGCCTCACCATGCAGTCCTGGCTAGCAAGAACTCATTATGTAGATTAGGCTGGCCTCAAATTTACCGAGATCTTCCTACACTAGCCTCCTGAGTGCTGGGAATAAAAGCATGAGACACCATGCCCAGCTAACTCTGTTTTGGTTATTTTGTTTGTTTGTTTTGAGACAGGGTTTCTCTAAATAACAGCCCTGGAACTTACTTTATAGACCAGGCTGGTGGCCTTGAACTCATAGAGATCCACCTACCCCTGGCTCCCGAGTGCTGGAATCACACATGTGTGACCACTACATGGCTTGTGTGTTTTTTAGACGGTTTCTCTGTGTAGTCTTAGCTGTCCTGGAAATTGCTGTGTAGAGTAGCCTGGTCTACATAATGAGTAAATCTACATAACTCAGAGATCTCCCTGCCTCTGCTTCCTGAGTGCTGGGATTGTATTTTTAGGGGAAAAAAAAATAGGTGCTGGGGTTGTATGTCAGTGGTATAGTGATAGCTTCGTATGTGTGAGGCACACTCCTTTAATTCCAGCACCTGAGAGATAGAGACAAGCAGATCTCTGAGTTTGAGGCCAACCTGGTCTACAGAGAGAGTTCCAGGATGGCCAGGACTACACAGAGAAACCCTGTCTCAGAAAAACAAAAAAAACAAACAAACAAAAAAAGAAAACAAAGGTGGGAGGGTAGTGAAAATGGCTCAGGTAAAAGTTCTCTTTGATCCCTTGGACCCAAATGGAAGAAACCAACTCCCCTCCACACATGTGCTACGACACGGACGGACATGACAGCAGTGGACCCTTATTCTTAAGCAGCTCCAGAATTTGAAACACTAAACAGGCCTGGATGACTTTGAGGAAGAGTTTTATTTTATTTGATTTTGGTAGTGGTGAGGAATCTACCAAGGACTTCATTCTTACTGGCTTTTGGAGCATTTGTTTAGAAGTCTTTAAAAATTATTTTTAATTACGTATATGTGAGGGGTCTGTGTATGTGAATACCAGTGCCTTCGGAGACCTTGGAGCTGGAGTTATGCGTGGCTGTAAGCCACCTGGTATGGGTGTTGGGGCTCAGCTTGGGTCCTTTGCAGGAGCAACAGCAGATATTCTTAACTGCTAAGCCAACTCTTGGCCCCTATTTGTATTTTAGAAGCAGGGTCTTCTTCAATATCACAGGCTGAACTCAAACTTGTGTTAGTCCTGCCTGAGCATCCCAAGCCCTACAATTTATGGTTGTAAGTCACCATGACCAGTTTCAGGCCAACTATTACTAAGTATCTACCTCACCTGTCTTCCTGCACCAGGCGTCTACAGGATGAGTGAGTTTCAATGCTCCAAGACACTCACTTCTATAACCAGTCTTTCCTCAGCAGCCAGGCCAGTGGTTCTCAACCTGTGGGCCACAGCCCCTACAGAGGTCGCATATCAGATGTTTACGATTCATAACAGCAGCAAAATTACAGCTACAAAATAGTAATGAAAATAATTTTATGGTTGGGGTTTACCACAACATGAGGAACTGTATTCAAGGGTTGCGGCATTAGTAAGGTTGAGAACCACTGATCTAAGCAGAGAAATGAGATTCAAGTAGTATATTGTGATTAATAACTCCTTTGAATACCACTAGAACCGTAAAGAATGTAATTGTATAAAGGAATGGACATTTAATGGCAGGTGACAGCTTGAGAAGAAAGGGAAATAAATAGGAGAAAAGCAGGTGGGATATAGAGCCAGTTAAAGCAAGAGCTGAGAATTGTGAGGGAAAAAGTAACAGAGAGAGAGAACTCAAGAAGCTGAGAGAACATGACAGTGCTGGTGAAATGGGCCATGAAGAAACTTCCTTTTGGCTTCATTAGAAGCAGTGGCACATGGGATCAGGTTTCTGTTGTGAAGTGCTGGGTAACACTAGGCATATGGTGTAAACCTCTTTGGACCTGAGCTTCAGATCAAAGACCTGAAGGAACCAAAGACTGGAAGGTAAGAAGAACAGGAGACTAACAAGGCTCAAATTCTGCAGAAGCACTTCACATAAAGGTCATGGTTTCAGATATGGCTCTCTGTTGTTACTGAGGGGACTAGAAAGATTGCCCAGTGGTTAGCACTGCTCAGTCTTCCAGGGCATACCCACATGGTGGCTTACAATCACCTGTAACTCGAGTTCCAATGACTCCCACACCCTGTTCTGTACCAGATATGTGGCGTATGGCGTACAAGAAACCCAAACATTCATACACGCAGATTAGTAAAAGGAAACAAATAAAAAAACCCAAAACACTTTTAAGCCAAGAATGATAACTCATACCTATAAGCCCAAAATTTGAGAAACCGGGCAAGGACTGCCGCCAAGTTTGAGGCCAGCCTGGGATACGTAAGCATGATGGTTGCTCAACAACCTATAATCCCAGCACTTGGAAGATGGAGGTCTGACGAGGATCAGTAATTCAAGGTCATCCTCAGCTTGCCTAGTTTATATAAAACCCTGTCTCAAAAGAAGTAAATAATGAAACAAATGCTGGGTGCGGTGATACAGACCTACAGACATTAGTACTGAGGAGGCAGCCAATCTTGGTTAAAGCTAGCTCGTGCCTGTATACCCAGACTCTTGTTCCAAATATAGATGACAGGGGCTGGAGAGATGGCTCAGTGGTTAAGAGCACTGGCTGCTCTTCCAGAGGTCCTGAGTTCAATTCCCAGCAACCACATGGTGGCTCACAGCCATCTGTAATGAGATCTGGTGCCCTCTTCTGGCGTGTGGGTATACATGGAGGCAGAATGTTGTATACATAATAAATAAATAAATAATCTTTAAAAAATTAGATGACACAGCTTATATGTTATTTGGATATGCCATATTAGTACATAAACTGATTGGAGAAGGTCTCCAAAATATATAATAGTATTTAATTCTTTCAGATATTTAATCTGATGCGCAGGTCGACAAGTGCAAACACTTTTGCAGGAAATGAGCTTAGCTTGCTGAGAAAAAGTTATGGAAGCCAATACAAGCTGGAGGGTACTGAGGGAACAGTACATCCGAGTGGATGAGCAGGGGCTCCAAGGAGCAGGGATTCGAAAGCGATGACTAACAAGCAGCTCGAATTTTGTTTCTATTTACACCGAGACTAGAAAGGCTAGAGGATTCTAAACGGGAATAACATGATATATAATGAACTAGGGGAAGGGAGAAGACGTCCTTGTGACTGGGCAAATTCCCAATCATGCAAAGGACACTGAAAGGACCTGAAACAGCCTCGAAGGTGCCCTGGGTCTCCTGGAAGACCTCTAGGCCGCAAACGGGAGTTTACCTGTTCTCCAGTACTGACTCCAGGGGTTCCACCCCGTCGGTGTCCACGGCCTGCAGCTGCTCAGCGAAGGCGATGGCTTTCTCCAACCGGGCCACTGCCTCGCGGCTGCCGAAGTTTACCAGCGCCAGACGCTCCAGATGCTCTATTTTCTCGGTGGGCACGCGGCCACTGCCCTGCAGGGCAAGGGATGGAGTGCCGGTCCCCTGCCCCGCCGCCTGGACCTGTCCCTGTGGGCTCGCTTTGGAAGCAAAGCCTCGGCCCCGATCCGGCGCAGCCCGAAAACGTACCCACATCGCCCGTGCCCACATTTCTTTGCTTCTCGACCGCCGTAGTGACGAAGACGTAGCGACGCGCACTCTAATGACGACATTAGAGTGTGCCGCGGTCGCCGTCGCAGCAGCCGCCATCGCCATGAACAGCGTCGGAGAGGCTTGCACTGATATGAAGCGCGAGTACGACCAATGCTTCAATCGCTGGTTTGCCGAGAAGTTCCTCAAAGGGGAAGGCTCCGGGGACCCGTGCACCGACCTCTTCAAACGCTACCAACAGTGTGTCCAGGTGAGTCTCGCCGCAGACCCGCCGCAGACGCTGCTGCAACCATCCCACCGACTGGCCCGGGTGTCTCTCCATTTGACACACGGGGATGTTTTTGCGGTGCTTTGCTTTCTACGGAGTACGGTAGCATCTCCTGGTTCATTTATTTGGTGCTTATTCTAAACTTGCAAAGTAGCCGTAGTTATTCGTATCTTAAAAAATGTGTGTCTGGGTGCGCGATCAGGACAACTTACCGGAGTCAGTTTTCTCCTTCCACATTTGTATGGGCTCTGGGGATCGAGTTCGAGTTCCCAGGCTTGGCGCAAGACCTTCTATTATCTGTGTCTTACAGATGGAAAACTAGCACACTGAAGTAGTAACTGGTTCAAATGTACTAGCGTCTGGTGACCTTGATTATTTTGTTGGGGGCTCAGCCTTTCATTGTTTTTATAAGTGGATGATCACTGTTTTCTAGACGGTTGCATTGAGGTGGCCCCCATTGTTTGGTTATGATCTCTTTAGCCCTATTTTTCTCCACCAGTTTACAGTTGCAGCTAGTTAGATTTGATTCCAGATCAGTAGGTACACTTTCACTAACTTAACCTAAAACATCCTCTCAATTTCAGGAACGATTTTTAGCCGATTCTCAGGCAGCAAAGGTGACTCAGAGTCACGTACCTACTGGTACTGAAATAGATTTGAACACTGTCGCTAAGATAAAGCAGTGGCCTCTGCCTCCCAAGAGCAGGTGTGCACTCCACATAGGCCCTACCCTCTTTACAGTGTTACTTCTTTGTTGAAACAGTACTGGGTGTGGTGGTCCACACCTTTACCCAGGAGTGTGAATCCGAGGCTAGCCAGGGCTACACACTGACACCACATCTCAGAGAGTGCTCCTTAAATTATGGGTTTCAAGGCTTTCTAGTTCACTTTGGTGCCATTACACTGCAGCTACAAAACATTGACTTCAAGCTTTCATAGACTTCTCTAATTCATTTTGTTCTTCTCTCAGAAAGCAATAAAGGAGAAAGAGATTCCTATAGAAGGACTGGAGTTCATGGGCCATGGCAAAGAAAAGTCTGAAAACTCCTCTTGACCTGCCTGTCACTTGGAAGATGTAGGTAAATTGAGAGGCCTCTGGGTTTTGTCAGCTAAGGCAGTGAAGCCAGCCATGGGATTCAAGGAGTTTAAGAGGAGATTTTGCTTCTTCTTGGTATTCTCCTCTCACTTCTAAAAGAGCAGCTCTCACTTTTGCTTTGAGACAATCTCACTTTTGCTGGCATCTTACAGGATCTCCGTGTGCTACATTGAAACAGCTTCTTGGGGTTTTGGTTACAATACATGGTTTGGAATCAGCTTTAACTAATCTTGAATGTAAATAATGATAAACTGGTCATGATCAAGGTTGCTGGACAGCTTTGCTGCAGAGGACTACCCGGGAGTCACTGTTCGTGAGTACAGTTGGTCCAGACCGCCTTTCCCTCTCGGGAGCTACTGCCCTGACTGCCCTGAAAGGGATCGGACACAACAGCTTCAGTCCCTGCTGCTGGCGGCCTGGGCTAGCCAAGAAGACAGCTTTACTCAGCTCCTGCCTTAACAAGGTGTCAGAACAACAAGTGAAAGCTTCAGAAATGACATAAACGTCACTTTGGAGCTCACAGCCCCACTCATAGCTCCAGCACCTGGAGTGGCTGTGGAAGAATTGCAGCTTTGCTATTGCCAACTTTCAACTCCATGAATTAATGTCAGTCTGCACATCATATAAAAGGCATCTGGCTAAGTTAGGGAAAGGTGCTTACTTGTTTGCCTACCGTGCCGTAAGTCTGTAATCATGAAAATGGAATAAATTCTAAAATTCAGATTTAACTCATTGTCCCCGAAACTGTGTACTTTTTAGAACACTTACTACCCCGTTGCCCAGTGTATCTCATTATGTTGCAGAGAGCAGGCTCTGCTTCATAACTTGATGATTTGTTTAAGCCTAGGTGGTTGATGCAGCACATGGGTCAGGGATCTGACATCCAGCCTGTCCTCTTGCCTGTCCTCAGCTTGCTGAGATTGCACATATGCACTGTGATACCCACCTTATATAAATAACTTCTTTAAATTAGTATGCATTGTAGTTCCAAAACAATTCCATGTAGTCCTCACACCTCCCTAAACTCAGAATTTAGTATATCCCTAAAGACAGAATGAAAGCTGATTTAGAGGGCTGACATCTGTTTTCTGTGTTACTAATTATTACTTCATTTTAATTTGACAGACCCTAATGCCATTTCAGACATTTTACACTTACATTTTAAAAAAGATATGGATGTAAAAAATATTCATATTTTTCAACTGGTTAAGGGTCATTGCCCAAAAGATCACAGGAGTTTTTTGAGGCCTGTATGAGGGAAACAAGGAGGCTGAAGATTATTACATGTAGTCTAAACTCAAACTGCACAACAGTGCTGTAAGGACTCAGTGCAGCCAGTAGATGGCAAAGAAAAGATTTTTTTTTTGCGGGGGGGGGGGAGCAGTCTCATGTATTCCAGGCTGGCTTCAAACTTGATAATCCTTCCTCCTTCCTCTACCTTTTGAGTGCTGGAATTTCAAGTGTATTCCAACACATTCACATTTAAGATTTTTTTAAATATTTTTTTATATGCATTGGTGTTTTGGTTTCATGTATGACTGTGTAAGGGTGTCAGATCCCTGGAACTGGAGTTACAGTTGTGAACTGGTGTGTGGGTGCTAGGAATTGAACCTGGGTCCTCTGGAGAGCAGCCAGTGCTCTTAACCTGAGCCATCTCTCCAGCTCTGATTTACAAACCTTATAAAAGAAACTTTTCCCTGTACTTTTACTGCATTTTGTGTGTGCAAGTGTGCATGGATAGAGTCATTTCTTTCTACCATGTGGGTCCTGGGAATCCAGCTCAGGCCATGTCTTGCCTTTACCAGCTGAGCCTTTTTTCTTCCTTGACATAGTTTCACCTAGTCCAGGCTGGCCTTGAGTTCAGTGGATAACTGGGTATGACCTTGAACTTCTGAGCCTCCTGCCTCTATCTCACACATACTGGGATTTAGTTAAGATCACATTTGATTTTACTGTGGGGGGGTCAAACCCAAGCCTTCATGCATGCAAGTATTTATCAACTGAGCTACATCCCCAGACCATTTTTTGTTGTTTTGTCCCCCTAATTTTATTTTGTGTATGAATGTTTTGTTTCATACGCATATATGTGCTTGTTGGTTGTGAAACATTATGTGTGCGCTGAGAACCCAGGTCCTTTGCAAGAACAACAAACACTCTTAACCACTCTCCAGCACCCCACCCCCTTTGTTTCTTTAAGGCAAGGTTTCCTGTAGCCCAGGCTGGTTTCAAACTTCCCAAGTAGATGAACTCATGATCCTCCTGCCTCCACCTCCCAAGTATAGGGATTACAGATGTGTACCACCATCCTGGTGCCTTGGCTACCTTTCTGCTGTTGTGAAGAGATGCCATGTTTTTATGGGACTCAGTTCCAGAGGTTGACTTATAAGATTTATTTATTATGTACATAGTGATCTGCCTGCATGCCAGAAGAGGGCACCAGAGCTCATTACAGATGCTTGTATGTAAGCCACCATGTGTCTTGGGAATTGAACTCAGGACCGCTGGAAGAACAGTCAACACTCTTAATCTTTGAGCCAACCCTAGTTCCAGATCGTCATGTCAGGAAGCATGGCAGCAGATAGGCAGGCATGAAGCTGGAGTAGAAGCTGAGAACTTAGATCCTGATCCACAGGCAGAAGGTAGAAAGCTAACTGGGAATGGAGTGGGTTTTTGAAAACTCAGAGCCTGCCTGTCCCCAGTGACACACCTCCTCCAAGACCATGCCCCCTGTTCCTTTCCAAACAGTTTCAACTAACTGGGGACCAAGGATTTAAGCATATGAGTCCATGGAGCCATTCTCTTCCAACATCCACACTGGGGCAGCATTGTTTTATAGTTGACTCATGTATGCATGTGGATGTAGGTCAACTTTAGGAGTCAGTTCCCTCCTCCCCGTGCGTGGGTCCTGGGATGGAACTCAGTCATCAGGCTTGGCAAGACCTCTACTGCTGAACCGTCTCATTAGTTTTTGTTTTGTTTTTCTTCTTAAGACGAGTCTTGGACTGCAGCTTAGGCTAGCTTTGAGCTATGGCAGTCCTTTGGCATCAAACTCCTCTTCCTGAAGTCCTAGAGGTTATAAGCATGCACCACCATGGCTTTTTAAAGTCTTGTTATTTTTTTTGGAGGGGTGTGATAGTGATCATTTTCATCTTAGGTGAGAAAGACATTCAAATTCCTTAACTTTTACAAAAGACTTAAGAATCTTTGAGATAGACAGGTGGTGGTGACACACCTTTAATCCCAGCACTCAAAAGGCAGAGGCAGGTGGATGTCAGCAAATGTGAGGCCCAGCTTGGTCAGCAGAGTGAGTTCCAGGAGAGACAAGGGCCAGGGCTACACAGAGAAACCGTCTCTAAATATAAACAAAAAAGAGTCCTTGAAATAATAGCATGGTGGTGCACACCTTAATCTAGCTACTCATGATGGAAAGCCTAGGAGTTCAAGACTGCCTAGGCAATATAACAAGACCGTGCCTTAAAAAGGGCAGCTAATAGCTTCCTTGATTTATACCACAATCTAACAGGAGCATCTTAAACCAAGAAAATAATAGACTATCCATCTTACCTGACTTCATCTTCTCCAGAAAACGACTCCAGATGTTTTAAAGGTCTTCACTTTGACAAGCAATTAATGGCTATGTCAGTCATTTTGTAACTACTGCTACTGCTGTTTTTGTCTTTCTTTCTTTTTTCCCCCGAGACAGGGTTCTCTGTGTAGCTGTCCTGGAACTCACTCTGTAGATCAGGCTGTCTTGGAACTCAGAGAAATCCACCTGCTTCTGTCTCCTGAATGCTGGGATTAAAGGTGTGTGTGCCACCATGCCTGACTGAGTAAAGAATCTTTACCCGAAGGTAGGAACTTGATTTCTTTGGTAGACTCGAACAGGAGGACACTAAGACCCAGGAGAGCTTGCAGAAGCACAAGGGCTTTATTGGGCTGTGCAGCCTGAGCTGACCTGGAACTTGCTATTTTGCCCACAGTCTTTTCAGTTGTCACAGGCACCTGTTATAGGTGGTAAGCAGCAGCCATTCTACTGATCGCCAGTGTCTGTTGCAGAGTCCATCCCAATAGGTAGCTGCTCTTGGCTTTACCTACCCTAAAAGCACAAGCACCCAACACAGAACCAATTTTAAAAAGTATTCGGTAGGCTAAACCAGATCTGAAGCACTGTAAAATAGCAAAGTAGTGTCCATTTCTGGGAATAAACAAAGACTGCGACATTCAGCTCATGAACAACGTAACTTTAAGTTATTTATTTAGGCCATCTCTTATAAGCAAAGGGATGGAAGATCAGTGTAATGGTCACTGTTGGATGCAAGGAAAGATGAGCTTAGCGCCCCATGCGCTTTCATGGTCCACAAGGAGTAATGGTCCAAACCAGTGCTGTGGTCCCTTGTTGCCTGGGGGAAGGTCCTCTTTACTCATCTTCATAGCCAGTCGGAAGTGGGTTCACATGAGGGTTGTGGAAGAGGGTATGGTTACCATCTCCCCAGGGGAAGGGCTGTGGAATGAAGACGTCAATTAGATAATTCCAGAAAATGCTTATAAATACCTTGGCCATGAACTGCTTGAAACAGATGATACACAAAATCAAAATGAAAATCTGCCCCTTACTGGCACAGTTTCAATGTCCCATAGCTTTTCCCCCTTAAACTTTATTTATGACTGCTCTGTCTTCATGCACACAGAAGAATCAGATTACAGATGGCTGTGAGCTGCCATGTGGTGCTGGGAATTGAGCTCGGGACCTCTGGAGGAGCAGCCAGTGCTCTTAACCTGTGCTATCTCTCCAGCCCCCAATTATCCCACAGCTATTATTAGTGTGCTCTAGCGAACAACTAGGAGGGAGGCCCCTGAAGTAGATGGTAAGAAAAGCAAGGAGAGACGGCTCAGCAGCATGTACTGTGCTACGCTTGAACAGGCCCAAGCTTGGTTCCTAGCACCCAGTTAGGCAGCTAATAACAGTCTGGGCTCTAACCCCAGGGGATCTGAAGCACTCTCTGGCTTCCCTGGGCCTCCACATGCGCATACACATAATTTAAAATAAAATTTTTCTTTTTTTTTTTTTGAGACAGTTTCTCTGTTTAACAGCCCTAGCTGTCCTGGAACTATGTTTTGTAGACCAGGCTGGCGTCGACGTCACAGAGCTCCGCCTGCCTCTGCCTTCTGAGTGCTGGGATTAAAGGTGTGCACCACCACATCCAGCTAACCTACTACTTTCTTTTAAAAACCAATTTATTTGTTTTGTGTATGTAAGGCCATTGTCAGAAGGCAACTTGCAGGCGTAGGTTCTCGCCTTCTACAGAATGGGTCCCAGGACTGAACTTGTGTCCTCAAGCTTGGTAGCCTTTACCTGCTGAGCCATCCTTGGAGCACCAATTTAAACAAACAAAAACAAAAACAAACCAAACCCAGGGTTTCCTTATTACCTAACCTGGAACTCTATATAGAACAGGTTGGCCAAAAACCTACAATGATCCTCCTATCCTCCTGCCTCTGCCTCCTGAGTGCTGTGATTATCAGCATGTATGATTATACCTATCTTTTTTTTTTTTTTGAGACAAGGTCTCTCATGTGGCCCTGGCTGTCCTGGAAGTTGCTTGTAGACCAGAGATCTGCCTACTTCTGCCTCCCAAGTGCTGGGATTAAAGCCACTTTTAATTACTACCGAGTCATCTCTCCAGCCCCTTCCCATTATGTCTTGCTCTAGGTCAGTGGCTCACAACAATATTTTGGTTTTTTGAAACAGTCCTACTTAGCCCAAACTAATCTCATTTTACAATGAAGCAGAGAATGACTATGAGCTACTGATACTTCCCAGGGACGTGGATTACAGACCTGAGCTACCACCCCAGCGAAGGGGGCAGGATATGGAGAGGGGGCAGGATATGGAGAGGGGGCGGTACCGCCATCTAGTGGCAGAGTCCAAGGCAGGATGCTGTCAGATTCCCTCCCACTCCCCACCAAGGTCTTAGTAAATAGCTCTGGCTGTCCTGAGCTGACTAGGTAGATCAGACTGGAACTCAAGAGATCCATCTGCTTCTGCTCCCAATGCTGATACTGTGCGAGAGTGAGATCGAGGCTCAGGTTCTAAAATCCAACTCTAGTATCAGTTTCTGCGAGGCTAGTCCCATGTGAATAAGGTGACACGGTTTTTAGGGAACAAGACGACACCCTTGTTACATCAGTGACGGAGGGCAGACAACCGAACTGTCTATACGAACAGCCAAGATAATGATAGGCACTGTGAGAGACAAACCGGCAGTCGGGTCGCGAAGCACCTAGCATCACCTGGCATGCCAAACGCCGAATCTCCAAACCCCTTCAGCGCTTGCCACTATCAAAGGACACCCCAAACCTCCACGCTTTCATACAAGAAACGGCTGCTTCTGAACTGCACCAAAACATGAGAGGTGCCATAAATCGGGGAAAATGAAAACCTAGAGGCATTTACTGTGTGACCTTTAAGAAAATTGAGACGTGATTCACACGCTGGCTTCCCTTAAGTAAAACAAGAACAAACAGGATGTTCTGTTTGCGCAAACAGACTTGTAGCCAAGATCCAGAACCCCAAGAGCTTGGGCTGGGGAGTGGGCAGTGAGATAACGGACGCTTGAAGGGCGGCAAAGGCGCAGGGCGTGCGTACCTTGGTCCTGATGCGGAGATGGGGGTAGGCGACGAACTCGGGTCTCTCGTGCTCTTCGTGCCGCGACTTCAGGAAGACGTTGAGCATGCTCACTCCCACCCCGGGCAGCGCCACGAAGTAGGTGAGGGCCTTCCACATGCGAGCTGCGGCGGGGCCACAAAGTCAGCCTCGGCCTCTCCCTCCCGCAAGGCCTCCCGCCAAGGTCACGGCCCCGCCACGTCGCCCGAGAGCCGCGGAGGCCTCATTCCCACCCGAGACCCTGTACCTGAACCCTCCTCGCCGTGGGCGCCACTCGACATGGGCCGCCCCACCCGTGGGAGGGCTCGGCCCAGCAGCCCCGACATCCGAGACCCGCACAGCGACGACACCATCTTGGAACTACACCAGCGCGCCGGAAGCGGAAGTAGGGAAAGGGCAAAGGGGGTGGGACAGAGTTTCCAAACGAAGTCTCCATTGGGCAACGCCTTCCCGACGCCGGCCAGGAACAGCAGTACCTGCGCACATCTGCCATCCTGCGCACTACGGCTTCCTGATCCAGAGTCTCCCGGCGGCCGGAGTGGGAAGGCGCATGCGCGCCGCACCTGCGCCCCGCCTTCCTCCTATCTGCTCCCGGCTGGACGTGTTCTCTGAATTGAGCTCCTGCGGAATTCGTGCGGCTTTATATATATATAATATTATATACATATATACATATATGTATATTATATATAATATGTAATATTATATACATATATACATATGTATATATTATACATATATATAATATTATATATATATAATATTAATCGCTACCTTCTTTGGAGTCTCTGGATAGGATCTGAAGTGCCGAAAACAAATCACATTGTCGGAAACACCATTTTCTTTCCTCGCTGCCTTCTTATTCTCCTTTCCCAAGGCACCCGACACCCTCGTCATTGTCTCTCTCACTCCTAAAGACAGTTATCACCGTCTTCTGTAACGCCCTATGTAGACTGTAAAGTCCGTGATGCTTAGGTTTAGCCAGCGTTGCAGTCTCAGAGTTACTTTCCTGGAATCGTGCCTAGGCAATTGTGCCTAGCAGGTGCTTAATACAATTTAATGAATGAATGTATGAATCCATGTTTTAATAAGTCATTGGATAGCTCCTGGAACTAGGAATCCTTAACCGTGGAATTGGTGCCCGGAAATCTGGATTCTAATTTCAACTCCATATCCTCAACGTTTGGCCTGTGGTTGTTGCTGTCATTCTCGCTCTCAAATTCCACCGACATCTGTTAGATTTTGTCTATATAATCTTTTTTTTTTGACAACTTTGATAGGGTTGCTTTGATAACTTAGGCTATCCTAGAACTCGCGGTCTAGACCAGGCAGGCTGGCCTTGAGCTCACAGAGATCTGCCTACCTCTGCCTCCGACTGCGCCATCAACGCCCAGTGTCTATACAACTTTTTAATTCCTCCTTTCTTCTTTCTTATATCTGTCTAAAAGCCTTCTTAAAGATAAAAGTTAAAAAAGAAAAACTGGTTGCCAGGTGCAGTGGTGCACACCTTTAATACCAGCAGCTGTGTGGAAGATGCATCTGGAATCCAATAGCCTTTCCTGGCCTCTGTACACAACTCGGGAAACACTCGTATAAATAAAATAAAATATTCGCAAAGTATAGTGTTACATTCTTTAAACCCCAATTGCTTGAGAGGCAGAGGCATACAGATCTCTGAGATCAAGGCCAGCCTGCTCTATCAAAGGAATTCTGGGCCAGCCTAGTCTATAAAGCAAGTTTCAGGCTAGCTAGGGATACATAATAGGACCTTGCTCAAATAAATAAAAAAATACATTTCAAAATGCATTCACAGTTTAACAGGCAATGTCAAGGAGGAAAGTGACTATACAGTATGTCTGGAGACACCCCCCCCCACACACACACGCAGGGTCCTTATACTTCAGATTAAGAACAGGCAGAGCTAGGCATGGTGGCTCACCCCTGTAATCCAGAAATCCAGGGGCTGAGCAGGGGCTCGTGTGTTCAGAGACTATTAGATAGTCTCCTCATTTGCAAAGCCTTGGATGACTAAATTTAGACAGCCAAGAAAAACAAAACTGTCAGTATAAAGATTGTGTAATCATTTGGTTTGTTCATTTGTTTGCTTTGGTTTTGAGATAGGGTTTCTCTGTGTAGCCTTGACTGTCCTGGAACTCTCTCTGTAGACCAGGATGCCCTAGAACTCACAGAAATCCATCTGCCTCTGCCTCCTAAATGCTGGGATTAAAGGTGCACCACAACCGGCTTTTTTTTTTTTTTAAGACAGTGTCTTACTACATAGCCCTGTCTGGCCTGGAACTTCTATTGTAGATCAGACTGGCCTCAAACTCACAGAGATCCAACTGCCTCTCCCTCCCAAGTGCTGGGGTTAAATGCATGCACCCCACGCTTATCAAATGTGTGATATTTTGAGCACTTATCTTGTACTTAAATGCATGTTAGGCGTTTTCTTTTTATCTAATCATGTTTTAAAATTTCATCTTGTTTTAGGCAGGATCTTATATACCCAAGGCTAGTCTCAAGTTTACGATGTAGCCAACCTTGAGCT
The DNA here is from genome assembly GCF_982192425.1 of Myodes glareolus. Taxonomy (NCBI): domain Eukaryota; kingdom Metazoa; phylum Chordata; class Mammalia; order Rodentia; family Cricetidae; genus Myodes; species Myodes glareolus. The sequence goes on from NC_142027.1 coordinate 133,211,535, forward strand.
TTGGTACTCTCAGTCCACCTACCTTGCCCTGCCAACCCAGATTTATTCAGTGCTGGGAATCAAACCCAGAATTTCAAGTGTGGTAGGCAAGCTCTCTACCAAGTGGATCCCATTCCAGCCCATGCTATGCATTTTAGATAAATTGCTTTTCCCACCTCAGGAAATGGTCACCCTTTTCCTGTCACCCTTACTGTAATCCTTAGACCTTCTCTCTAATATTCCATCACCACCCATCTATTTAAAACTTAGTGTGTGTGTGTCTGCTTATCTATGTGTGCACCATGTGTGTGCAGTGCCCACAGAGGCCAGAAGAGGGCATCAGATACTCTGGAACTGCAGTTACAGGCTACTGTAATCCACCCAATGTAAGTGCTAGTAACAGAACCTGGATCCCCTGCAAGAGCAGCAAGTGCTCTAAACTGCTGACCCATATTCTCAACCCTTTATTTTGGTTTAGATAGGTCAGTTTTGGTTTGGTTTGGTTTGGTTGAGTTTTTTAGACAGTGTGTCATTCTGTAATCCAGGCTGACATGGAGCCCCTGGTGTGGCCAGGATGTCCTGGAACTAACTATGTAGCTCAGGTTGATCTTGAACTCATGATAATGAGGCTTGCCTCAGCCTCTCAAGCGCTAGGACTACAGGTGAGAGGCCCTGCAGTAACCGGCTATGTGGGTTTGCTGTCTTTGTTTTTGAGACAGAGCCTCACTATGGAGCCTCTAACTCATAATGCCTTCCAGGGGCATGTGTGTGCCTCTCATCTTCCCTGTTCTGGCCACCATCTTCTCAGAGAGGCCTTCCTTGACCATCTTTAAGCAAAACAACTCCTCCCTACACCAACATTCTATCTGCCCTCCAGCACCTTATCTAGTCCATCACACTTACCGCCATCTGTTATATTAAATATTTATGGGATTAGTGTCTGCCTTCCTCCATTAAACTCCATGGGGGCAGGGACTTGGTTTTGCCTACTGATGTGACCCCAGCACTTGTCCCACGACAGGCCTTCACTGATTGATTGGATCCTGTTAGGTAGCTGCTGTCCTTCAGATCGTGAAACCGAGAGTCTGGGATGTTCAGGGAAACCATCCCAGATGGCACAGTCTTAGGTAAGCAGTGGACTCAGGGAGGCTGGGGCTCCACCTGTTCTCTTAGCCTCAGAGCTACACAGGCTTTGGATCTGGGATTCCCCTCTGTATGCTGAGAATACCATTAGTTAAAAAGAAGCTGTTTTGGGCCTGTGATAGGGTATAACAGAGCTAGGCTAGGGGGGGGGACTAAACTGAATGCTGGGAGAAAGGAGGCGGAGTCAGGAGAAGCCTTGGGCCCACCACCAGAGACAGAGATGTGGGAACCTTGCTTGTAGGCCACGAGCATCGTGGCAAAGTATAAAAATAGTGTGGGAGAGGGGCTGGAGAGATGGCTCAGTGGTTAAGAGCACTGCCTGCTCTTCCAAAGGTCCTGAGTTCAATTCCCGGCAACCACATGGTGGCTCACAACCATCTGTAATGAGGTCTGGTGCCCTCTTCTGGCCTGCAGACATACACACAGAATATTGTATACATAATAAATAAATAAAAAAAATAGTGTGGGAGAATTGTCTGTATTCTGTCAATCATATTTTAATAAGATGCTGATTGGCCAGGCAGGCAGTATAGGCGGGAAAGACAGACAGGAAGTAGGGGTGGAGCAAAGAGACTGGGAGTATTCTGGGAAGCAGGAAGCTCCCTCTGCATTCCTGCACAGACCACCGAAGAGGCAGCATGTAACTTGCCCAGCTGAGAAAGGTACTGAGCCATATGGCTAACATAGATCAGAATAATGGGTTAATATAAACTGCAAGAGTTAACAAGAAGCCTGAGCTAATGGGCCAATCAGTTTATAATCTTATGGAGTCCTGTGTGTGATTTTCCTTGGGAGTTGCTGGCTGTGGGGTACTGGGTGGGACAGAACCCCAACAAGCCGGCCCTCATGTTACATAAAATAATGAAAATGGGTTAAATTAAGATGTGAAAGCTAGCCAATAAGAAGTTAGAGCTAATAGGCTAAGCAGTGGTTTAATTATTAAAGTTTCTGTGTGGTTATTTCAGGGGTCTAGGCGGCGAGGAAACGAACACGCCACCTCCCTACTACAGGCTTTGCTTTAGGGGGCAGAATAACAACTCCCAGGTGCTAACTTGGCCAAGCGCCTGCTGAGCTGATGTGTACATCAGAACAGGGAAAGATTAGCCAAGTCAGTCATGGTTGCTTGTACCTATAGCCCCGGCACAGGGAGGCTGAGGCAGGAGGATGGACAGCTTAAGGGAAATATCAGTTAGTAGAGGCTAAAGAGGATGTGGGGGTCTCAGGGGAGGTGAGGGGGAGATAAAGAGAGGTTGATAGGTGCACACCGTGTTCTCCAGTGGAAATACCACACTGAACCCTCCTAATAGGTGCAGTTAATGTCAGTCAATCAAAAATAATCATTTCAAAATCTTCTGATCTCTGAAGAAATATTTCAGGTCATCTTTGAGAATTGACCAGGCCACTAAATGTCTTCTCGGGACACTTCTGCACATGCTGCCTCTCACTGCTTCCTACTCCCTAGGACCGACTAGCCCCTCTGTGCAGGGAGCCTTCCAAGGCCATTGCCAGGCAGGATGTCCTGGATCTGATGTCATCCTCTCTAGCAGCTGGTGATGTTTACACCCATGCTGGAGCCACTAAGTTGTCTCCTCTGTGCTGTTTGCTGGAACGAGGAGCTGGCAGGTGCACAGCTCCATAGTGGGACAGCTCATGACGGTGGAAGAGGGGTTCGGAGTGACCCTGGCTAAGAACAGAACTTGCTCAGGAGGAAACCATATCTGGGCATCCCGCCTGCTACTTCTACTTCAATTTCTCTCACCTAAGAGCACTTTTTATTCCTGGGCCAATATAATCTACCAAGAGACTAATTCTGGAAGGCATTGAGGCATCTTTCCAGCAGGTCTTCAGGGAAGCAAGGATGGTAGGACCGTCACGTTCATCCTTGTGTGACTGAACTGGGCACCGCGATTCCTTAGGGTCTCGATATCACCCTTTGGCTGGGGATCCCACAGTGGCCTGTCTAGAAGGAGGTGACATAACACATGTAAATGTGCCAGGTTCTATCGCACGGGACAACATGAATCACTGATGGCAAGTTCGAGTCTCATGTCTGCCACTTAGCCTTATAATCATCCTTAAGTCACCTGTGAAAGCCCCACTTGTGAGCCGGGGTTATTCTGTGGACTTGGGATAGTTGATTTACCTGGCGTTTATTAAACACTTACTATGTAGCAGGTTCTTCGCCTGTACCGATTTCTTTGTTACAACATGTTGATACAGGTGTTATGCTGATCCATTCTGTAGATGAGGCAACTGAGGCCCAATGTGGTTAAGTCATTGGCCTAATAAAGCCAGTGTTCAAATCCAGAAGTTTGGCTCCAAAGTTTTCACATTGGACCACTATGAAATGCTTCATTAAGGAGGTGGAGAGTTGCTGGCTCAGCCATTAAGAGCACTTGTGCAATCCAAAGGACTGGAGTTCTTAAATAACAAGCCTGGTGTCCACAAAAACCTGCAACTGCACATCCAAGCGAGCTGATGCCCCCTTTTACCTCCCAGCCAGCACATGTACATACACGAAAGCAGACACTTATACACACAGATAAGTAATCTTTTAAAAATTTAGGATGGCAAATGATTCAGGGGGTAAGACACTTTCTGCCAAGCCTGGTGACCTGAGTTTAATACTAGGCCTCACAGGGTGGAAGGAGAGAAATGATTTCTGAAGTTTGTCCTCTGATCGCCACATGCCTGCTGTGGATGCGTGTGCATGTGTGTGCACACAAATAAAAATGCGATTTTAGAGGCATCTTAAAGAAACACTACATCAGTCGGGCAGTGGTGGCACACACCTTTAATCCCAACACTCGGGAGGCAGAGACATGAGGATCTCTGTGAGTTCCAGGCCAGTCTGATCTGCAGTGTGAGTTCCAGGACAGCCAGGGCTACAACAGAGAAACCCTGTCTCGAAAAACAAAACAAAACAAAAAAAACTCTACATCAGTAACTCAGGGGATCTGCGCCTGGCTCAGAGTGAGAGCTCAGTTGGGCAGGGTGATGGAACACTTGTGTGAGTTTGAGGCCTACCTCGCCTATATAGCAAAAGAAAACAAAAAGATAAATAAAGTGAGAAGGGCGGTGGTGGCACACGCCTTTAATCCCAGCACTTGGGTGGCAGAGGCAGGTGGATCTCTGTGAGTTTGAGACCAGCCCTGTCTAGACAGCGAGTTTTAGGCCAGCCAAAGCAATATAGTGAGACCCTGTCATGCTCAAATATCTTTCTTTCCTCGTTGCTGTTAGGTTCCTCTTTTGTTGGTTTGTTTTGTTTTTGTTTTTCGAGACAGGGTTTCTCTGTTGTAGCCCTGGCTGTCCTGGAACTCACACTGCAGATCAGACTGGCCTGGAACTCACAGAGATCCACCTGCCTCTGCGTCCTGAGTGCTGGGCACTTAACTAAACCAGTCTTTTTTTTAAATATTTATTTATTTATTATGTATACAACATTCTGTCCACATGTGTGCCTGCAGGCCAGAAGAGGGCACCAGACATCATTATAGATGGTTGTGAGCCACCATGTGGTTGCTGTGAATTGAACTCAGGACCTTTGGAAGAGCAGGCAATGCTCTTAACCGCTGAACCATCTCTCCAGCCCACTGCTTAGCCTCTTATACTTGTCAATACTTCCTTCAGGCTGCTCTGCAAGTGCTCTTGATGCTCCACCCCTCTTCTCTGTTCTTCCTGCCAGGTCCCCAGCTCCCTGCCTTCCACAGGAAGTCTCTCTTGATTACGTCTTGCGCTCTGGCTTCTGGTCCCCAGTGATGTATTAGCTCTCTATCTCTTGCAGGAGAAGGTTCTGTATCCTCACCTCCACGGGGCGGGCCGGAAGCTCCTGCATTTTCCACCCCCTGAGTTCTGGGTGCTGGCATTAGCAGGCCCAGCACGCAGAAACTGGACTTAGATCCTGGTTCTGCTGCTTTTGTTCACCAAATCTCTTTATTTTTCTGGGCCTCAGTTGTTGTACATAATAAAAGCACCTGCTATTAGTGTTGTTCATAAGGCTCAATGTGATTTATGTAAAGCGTTTAGTGTCTTACTCAGCAAATAGCAGCCGTTGTTATTCATTTTCTTTGTCGTTGTTTAGGGAGTTTTTGTTTTTGTTTTGTCAGGAGCTCACTCTGTAGCTCTGGCTGTCCTGGAACTTGATATGTAAACCAGGCTGGCTTCAAATCCAGAGATGCCCCTGCCTCTGCCTCGCAAGTGCTGGGGCTAAATGCTTGTGATACCATGCCCCAATGGATACAGAAATCTCATTCTAGGCTGACCTAGAATTATTAAGAAATTCAGGTTGGTTTCTGATTTGCAGTGATCTTCCTGACTCAGCCTTCCTAGCAGCTGGAAATACAGACTCAAACTGTCAGTCTTAATTATCCACAGTTACATCCAGTTAAGACTAAATCAGTCCCAGGGATGTAGTTCAGTTGGTAGAGTGCTTGCCCAGCATATAGGAAGCGCTGAGTTTGACCCCATGCCTACTATAACTGGGCATCAGTTCACACCAGTCATCCCAGCACCAGGAGTGGATTCAGGAGGATCAGAAACTCAGTATCATCATGGGCTACCAGTTGGAGACCCGCCTAAAGTACATGAGAACCTGTCTCAAAAAGAAAAAAAAAGCAAATATATGGTACGTGGAGATACAGAATTCAGCTCTGAAGAGACGGCTTACCAGTGTAGAGCCCTTGCTGCTCCTACAGAGGGTGAGGACCTAGACCCCACGTGGTGAGTCAGAACCGTCCATAATTCCAGTTCCAGGGGATCCACTGGGCACCAGGCATGCACACAGTACATAGACATACATGCAGGCAAACATTCATACAGATAAAATTAACAATCACAAAAGTGTGGTATATTGAAATACATTGTATGCATCCCTACTGGATTGCATTTAAATGAAAATTTAAAAGATAAAGGCTGCCTACGAAATATCGTGAATGGCTGCTTTCATTTTAGTAAAACAGCGTAGCAGCTATGCACACCTGCAATGGAAGGTTACATCGGGGCTTTTCTTTTTATATATTTTGCCATATATACTATTTGTGTTGTAAAAAAGAATCCTTCCACCAAAAACAGGCTGTTAAGTTGCTACCAGGATTTCTGTTCCTATTTTCAGTCCCTTAGACTGTAAGTCACATGAGGACAAGAACCGAACCGCTTGAGCAAAGTAAAAACAGGAAAAGAACTGGGACTTGCGCACCTGCGTCTGCAGTACCGCTCTCTCCCAGTGGGTGGCAGGATCCTCATATGCGGGTGACGCCCAAAAGCCTGGCCCAGCGAAGTCCTGCCTTCGGCCTTCAACGTGACTGGTCTCATCTCAGGTTCCTGGAAGGAGGGTGAGAAGGAGGGAGGTAAAACCTGAGAAAGGAATAGAGGGAGGCCAGCCAGGACTCAACATCAGGAACTGTTTCCTCAGGCCTTCCTCCTGAGGCTTCTCATCTTCCCCACGCTGGAAGAAGAGAAATCTTCAAGGTAAACAGGGTAGTGCCCGTGTTATCCCAGCACCTGGGAAGCTAAAGGAGGAGAATCACAAATCCCAGGCCAAGATGAATGCGGTGGTGGCGCACACCTTTAATCCCCGAACTGGGGAGGCAGAAGCAGGAGAATCTCTGTGAGTTTGAGGCTAGCCTAGTCTACAGAGTGAATCCCTGGGTAGGTAGGGAGTGGGAATATTCAGTTGTTCTAGTCAGGTCTGCAATTTCTGCTACTCTGGAGGCTGGAGCATGTCCACGTGGCGATCCGCAGCTATTCCACCCTGGCTATGTCTGCCCTTGGAAGCTAAAATCATGTGCCACACCACTCCTAGATTTTACCGAGTTGTCCAGACTGGCCTGGAACTCGTTCTATACCGTGGGCTGGCCTTGAACTTGTGATCTTCTTGCTCCGGCCTCCAGAGTAGACAGTGCGCAGAGAGATCTGCTTCCCGAGTGCTGGGGCTACAGGCACCTGCTACTCTGGGTCATTTTCCCCCACATAAGATGTGAGGAAATGGAACTGCCACCAATGTGACTGGTCTCATCTCAGGTTCCTGGAAGGAGGGTGAGAAGGAGGGAGGTAAAACCTGAGAAAGGAATAGAGGGAGGCCAGCCAGGGCTCAACATCAGAAACTGTTTCCTCAGGCCTTCCCCGAACTGGGGAGGCAGAAACAGGAGAAGCACTGCAGATCCAGGTCTAGCTGGAGCTGCAAAGGCGAGGACCTGTTTCCAAAGGGGGCTGGGGCTACAGTTCAGTAACACAGCAATGGCCCAGCATGTGTGAGCCCTGGACTCGACCCCCAGCACAACAACCAAATCGTTAGGAAAGAAGAAAAGACAAGGGCTTGGGATGAAGGCCAGTTGAGAGACTGCTTGTCTAACTGTGCAAGGCTGCGTTCAGTCCCCGGCACTGCATAGAACTGGGGTGGTGACGGACACCTGTGATCCCAACATTCAGGAGGTGGGGGCAGGAGCATCAGGAATGCAAGGTCATTTATAGTTACATAGCAAATCCAAGGTCAGCCTGGGCTGCACAAGAGCCTGTCGGAGACTGGAGAGGGAGGGCTTTATTTCCCATACAGGTGGAAGGTAGACAGAAAACACTAGAAGACCCACCCTCTCCCTGGGCCTGGGACACTGAGCAAAAGGAGGGAACTCTTTTGAAAATCAGCATAACTCAGAACTCATTTGACAGTTTATTTAAGGCCCCTACTCAGCAGTTCCTTTCATGTTCCGGGTGGTTGTGAGTGGTCTGATCCTGGGGGTGGGGTGGGATTAAAACTCGGGTCCTCTGGAAGAGCAGCAAGCACTGAGACATCTCTTCAGCCTCTGGTGTGCTTTTAAGTCAGGGTCTCACTGTGTAGCTCAGGCTAGATAATCCTTCTGCCCCGGCCTCCAGAGCTTTCTCCCTCCTCCTCCTTTGAGTTTATTTTTTTTCTTTTATCTACTGTCTTTGCGTGTGTGTGGTGTGTAGTGTGTGTGTGTGTGTGTGTGTGTGTGTGTGTGTGTGTGTGTGTGTGGCGTTTTCAGTACCACAGTGCATGTGTGGAGATCAGAGGACAGTTTTCAGGAGTTGGTTCTCTCCTCCCACCACATGGGTCTTGAGGAATCGAATAAGGTTTTCAGACTTGGTGGCAAGCACCTTTAGTCAGTGAGCCCTCTCACCACCTCCTTCTCTCTTTTTAATTGGTCAGTGACCTGAGTCAGATGCTGTGGCATATCTGTAATCCTGGCATTCAGAAGTAGATCCCAGTAGTAGCTCAGGGTCTTCCTTGGCTATATAAAGAGTTTGAGCCGGGTGATGGTGCACGCCTTTAATCCCAGCACTTGGGAGTCAAAGGCAGGCAGATCTCTGTTTGAGGCCAGCCTGGTCTACAAGAGCTAGTTCCGGGACAGGCTCCAAAACTACAGAGAAATCCTGTCTCAAAAAACCAAAAGAAAACATCAACAACAAATCCAAAACCAAACCAAACAAAAATCCCCACAGAAATAGGAGGGCTGGAGATGGTTATTCCCAGCACCCACATGACTGCTCACAGCCTGGAGTTGCTTCCAGTTTCAGGGGATCCTAAGCCCTCTCTGACTTTCTCAGGTATGAGGTATGTAGGTGGCACACATACATACATGCAGGCAAAATATTTGTCCACATAAAAGAAATAACTCTAAAAATAATCCACAAAAATAAGACTAAATAGCAGCGGCAGGAGAGAGAGAGCGAGAGAGAGAGAGAGCGAGAGCGAGAGAGAGAGAGAGAGAGAGAGAGAGAAATGAGCACCGATTTTACTGCCTCCCACAGTCACTGCTGATCCTCTGGACAGGAAGGACCACAATTACATTGACTTCTGCAGGAACTAACTGTCATTTCTTTTCACTGATTCCGGAACTCGCAGGGCCACCGTCACCCACTCTGCGTCTCACCCACACGGCATCGTGCCGTCTTCCCAGCTCCTCTGTCTCCAGCGTCTCTGCATCTGCCTCATCTACTGAAATCTCCTTACCCCTTGATGACTCTCACCCAGAGCCTCTCCGCTCCTTCCCTGCCCCTAGAGCCACTGCCGACATCCGTCTTGCACATTCTGTAGTACTGCGTGAAATATGTGGCTGTCTCCACGCCTGCCTTTCTACTAGGTTAGTCATCTCCGGCATCTCTTGCCATTGGTTAGATGGTCTTATAACGGTGCCAGTGGCGTCCCAGCCCTCATTCCTAAAAACTGGGCATCAGTCTTTTTCATCATCTCTCTCGTCTGCATCGAATTAACCAAGTCCTGTGTGTTTTTTACCTTCATTGTGTCCCCCAGGTCCCCCCAGCCTGCCTCTGCCTTAGTCAGGCCCTTACTCCCTCTGCCTGAACCGGTACAGTAGTTTCCAGACTGGCCTCCCTCCTGAGAGCCTCGCCTCCCCCCCCCCCCCCCCCCCCCCCGCCCACATGCTCTCTAACAGTAGCCTCAGGGATCCATCTAAAATGCAGACCTGAGTCCCTGCTGAAATCCTTCAGCGGCTGCCTGTTGCCCTTACGATAAACCCCAAACTCTGTTGTCCAAGTCCTGAAGTATACAATCTCTCCAGGCCCCACCATGAGAGCAGTGTGTAAGATGGAGGCCTGGCTCCTGAAGTATGAGAGGAAAGTTTAAAGACTTTTGGGGCCATTTGCTATTTGACTACGGTTCCATGGTTCTGGTTAGCTGGGGTTGAAGAATTAGCTGTGGTTAACAAGATACCAGAATTATTAAAATGAAACCTTTGCTTGCTTTTCTGGGATGCTTGATGTTGGTCAGCGGGAGCTGAGAAATTAGTGGGAATTAAGAAGAGATCAGCATCACTGAGGTGAAGTCTTCTGGGAAGTGCGTCCTTAGGGTCAGCACACAGGAGCTGTGGTCCAGAGGCAGCCGAGGTTGTACCTCGTGCTGGCAACTGAACTTGGTAGTGCAAGAGTCACCCGGTGGTGCTGGCTTTGAAGGCCTGAAGGGGTCATGGAGAGCAGCTGAGGCTGGCACTGTGTGGCAGGGCTGGAGTCCCTGAGGAGAGCCCAGGAGAGGCCAGTGGTGAAAGAGCAGCCCAGTTGCAGGAGAGACCCCAGCATTTTGGAGACACCAGTACCATGGGATGGCCACCAAGAACAGCAGCAGTGGAGCAGAGCCAGCCTGAGCCTGGAAGACAAGCTGTGTGTGCTGCAGAGGGCAGAGCTGGAGAAGTGACCCAGACCCCTTGGCAGAACCCAGAAGATGGTGCATGAATCCTAGACATTGGATACTGAATTATTTACACAGTTGGAGTTTTGTTTTTGCTTTGATTTGATTGTAACTGTGCCCTGGTTCTACCCTCTTGAAGTAAGAACATATTTATTTATTTTTCAGGAGCCCACAGTTGAAAGCCTGAATTTTTAAAGAGATTTCAGATTCTAAAAGAGGCTTTGGGTTCTTAAATAGACTGAACTTTAAATGCTTGCATTCGTGAAGACCATGGGGCTTTAAAGACTTGGAATATTTAACGTTCTGATGCTTATGTTAATGTGTGCTCTTGGGGAAAGAACAAGAAAGAAAAGGTTATGGCCTAACAGTGATGCGTTTGTGTGTAAAGTTGATGAGGGATCACTTGTGCTGGTTAATTTTATGTCAGTTTGACATCGGAGAGTCATCAGAGAGGAGGGAGCTTCAGTGGGGGAAACACCTCCATAAGATTGGGCTGCAGGCAAGCTTGTAGAGCATTTTCTTAATTAATGGGAGGGCCTAGCCTATGGTGGGTGGAGCCATCCCTGGGCTGGTGGTCCTGGGTTCTATAAGAAAGCAGGCTGAGCAAGCCATGAGGAACAAGCCAGTGAGCAGCACCCATCCATGGCCTCTGCATCAGCTCCTGCCTCCAGGTTCCTGCCTGGTGTGAGTTCCCATACTGACTTTCTTTAGAGAAGGACTACAGTGCGGAAGTGTAAGGCAGATAAACCCTTTCCTCCCCAAGGTGCTTTTGTTCACAGTGTTCATCACAGCGATGGGAACCCTAACCACGACCCAGCAGGACATCTTTCTTTCATTTTGGTTTTTTAGACAGGAACTCATTATGTAGCCCTAAGTAGCTTGGCAACCACAGTGTAGACAGTGCACAGAGAGATCTGCTTCCCGAGTGCTGGGGCTACAAGCACCTGCTACTCTGGGTCATTTTCCCCCACATAAGATGTGAGGAAATGGGACTGCAAATGCAGATCTGTGATGGAGTGCTTGACTAACTTTCTCTCTCTCTCTCTCTCTCTCTCTCTCTCTCTCTCTCTCTCCTCTCCCTCCTTCTCTCTCCCTCTCTCTCCCCTCCTTCTCCTTCTCCCCCCTTCTTCTTCTCTCTCTCTCTCCTCTTTCTCCTCTTCTCTCCTCTCCCTTCCCTTCTCCTCCCTTCCCCTCCCCTTCTCTCTCTCTCCTCTCCTAACACCATTGGAAAATGCAGATACTTGCATCACAATCCATAGCAGTAGTAAAATTACAGTTATGAAGTAGCAACAAAAATAATTTTATGGGGCTGGAGAGATGGCTCAGTGGTTAAGAGCATTGCCTGCTCTTCCAAAGGTCCTGAGTTCAATTCCCAACAACCACATGGTAGCTCACAACCATCTGTCATGAGGTCTGGTCTGCAAGCATACACACAGAAAGAATATTGTATACATAATAAATAAATTTAAAAAATTGAGATCTACAGGTAAATGCAATCTTCAATGAAATTCCAATATATTCTTAAAAAAATAATTTATGGTCAGGAGTCACCACAACATGAGGAATTGTATTAAAGGGTTGCAGCATTAGCATTAGGAAGGTTGAGAGCTACTTTCCTAGAGGAACAGAAACAATAGAATGAATCTATCCATATTAAAAAGATATTTATTGGAGTGGTTTACAGGCTGCAGTCCCAGTATCCAACAATGGCTGCCTCCCAACAGAAAGTCCAAGGATCTGGGAGCTGTTCGGTCTAGGAGACCAGACGTCTCAGCAGGCCTAGTCTATGCGGGAGCCCCAGGGAATTCCTAGAGAGCTGCTGGTCTTCGGTCTACATTGGGATCCTGAAGAAGTCGGATCTAAAACCAGCAGAGGAATGCCTCAGCAACAAGATGTAGGAGTAACAGCAAGCAGGGGAAAGGTGACAGCTTCTTCCATGTCCATTTACGGGGACGGCCACCATCAGATGTGCCCCAGATTCAGGGTGGCACCTCAAACGATCCAGTCAAGAAAATCCTTCACAGGGGTGCCCGGCCATTTGACTTTAGTTGATTCTGAACAATAGTCAAGTTGACAACCAAGATCAGCTATCCAAGCCTGAGCATGGAAGAGAGCGCCTCCTCTCTTACGGGTTACAGGCACATGTGGCCACCCCTGGGTTTACATAGAGACTGAGGATCTGAATGGGTCACAGCAAACCCTCTTACCCATGGGGTCATCCTCTGATCTCCACAAAGCATCCAACTCCACTTACAGAGATGTTTGTTTTCTTTTCTGATCGTATCTCGTCAGTCTGTCACATACAATTGCCCGATTAGTGACTGAGAGCCACATCAGTTCATCTGATGACTGATAAACAAAAAGTCGCATCTAAAACCAGCAGCTGGTCACACTCCTGGGGCATCACATCATTCTGAAATTCGCAGTAGACAAGAAGGGTGCCCATTGATCAAGTGAGCCAGTAAACTCTTTTTGTTGATATTTGATTTCTTCTTCTTGTTCTTCTTGTTCTTGTTCTTCTTGTTCTTGTTCTTGTTCTTCTTGTTCTTGTTCTTCTTGTTCTTGTTCTTGTTCTTCTTCTTCTTCTTGTTCTTGTTCTTCTTCTTGTTGTTCTTCTTGTTCTTGTTCTTCTTGTTCTTGTTTTTGGTCTTCTTCTTCTTCTTGTTCTTCTTCTTCTTGTTCTTGTTCTTCTTCTTCTTCTTTAAAGATTTATTTATTTATTATGTACGCACTGTTCTGCTTGCATTCCAGAAGAGGGCACCGGATCTCATTACAAATGGTTGTGAGCCACCATGTGGTTGCTGGGAATTGAACTCAGATCCTCTAGGAAGAGCAGCCAGTGCTCTTAACTTCTGAGCCATCTCTCCAGCCCCGATATTTGATTTCTTATTTGCATGGACTTATTTGTATATGTGTAATGTGCATAGACACACGTGCCGTAGCGTGCCTTTAGAGATCAGTTTTCCTCCACTGTGTGGGTCCCAGAGTTTAACTGAGGTTTTCAGGATTTGCACTAACTGTTTCATATCAGAGCCTTCTCGCTGGCCTTGTCTTATGTTTTGGAGACAGTGTATCTGGTAGCCTGAAGTGCCACACATCTCTATGTAACTGAGGCTAACTAAGGTCCTCCTGCTTTCTGCCTCCTGAGTACTGCTATCACACACACACACACACACCATCATGCTCAGCTCCTGCAGTGACGTCTTGCTCAAATTGAGTTGGTTAGTCCAACAAACTTTTCCACGGACGGTTGGGGTGATCAGAGCTAGCTAATTGTCTGCCCTGCTCCTCTCCATCCCTAACTCCCTCCCTCCCTTCCTCCTCTTTTCTTCCTTCCTTCCTTCCTTCCTTCCTTCCTTCCTTCCTTCCTTCCTTCCTTCCTTCCTTCCTTCCTTCCCTCCTCCTCTTCTTTTTCTCCTTGTCTCTCCCTTTTAGTGTTAGGAATTGGACCTAGGGCCTCACACATAGCATGTAAACACTCTCCCACTAAGATATCCTCTCCAGCCATCTTTTAACATTTTCTGTTGACATAGGCTATCTCTAATTTACCCAGGCTAGCCTTAAACTCTCCATCGACTTGCTTCAGCCTTCCAATTAGCTGAGTTTACGGAACTGAGCCACCGTGCCTGGCTGTCCTTCTCTTACCTAGGTTCCCAGCTCCAAGACTCAAATGCTCCTCCCATCTCAGGCTCCCAAGAACCTAGGACTGCAGAGCACATGCCATTGCCTTGGCTTCTGCTGCTCTTATACCTCATTGACATCTTCCACGTTTATAATTGATTTGTATTTTTGTGGTTTACTGTTGTTTTGTTCGTTTTAAGGCAGGTCTCATGGAGCTCTGGCTGGCCTCAAATTCTTTATGTAGCTGAAGTCGGCCTTGATCCCTGGTCTTTCTGCCTCCACCTCCCAAGTGCTGGGATTATATACAGGAAGTGCCAGCACGCTTGGTTTACAGCTTCCAGATTTTGGTTTTGCACCTTTAAAGTGGGTAAGAGTTTTACTTAGTGCTTGGGGTGGGGGGGGGACGTAGGACGTGCACTCTGCTAACTGAACTGTGCCCAGCCCCCAGAAGTTCTTTTCCTTTTTCTACTTCTATTTTTAAAGACTTTAAGACCACAGGATCATATAAGCTGAGTGCTGGAAGAATTATAACAAACTTCAAATTCCAGCCGTCCAGCCTTTTGTAATGGGCTGGGCATGACACAACGTGCCTAATTGGGATAATGACAGTGGGGAAATCTTGGTGTCAGGAATTTCTCAGTATGCCATGGACCAGCAACAGCAATACGACCTGGGAATTGGTGAGAAATGTAAATTTGGGGGCTCCACCTCAAGGCCTGCTTCCTTTGGGAGGAGGGGTGGGGAGCCCAGTCGTGTGTGTTGTAACAAGCCCTTTGAGCATTCTGGAGTGCCCTCAAGTTAGCAGCTCTTCACACATCACAGGCTCATGGACCACTTAAAAGCTGTGTGATCTCAGACAAGTCATTGCATCTCTCTAAACCTGTGTCTTCTCTAGAAAATAAAAATGACGGGGGATGGAGAGATGGCTCAGAGGTTAAGAGCACTGACTACTCTTTCAAAGGTCCTGAGTTCAAGTCCCAACAACGTGTTGGCTCACAACCATCTGTAATGAGATCTAGTGCCCTCTTCTGGCCTGCAGGCATTCATGCAGGCAGAACACTGTGTACATGATGAGTAAGTCTTAAAAAAGAAAAAAAGAAAAGAAAAACGACAACAAACCTACGTAACAAAGTAATCATGAAGATTGAAAAAGATGGTCCAGGCAATAGAAACTCTCTCTGTATGGGAAGATATTAGAAAGTTAGCATCTGGTGCTGGAGAGATGGCTCAGCGGTTAAGAGCATTGCTTGCTCTTCCAAAGGTCCTGAGTTCAATTCCCGGCAACCACATGGTGGCTCACAACCATCTGTAATGAGGTCTGGTGCCCTCTTCTGGCCTGCAGGCATACACGCAGACAGAATATTGTATTCATAATAAATAAATATATTAAAAAAAAAGAAAGTTATCTTCCTCCTGAGAGGGCATATTGACCTAATTAATGTGCCTGAGTAGAAGTCCCTGAAATATAATCACTGGCCACTTTACAAATATGGAAACTGAGTCTAAAAGACAGTTGTAAAGCAACATGGTAGGGACTCATCCACATCCTGAGCCCTGCTCCACCACAGCCTCAAGCTGATATAGGCTGACTGTCCGCTCGCTGGTTCCTTGGGCTGTCTGTAAACCATCTGCCCTTTCAGAGTCTTCCTGGCCCTGCCCCTTGCCTGGACTTTGCTAGAGCAATTGCAGCAGGGTGGTTCTTAGGGCTCTGGAAGTCATAGGTCAAAGGTGTCAAGCCTTTCCTGGGGCTGAGGCTCAGTTGGTAGAGTGCTTTCTTGCCAAGGATGCATAGAGCCCTGAGTTTGGTCCCCAGCATCTTTTAAAGCAGGCGTGTTGGCTCACACCTGGGGAGAATGAGGAATTCAAGGTCAGGCTGGGCTACACTCTATCTTTTTTTCGGGGGGGGGCAGGCTCGAGACAGGGTTTGTCTGTAGCTTTGGACCCTGTCCTGGAACTGTCATGTCTTATCCTGTCTCTTTGAGCCTGACCTGGAACTTGCTCTGTAGCCCAGGCTGGCCTCGAACTCACAGAGATCCACCTGTCTCTGCCTCCCGAGTGCTGGGATTAAAGGCGTGCGCCACCACCGCTCGGCTGCCTCACTGTATCTTAATCCTAGCAAGTTCTATTATTGGCGTCTGTATGTTTTAGGAAATGAGATTCCAGGGAAGTGTTTGTTTTGTTCAATTGGGTTAAATAATTAGACAGGAGGGTCAAGAATTCTATGCCAAGGCAGGGGTGGTACGTATGTCTTTTAATCCCAGTACTTGGAAGAAAGAGACAGGCAGTTCTCTGGGGTTTTGAGGCCAGCCTGTGGTACATAGTGAGTTCAGGATAATCAGAACTGTATAGTCAGGCCTTACCTAAAAAGAAAAAAAAATTGTAACTGTGTGTGTGAATGGTTTGGGCTAAGGAGATAGCTTAGCTGGTACAGGCACTTGCCACCAAGTCTGACGATCTGAGTTTGAGTCTCAAGACCCACGTGGTAGTAGAGAACTGATCCAAGGTCCCTGCCTGCAAGTTGTCTCTGGCTTCCATACTCACACCAGAGTGTGCAAGCCGTCGAACATGTTCTCTCTCTCTCTCTCTCTCTCTCTCTCTCTCTCACACACACACACACACACACACTGAATAAACAAATAATAAGTGAGTAAATGGATGGAAAGATGTAAGGCGTTTAGTTTTTTTAGGGTTGGAGTTGTAGCTCAGTTAGGTGCGCTACTAAGGCTCCCTCCCTTACGCGGTATAAACTGGATGTGGTGACACCCCTGCAACCCCGGCACTCAGGAGGTAGAGCCAGAAGGATCAGAAATTCATGGTCATTCTTTTGGGGCTATGGGGTGTTTAAGGCCAGCCGGGCTATGTGAGCTGAGCATAGCAGCTCACACTTCCAGCACGTGGGTGGTGAAGGCAAAAAGATCAGGAACTCAAGGCCAGCCTGGCTACAGGAGACTTGGTCTCAAAAAGGATAATTAAGACACATCATACAAAATTCTCAAAGAACAGGTCAGGTATGGGCATGGTGGCACATGCCTTTAATCCCAGTACTCAGGAGGCAGAGGCAGGCAGATATCTGTGGGTTCAAGGCCAGCCTGGCCTAGTTCCAGGACAGCCAGGTCTACAGAGAAAACCTGTCTTGAAAAAGCATACCAAAATAAACAAAAGCAAACGAGTAAAATTTTCAAAGAACAAATAAATAATCATAAAGGAAAAACAACCTAAATAAATCTTGCAGTAGAAAACGTTACAAAGAGTGAAGTTCTTTTTCTTTTCTGAGAGAGGGTTTCTCTGTAGCTTTGAAGCCAGTCTTGGAACTCACACTGTAGATCAGGCTGGCCTCAAACTCACAGAGATCTGCCTGCCTCTGCCTCCCGAGTGCTGGGATTAAAGGCATGAGCCACCACCGCCCTGCAAGAGTGAAGTTACTTCAGCCTAGTGAACAGCCCTGGGAGCCACAGACTGTGCCGTCCTCATTGTAGACAACGAGGAATCCGAACCCTTTGCTCCCAATGCGCCTTCTACTTCTGAGCCCTCCATTCCCTGGCTTGTTGGGAACAGATAACTCTCCTAAAGTCTCAGTCTCTGCATCCATAAGACGTGACTGCAGTGTCCCCATTAAATATATGTTAAACACGTACACAATTGCATTTTATTTGTTTCTGAGTTTGTGTGTGCCCCAGTGTGGGAGTTAGAACACAACTTTTGGGAGTCGTTTCTGGTCTCGGCTTCTAACCTGTGGGTTCTGGAGCTGGAGCATCGTTGTCAGACTTGGCAGCAGGCACCCCACCCGCTGAGCCGGTTCACCCACCTGGATGTTTAATTCACACACTTTCTCCAATTTTCTATAGAGTTGTTGAGTCCTTTTCCCAGTCAGTCTTTGTCTCCACGTCTGTCTGTCTGTTGGTCTCTCTCTCTCTCTCTCTCTCTCTCACACACACACACACACACACACACACACACACACACACACACACACATTTTGAAGCCTCTTGTTTCACAAAGGTTTTATTTATAGGCTGCTCCTCATTGTGAACGTGAAAAAGAGAAAGCGCAGCCTGGTAGACCTTTCATGTGCAAATCAGGCCGGCCGGGAGCGCGGGGGTCACCGGGAGCGGGATTTCACTCTTAATTACTCCGAGAGAAAGCGACTGGGCGGGCGGGAGGCCCCTGCTCAGCTCCCCTGGGCAGGGCGGCCGAGCCCCTCGCTTCTGGGCCTTGCTTTTCGCAAAGACGGCCGGGCATGGAACAGCTGCCCCCAAGCGAGCCCCAAGTGGCTTTCTTTAGGGGCAAGAAGTTTGGAAGAGTGGGAGGCATCAAGAGATGCTGCCCATGGGCCAGGGAAAGGGGAGGAGATGTGTGTGTGTGTGTGTGTGTGTGTGTGTGTGTGTGTGTGTGTGTGAGAGAGAGAGAGAGAGAGAGAGAGAGAAAGAGAGAGAGAGAGAATTACTATTTAGTTTTGTTTTTTAAAAGTCACTGTTTCTTTTCCAAAGTACAAATACCATGTTGTAGAAAAAAAATATGGAAAGATTCCCACTGCGAAGTTAGCACCTTTGATCTTAGCATGACTCTGGAGGAGCATCATTTGCGTTTTTTTTTTTTTAACTGTTTTCCCCCTTACTTTCTTTTTCTCTTTCTTTTCTTTTCTTTCTTTCTTTTTTTTTTTTTTTTTTCAGTTCTGGAGATGGAACCCAGGGCCTTAGCCCTCTACCACTGAGCCACATACTAGCCTTATGGTTCTTTTTAGTTTTCTTAAATTTCTTTTTATTATTTTTAAGTCATATGTGTTGGGAGAGTTGTGCTTGTGAGTTCAGAACAGGGCAATGGCTCCCCTGGCGCTACAGTTACAGGCGATTGTGAGCTGCCCTGTGTGGGTGCTGGGAATCTAATCTCATTCTCTGCAAGAGGGGTCCTGGCTCTTATGGGAGAATGGTCTCTCCAGCTCATAATCCCGGTTTTGAAAGCAAGGTGCTGTCCCTTTTCTTCTACCAGTGAAATGTTTAGAAGCTTCACCTGAGGTTTCAGCTCTTTTCTGTAATGGCGCAGACCTACCCCAGGGCTTTCTATAAGCTAAGCACACACTCTGTAGCAGCTCCATGCCCAGCATAGGTCCTGTTTGGGGGACGCATGTTTCAAATGCTTCAAATCATTGCTACACGATTGTGTATAAAAACATTTTATACACATTTTGTTTGTTCCTTTGAGCCAGGGTCTTACCATGTAGCCTTGGCTGGATTGGAACTTGCTATGTAGGCCAGGCTGGTCTTGAACTCACAGAGATTCTGGTATCTGCCTCTGCTTCCAGAAGACAGGGATGACAGTCATGGACCACCGTACCCAGCTACTTACTCTTATTAAAACCCGAGTGGCTGGCCTTGGTTGTTAGGTGGTAACTTTGGTGGTAGTTGTGTTTGTTGACTTGTTTTTGAGACAGGCTGTATTAGTTCAGGTTGCCCCCCAACTCCACACATAGTGGATACTGGCCTTGAACTCTTTTTCCTACCATCTCCTTAGTGCTAGGATCATGGCCATGTAGCTCTCTGCCCGAAGGTTTAACATATCCCCATACGTGTAGAGAATGAAATCTCTGCATCTATAGCCTAATGTTTTCTTGCTACAAATCGATTGGGTCCATTTGTGTGGATTTCTTTTTTTCTTTTCTTTTTCTTTTTTTTTATTTTTTGTTTATTGAGACGGGATTTCTCTGTGTAACCCTAGCTGTCCTAAAACTTGCTTTGTAGATCAAGCTGGCCTCAAACTCACAAGCTCCACCTGTCTCTGCCTTGAGTATTGGGTTTAAAGGTGTGCGCCACCACTGCCTGGCTCATGGATCTCATTCTAGATTCCTTTTGGGTGGTGTCGCATGCCTTTAATTCCAGAACTTGGGAGGCAGAGGCAGGTGGATCTCTGTGAGTTCAGGGACAGCCTGGTCTCCAGGTCCAGCCAGTGTGGTACAATGAGACCCTGCCTAATAAAATAAAATAGTAAAACGAAACAAAGATATCTCTCTGTCCTCTCATTAATAATGCGCTTTTATTCCTAAGGTTTTTTTTTTCAATTAAATAAACTAACTTTTTGTGTTTATGGGTGTTTTGCTTGTCTGTGCCCGACTGTGCAGGGCTCTCGGAGGTTGGAAGGGGGCCCAGATCTCCTTGGACTGCAGTTGTGAGTGGTTGTGAGGGGCTGTGTGGCTGCTGCTGGGACGGAACCTGGGTTCTCTGCGCGAGCAGCCAGTGCTCTCAGCTGCTGAGCCACCTCTCCAGCCCCACACTGCTTTTATGTCGAGGGGTATCATGAACTTGTAGTCGTCTTAGCGGCCCACTACACGGCTCCAGTTGTGACGTCGAGAACTTTAGGTAATGCCTGATGCTTCCTGAAGAAAATAAAAGCATCCCTGGTTGAAAACACCACATTAGAGGGTTTTAAATATTAATCATAGTTATTTTAAGTTCCTAGCTAGAGAGTTATGAAAGTGTGTTGTTCTCGAGGCTTAGAATGTCTCCCCTCTTCGTACGCCTTGGAGTTGGTTGTTGAGAACCACATGTCTTGTTCAGAACAGCTGTCCCCAGAGAGGTCTCCGCTGTTCTCCCAGGTAAGAGAGCTGTGCCTGGGCTACTTGTGCTGAGGATGCTTCCTTTCTGGACCCCAAAACTGTGGCTTGCACCAGGTGAGGCTGCCAGTGTGAAGGGCCTGAGTGTGGCTAAGGAACAGGACGGTGGGCAGCAGCTTACATCTCTCAGTGATGTTGTAGTCATTGCTGGGAGAGTTGATGCCCTAAATGACTTCACTGGGGAAGGGCATTTGTGCCTGTGTGTTTTGTTTGCCCTGAATTTTGTCCAATGTGCCATTTTCTTTGTAGATTTTGCTTTGTGCCGTTTCACTGGGAAGCTCCTGGTGACTCATCAAGGCTTGGAGGCAGAGGGGTTGATCGAGTGGCAACTGAAAATAAATAACTTTTTATTTTATTTTTTTACGCCTAGACAGGCATATACTCTGCAAGCCTTGCACATGGGCTTTAAGGTGATCGAGACTAAAGGAGACAGGAGACTCTAGGTTAAAAAGTAAGTCTGGCCAGGTGTGGCGGTGCAAATCTTTAATTCCAGCACTTGGGGAGCAGAGGCAGGTGGATCTTCGTGAGTTTCAGGCCATCCTGAGCTACATAGTGAGGTGCTGTCTCAAACAAACAACAAAAGAAGTAGTTTGGGGGAGGGTTTTGCTCAGTGACAGAGCACACACTCAGCATGGATCATTCACTCCCTGGCCCCCCAAATTCTATGTCACAGGTTGGTGAAGGAGATCAGAAATCTATACCATATTAAATAACAAATCATACTCCAAAACAAATGATTCTACATCTTTTACATAAAAACTTTTTATTACCTGTATGTGCGTGGGTGTGTTCATGTACAGTCCAGAGGACAACCCACTGGGAGCAGTTCTCACTTTTATCCCATGGGTTCCAGGCACTGAAGTTAGACTGTCGGGCTTAGAAACTGTCATCTTTACCTGTGGCTCTCCAGCACCTCACAAACATAACTTACTAGTTCATTTTAAGAAATTCTTGGGGCTGGAGAGATGGCTCAGCAGTTAAGAGCACTGACTTCTCTCAGAAGACCCAGGTTCAAATCCCAACACCCACATGGTAGATCACAACTGTCTGTAACTCCAGTTTCAGGGGATCTGATACCTCCACAGCAATGCACATAAAATAAAGTTAAATAAATTTAAAAAAAAGAAAAGAAAAGAAAATCTTGTTTGCAGAGGACCGGGTTCAGTTCCCAGTATCCACATGGTGGGCCAGAATCATCTGTAACTCCAGAGTTAGGGGATATGGTTCCTTCTTTTGACCTTAGAGAGCCAGGCACACATATGGTATACAGACATACATGCATGGAAAAAACACACACACAGAAAAATCAACAATTTTTTTTCCCTTTTTTTTGTTTTTGTTTTTTCAAGACAGGGCCTCTCTCTGTGTAGCCTTGGCTGTCCTGGAACTCTCTCTGTAGACCAAGCTACCTTCAAACTCCCAGAGATCCATCTGCCTCTATCTCCCTAGTGCTGGGGTTAAAGATGTACACCACCACCTTCAGCTCAGTAAATCTATCTATCTATCTATCTATCTATCTATCTATCTATCTATCTGTCTATCTGCATCTATGTAGATATGCACACACACACACACACACACACACACACACATACACACACACTGGGGATATGGCCCAGCAGTTAAGAACACTTACAGCTCTTGTAGAGGACTGGGGTTCTGTTTCCAGGATCACGTGGTGGCTCACCTTTAACTCCAGTTCAGGGAATCCAGTGCCCTCTTTCATCCTCCAAGGGCACCTGCATCAAAGTGGAACATAGACTCACAGAAGCACACATATATACACATAAATAAACAAGGAAGTGGAATACGATTGAAGTAAGAATAATGCTTTTTTCTTTTTTGAATTTTTATACTGTTTTTTAAGTATGTGTATTTTACCTGCACGTATGCTTCTGTGCTATGTGCATGCCTGATGCTTGCAGAAGCCAGAAGAGGGCATTGGGTTCCCTGGAGCTTGAGTCACACGAGGTTGTGAGCCACCGTGTGGGTGCTGTGGGTCCAGCCTGGGTCCTAGGAAAGAGCAATGAATGCTCTTATCTGCTGAACCATCTCTTTAGCCTCAAGATATGTGAAATTAAGGTGATACCTTAAGGTTCTGTCCTCTGATGTGGGTCCTGGGCATTGGACTCGGTCTCTTAGCCTTGATGGCCTCTACGCATTGAGCCATCTCTTCAGCTGCCCTCCTTTTATTTTTATTTTTATTTTATTTATTTTTTTTTTGAGACAGGGTTTCTCTGTAGTTTTGGAGCCTGTCCTGGAACTCACTCTGTAAGCTAGGCTGGCTTCAAACTCAGAGAGATTCACCTGCCTCTGCCTCCCAAGTGCTGGGATTAAAAGTATATGCCACTACCACCCGGCTCCTTTTAAATTCTTTAAAATGAATTTTTTATTCTATGTTCATTAGTGTTTGCCTGCATCTCTGTTTGTGTGGGGATGTCAGAAGCCCAGGAACAGGACTTACAGACAGTTGTGAGCTACCATGTGGGTGCTGGGAATTGAACCTGGGTCCTCTGGAAGAGCAGCCAGTATTCTTAACTGTAGAGTCATTGTTTCCAACACCAGCATTTTTTTTTAATTAAAAAAAATTTGGAGGTTCTTTGCTAGGGTCTAGCCTAATAAAGGTACTATTCAAGGACACGTCTCTTTGCATCAGACAGAGACCATTATAGAAAACCACAGCTAATCAAAATGCAGAGTGTGGAGCCCAATCCCAATGAATAAATGTACAGTATGACCCCTATACCGCACGTGAGGCTCAGGGACTCAGGATCATCATAGAAGAAGGGGCAGAAAAATTGTGAGAGCCAGAGAAGCAAGGAGTTTCTGTGAGTCTGTGTCTGCTAGGGAGCCACACCCATCCAGTCTCACCTACACGGCTGCTCAACCGTGAGCTGAGCAGGGAGAACAACATGGCTGGAGCCGGGAGGCCTCAAACCTACACAAGAACTCCAGGCAACTAAGGCGTGCTGAGAGCGGGAGGCAGAGATAGTCCTCCCCAGGGAAGAGCACACCATTGGCTATCCAGTACCAAATGGTCAGCCCTGAAGACATGTAAATAACATTATATAGACCAAGTAGGATATGCTCATATGTGTAGGACTATATGTGTGTATATAAAATATGTATGTACATATCTATATGTTGCTTCTAAGCCTATGATTGCAGACAGCTCAGTGGAGCACTTCTGCTCACAAGTCTTCTTCGTGTCGAATAATGTCCTTACATAGGACATTGGGATGAAAGAAATAGGGTTGTTTTGTTTTGCTTTATTTTATTTTTTCTGAGGCAAGGTGTCTTAAGTTCCAGCCTGGCCTTGAACTCCCTGTGTAGCCAAGAATGACCATGGACTACTGATTGTCTTGCTTCTACCTCCCATGCACCGAGGTCGTAGACATGTATCATAATTGCAGGAAATGCTTGTTTTCCAGGCTCCTGAAAAATACTGTCCAGCTTGGTGTGGTAGTGCATGCCTGTGATTCCAGCCCTTGGGAAGGTGAGCCTGGAGGATTGTAAGCTTGTGGTTGGCATATGCTGCATAGCAACACTTTCTCGGGGGGGGGGGGAAGAAATGGACAAGAAAGATAGGCACAGTAGTGGATACCCGTAGTCATAAAACTTGTGGGCTGGAAACAGAAAGGTTGGGAGTTCAAAGTCATCCTTGGCTAGGTATTAAGTTCAAGACTAGCCTGGGGTATGTGAGACCCTGATGTGGGATTCCCCT
The DNA here is from genome assembly GCF_982192425.1 of Myodes glareolus. Classification (NCBI taxonomy): domain Eukaryota; kingdom Metazoa; phylum Chordata; class Mammalia; order Rodentia; family Cricetidae; genus Myodes; species Myodes glareolus. The sequence goes on from NC_142027.1 coordinate 133,235,763, forward strand.
CTGTATGCTGTGAATACCATTGGTTAATAAAGAAACTACTTTGGGCCTATTGCAGTGCAGAATAGGGCAAGGCGGGAATTCCAAGCAGATAGATGTAGAGAGAGAGTAGGTGGAGTCAATGAGATGCCACGTAGCCACTGGAGGAGAAAGACGCCTACATGCGGGTACTGGTAAACCATGAACCTCGTGGTAAAATATAAAATAATAGAAATGGGTTAATTTAAGATATAATAGCTAGAAAGAAATATGCTTAAACTATTGGTCAAACAGTATTGACGTTGAGATAGTTTCTGTGTGATTATTTTGGGTCTGAGCAGCCGGGAACCAACAAGTGGTCTCTGTCTACAAGATCCTTCCCAAAACTACTTCTCAAGACTGTTAAGTTTCATAGTTGAGAGACCAGAGAATTGCTGAAAGTTTGAGGCCAGCCTGGTCTACATAGTGAGTTCCAAGACCACGAAGGCTCTGTATAATAAGACTCTGTCCTTAAAAAAAGAAAAAGAATCCAGGTGGTGATGGTGCATGACCTTTATTCCAGCACTGGGGAAGTACAGGCAGGTAGATCTATAAGTTCGAGACCAGCCTGGTCTATGGAGGGAGTTCTATGACAGCCAGGGCTGCACAGAGAAACCTTGTCTCTAAAACGAAACAACAACAACAAAAAAAACAAAACAAGACAAACAAAACAAAAGAGGGTGTTGGTTTTCTACGTCTCCATGTATAGGCTATGAGACACCACATCCACTTGCTAGGTGTTGGGGACACAGACATCCTGAAGGGAGGGAAAGAGATCAGAAAGGTGGGGAGGTCAGGTTGGCACACCGAGGAAACACTTAACGTTTAATGATCTCTCTGCCTGCCAGCTTCCCCTGGCTTCCTCTTCTCTACACTGCAACAGCCACCGCCAGTTACTGGGCTTCCCTGGCTCCTGGCCTCATGTCTTCTGCTCCTTCACACACCAGTATCATTTGTTCCCACAAAACTCTGTTAAGTTAGTGATCTTATCCCCATTTGACAGGTGGGGAAAGTCTGTGGCTGGCAAGTGGTACGGTGGAGATTAGAATCAGGTAGGTAATCCAACTCTCGTTTCATGAATTTACAAGTTCAGACTCCTGTTTTACAGGTTGAAAAACCGAGGGCTGGAAAAGGTCTCAGAGCCAGAGAAAGAACACAACCTAGGGAGAGTTTGCCCCTCTTGTATTCCAGTCTGCTCCCAAGGTATGGATCTAGGGACTTAAGACAGTAAAACACTGCCTTATAAGATTTTCCTGCAACGAGTCTTTCGGAGCCACAGCCCTGGTGTGCATTCCTCCTCCAGGGCTAGGAGGCCTGTCCATCGTAAAAAAAGGAAATAGCAGTTTAAGCTCCGCATGCCCAGACAGGGAGGAAATCACACAGACACAGCCATCCTGCCATCGGGAATGGAGCTGAGACACCCGACCGAGAAGTGAAGGAAGAAAGGGGAAATACCTGAGAGGCAGGATTTGGGGCAGAATCCTGAAAACATGAAGAGGAGAGGTTCCCGGAAGATGGCCATTGGAAATACGATGGCCTCACACAGGGAGGAGGCTAAACACCTGGTCAGAGTTACGACTCCAAAGAACTGTGCAGCGAGTGGCTGGCCTGGAAGTTCCTACTGCTGGGTGTTTTGGAGTTGTTGTTACTGTTGTTCTGAGACTGGGCTTCCTGTAGTCCAGCATGGCCTCAAAGTCACGACGTAGCAGGGCATATCCTCGATTGTCTTCACCTCCCCAGTGCTGGGACTATGAGCATGTGTCATCACATCTGATTTACACTACAGGCCCAGCCATTGCAGGAAGACGGGAAAGCTTCCCCAGGCCACATAGCTTGCAAGCCAGGGGTTCGGCCACTGCCTCTGAGCCCAGGCTCACTGTCTCATGGTCTGGTCATCGTCCCTGGGCTGGAGGTCAGAGCTCTCAGAAGGTAAAATTCTAAATCCTTTTGCTTACAAGGGGCTGAACTGCACTCCGTGTAGATAAGGACCAAGTGGCTCTTGTGTCAAGGATGGACAGGGAGCCAGGATGATGACAAACTCCAGGAACACCAGGGTCCTAGGGATCTGTTTATCACTCACCCACCCATTCATCCTTCTGATCAAACACTCAAGGACTCACAGATATCCACCATCCGTGATAATGTTAGTCACAAAGACATGCTGGCTAAAACTTCCTTCTATGCTGGAGAGGTGGCTCACTGGGCAATGGCACCTGCCACCAAGCCTGGCAGCCTGAGTTTGATCTTCAGAACTCAAATGGTAGACATTGTCCTCTGACCTCCACACGTGCACCAAGATTTACTCACCTACCCCCCGTATATGTGTGTGTATGTAAAAAAAAAAAATCTTCCTAGATGGAAGAGTTGGCCCTGTGATTAAGTGTACTTACTGATTCTGCAGAAGACCTGAGTTAGTTCCCAGCACCCATGGCGGTGGCTCACAACTACTTGTAACTCCAGTTCTAGGGATCTGAGTCTCTCATCTGGACCCCAAAAGGTGCCTACACTCAAACATACACATATACAAATAGTTAAAAATAAATCTTTTTTTAAAATGGTTTTTAGCTGGGTGTAGTGTTGCATACCTTTAATTCCAGCACTCAGGAGGCAGAGGCAGGCGAATCTCTGTGAGTTCAAGGGAAGCCTGGTTTACAAATTGAGTTCCAGGGCAGCCAGATACACAAAGAAACCTTGTCTCGAAAAGAAAAAAAAATACTTAGAACTAGCTCTCATCTATGGAATAAAATAAATGCTTGTTAATCTTACCATCCCTTGTCAACCAAAGGTATGTTCAATGGGATCCTGCGGTTCAAACGAGTAGCCACAGCTGTGTTGAGGATCGAGTCTGAAAACCCTGGAGTTCCCGTTCAGTCTCCCTGGAGACTCTGTTTTCAGGGGACATGCGACTCTGAGGACTAGAGGAAAGAATGATTCCACTGCTAGACATGACCTGAGGTATCATTTAGACGGAGACATGCATTTTCCCGTTTCCTGGAGGCCCTGGTTACTGACAGCTCACAAGTTGGTCCCTGTCTGTGACTTGCCTACCACTGAAAAAGCCACATTCCCTCCTTTCTGTCGCTCACACTCACGGACTGATCCACACAGGTCAATACAGGTCAACCCCAGTGGACCCCCCCTTCCCCTCTTCTCCGCCTTCCTCCCCTTCCTCCCCTCCCCTCCCCCACTATGTCACCTCCTTAGAGTAGGTCAGAGCTGCTCTCCTGGGGCACCAGGCTCTCTGGTGACCAATGGTGACATGCAGATTGTGGAAGCAAGTCGTTTTCCTGGGCAGACAACAACCTTAGCCTTTGGTCCCGTCTGGTCTTCCACAAGGGTGCCTGGTGTCTCCTACCACAGTGAAGGCTGTGTAATTATGGTTAAGAGAAAGAAATTATGGTAGAATTCCTGCCTAGAATGCATGAGGCTATAGGTTCAATTCCCAGAACAACACTTAAGAAAAGGGGGAGGGGGCATACACAGACAGAATATTGTATATATAATAAATAAATAAATAAATATTAAAAAAAGGGGGGAGGGGAAGCAATAATGCCAGGCATGAAATGATGGTGCATGCCTGTATTTGCTTTTAAATTTTTTATTTTACTTATTATTACTGTGTGTGTGTGTGTGTGTGTGTGTGTGTGTGTGTGTGTGTGTGTGTGTGTGAATCCCAGCGCGCATGTGCCATGCTTTGCATTGAGAGGTTAGAAGACAGCTTTGCTGGTGGCGGGGCACACCTTTAATCCCAACACTTGGGAAGCAGAGACAGATCTTTGCTTTCCAGGCCAGCCTGGTCTACAGAGAGAATTCTAAGACAGCCAGGGATATGCAGAGAAGCCATGTCTCGAAAAACAAAAACAAAATGAAGTAAAAAAAACAAGACAACTTTCAGAAGTTGTTTTTCCTTCTGTTGTGGGTTCCAAGGGTCAAACTCCAAGGCTGTTGGGCTTTTGTGGGAAGCCTATTTACCCTATTTACCCGCCGACCTATCCTACCAGCCCAAACGCTTAGAATCCTAATGCATGTCAGGTAGAGAGGAAGAGAAGTTTGAATCTAGCTGAAGCCTCATAGCAACCAACAAGCCATGTGAAACACTGACTTCAGATCTCACCTTTGCTTTTTAGCTGTGTGATGTCCATTTGGTTATTCTAGGAAAATAGTATATTGAATACCCTGCAGGGAAGAGCAGGCTGGGCACTAACAAGGTTATGGCTAGCAAGCCTGAGCCCTGTGGGTTTACAAGCTCACCCTCTCTGATCCTATTTGCTAAGTAGGATTTTAATAGCAGGACCATCGGAGGGTTTGTAGCAAGGCTGAGTACCCATTCCAGAAGAGTACAGTGCAGAGAAATACGATTTTCTCACCCAGGGGTTCTCAACCTTTCTAATTCTGCGACCCTTTAATACAATTTTAAATTTAAAACAATTTCTTGTGTTGTAGTGACCCCAACCCGTAAAATATTTTCGTTGTTGCTTCATAACTGTAATTTGCTATTGTTATGAATCATAATGAAAATCTCCGTGTTTTTGATGGTCTCAGGTGACCCTGTGACAGGAGTCGAGACCCACAGGTGTAGAGGTAAGCACCTTGAGAAGCAGGTGCTGCCCTGCCCATTTTATAGACCCGCAGACCAAGGCTGTGCAAAGTTAACTTGCCCCAAATCACATAGGAAGACTTGAGCAGCTGGCCTGGTTCTGATCCTCAGTGTCTTCCTTGTCTTCCTTACCACCCTCCAGTAACCCTGCTATTTGACCAACGCACGTCTGGATTATAACAACTTGCCCCATTCACTTACACTGCCTGCTTCTGTGTCTTGCAAGCTGCCCAGAGAACACGTCTGGGTTTTCAGGTGGCTTTAGGGTGAGCATGGGCCTTTCTCTCTGTGCTAAAGGAAGCACACTGAGGCACCTAACCTAGTTGGGGTGGGGTGGGTGGGGTGGGTGGAGTGGAGGTGGGGCAGGTGATTCTTAGAGGAAGGTAGGAGGTTCAAAAGGCAATTCATGCTTCGGTCTCAAACCCGTAAACAGATAGTTAGGGCTCTGACGCCATCAACACGCAGACAAAAGACAGACAGAAACAGCTCACATAAGGAAGCAGGGCACAGCTTCTGCCCCGCCCCGAGTGGGGATGAAATGTCTTCCTGCAACAGAAAGGAAAGCCACGATTAAAGCCCTGCTGTGACTCCAAGTCTGCGACTCCATGACTGTGTAAAGGTAGTGAGAGAAGGCCCGTAATTTGTATCTGTGTGTTGTGAATCTCCGTCTTACGGACGTTCTTTCTTGACCTAAGTGTGTGGAACAAAAGTAATAATTAGGAGTGAGTCTTCAACGCACACTGTCATTTCAAAGATGTGTGTAAGGTTTTTATATATTTTTTTTTAGGTTTTTATATTTGTATTGATCTGTTTCTGTATAAGTGGAGAGACGGTGGGAGAGTGTGCGTTGGCCTAGGCACATCAGTCAGAACTCTTGGTTGAGAGAGAAATGACAAGAACAAAGGAAATCAATAGTGTAGCCCAGGGTGGTGACGCACGCCTTTAATGCCAGCTCTTGAGAGGCAGAGGCAGGCAAACTCTGAGTTCAAGGTCAGCCTGGTCTACAGAGAGAGTTTCAGGCCAGCCAGGGCTACACAGAAAATCCCTGTCTTGAAAAACCCCAAAACAAACAAACAAATAAATAAATAAACAAAGTGATAATAAGTATTCTGCCAGGTGCGGTGACATGGGATTGTAATTCTGGCATTTGGGCTGAAGCAGAAGAATTAACTGTTTCAAGGTCAGCCTCAGCTACAGAGCAAGGCAAGTCTGAGGCCAGCCTGGACAATCTGAGACCCTGTAATAATTTTTTTTTTCTGAGACAGGGTTTCTCTGTAGCTTTGGAGCCTGTCCTGGTACTAGCTCTTATAGACCAGGCTGGTCTCGAACTCACAGAGATCTGCCTGCCTCTGCCTCCCGAGTGCTAGGATTAAAGGCATTCACCACCACCACCTGGCTTAAGACCCTGTAATAATTATTAATCCTTATTGGCCCACACCTGGATCCAGGAGCTGAATGATATGAGTGTCCTTGCTCCTCTTGCCTGTTTTTTGTTTGTTTGTTTGTTTTGTTTTGTTTTTTGTTTTTTGAGACAGGGTTTCTCTGTAGCTTTGGAGCCTGTCCTGGAACTAGCTCTTATAGACCAGGCTGGTCTTGAACTCCCAGAGATCCACCTGCCTCTGCCTCCCGAGTGCTGGGATTAAAGGCATGCGCTCTCTTCAGCCCGCTTTGTGTGCTCAGCGCAGAGGTTGTGAAAAGGAAGCACCAGTGACAGTGTAAGGATTGACGTGGGAGAGGGGTTTCCTAGAGGAAACAGCAGGGCTGCATCCGGAAGGCACACAGTCACCTTGCTCCTGTTAGCGTCCTAAGGAAAGCTGTAATTAGTGATGATGACGACACCGTTGCTTGAGCACCACCGTGTGCTAGGCTTCGTGCCAAATACTTGAGCGTTCTCTTCTGTTCTCCGCACAGCAGCCGTTGTGTGTTACTTATCTTCATCGCATTGGCCCAAGTTCATGTACATAGTAACACACGGAGATAGGTAGTGATTTCCTAAATCCTAAACTCTTGGCTTCTCCAGAAACTCCACAGTGTCTGTCTGTGTAGAAGGAGCGGCGGACTGCTTTCCCGCCACCCGGATCCCAGCTAGCTTACACCCGAAATAATCACACGGAAACTGTATTCTTTTAAACACTGCTTGGCCCATTATCTGTAGCCTCTTATTGGCTAACTCTTACATATTGATCTAACCCATTTCTAATAATCTGTGTAGCACCACGAGGTGGTGGCTTACCAGGAGGATTCTAACCTGCAGCTGTCTCGGAGAGGAGAGTCATGGCGACTGCCTCATTGCCTTCTTCCTCCCAGCATTCTGTTCTGTCTACTCCACCTATCTAAGCTGCTGTCTCATCAAAAGCCAAGGCAGTTTCTTTATTAACAAATGAAAGCAACACATAGACAGTTAGCCCTCCTCCATCATGTCTGTCTGTGTGTCTGTGTGTCTGTGTGTCTGTCTGTCTGTCTGTCTCTGTCTCCGTCTCTGTCTCTGTCTCTGTCTCTATCTCGGTAGCCTCATGTCAAAGGGGATGCCCAGGGTCTGATAAGCGGACACATGGCAACACACAAGACTATAAGGAATGTGGGGATGGTTGGCAGACAACAGAGTCATTTATGATCCCCGGAGGGCTTGTGCTGGGGAGGCACCTGTGCACCACAAGTTTGAAATCAGGGGAAGAGCAATCCAAGGACCATGGGGATGCAAGAGCCTGCATTCCTTGGTGCCACCTCTCCACCCACGAATGATGACAGAGGGTGTGCCCTGCAGGGATGTGCTAGGACTGACTTCCTGTTCTGCTAGCCTGTGATTTGCATCCTTGAATAAACTTGCTTAATGTCTGCCAGACTCAATTTCCACATTCATTCAATGGGCACATCTTCCTTAAGCATTATAGGAATGTTTTTTCCCTCTCTATCTTTCCCTCCCTTCTTCTTACCCTTCCTCCCTCCCTCCCTCTCTCCCTCCTTCCCTCCCTCCCTCCTTTCCTTCCTCCTTCCCTTCATGGAGTTCTGGGGATTGTGTGCTGATTCTTTTAAAAGAAGACCTACTTCGGTGTGGTCTCTCACATCTGTATCCCCAACATGTAGGAGACTGAAACAGGAGGATCACAGTGAGTTTGAAGCCAGCCTAGAAAAAGTTCCAGGTCAGCCAAAGCTACACAGAGAGACCTTGTCTCAAAAATAAGCATACAAACAGATCTGCCTGTGTCCCAGTGACCGCTGCTCCCAGATACTTCCTTGCTTCATATGTCCATCCCTCTTACCCTCCTTGAGGAAACAGCAAAAGCAAGCAGAAGTGGCTAATCACCTTCTGCCGATTGGGGTCACCCTGCTGGACCTTGCTCCCGCTCTCCAGCATCAACTGCTATGGTGAGACAACAGGAACACATTGCTGTCCAATTCCTGAGTTCTGAGTTCAAGTGCTGCTAGCTTGGCCTCTCTCTTCCTGGCCTTGTCTCTCCTTTCCTAGCCTTGTCTCTTTCTCTCTTCCTAACCTTCTCTCTCTCTCTCTCTCTCTCTCTCTCTCTCTCTCTCTCTCTTCCTAGCCTTGTCTCTCCTTCTCTCTCTCTTCCTAGCCTTATCTCTTTCAATCTCTCTCTTCCTAGCCTTGTCTCTCCCCCCTCTCTCTCTTCCTAGCTTTGTCTCTTTCAATCTCTCTCTTCCTAGCCTTGTCTCTCCCCCTCTCTCTCTCTTCCTAGCCTTGTCTCTCCCCCGCCTCTTCCTAGCCTTGTCTCTTTCAATCTCTCTCTTCCTAGCCTTGTCTCTCCCCCTCTCTCTCTCTTCCTAGCCTTGTCTCTTTCAATCTCTCTCTTCCTAGCCTTGTCTCTCCCCCTCTCTCTCTCTTCCTAGCCTTGTCTCTTTCAATCTCTCTCTTCCTAGCCTTGTCTCTCCCTCTCTCTCTCTCTTCCTAGCCTTGTCTCTCCCCCCCTCTCTCTTTCTAGCCTTGTCTCTCCCCTCTCTCTCTCTTCCTAGCCTTGTCTCTCCCCCCATCTCTCTTCCTAGCCTTGTCTCTCCCTCTCTCTCTTCCTAGCCTTGTTTGCAACTCCTTTCAGGTGAGAAGGCACATTCCCTTGAGAACCTATGCAGACCCTGACTGCAGAGTTGCCTGCCCCGTGGGGTTTGTTTATTCACTGGATGAGGGGACAGGGCTGAGTGAGCCAGGCTACTTGGGGCAGGACCAGGGAAGGGTCTGGTAAGCAAAGGGGCCCTCACTACTCCTGACAGGGAAGGGAAAAAAGTTTCTAATTACAGATCAGCTTGCCTGCCTCCCCGCTTCCCCCCCCCCCCCCGCCCCTGGGCGCTGCACACAGGGGGTATTTATGGGGCGAGACTGGAGGGGAGGGGCTCTGTCACAGACCCTTTCCTGAGGAACTCAACCCCATTTGAAATTGTAGCCTTGCCCAGACTAAGTGCGGGGAAGAACAGGGGTGGAGTAGGCAAGGAAACTTAGAATCCGTGGGCAGAAGAGAGAGCCCTGTGAGAGGGCAGGATGAAGCGTCCAGCAACATGCCAGGTCAGGGAGGTGGGAAGCTGCGGCTGCAGCGACAGGGGTGACAGGACCTGAAGGGAGGAGGTTTGCAGAAGTCCTGTCTCCAGCTACAGTGCCACCTGGGTGCCCTGGCTCCAAAGCCAGCTCCTTTACGTCTGTAAAATGGAAGCGCTTCCTACCTCCCATCCTGTCTGGGGAGTTACAAGAGTCAGTATATGCACAGTGCTCAGAACGCTGCTGGTACTCACATTAAAGATGTACATGAGGGAGGCTGGGAAGGTGGCTGAATGGGTAAAGTGCCACATACGCATGGCAGCCTGAGTTTGGATCCCCAGCACCCACATAAAGGTTGGGTGTGGTGGTGGTAGTGGGAGAAACAGGAGGATGGGCAGGGCCTGCTGGCCGGCAAATCTAGCCAAAACGGGCTGTTTCAGGTTGAGAGAAGCTATTTCCAAAAAGAAAGCTATCTAAAATAACCTCTGACCTCCACATCCATGCACACACAGGTGAGCACACCTCCTCCACATGCACATATGTGTGCATGCAGCTATATTAGCAGTAGTCTAATTTTAGTTGAGCGTATATATATACACACACACACACAGTATACACACTATTATATTTACATTATACTATATCTCTGAAGAAGACAGGGAGAGTGAAGATGAACCAGAAGGCAGGAGGAGGGAAATTGCTGAAGAAAAGATAAGAGGCAGTGAGCACAGTTCACAGGGAGGCCATGGACTGAACACAACTTGGTGGCAGAGTGGTTTCCTGGCGTGTACAAGGTTATGGGTTCCACCTCCAGAAGCTCATTCAAGAAAAGGAAAAATTATTTTTCTCTAGGTATGGAGATGCACATCTTTGATCCCAGCTCTTGGGAGGCAGAGGCAAGGGGGTCTCTGCGAGTTTGAGGTCAACCTGGTCTACATAGTTCCCAGACAGCCAGGGCTACACAGAGAAACCCTGTCTCAAAAAACCAAAATAAATAGATAGAGAGATAGATAGATAGATAGATAGATAGATAGATAGATAGATAGGTAAAAGGGGTGGGGTGGAGCTATCACTCACTTGATAGAGCGCCTGTCCAGTATGCATAAAGCCCTGGGATGGATTCGCACACCTGTGATCCAGGAACATGGGAGATGGAGGCAGGGGGATCAGGGGTTCCAGGTCATCTTCAGCTACATATCAAGTTCAAGGAGTCTCAGTCTTGAGAAGCAAATGAATGAATAAGGACTCCAAGACTAGGCTGCCAGGGTTCAACTCTGACTTTCTGTCATCTTGGGAAAGTTACTGTATCTCTCTGTATCCCAATTAGTAAGGACAGGGAAACAAAACACGCATGGCTCCTTCCTGTCTTAGTCAAGGTTTCTATTGCTGTGAAGAGACTCTGTGACCACAGCAATTCTTTTTTTTTTTTTTTTTTTTTTTTTTTTTTTTTTTTTGTGTGTGTGTGTGTGTGTAGTCCTGGCTATCCTGGAACTCGCTCTTGTAGACCAGACTGGCCTCGAACTCACAGAGATCTGCCCATCTCTGCTTCCCAAGTGCTGTGATTAAAGGTGTGAGCCACCACACTCTGGAAACCTCAGCAGCTCTTATAAAGGAAAGCATTCAATTGGGGCTGCTTACGGTTTCAGAGGCTTAGTCCGTTCGTTTATGGCCATGGCGGGAAGCAGGGCAGCATGCAGGCAGATGTGGTGCTGGAGAAGTTGTGAGAGTTCTACATCTGGATCTGCAGGTAGCAGGAAAAGAACCGTGTGCCACTGAGCCTAGGCTTGAACATCTGAGACTCAAAACCCGCCCTGTAGTGACACACTTTCTCCTCCTAGTAGTACCACTCTCCATGGCCAGGCCTTCAAACACGAGTCTACAGAGGCCATACCTACTCAAACCACCACACTCCTTGACTTAAAATCTTCAAGGGAAAGGGTATAATAATCAAGAGCATTTATTGCACGCCTACTGTGTACAGGCTCCCTGTGAACCAGCTAAACCAGGAACTATATGGCATCACTGTGTGGATGAAGAGGTTGAAATTGAACAAACTTGGGAGCAGAGCGAGATGTAAGCCCAGGCAGACCACCGAGCCTCATTCATAGAACAAGCTAGACACAAGGGAGTTCTTGTAGGATTTCATGTCTACAAAATTCTAGGAAAACACAAACTAATCTATAGAGAAACTGATGCACGGTTACCTTGGGAACCAGGGGAAGGGTAAGGACTGTCAGGGGCACGTGGGTATTTTCTGGGGGACGGCAATGTCTTTCATACAACAGTGAACTCCGGCATGTGCTCTTGTCAATGTTCGTTGAACTAGACTCTCAAAATGGGTGTCTTTCCTTGCTCTTAAATTATTTTTCAGTGAAGCTGATTTTTTTTTTTTTTTGGAACAAGGAGGTATAGCTATGTACCTGGTTCCAAATCCCTGCAACCCACTGTGTGTTATTTAATTGTCTGAGTTCAACCTCATTTTTATGCAGAAACTGTATCAGAGTCCCCTCATTTCTCGGCAATTTTTAAAAAATTTTTTAATAGTTTACTTTAACTTTATTTTATATGCCTTGGTGTAAGGGTATCCGCTCCCAGGGAGCTAAAGCTACAGGCAGTTGTGAGCTGCCATGTGGGTGCTGGGAATTGAACCTGGGTCCTCTGGAAGAGCAACCAGTGCTCTTAACCATTGAGCCATCTCTCCAACTCCTCGGCAAAGTTTTTTTTTTTTAAATAATCTATTTATTTTATATCTACGTGAGACTGTATGTATGTATGCCAGCACACTGCATACCTGCTGTGCCCAAACAGCATAGAAGGTGACAGATCCCTTGGAACTGAAGTTATAAATGGTTGTCCACCTCCATGTGGGTGCTGAGAATTGAACCTGGATCCTCTACAAGAACGACTCATGCTCTTAACCCTGGGCTATCTCTCCAGCCCCTCAGCAACACCCTTTTTGTTTGGAGACAGGGTTTCTGTGTAGCCCTGGCTGTCCTAGAACTCGCTCTGTAGACCAGGCTGACTTCAGACTCAGAGATCCGCCTGCTTCTGCCTCCTGAGTGCTGGGATTAAAGGCTCTACTCCAAACTCAGCAAAATTTTACCGCCCCTCCCCCTTCAGTGCTGGGAATCGAGCCAGAACCTCAAGCACTAGGCAAATCTTTCACCAGTGAGCCACACCCTCAGCCCCTGGCCCTCAGCTTGGTTCTTAAACCCAAGATTCAGATCAATGAATAAATTATAACCTCCCAGGGTTTACTGGATGCCAAGGTCACAGTGTCTGGTGGGGAAACAGACAAAAGTGGGCGAAGTACAGGGTGGTAAATGGAACTAGCTGGGCAACTCCTTACTAGGGCCCTAATATTACCAGGTCTGCCCCTTGCTAGCTGTGTGCCTTTGGGGGCCGCCACCCCCAGGATACCAGACCTCCATTTCCAACTATGAAAAGTGGAGGTCCTAGAAACTCAGAGCTGGAGGGACCCCGTGTGAGTGAAGGGAACCCTGGGGCAGGGGATGTGCGCACTTCTGCAGAGCAGGGTGGTTACGGCTTTAAGTCAACCTGTGCTACAGAGTTCAAGCCCAGCCTGGGCTACATACACACTGAAGCCCTGTCTTAAAAACAAAACCAAACACAGACAGACAAAAGGAAAACAAACAAAAAGAGCTAGCCCAATGTCAAATGCTTGGGAAACATAGGCATAGAAAGTGCCAGGTAATTGTTAGCTGTCCTTATTGTAACTGAAGAGCTAGGCGCTAGAGAAGGGCACAGAGGGAGGGCGGGTGCTCCCTGCTCACCCAGAGGTGGGAGATGGTCCAAAGATGCTTTCCCAGAGAGGTGATATTAGAAGGGATTGACCGGTTCAAGTGGTCTTGGGGGTAGGAGGGAATGGGAACAGCTTGGAGCAAATGCTCAATAAATATTTACTCAATAAATTAAAAAAAAAAGTAGAGCCTATTCGAGGAGGCCTACCGGTAGCCAGGGGGACAGAACAGACCCGCTAGGGTGGACTGGGGGGTCCTCAGGAGGCGGAGTCTGGGTGGCTGCACTATTGACACGTTCCGACCCCACCCTGTCCACAGATAGACTTGGAATCCCCCACCCCCCGATCTGTGGCCTGGAGCCTATAGAAGGGATGTTGCTGAGGGCTAGGGGCCAAGGGTCCTCGAGGGCCTTCGCCCCTAATGAGAATAGGCCGAGGCCCCACAGGCGCCTCTCCCGTTGTCCGAGCCACAAAGGAGAGGGATCAATGCAAGGCGGGAGCGGCAGAGGGGCCTCCTCTTTGTGCGGCTGTCTCGGGCCTGTTTGCGCCGCCGTCTCCGCGCCCCCATTGATCAGGCATGTGGAAAGATTCCGCCTCCTGGGCTCCCTTTGTGGCCGCGTTGCCAGGCTGCGGGCGGCGTGACTGCGCGGCGGCGCGGGGCACTCCCCCTGCGGTGGGCACGGGCTTGCAAGACTGCGAGCCTGCAAGCCGGGCGAGTCCCGGGAGGATGACGACCGGCAGTTTTAGTAAGCGAAAATCGAGGACGCCCGATTAAATTCCTGCTTACGACAGATAACAAAAGGGAGAAAAAATATGTGCCAAATATTGTATTGGGCATGCTTATACCACGTGTTGTTTATCTGACATTCAAACTTCACTAAGTATCTTGGATCTTATTTGGGATCCTAGGAAACAGGAACACGTCGGCATTACACGTCATCCTGTGGGATTTTGTTTGTGAGCTTGTTTTTTGTTTTGGCCATTTCTGCGCATACTCTGTGAACTCCACCCTCATGCCCCCCCCTTCCCGCATCCCCACCCGCCAGGTCATTCTCTGCCACCCAGGCTGGCTTAGTACTAGTGTAGTCTGGACTGGCTTCAAATTTAACATCCAGCCTCAACCTCCCGAGAGCTAGGATTACAGGCCTTCGACACATTAGCTAGACTAAACTGAAATCAAGTTTTTTATTATGTGGCAGGTTGGACTCTCTAGTATATTAGTGTCCGACTGATGAACCACACCCCCAGACATGAAATACTATTTATTTACTTTTTTCCTTCCTTCCTTTCCTCTCTCTGTAGCCTCCCTCTTTCCCTTTGTCCCCAACCCCAGATGCACTGACATGGTCTGATATTGCGCAGGCTGGCCTCAAGTTCACCACATAGGAGAGGATGCCCTTGCATTCCTGGTCCTCATGCTTCCATTTCCCAAATCTGGGATTAGCGTGCCACAGCCAGCACTGTTTTCCTTTAAATGAAAGAAAAAAAAAGTTGTTGCTGCTTAAGACAGGATCTCACTATGTAGTCCAGGCTAGCCTAGAATTCTCCATCCTCCTGCTTCAGCCTCTGGAGTGCTGGAATTAAACAACTGCTTAAATAATACAACTATCATCATCATCATCGTTATTGTTGTTATTGAGACCAGGTCTCACTATGTAGCCCAGGCTGGCCTTTAACTCACAGAGAATCACCTGCCTCTGCCTTCTGAGTGCGGGAACCAAAAGTGAGTACTGCCTGCCACATTTGGCTAGCTTGAAATACTTAAAAAAATTTTAACTTTATATATAATAATACATATATATTAGTGTGAATTCATTTTAAATAGATTTATCTTATTAGTCATTTTATGTACGTTTATGTGTTTGTGTGTGTGTGTGTGTGTGTGTGTGTGTGTGTGCACCTAGTACAAGTGTCCATGGAGGCCAGAAGAATGCCTCACATATCCTGGAGCTGAAGTTACAGGCATTTGTGAGTAGCTTGGTGTGGATACTGGAAGCTGAACTTGGGTCCTCTGATAGGGCAGCCAGCACTCGCAACCACAGAGCCCTCTTTCTAACTCCAAACTTGGATGAATATTAAGTACCTCCTGGTAAGTTGTTCCCTTTGGGGACACTGTTGTGTGACTCATCCACATCAGGACATATTAGAAGATTCCCATTGCACCAGAAGTTTCCCTTCCCTGGTAACTAAGGATCACTCTGAGTCTGTTTCTTCACAGTGAGGTTTATCCATGCTGTCAGTGGCTCCTTCTTTTGTTGCCCTCTGCCACTGGGTGAGGAGTATTCCATTCCGTTACATACGTCACAATGTGTCCTCCCATTCTCCGGGGAGGAATGCCTAGCCCCAGATCTTTCCAGGGTTTTTTTTCTTTAGACAGGGTCTCACTCTGTAGACAAGGTTGGCTTTAAACTCGGAGATCTGCCTGCCTCCCTGCCTGCTGGATTAATGTGTGCACCACAATGCCTCAGCTCTTTCCCGTTTTGCTGTGGCCACATTTGTATCAGTCATTGAAGGCCTTCAACATGTTTCATCCAAGCAAAGTTGGGGCTGGAAGATTTCAAATGCTACTTTTACATCTCCTCCTGAACTCTGTCTTCAACTGCGATACATTTGTGTGAACTCTGTGAAGACTGCCTTCCTCTGTAGCAGCCACAGTCTCAAGTCTTAATGAAGAAGTTACTAGAACAAGACTAGAGATGTAACATTAAAACAATCGCCCTGCATACACAGGGTCTCAGCACAGATGTAGGGAGAAGACAGAACAGGTTGACTTAGTGAGCCCTGGGCAAGAGAGATTCTCTCTCCTAGGCTTGTTACTAGGTGGAGTGGCTGGTTGGAAGACAATGTAGGATAATGCTTGGGAAAAATACAAAGTGAAGCAGGGTGCGGTACTGTAATCCAGGCATTCAGGAGGCCTAAGAGTTGAAGTTTATCCTAGACTACACGAGGCAATGCTGAATTCCAGGCTATATAAGATGTAGTCTTAGCCAGGCATGATGGCACACTCCTTTAAATCCCAGTACTGAGGAGGCAGAGGTAGGCAGATCTCTGTGAGTTCGAGGCCAGTCTGGTCTACAAAGCAAGTTTCAGAACAGCCATTACACAGAGAAACCCTGTCTTTAAACAAAAACAAACAAACAAGCAAAAAGAATCTAGTTTAAAACCAACAACAATTAAAATAACACAAAGTCTAGCCCATAGTGGTTGCTCTACATGGGAGTCACTATCAAGTTTTTATTATTGTTTTTGTTTTTTATTCTACATTTGTTTGTTTACTGATAGTGGGTGGCGTGCATGAACATGTGTGTGCCATGTTGGGCATGTGGCAGTGAGAAGAAGATGTGGGGGATTTGGTTCTCTTCCACCCCCAGATCCGGAGCAGGCTATCATTTTCCCGTTGAGCCATCTTGAAGACCCAAGTATTGAGTTCTTCATCCCAGACTGGTGAGCTGGGCACATTAGATGCCTGCTTTGTTCCGTCAAGCCTATTTCACAGATGGAGAGACAGAGGCTAAGACAGGCCAAGTCACTCGCTAAGAAGGCACGATAAATGGTAAAGGTACTTCACAGTGTGGTCTCCTAAGCAGACAGGTGCCAGAGGGACAAATGTGGCCTCTGGTTGGACAGTGGGTGGAGCAGGTTATATGGATGAGCTGTTTACTGTCCCCTACTGGTACCCACCTCAAAGACCAGGATGAGAGGAGTGTGGGTTGAGTTTTTCTTTGGGGAGGCCCAGACTGCGGGTTAGCAGGCAGGCGGGAGGAGGGGAAGCCAGAGGGAAGCCTGAGGAAGCCCAGCCCCCCTCCCATGGTGGGCAGCTGCTGGGCAGCGCTCAGAATCGCTACCTGCCACCTGAAGGGCACGGGGTACAGGAACTGATGATCTCAGCGGATTAGAGGAACGATTCCGATCCGATCCTGCATCCTCAACCCCAAAGCTGGGTCTGCACAATCCCATTTCAAGCCAGCTTTCTTTAGCTAGCTAATTATCCGGAAGGCGCATGGGGGAATACCCTTAAAGGGCCTCTGCTCCTAAGGCCCAGTCGACAGCTCAGAGCTAAAAATGACCCAATCATCTCTTCAGCCCAGAACAGTACGGAGCCCCCAACGCCAGAGTCTCCCCCAGGCTGAAGACATGTGCTCCCATCACAGAGTTCAGAGGGTTTCCTCTTTCTACTTCCTTCAGTTCTCCGGTGCAGCCCTGGAACAGAAGCTCACAGGGTAGGAATTAGAAGCTTAGACACCTTCCTTGTTACCCAGGTTGACCTTCAATTCCTGGGCTCAAATGAGTCTCCTGCATCAGCTTTCTAAGCAGTTAGGATCGCAGTCATAGGAGACATTCTTAAATACAATTTTTTTCTTTTCTTTTCTTTTTTTTTCTTTTCTTTTTTTTTTTACCTCTACCTCCCAAACACTAGGACCTCAAGGACCTCTGGGCTTATGTAGTGCTGCCAATTAATCTCAGGGCCTTGTATATGTTATGCAAATAACCCATATTCTTGGCCCTCAAATATATACATTTTCAATTTTTTCACTTTTAAATTTGTTTTTTAGATAATTTATTTTCGTGCTCATTGGTGTTTTGACTGCAGGTGTGTCTGTGTGAAGATGTCAGATTCCCTGGAACTGGAGTTACAGGCTGGTGTGAGCTGCCAGGTGGGTGCTGGGGATTGAACCAGGTCTCTGAAAGAGCAATCAGTGCTCTTAACCTCTGAGCCATCCCTCCAGTCCCTTAAATTCATCTTTTTAAGTTTGTATATGTGCATGTGGGTGAAAAAAATCTAGAGGGTCTCACTATGTAGCCCTGGCTGTCCTGGAACTCGCTCTGTAGACCAGGCTGGCCTCAAACTCCCAGAGATCCACCTGCCTCTGTCCCCAGCTCTCCATCCCTGAGTGCTGAATTAAAGGTGTGTGACAGGAAACTTGGTCTCATGTAATTTTAAGGTAATTAAAGTACAGAGAGGGCGGTCTAGAACCCTGCCCGCTAGCTGGATGCTAACAGAGGGAACTAGGGTAGCCCCTTCGGCTGTTGCTTGTGCCGCCTGCCCCTCAAACCGTGTGCTGCGGCTCTGGCTTCCAAGTTTCAGAAACCAAAGAGGATGCCAGAGTTGAAGAAGGCAGACCACAAACTTCGGAGTGCTATAGAGCCGGTTTCAAATCCTGACTCTGCTCCTTCCTGTGTGTCCTTGGGCAAACTCTTAACCTCTCTGAGACTATTTTATCATCTGTACATAGGGTCAATCAAATTGTGCTGGGCACTAGGTAGGACTGGGCATACAGCTTCACGGGCAGAGTGCTTGCCTGGCATAGTCAAGACCCCAGTTTTGGTCTCCAGCCACATGGGTAAATAAACAAAAATCCATGTCAGAAATGACCTGTCTATCCAGGCATGGCATGCCACACCTATAATCCCAGCATTCAGGAGGCTGAGGAAGGAGGATCAGGAGTTCAAGGTCAGATTAGATTTTAAAGCTAGACAGTGTTTCAAAAATCAAAAACAAAACAGGAAGGGAGGGAGAGAGGAGGGGAGGGAGGAAAAGGAAGTTAGAGGCTTGTCTAAGGCACCCACCCACCTAAAAAGTTCCAAAGAAAGGCTCAAATCCACCTGACCCTAAAAGCAATGACTTTTAGACGGGAGAGGTGACGAGGGCTGTGGCAGCCACCACCCTTGCCCCACTTAGCCAGGCAGGCAGGCTCAGGTGTCTCTGTCACCACTTGGTGAAGCATTGTGCTGACCTCTGGGAGAGAGCTAGGCACAAGATGGATGAGGCGCGCGGCAGGTTTCTCATTTCCCTCTGAGTGGGTGGTGTCTGGGATTACCGGATCAACGTAATCCTGTGGCTGGGTGGGAGGGAACACGTCAGGTGGAGGGAAGGGCTGCTGCAGAAACCCAGAGGCAAAATCCCGCAGGCAGCCAGTGGGCCTGAGAAATAGGAAGAGCCTTCCTCAGGCGGCACGGTGGACCGCTGTAAACTTTCTAACCACTGTGTTAATTGGTTTCCCCCTCCTCTTCTCCCTTTCTCCCTTCAGTGCTTTCTATTTCTCAGGCACAGGGCCTGGCCTGTGTTCCATTCTTCCCCACTCCTCATCCTCCCTCCTCTGCCCCTTCGTCCTCTTCTGAACAACCGCCCCACCCCCACAGGTCCAGTTCATACCGGGCCCTTTCCCTCCCTTCTCTCTCCCCCTGACAATGAAGACTGAACCCTGAGACCAGTTAGCAACAGTCATTGTCCCTTTAAGGAATCCCGAAATCCAGACACCCCTCTCCTCCCCCACCTGAGAACCAATTTGGGTTCCCGAATTCAAGTAGAGGCTTTTGTGTGTCACGTGTTTGGGGAACAAAGCCCTCCGCGGCAGGAATAAAAGCTCCCATTCAGGAGCCCGTTTGTTCTCATTCTAAACGTTTCCACTCCAGCCTTGCCTCTTTCCCGGGTTCCCAGGGCCGCCCAGTTCGGCCTCACCTTCTTGCCTCAGCACCAGGCATTAAGGCCCAACCCAAAGCAGGTGGCCACAGACCCAGGGCTCTGCCCACCTCCCCCCTCCCCCCAAAGAGATCAAATGACACCAGCTGGCCCTGAGCTGTGTGTCCTGTATACTCTGTGCCTCTCCCTCTCTCTGTGCATATATGTGTGTGTGTGTACGCATGCGTGTTTGTGTGTGTGTGTGTGTGTGTGTCTGTGTGCGCGCGTGTGTGCGTGCACACGCGCGCCTGTGTGTTAATGTCCTCAAGGCATCTGAGGAAACTGAGGCTCACAAAGGTTAGTTAGTTGCTTGCAGTCAGTACAGCTGGCCAGAGAAGGAGCCAGGACACTTAGCAGGAAGACAGGATGACTTTCAGTCACCTGCTGGGAGCGAGAGCCCCCCCCCCCCCCCCAGTGCCCATGAAGGAGCTCACAGTCACAGGCAAGTCTGAGACAGACAAGTTGGAGCTTCATCTTTGAGGGAAGTAGTGGGTCAGACAAGTCCAGGGTGGAAGAAGAGTGAGAGCCAGGGAGACTAGGGAGAGTTACTTACCGCAGTCATTAAAAAGAATGTATTGATAGCGGCCTGGTGTGGTGGGGATCTTTAATCCCCAGCACTCAGGAGGCAGAAGCAGGCGGGTCTCTGTGAGTTCAAGGCCATGCTGGTCCACGTAGCAAGTTCCAGGCCAGCAGTGGCTACATAGTGAGACCCTGTCTCCAAAAGGAAAAGGGAAGGGGAGAATATATTAACCTCGAATGGTAATTGATACCATTCGATATGGTATCAATATCGACGTGGTGAGTGTAGTCTGATCCAGTCTGTGAAGGGAAACTGGAGAGATGGCTCATGGGCTAGGAGTGTATACTTCTTTTGCAGAGAACTGGAGTTCTGTTCCAGAACCTACGTCAGGCCCCTAACAAGTGCCTGTTACTGCAGCTCTACAGGATCCAATGCCTCTGGCATCTGCGGGCATCTGCACTCACAAGTACATCTTTTATTTATTGTAATTATTTTTTTTTCTTCCTGCTACCTCAGCCTCCGTTCCTGGGGTTGGTTGCAAATATACCTGGCAAACAGGACTTTTTTCTTTTTCTGGTACTGGGCATTCAACCAGCGTCTTTCACGTGCCAGGCAAACATCCTGCCATGGAGTTGCATGCCCGGTCCCCAGTTACTCACCTCAAAATGTGCATTCTAGGACTGTCCAGTTGAGCACCATTGTTCCTACCGCTTCCTCCTCCTCACCTCATCAGCAAGCCTGCAGCTCACTTAGCCATCCCTCCACCTTTCTCTACCCCAGGGCAGCAACCCCTGACCTGCCTCTGCTTCCCTAGATTTGGCCCCATTTCGATAGTTCAAGTAAATGGAAATATGTGGCATTTTCTGTCTAGCTAAGATCCATTTTTGCTCAGCATGAGTTTTTATGTATATGTGTATACATGTGTGTGCAGGTGTGCATGAACTTGTGTGTGTAGGTTAGAGTCTATGTTGAGTATCTTCTTCAGTCACTCTTGATTTTTATTCAGGCTTTTTTATGTGTATAATATGTGTATGCATGTTCACAAATGTGTGAGCATACGTCTGTGTTTGGGAGTGTGTGTGCGTGTATGTGTGGGGTGCTAAAGTTAACTTCAGATGTCCTCCTTGATTGCTCTTCACATTACTGACTGAGGCAGGGACTCCGGAAGAACCAGGAACTCACTAATTCTGGCTAGTCTTGCCAGCAGCTTGTTCGGGCCTGTCAGGTTTTATGTGGGCTCTGAGGACCTCACCTCCAGTCTAAACACTTGCTATGCAAGTGTTTATCCACGAACTGTCTCCTCAGCCCCTCCACCTCATTGAGAAGGGTCTCTCGCTGAACGGGGAACTTGCTGACTCAGCCAGATGTGCTGGCCAGAAAGCCCCAGGAATCCTCCTCTCTCTGGCTCACCAGCGCTGTAATCACAGATGCGGGTCTCTATGCCCAGCTTTAAATCAGGCCCGTAGGCTTAGGAGGAGGACACTTCATCAGCTGAGCCATCCCGCTAGCCCTGGCTATGGGTAGCATCTATCAGCTCATCATTTTCCACCCCTACCTTTTTCCCCCTTGGGGCTGGGGCACAGAACTCAAATTGGCAAAACTTTTTGTGAGGCTGTGAGTTCAATCTTCAGTACCACAGTAGCTAAGTGAATTAAGAAAGGAAGAAAGGAAGAAAGGAAGAAAGAAAGAAAGGAAGAAAGAAACAAAGAAAGAAAGAAAGAAAAGGAAACTGAGACTGAAGAGATGGCTCAGTGGTTAGGAGCACTGACTGCTATTCCAGAGGATCAATTCCATGTGGGTTCAATTCCCAGCACCCACATGGCAGCTCACAACTGTCTGTAACTTCAAGATCTAACACTCTCACACAGACATACATGCATGCAAAATACCAATGAATTTAAAAAATAAAGTAAAAGAAGTAAATAAAACAATGATTGAATGGAAAAAGAAACTGGGGATCAGACCCCAGTTCTTACATAAGCCCCCCCGCTACTGAGTTACATTTCAAAGTTGTTTCTTGTGTGTGTGTGCGTGCGTGTGTTTGTATGAATGCAATGTATGTGTTCACATTTGTGTGTGTAAGTGTGGATGCACATGCACCACTACTTGTGCACGGAGGTCTAATTCAGATTCGGTCCTTGTGTAAGTATGTGTAAGTGTTCGTAAGCGTGTGTAAGTGTGTGTAAGCGTGTGTGTGCACATGCCACTGCTTGTGCACGGAGGTCTAATTCAGATTCAGTCCTTGTGTGTGTGTAAATGTGTGTGAGTATGGGTGTGCATGCACCACTGCTTGTGCATGGAGGTCTAATTTAGATGTCAGTCTGTGTAAGTGTGTGGAAGCGTGGGTGCACACGCGCCACTGCTTGTGTGTGGATGTCTAATTCAGATGTCTCTGCCTCCCTTGCTGTTTTGCCACTCTGTGCCAGGCCAGCTGGGCCTCAAGCTCCCAAGGAGTTACCCATCTCTGCGTCTCATCTCTTCGTAAGCAGCTGAGGACGACCTTGAAACCCTGACCTTGCTTCCAGCTCCCGAATGCTGTAATTGCAGATACGCCCGACCACTCCCAGTCAAAAAACATCTGGGTTGTTTTTGTCATCAAGTATGAAACCTGTAAAAAATATGACTGTACAAACTTTTTAAAAAGTCCAATAAACACAAAGAATACACATCGATGACCCAGACTTTCTTGCTGGATCGTTCCAGTGGCTCCCGGGACTCTCGCTTCTCTGGAGCCTGCTGATGCTGATGACCCAGCAAGATCAACACCACCACAGAGACAGTCGGGTCAGTGGCAGTGAAGCAGAAGCGGGAAGTCTCCACTTTTCAGGTTCAGCATCTATTCTGGGTCACAGTCGGAAGGACAGGTGTTGAACCCTGCTGCCTGCTCTTTTTAGTGCTGTAATACTAAGTTAAGGAGTCTCTTTCACAGACTCACTGGTCTCTGATGGTACTACAGAGTCCAAGGCAGAACACCCTCAGTGGAGGAACCGGAAAGAACAGGAGAGGGCAACATGGACAATCCCAGAAACACCAGCTACACCCTCGGTGAGGTGGCACCAAATGATTGTCACAGTGTACCTGGTGTGAAAGAGGCCTGGGCAGAAACCCTGCTCTGCTTCCATGCGATGTCACTTTAGCCAAGGGGTGGCATGTCTCTGAACCTCAGGCTTGTATGGATACAGTAGTAATTAAAACAGCATCATAGAGTTATCTGATGAGCCAATGAAATAGCATGAGAAAGTGCTTAGGCTGCTGAAATAGTTCAATAAACCACAGTGCTCACTATTATTATGTCCAAAGGCTTAAGGAGGGCGATGTGTCTACCACATTGTGCATTCAAGATGGAGTGCCTACCGTGGGCTAGTCCACACCATGGGGAATGAGAGAAAACAATCCTCACTTTTGGGAAGGATCTGATGAGGCTGGACTGGAGCTCAATTGCCAGAGTGCTTGCCTAACACGCACCCTGGGTTCCACCCCCAGTGGTTCACAAGCTGGGTTGGTGATGCGGTGGGGAGGTGAAGGCAGGAGGCTTCTAAATTCAAGTGCGTCCTCAGCTACATACTGAGTTTTAAGCCAGCCTGGGTTACATGAGACTCTGTCTCAAAGGAAAAAAGGAGAGAGGATTAGGAAAAAAAGGGGAGGAGGGAGGGAGCGATTCTGGGGCGTTAGTCAAGAGACACAGGCAGGAAACAGTCGTAGCAAAGGCTGTAGGGACATGTGAGGGGCAGTTTCAAGCTTCTTCCTCTACTCTTCTCCATCTGAACTTCTGACACAGACTCTTCACAAAACCTGAGCTCCCCATTCAGCAAGGTTTTCTGGCTAGCGAGCTCCAGGCGTCCCCCTGTCCCTGCCTCCCCAGTGCTAAGATTACAATGAGATTATAGGCATGTGTTACCAACCTTGGCTTTTATTTAGGTGCTCGGGAGCAGAAGTAAGATTCCACAGTTGTGCAGTCCCCCGCCCTTTTATTTATTTATTTTTAAATGTACTTACTATGCATA
Source organism: Myodes glareolus (assembly GCF_982192425.1). NCBI lineage: Eukaryota > Metazoa > Chordata > Mammalia > Rodentia > Cricetidae > Myodes > Myodes glareolus. Next base: position 133,259,599 of record NC_142027.1, read on the forward strand.
CAGTGCTCTACCTGCATGCCAGAAGAGGGTACCAAATCTCATTACAGACAAATGTGAGCTACCACGTGGGTGCTGGGAATTGAACTCAGGACCACTGGGAGAGCAGCCATCTCTCTGAGCCATCTCTCCAACCCCCCCCCCCTTTTATTTTTGAGACAGGGTTTCTCCGTGTATCTCCAGCTGTCCTAGAACTCTGTAAATCAGACTGGCCTCAAACTCACAGAGATCCACCGGTTTCTGCCTCCCTGAGTGCTGGGATTAAAGGCATGCGCCACCACCGCCTGGCTTTTTCTTTTTCTTTTTTTTTTAAACTTTATTTAACTTTATTTCATGTGCATTGATATGATGTCAGATTCTCTTGAACTGGAGCTACAGACAGCTGCGAGCTGCCATGTGGGTGCTGGGAATTGAACCTGGGTCCTCTGGAGGAGCAGTCAGTGCTCTTAAACACTGAGCCATCCCCCCCAGTCCCCAGCAGTATGCCCTTTTATAGGCTGCACTGTCGTCCTAGCCACACTAGGCTAATTTTGCTGAAGGAAGGCAGCTCCTGGATGTCACAGTCAGAAAGCTAAGACAGAAGTAAGTGGATTCAGTTGTGATCACTTAGAGTTTGTATTCAAATCCCAGCTCCCTGTTTCTTTGCTGTGTGGCCTTGGGATTCTATGCATGTTCTCTGGGCTTGGCATTTCTCTTCTGTGTGATGTTGATAGGAGCTGAGGTTGTTGGTCCCTAGTGGAAGACATGCTTGGCATACTGGGGTCTGAGTCTCACAAACTCCACCCACCAAAAGCCTCATTTTTCGAGGAGTGACTAAATGAGTCAGTTGGTGTATATTGCTTAGCAAGCCCCTGAGATGCTTTGTAAATGGCTATGGCTATTGATGCTATCCTTGTTCATATCAGGAAGAGAGGGAGGGAAAGATGGGCTTGGTGATGGTTGGTCTAGTTGAACCAAGTCCCAAGGAAGAGCACTTAGCACTGTATTTGGAACATAGCAGGCATTCATTAAATACTTTTTTTGAGATGGAGTCTGTTGTTGCCCAGCCTCCGACTCACTCTGTTGCAGAGGAAGACATCGAACTCCTGAGACTTTGCCTTTCCCTCCCAAGGGCCATGATCACAGCTTGACTTTCTCTCTCCATTTTTGCTAGAATGAGTTCTAGCTGTATAAGTCAGTGACCCTGGTTGTGCTTTAACGTAGACCGAGCCCCATGGCAGATACTGGAGACAATAGCTGGGCGGAGGGAAGAAACACCAGTTCTGCCAAGCCATGAGGAATGCTCTGTCCTCTATGTTTGCCTCTGATTCTGCGCTAATGCCAGACTTCTCCCCTCTCCATTCCACTGACTTCTTCTTCCTTTGATCCTCCAAGGTTCCCTGAAGATCCCATTCTTGGTTAGAATTTATATACTGTGTTCTTGAGTTGGAGCTCAAACTCCCGAAGAGCTGCCAGAAGGTCTTGTTCAGGCGGGAAACTGAAGTAGTCAGCTACTGATGAAGTAGCTGGCTTGGTGAAAAGGTGAACTTGATCCATTGAATGAAATGTCAAGATTCTTTTTCTGAGACAGGGTTTCCCTGTGAGCCCCGGCTGTCCTGGGTCCTGGAACTCACTTTGTAGACCAGGCTGGCCTCAGACTCAGAGAGATCTGCCTGCTCTGCTTCCCGAGAGTGCTGGGATTAAAGGCGTGCGCCACCAAGGCTGGTGGGAAGTCAAGATGCAAAGACAGGGCCACCAAGCTGCCCGTGTGGTCCTGGACCGACACGTCTTTATTGGATCTCTGAGTGTTTTTCTGTAAAGTGAGAAGAGGGTGCCATAGCCTCCCCATGGCAACATGTGCACAACCACTTTGAAACAGGTGCCTGAGGATGAACAACTTTCCCACGTGACACACGTCTGTGGGATTCAAGTAACACAATCTGAAGTTCTATGTAACTCCAGATGAATCTCCCTACCAGCAGCCCTCATGTAAAGGCCAGGAGCAGGAGAGACAGAACCTGATTCCACTCTTCCTCATTTGTTTATTTTCTTTGCTCTCTCTCCTTCCTTCCTTCTCTCTCTCTCTCTCTCTCTCTCTCTCTCTCTCTCTCTCTCTCTCTCTATTTCTCTCTCTCTCTCTCTTTCACCTTTCCAAAACTCAGTGGAGGCAGTGGTTCAAAAAACTTAGGCCAGGGTTTCAGAGAGATGATTGAGTGGTTAAGAGCACTGGCTGCTCTTGTAGGGGACCAGAGTTCGGTTCCCAACATCCATACGCTGGTAGGCAACCACCTGTAACTCCAGTTTCAGGGAATCCAACATAGTCTTCTGGCCTCCAAGGACCCAAGGCACATACATGGTACACAGAGTACTCAGAGAGTTCCAAGACAGTCTGGGGTACAGAGCAAGTTCAAGGTCAGCCTGGGCTACAGACTGAGAACCTTTCTCAAACATGGGGTGGGAGGGTGTTGAGGATGTATGTGTCTCAGAACGGTGCTTGCTCAGCATGCATGAGGCGCTGGGTTTAATTCCAAGTGACAGCAATAACAACAACACACACAAATACATACACAAACACATACACACTTTTCTTTGTCCGTGGTAGTCTAAATTCACGAGTGCGAAAGCCTTTAGATACTGAGGACTTACTGTATTAGGCTCTTCTTGCCCTATTCCCCAATTACCTGTATCCATGGCAGACATTGATAATCAATCACAGATTTCCATCTTCACCCAGCCACAGCTACTGCCAGTCAGTAGAAAAACTGAATTCAATTTCCCATCTCCAGTATAATTTGGCCACTTTCCATTTTGCACATGAATAAACTAGGGCTCTGGGAGGGGAAGAGCCTGCTTCAAGGTCAGAGACAGGGCCCCAGGCTCCTGCCTCCCTGTCAAATGCTTTTTCCACTCTATTCACTGACTCCAGAAGCTATTTTCTCTGGGACTGCTGAAAACCTGATCTCTGGAGAGGGCACAGAGCAGGGGACCCTGCCCTTTAGCCAGCCCTCATCTTTATGCCCCGTCTGAAGTGTAATGGAAGCCCCTGCCAACAGCCTGGCATCCCCTCCCCCATGGGCACCAGCAACAGACCTGTGGGTTCTGCTCAGTTTCCCAAAATAAATACTTAATTTTATTTTTAAATAAAGGAAGCGTGCTTTTAGCATCTTCATGTTCGGCTCCATGAATTGTGGGATTATTAATTGACCAGACTAAATCAAATAGTTAATTACAGGCAGAAGGCAACTTCAGTTGTTGAAAACAGAAAACCTTGAAAGCAACCCCTCCCCCCTCCTTTCACCAGCACATCACACTCGCTCTGGTTGTCATCAGAAGCGACAGAGAGGAGGTGAGGAAGTGGGAGAGTCAGCAGATCTGGACACACTGGGTGTTCTCAGCCGGGCTTATTTAATTCCCTCACGTTAGGGCAGGGGCAGAAAGCAAAGGGGCAAGTTCATGGTGTTTGAGTCAGGCATGTGCGGGCTCCTGAGGTGGCTGGCTGTTTGACACCATCTGGTTTGTCATTCTAGGCACCTCAGTTTCCTCACCTGTAGGATGGGCATAAGAACACATGCCATATGTACTGAAAAGCTACCCTAGACCCCACAAGGATGCTTGTTTATAGATCAGTGAGACAGCTCAGGGGCAAAGGTGCTTGCCAGGAAGTCTGCCAACCTGAGCTTGACCCACAAGTCCAACATGGAAGAAGGACATAAATGACCCTTGAAAATTGTCCTGACCTCCACATGTACACTGTGGCACACATGAGTGGGCATACACACATAACCGTTAAAGAGATGTACAATGACTATGTATTAATTAGCACTAAAGTTATAGATCTGGGAGTGGCAGTCACTGCGACGATGGTATAGTGTGCTAGTCTCAGCTACTGATGAAGTTAAGGCAGGTGGCTTGCTGAGCCAATGGCTTCAGCTTCCTGAGCAACATGGTGAGACAGTCCCATCTCAAACACATTTCTACGCGAATACAACACCGAGGGCTGTGGGTATATCTCATTAGGACAAAGAACACCTGGCATGTGTAAGTCTCTGGATTTCATACCCAGGACCAGTAAAATAAGATAAACAGGAAGATGAGAGATAGATGATAGAGAGATAGATAGATAGGATAGATAGATGGACTGTATCTACTACATTGTAGAGATTTTTTAATGACCTGGTTAAAAAGAAGTACAGTTGTAGCAGTATAGGTGACATCCCCTTCATTCCGAGCACATAAGAGGCTGAGGCAGGAGACTGGGATATTAAAGCCAGCCTGAGCTACACAGAGAGACTCTTTTTCAAACAAGAACAGTCAAGCTCTATGTAACAGTGCTTTATGCTTTATTTTTATTGTATTTATTTATTTATTTATTTATTTATTTATTTATTTATTTATTTATTTAGAGACAGGTTTTTCTCTGTGTATCCCCAGCTATCCTGGGACTTGCTCTGTAGACTAGTCTGGCCTTGAACTGAGAGTTCTGCCTGCCTCTGCCTCCGGAGTGCTGGGATTAAAGGTGTGCTCCATCACTACCCGGCTTTGTTTTTGACTTTGAGACAGGGTCTCATGAAACCCAGGTAAACTTTCAACTTGATAGGTAGCCTTGCTGGTCTTCACTCTTGATCCTCCTGCCTCCACCTTCCAACTCTGAGACGCCACGGTGTGCCACCGTGCCCAGCAGTCACTGGTGCTGTGCATAGCGCTGGTTCCACAGGGTGACAGTGGAACTGGACAATTCCTACTGCCTGATGATGTCATAGACCTCGTAACACTGTAGCACAGTGGGCTACTCACCTGTTTATGACAAGGCTGCTGTGAACGGCCCACTGCACCAACGATCACTAAAGGAACATGGCACACATGGTTACATGTAGCACACATGCTTCATGTGTGAGATCTCAACAGGTTTGCTATTTACTGTGATGTACTGTACCCCTCCCTCTCTGTCTTTGCTTTGTTCATTTATTTACTTGTTTTTGGTGTTGGAGATTGAACTCAGGGTCTTACCACCCATTAACATTTGGCAGCCCCATTGCTAATTAATCAAATTTGTTTATTTACTTTACATTGGTATGGAGTTTTATAATGGATCGTGGGCAGCTTATCAGTGGCTACAGCTCCCCCCTCCCCCAGTACCAGCAGCTGTCAACTGCTGGTAGCTCCTTAGCTCAGGGTGGGATCTCACGAGCCATTCCTATCCATGCTAAACTCTTGTCTGTCTGCTTACTCTAATGTAGGTAACCACATTTAGGAACAACCACTCACTCAGCAATCACATTGACCAGTTATGAATCTCTGTCTCAGCTGCTGACTGATGGAAAGGAAACTTCTCTAAGAATAGCACCAATCTATGACTGTAAACATGCACATCTAGAAGGTAATTTGACAGCATGAATTTAGTATAATGGTACTAGTTTCTCTTTATGGTTTATGATCTCCCAAGTATAGACTTTTGATCAAGATTACAGTATGAGGCATAACTTCCCTCCTGTGGAACAGGCCTCAGAACCACTCAGAAAGTGACTGGTTTCTCCCGTGTCAGTTGCACCACTATTGTGCTACTGTGGACTGCATATCCTGCCTGGCAGGTCTGTATTACAGCACGCAGGGTCCACCACAGGGTAAAACCATCGGCGACTTTTTGTCCCCAGTTGCCTGAGTGTCACCTCTGGCACTGTGAGGACTGATGACAGCTAGGTCACCTCCAGCTTGATTTTTCTATGTTGAATGACCCAAAGTATCTTTAGCAAAGCAGCGTGTGTGTCTGTGTGTGTGTGTGTGTGTGTGTGTGGTCTTACCATCTAGTTCTGGTGGAGGGTCAAGAGTAATGACAGTAACTGTATTTTTTGGAGGCTTTTGTTGTTTCCCTGATTGACAATTCATAGAAAGATATCCAGAAATTTTTGGATATTGAAATTTTTGTTTAATAGTTGATCTTCTTCTTCTTCTTCTTCTTCTTCTTCTTCTTCTTCTTCTTCTTCTTCTTCTTCTTCTTCTTCTTCTTCTTCTTCTTCTTGTTTTTTCGAGACAGGGTTTCTCTGTAGCTTTTGGAGCCTGTCCTGGAACTAGCTCTTGTAGATCAGGCTGGCTTGAACTCACACAGATCTGCCTGCCTCTGTCTCTGCCTCCCAAATTCTGGGATTAAAGGCGTGCGCCACCACCTCCCGCCCGGCAGTAACTGTTATTTTATGAGAGTAGCATTATTCACCCATACAGGGAATTCTGTTCAGACAACTTGTTCCTCCTCTTCCTCCTCTTTTTCTTTTCTTCTTTTGGTTTTTGAGACAGAGTTTCTCTGTGTAGTCCTGGCTGTCCTGAAACTCGCTCTGTAGACCAGGTTTGTCTTGAACTCAAAGGTTCATCTGTCTTTGCCTCCCAAATTCTGGGATTAAAGGCCACCACCATTCAGCCTGTTCAAGTTTCTTTGTAAATGTATGTTTGTAAATATACAAACATATTTAAATTGGCTCACAGAATCCATATAGCTTTTCATATATCCTTAATTTCGTTTACACCTCCTAACTCCCATTTCATCCTTGATTAAACATTCCATCTCCAATAGTTTTCCCCACCTCCTCTTTTTTTGCATCTCCTATCCACCCAATTGGTATTTTAGAATATACTCTTTTACACATAAATACACATATAATTAAGGGGACTAGAAACACAGCTCAGTGGTAGCTTGCTTCCCCAGCATACATGAGACACTTGGCTCAAGACTACAAGAAAGAAAGAGATTTAAAAACCAAAGCTGGCCAGATGGTGGGGGTATATGCGTTTAATCCCAGCACTCAAGAGGCAGAGGCAAGTAGATCTCTGCGTTTGGGGCCAGCCTGATCTACAGAGTCAGTTTCAAGGCAGCCAGACCTACACAGAGAGACCATGTCTCAAACAACAACAGCAAACAAACCAAATAATAAAACCAACTAATGCTGGGTGTGGTGATACATATAATCCCAGATCAGAAGTTTGAGGTTGCTGAGTGTGGTGGTATGTGCCTTGAAACCCAGCACCCTGGAGACAGAGGCACTCTGCAAGTTCAAAACCAGCCTGATAGTAAGTTCCAGGACAGCCAGGGCTACATAGACAGAATCCGTTTCAAACAAACAAACACACAAACAAAAATAAAAGTTTAAGGTTATCTTCAATTTGAGTCTAGTCTGGGGTGTGTAAAACATTTAAGATATTTTTTTCTCCTGAAAAAAATAAAAATAGGTTCTAGTGGAAGCTGCAGACCTGGGGTTTGTGGACCAGTGCTTAGCCCTCCCCAGAGAAGTCTTTTTTGGCAGTGGATGGTACAGACAAAAGAGAATGTGGGGTGCTCAGCTCTAAATGGGACACTTATATCACACTTCTGTCCCCCCTCAGGGATCATCACAGAAGAAGGGGCAGAGAGTGTAAGAATCAGAGGGAGCGGGCATTTGCAATGAAATGGTATTCTAGGAGAGGGATTGAAGGAGAAGAAATAGGAGGTGGGTTTGATTAAAACATGCTATACACATGTATTAATATTAACTAATTTTTTTAAGCTTTACTGTGAATCATTGGGTATGGTAAGCTGTCGGGGCCTTACATTCTTGGTGCTTGACTGTCTCTTGATCACATCAAGAGAACACATCAAATGCTGGGCCTTAACATTTAGGCTGATGTTCACACAACAAAATCCCTTAGCTCACTTCTCAGTGTGTTGCTGTTGTGAAGTGACATGTGAACGTGTATAAATCTATGCTTCAGTGTGCAAGCGTGGGAATTGCCGCCTCACCCTAACTGAGATGACCTTGAACTTCTGACCTTCCCGTCTCCACCTCCTGAGGGCTGAATTGGCAGGCTTTTACATGGTTCTGCTAATTAAACCCAAGGCAAAACTCTACCAAGGAGCCACAGCCGCATCTTCTGACCTTGAACTCGTGGTTCTCCTGCCTCCCACTTCTAGAGTGCTGGGATTACAGGCAAGCATCACCGTGCCTGGCCTCTGGGTTAACTCTTAAGTATTCTTAAGTAAAGTATAATACATGGATCCAAAGAAGAGAGAGGGGATGGAAAATTCAAAGAGGCTTAGCACGGGTGCCTGCTCTTAGTAGTTCTCATTCTAGCATGACAGATAATCCAGAACCATCTATGATTAACAGGTGTATCATGTACGCTTTAAAGAGGTAGATAATATGGTATAGTGGTCTATGATGGGAATAATGGTGTCATAAACATCGTTGACATCCTCAGCTCACCCACTTGCTCACAATCTGATATTTGTTTATTTGTTGTTGCTATTTTGAGATAAGGTCTCACTACGCAGCCCGGGCTGATCCTCCCGTGTCTGCCTCCAGAGTACTGATACAACAGATGTGCAACATCATGGCTGGCCAGTCAGAGCTAAGAGGAATCCATGTGCTCCTCAGTGCCCCTGTGCCCAGGTCTGTAAAACAGAGTCCTGCCCCGAGTAGTTGTAAGCACTGAATGAACGTGATAGTGCCAGTGCTCGGTACAGGGCCTGGTACGCTCCGACTGCTCAACACGTCATTGCACGGAGGTGTTATTTTGTCAGTTATTACACGGCTTGGGACAGATTGCTTAACTTTGCACCACTTGTTTTCTTGGTCAGTGAAATAAAAATAGAATAAAATTGCCAGGAGGACAAAATTGGAAAATCCTGGGAAGTGCTTAGTACCGTGTCTGGCAGATGCAAAGTACTTAATAACGTTTCCATAATCATAATGAAGGAAAAAGCGTGTCATGGCAGGGGGGCAGTACATTCATTTTGTTGATAGGCATTGGATTAGGGAAAGGGTCAGACTAGGTAAAATTATACTTTTTTTTTTTTTGGCAACATCTTTACTGCAATATAATTCACCTACCATCCGATTTACCTCCTTCAATTCTTAAAATAGACTCATAGAATTTTGGAACATCACTATAATCAATTTTATAACATTTTCATTATTCCAGAAAAGACACTGAAGCCAGGTATGGAGGTACAACCCCGGAATCCCAGCACTCTGGCATAAGGAAGAGGATCATTTCAAGGTCATCCTCAGGTACAGAATGAATTCAAGAGGCCAGCCTGAGCCGTAGCACAACTCAGTGAATAAAGAAGCCTCTCGCCAAGGCCAAAGATGCACAGTAATCGACCGCTAGACCCACAGGGCAGAAGGAGAAAAGAGACTTTTCAAAGTTGTCCTTTGACCTCCATACATCTGCGCATGAAATAAATTTTAAACAAGAGGCCAGCCTGAGCTACAGGAGACCATGTCTCAAAAATGATAAGAAACAAACAAAACAGGGTTAGAGAGATGGCTCAGCAGTTAAGAGCACTGGCTGCTCTTTCAGAGGACTCAGGTTCAATTCCCAGCATCCACATGGCAGCTCACAACTGTCTGTAACTCCAGTTTCAAGGGATCCGATGCCCTCACACAGACATATATGCAGATAAAAACACTAATCAATGCTCATAAAATAAGCAATTATTAAAACAATAAAAAAAAACCAGAGCCTGGTTTGTTTGGATGCTCACCTTTATAGACCTGGATGGAGGGTGTAGGACCTTGGACTTCCCACGGGGCAGGGAACCCTGGCTGCTCTTAGGACTGGAGAGGGAGGGGGAGAAAAAAGGGAGGTGGGGAGGAGGTGGAAATTTTTAATAAATAAATAAATTAAAAAAAAACCAGCACTCAGGAGGTAGAGGCAGGAAAATACCTGTGAGTTCCAGGCCAGCTACAGCTACATAGCGGGACCTGGTCTCAAAAAAACCACACACACACAAAAAAAAAGCAAAAATCACAAACAAGTTGGGCAGCAGTGGCTACATGCCTTCAATCCCAGGAGGCAGAGGCAGGCAGATCCTTGAGTTCAAGGCTAGCCTGGTCTACAGAGTGAGTGTCAGGCTAGCCAGGGCTATATAGTTGGCCCTATCTCCAAATAAAACAGAGCAAAACCAAGCCCTGGCCTAATTTTTGCTAATTACGTGTGTGTGTGTGTGGCGTGTGCGCGAGCATGTATGTGCTTGTGGACAGCTTATGGACACGTATGTACATTAGAGGACGATCTGCAGGAGTTAGTTCTCTTTCCACCATTAGGCCAGAAGTTTTGACAGGAAGCACCTTTACCCGTTGACCCACCTTGTTGCCCAGGTTTATTTGTTTGCTTTTGTTTTGTTTTTTTTCAAGATGGGGTTACACTATGTAGCGCTGGCTGTCCTGGATCTCACTCTGCAGACCAGGCTGGCCTGGAACTCACAGAGATCCACCGGTTTCTGCATCCTGAGTGCTGAGATTAAAGGCATCTGATACCACACCCAGTTCTCTCTTTACCTCATTGTTCAGGGCAGGGTCTCTCATTGAACTTGGAGCAGATCCCTCAGGATGCCCCATCTCCAGTCCCAGCGCCAGGGTTACAGAAGCAAGCTACCACACCCAGCTTTTACACAGGAGCTGGCGATCCAGGCTCAGGTCCTCAGGCTTTTACGGGAGCTGGCGATCCAGGCTCAGGTCCTCAGGCTTTTACGGAGCTGGCGGTCCAGGCTTAGGTTCTCAGGCTTTTACGGGAGCTGGCGGTCCAGGCTCAGGTTCTCAGGCTTTTATGGGAGCTGGCGATCCAGGCTCAGGCTCTCATGCTTGCACAGCACACACCCTACTCACTAAGCCACATCCTCAGCCCCTCCTACCGCCTTTCTATTTTCTTGGATATTCTTTGAAACACAATTTATCTTTTTAAAAATGAAATTAAATTTATGTACTTGTATGTGTGAGCAGGGGCGTGCACTTTCCTACTGTTCGGTGCATGCCAGCCATGATTCACCAGTACATACATACAAAGTTTGATGATGTCTAATTGATCGGTTTTTCTTCCTGTAGTTCAGCTCCTATATTTAGGCTTTCGATCTATTTGGGATTAACGTCTGTAGGTAGGGTCGGGTGGGGTACAATTTAATTTTTCTACATATGGATATCTAGGTGTCCCAGCACCGTTCATAGAATGAGACCATCCCTTTGCTATAGTCTTGACCCTTGCCAGATATCAATGACTACAAATGCAAGGGTTTATTTCTTTAATATTTATTTGATTCTTAATCATGTGTATATGTTTGTAGGGTATGTACAAGTGAATGGAGGTGGCCTCCGAGACCAGAGAAATCAGATCCCCTGGAGTTGGAGTTATAGGTGGTTTTGAGCTGCCAGTTGTGGGAGCTGGGACTTGAACTCAGGTCCTCTTGGAGAGTGATATGTGCTCTTAATGTCTGAGACCTCTCTCTAGCCCACAAGGGTTGATTTCTAAACTGTCAGTTCTTCCTGTTGACTCTATGTCTCTTGGTAGGCTAACATGACACACACTTTTTTTTTCTTTTCTTTTTCCAGTTTTGGAGGTTGAACCCAGAGGGCTATTTCTGTATGTGAGGACCACTGAGAGCTGTCCACTGGACCCTAGTCTTGGTAGCAACTGAATCGGAACTGGAGCAGGAAAGGCACAGACAGTTCCCTTATCTTCCCTCCCACTTCAGAGGTTTTGGATGCTTCCAAATGCAGGATCTCAGTGCTGAAACAGCTCTGAGAAGGCACAGAGCTGGGAAGGCTTTGTGGTAAAGTCTAAGAGCCAGGCAGAGCAGCAGAGATCCCAGGACCAAGCCATGGGTTGTCTGGCACTCAGCTGCTCTTACCTCAACTTATTAACTCCTGGTAGCATCCATAAATTTGAGAAATCAAAAAAGGAGAGAAAAATTAGAACCAAGAAAAATGATCACACATGGCTGTCTCAACAGCTTTGTTTATAAACTGCCTAAACTTGAAAGCAGTAAGGATGTTCTTCAGCAAACGAATAAACGGGTACATGAAGAGAACAGAGTATTATTCAGCACTGGAAAGGAGTAGGCTGGGTATGGTGTCGCACACCTTTAATCTCAGCACTCAGGTGGCAGAGACACAGAGATCTCTAGGAATTCAAGGCCAGCCTGGTCTTCAGAGAATTCCACGTCAGCCAGAGCTACATGACGAGACCTTGTCTAAAACGAACTAAATGAGTAAATGATGAATGAATGAATGGATGAATGAATGAATGAATGGGTAGCAAGGCATAAAAAGATATGGAGGGACCTCAAATGCAGATGACTGTTCCAAGGATGGCAATCTGCAAAGGCTACATGGGTGTGTGTCCTAGAGAGCTCTGTGGCATTCTAGAGGAGAAGGTGCTGTGGAAACAGTGAAAAGATGAACGAGACTCTGAGCGCAGCAGAAACTCCAACCAACAGCAGGCTCTGAGGTAGACCATGGAGGCTCCAGGATACTGTATCTGTAGACGTTTGCCTATTGTTACAAATGAAGCAGTTGGTGGGGGACATTGTTGCTGTGGGTGGTGCTAGTTCTGTGCGGTGGCCAGGCTTACATGCAAATCTCCCTGCCTTCAGATCAGTTCTGTTTTTTACGGGAGGTTGTAAAATGGACCGGTTCTATGGGCTGGTATGTCAGCACGTCTGTGAGACCAGCAGCTGGGGGGTGGAGTCAGGATGATCAAGAAGTGTTTGAGGCCAGCCTGGGCTCCATGAGACCCTGTCTCAAAACACAACCAAAGAAAACAAAGCAGAACAACAGAAGAATGAAAACGGGCTGTGGAGGTGGCCCAGTCAGTACAGTGCTTGCCACCCAAGCCCGAGGACCTGAGTTCTACCCGAGAACCACATGAAGATGCCAGGTGTGCGGTGGGGGTGGGGGGCTGCTAGACGCTGGGCTGTCACTCTCATCTAGTTGGTGAGCTCCAGGCCACAAGAGACCCTGTCTCAAAGAGAGACCGTGTTCCTGAAGATGATACCAGAAACTGTCTTCTGGCATCCACACACATCATCTACACAACCCCACACTCCCTATAGACACACACAAGAAAATAGAGGGAAAAAGAAACAAGAAAGGGGGAGAGGAATGGGGGAGATTTTAAATGAAGACTTCCTAAGCAGGCTAAAGTAAGATCTCCTTCTGTATGATGAATCGGAGTGCGCTGGCTTAGCCGGGACTCCGCTTGGGCACTGCGCCCTCAGAGAGCGAAAGCACAGTGCAGCGCCCCCAAAATCACGTTGGTTGTGTGTGCACGAGCATCTGTGTGAGCAGGCAGGCACGGAAAGCAGAGGGCAACTTTTGGGAGTCAGCTCTGCCCTACTGTGGTCACCAGCCTTGGCAACAAGAGCCTTTGTCCTCTAAGACACAGTGCAGTCAAGTTAACAAAAACTAAACCTGGGCCAGCAAGGTGGTTCAGACGGTCAAAGTGTCTGCCACACAAGCCTGGTGATCTGGGATTTGATTGGAAGAACCTACAGTGGAGAGAACCCACCCCCCAAATCGCCCTTTGACCTTCACAGGCATGGCACAGTGTGCCTACACAATTTCACTACACACAGTAATAAATCAAAACATCTTAAACTAAGTTCTATAGGACTAAAGCAAACATAATTTCATCCGCAGTTTGGCAGTTGCTCTCAGAAACTCCTTAGTTTATTTTAAAGTAGTGCTTTCCCAAAACCTGCCTAAGCGAACCTTGCCGTCAGCACCGTCTGAGAGGGGCTTATTTAGAAAAAATGCTGGAGTCAGAGTTCTGCTGCCAGGCGGTACATGCTTGTTACACCAGCGCTTGAAAGATGAGGCAGGAGGACTGTCTTGAGTTCGAGGTTAGCCTAGTCTAACCTCTTAGTGAATTCCAGGTCAATCTGGGCTACAGAGTTAAGACTGTCTCAAACAACGGTAGCACTATTTATGACAACAGAGTACTTGCTTGGCATGTATGAAGCCCTAGATAAAATCCCACCACTTGGGAAGTAGGCAGAGAAGGATCAGAAATGCAAGGTCATCCTTGCTATATAGGCCAGGCTGGACAACATGAGATCCCGCCTTAAAAAAAAAAAAAAAAAACAAAGCCGAGAAATGGTGGTGTACACCTTTAATCACAGCACTCCAGAGGAAGGGGCAGGTGGATCTTTGAGTTCGAGGTCAGCCTGGTCTACAGAGTGAGTTCTAGGACAGGCAGGGCTACACAGAGAAAATCTGTCTCAAAACCAAAATAACATCAGAAGAGTTCTGATAACTCTTCTGATAACACAGTAGATTCTTGTACTTTCTCTTCAAGTCTCTGCCAACTTATCACCTTCTCTATGAGTGCTTTCCTGATTTAAAATTAAATATAAAGGGCCAGCAAGATAGTGAAGGCACTTACTGCCAAGACTGACTTTCTGAGTTTGGTCCTTAGGATGCACATGACAGAAGAAAGAACTTTTGAGAATTGTCCTCTGACTTCCTTTTGTGGACCATGGTGTTCCTGCACACACACACACACAAATATAAAGATATACAAACTGGACATTACATTAAGCCAGGTGTGGTGTCTCATGCATGTAACCCCAGCACTTAGAAAGCTGAGGAGGATCCTGAGTTCCAGGGCAGGCTGGATTACATAAACAAACAAATAAATCATCTACGGATCACGTTTCCCCTATACCTTCCTTCCCCATCCCTTCTCCTATTTATTCCTTTGATTCTAGTTGGCACAAATCCATCATCATAATGGCTGTGGAGCAGAATACTGTACCTGGGATAGTGTCTAGAAGGTAGGTGTTCTGTAAATATTTCAGGCGGGCTATGTCATCTCGGTTGCTGGGAGCAATGTCACTTGTTTGAGATGTCTTTCTCAAGAGGATTGAAAAGCATTATAAAGCAAATTATTCCTTTATTCTCGGAGTGAGCTCCTGTATGTGGTACTAGAGAGAAAGAGCTGGGCTACATCCTGTAATCTCCCAATTCTAGCGTCTGGGGCCCAGTGATCTGAGGATCATTTTCCCTTAGTACTGAACAGATCCTCAATTTACTGTGAAGATCATGCATTTTACAGCTGCATTGTCCTGAGGGCCACCCCAGAAGGATTTGTTGCCCCTTGTGTGAGCAGAGCAAACTGAACCAGTCAGGTAGCAATGAAGCTGCGGTGGGAGGGGACTTGAGTCCACTCAACGCCACTGTGCGACAAACTAGTTATTGACACAAGGAAATAGAGGCTTTCTGCTCCGGGGTCCTGAACGAGGGTGCCAATAAGAGATGCTATCTCAAGCTACTACTTACAGTCTTGGCTGGCTTTGAACAAACAATACTTACTATTTCCTATCCTCCAAGCCACCTGCCAAAGGCACAAGCGCAGAAACCAATGTTCATATGCCCTTCCCTGCATGTCTCGGAGAACATTGTATACACAAGGAACCAGAAGTTCAGCTCCAAAAAGAATCAGGTCACTACCACTGGGCACAGGGGGTGGTTTACCTGCTGATCCCCATCTATGTCTCTCCCATGACACACCTGACGTTCCAGCTTACGTTGAGATGGTAAGAAATGTTCAGTATAGGAAGCTCCCCATCCCACCTCCCAATCCAGGGGATGCTGAGGAACTGTGGGAGAGTAGGAGGAGACAAATAAGAAAAAGCAAGTTTGCTTGTACCCAACGGCAGGATATACCTGCTGAGCGTTCCCACGAGGTTCCTAAGGAAACCATTAAAGGAGTCTCAAGTCTCTCCCCGTGTGAGGGATGGGGGAGGGGTGTGCTAAAAGGACCCGGGGAGCACCTCCAGGTTGGGATGCCAAGGCTGGGACACACATTAATACAAAGGTGGCTACTGGGTCACTGGATGGGTTTAAGGAAGGGAGGGGGAGGGAGAAGAGGTGAGGTAGTATATAGAAGCTTGTGGAGACCCGCAGCAGGAACAGGAATGGGGCTGGGCCCCCTTAGCCTCCTGTTCTGACCATTTCTAACAGGTTTCAACCAGGAAGCCAAGAGATCCCTTAGGCTTGAGAAAGGGGGTGGACTCTGCCTTCCATCAGATATAAGAGACTCTCTTGGTCTTCCCAGGTTGCAGACAAGTTTTAGGGGTGAGTGGAGAGACGTGGGGTGTACTAGGAAGCAGGAGCTCTAGAGACGCGTGAGTTCGAACGAGGCAGGAAAGGAGTTCGGCTTCCTGGAGGCAAATGAGTTACTGAGGGAAGTTAACTCCAACCAAACTCGGTGGGAAGGCGGCTCAGGCTCTTCCACAGCAGCCTGGAGAGGGCTAGGACTCTGTAAAAAGAGGGGGTCATTCGAGAGGAAAGTGCATAGCTGCATCTCCCCGGGATCCTTCACTGGGATCTCTGAGACACTGACTTCTCTTCCAGCTTCACTGGGATCCAGCGGCGTCTGGAACCAGGTTTCCCCCACTCTAGTCAGAGTCGGAAAGGGGCTGGAAGAGTGAGACTGACTGGAGGAGCGGCACACACAAGGGCGGGGAGGCAACAAACTGAGAACCCAGGCAGGACTTTCCCTCATAGACCACAGGGGTCCCAGGTGTGGAGAGAAGGGATTTAGGGGAGTCACTCGAGGCGCTCTTAATTTGGACAGCAAGGGCCGAGGAAAACTGGAAAAGCTTGTACTGGTGTGCTGGTAGCGGTTCCCCACTCGGGACGCGAGGCACTGCGAGGGTTCCCCAAATTGGACGTGGGAAACTAGGAGTGGACTGGAGAACATAGTCAGGGTAGTCTAAATTAGGTTCAGGAGAAACTGGGGGCTCCAAGGGCGGCTTCTCGCTTGGACTGGGAGGAGATTCTTACCCGTTGGAAGGTGTGGGGACTGGGGGGCACTGGGCTATCTCCGACCCGACCCAGGAAGATTAGGGACGTCTTCTAAATTCTGAATAGCGGGGACCTGGGAGACAGAACTGGGGAGGGTTCCCGATCCGGAGTCGAGCTACCTTGAACGCACCGGGAAGCGCTTCATCCCGGGAGGGCGTTCCCGCGGCCGGGCCCCTCGCCGCTGTGGGTGAGGGGTGCAGCCGCGCCCCAGGCCCGGGCCCGCACCGGGAATCAGGGAGACCTCGCTCGCCCCCAGAACGCCCAGGAGCCCCGCGGGAGGGGGGGTCCCGGCGCCACCGCCTCCGCGGGCGCCTGGGCGCGCGCCGGGCTTTATGCGCGCAGGGCGGCGGGGGGAGGAGCCGGCAGGTCGGCCCCCGGCGGGCCCTCCCCTTGGCCGTCCCCGCCCGCCCGCCCGAGCGGGGTCGGGGGAGGGGGCAGCATGGCCTGTCCGTCCGGCCCCCTTCGCCGCGCTCCTCATCTGCCCCGCGCCGAGCGCCGCCGCCGCCGCCGCCGCCGCCGCCGCTCCGCTGCCCGCGCCGCCCGCGGCTCCCGATGGAGACTGACGCGCCCCAGCCCGGCCTCGCCTCCCCGGACTCGCCGCACGACCCCTGGTACGGTCCGGCCCGGCCCGGCCCGGCCTGCCCAGCCCACGTCCACCCCGGCCCCGCCAACATGGCCGATCCGGGTCGGGCCGGGGCCTCCCCGGGGCCCGAGCCCGCGCCCCCTGCTCCCTGGCGCCCGGCGCTCACGCGGGCCCTTTGTGTCTCTGCTCCTCCCGCAGCAAGATGTTCATCGGAGGACTCAGTTGGCAGACCACGCAGGGTGAGCCAGCCCGGGGAGCACCCGCCGGCCCCGCACCGCCACCCTGCACCCCTTGCGGCGCCCCAGCCCCGGACGCCCCTGCCCGGCCCTGCGCCCTGCTGACCCCGGGCGCCCTCGTGCCCTCTTCCGCGCCCCGCCCCGGGGACCCCGAGAGCGCAGCACGCTTGACGAGCGCGCACGGCCCGGCGCGGGTTGGGGAGCAGTTGAGGGGGGGTTCAGGGGGCACCGGGGGGGCGGGCTGGGCCCCCGGGACCCGCCAGCGGCAGCTCCAACTCCGCTCGCACCTGCGGCTCAAACTTTTGTAAGGCGGCTCCCGGAGCGGCGGGAACCCAACCAGAGCGGTCCCCCATTCCAGCCCGGCCCGGCCCTTGCCTCCCCGAGGCCCCGGTGGGCGCCAGGAAGGCTCCACGGGAACCCTCGGCGAGTGCAGGGGTGTGGGGGGGCGGCAGTGGAGAGAGCGCGCGGGCAGCTTGACGCGGGGGCGGCAGGGCCACGCTGGGGTCACCGGGGGCAAAGGACGGGGGAGGAGGGGGAAGGGCTCCGGGCCTGGGCTGGTCCGAAGGCGGGTGTGTGGTTACAGAAGGGCTGCGCGAATACTTCGGCCAGTTCGGGGAGGTGAAGGAGTGTCTGGTGATGCGGGACCCCCTGACCAAAAGATCCAGGTGAGTCTCTGAAACCTCCCCTTGCCGCTGGACTCGCCCCTTCCACCGCGGCCACTCACTGCCCTTGTAACCATCTGCCTCTCCCTCACTACGCCGCGCAGGGGTTTCGGCTTCGTCACTTTCATGGACCAGGCCGGGGTGGATAAAGTGCTGGCGCAGTCGCGGCACGAGCTGGACTCCAAAACAGTGAGTGGCCCTCGGGGTTTCTGGGGTCCTTTGGGAGTGGAAGGTTGCTGGAGGAGAGAGAATCAGGACTCCCTCCAGGGAACAGTTGGATAGGGCTCTGGTGGAGAAAGGGCGCTTTCTGAGAACGAGAGCTGTCATACTCTGAAACTTTGTCAGAGTTGGGGGCAGAGGAAGGAAAGAAGAAGAAGAAGAAGAAGAAGAAGAAAAAAAAAAATCCCAGGCCAGGCCTGGGAGAAGATGCCACACACACCCAGTCAGGAATTGGCGAGGGAAGTAGCAACTACTACCATTGCCTGTGGGTGCTAATCTTGATACCTCAGGGTTTGGGGTCGAGCTAGGTCCCTCTCCTATCCCAGATTGCGTGAGTCAGGGCTGCAGTGACCCACGGTGGCTTCTCTGAAATCTAACTACTGTTTGACTCTGTGACACCCCCTTTTCCATCCCAGACCAATGGTAAAGCATCACAGAGCCCCCCCCCCCCCTTTCTCCTTCCCTCCTTCCCAGACTTTGGTCAATGATCTCCTTGCTTTGTGTAGAAGACATGCACCTTCTTTGCCTTTTCAGGGGATTTATGAGCATGGAGTTAGCTTGCATGGAAAAAAGAAAAGCCCTTCTGAAGACTAGATCTTAGGAGAAGCTGCTTGTTTGGCATTCAAACTCTGGAACATTTTGCCTCTTTCCCACTGCTCCCCAGTGTCTTGGACCCTGCAGGGGGCGCTGGCGGAGGCCAGCTCAGGGGTTCCACAAGGAAAAGGAGAAAATCAGAGGAAGGCTTACTTGATGATGGGGGGTGACTGTCTGCCAGGGTACCGGGACAGTGTGACCTCTCTCCACACTCCCCCATTCTTCCCCAGCCCTGGGCCTCCCTGCTTGGGCCAGTTACTGGCTCCTGTTTACCTGCAACAATAGCTGGTTGTGCCCAAGAATTTGTTAAATTACCGTCTGTCCCCAGCTCGTCTTATCTCTGCCCAGTGGCTCCCACTCCTTGCTTGCAGTAATGAGCAAATGAGGCCAGGCCTCGACTTTGCCTGCTCTGAAAGGATCTTCTTGGCTCAGCCTGAGTGACCCGGGCTGGGAGAGGAGAGACAGTGGCCTATTGTTTTTGGTGATTATCTGCCATCAAACTGCCTGTTCTCCTACCGTCCCCTGTCCTCAGAATGCACCGGTGGCTTCTGCTGCTTTCAGGAAGCTGGGTGCCGGGGCTGGGGCTGGGGGCTGGAGGAGCGCAAGATTGATAAGGGGAGCGGGCTGGATGGTGAGATGGGCATCCTTAGGAGATGGAGACTGGCAACCACAAGGGCTTTGTCTGTGTTTAGCATCTCTGGGCTGGGGAAGGGGGCGGAAAGCAGTCTATTTTGGGTGCTGACTTTCACCTTTTATTTACTTGTTGGGTTTTATTTATGTTGCCAACCGTGAGTCAGAGTGGAGGTGGTGTGTGTTTATGTGTATGTGTGTGTTGGGGATTTGGTGCATGCATGTGGGTCTGGGGGAGTATGGCTTGGGGGTACTGTCTTTCAGTCATGGTCTGTGCATTGAGGTATGTAGGTAGTTGGCTGGGGAGGCTGCATTTGGGAGAAATAAAAGGATGAGAAAGTCCACAGGGGTATGAAACCAGAACTTCAGATGGGCAGTGTGTGGTTTTGATTTTCCCTAGAGATCCCAGAACCTTTGCTTAGAGGAAGGACCAGTGCCCTCGTGTAGGTTTTGAGATCTGTCTCTGGGTAGATTCCAGTAGGGGAGCTGGCAGAATTCTGCTTACTGGTTCATGCCATGCAGGCAGAGGGAAGTTGGGGCCAGTTGTCTAGAATGAGGCCGAGTTTTGAATGGAAGTAACTTTGGGAAAAGATAGATCTTGCCTGTGATTGGCTGGTAACTTCTAAATGATGTCCGTCCATGTGAGCGGCAGGAAATTGGCATGACCAAGCCTCATAGGTCCTGTCTTGGTCACAGAATGTCGTGTTTGGTTTCTTACGGTCTGTCAGCATGGCTTGAGCACCCAGGAATAGTACCCAGGTGCATCCTGATTTCATTCCCTCTCTCGTTCACAGCCAAGGGCAAAGGTGGCCTTCTGGTAATGGCACCTTTGTTTGTGCACTGAAGGGAGGTTCACAGAGGGCCGCTTTTACCCTTTATCTCCTTTGGTCCCCCACCCCCTGCAGCTGCCCTCAGCAGGAGTGGGTGTGAATGTCCCCACTTCGCAGATGAGGGAACTGAGGCAGGTGATGCTTCCCAGATCACAGGCTTGGCCTGCAGCCCAAGGTTTCTAAGTCCGAGTCCGTGCTCTCTTGCAGCGCTAAAGACTGTGGCCCGCCTCACCTGGGGCCTCTCTGCACTATCTGGAGCTGTTGGTGTGCAGCCTCTTGGCGGGCCTGTCAGAGGTGGAGGCAGTGAGGAAAAGGAACTTAGTCCATTCCTGGAGGGTCTGGACTCTCACCCTGTAGTCCTCTTCAGGCGGACAACCTCTGTTTGCAAAGTCAGAATTACATGCATCACGGAGGCAGTAGTAGGTCATGATGCTGACTCTGCTGTGGAGTTGGTTCGCGGAGGCTTCAGTGTGTCTGATGCTCTGTGAGGTAGGACTTGCTTGGCTTGAATTATTATATTTTTTCTGTGAGCTAGACATTGTGTCACATGCTCGGCGTGCATCATCTGAAGTAATCTCCAGGTGACCCTTTGTGATAGGTATTAGTTGTCCATTTAGCAGGTAAGCTTGACCTTGACACTCTGCGAAGTTAAATACAGGGTCATAGGTAGAAAGTGCCACCCGTGGGATTTGAACTCAGCATGCTTTCCTGCCCAAAGCTATTGTGGTTATTGGAAACTAGAGACTGTGTGGCTACCCAAGACTGTATGTGATACCCACGACCCCTTACGTGTCCCCTTACGTGTCTCCTACAGATTGATCCCAAGGTGGCCTTTCCCCGGCGAGCACAGCCTAAGGTAGGTGTGCAGATATGTGTGGATGTGGGAGGGGTCGGCGTGGGGAAAACTCTTTATCCTGGGCCATTCTGGATAATAATTTTCCCCGCATTCACTTCTGTGGCAGATGAGCCTGGAACCTCTGTTTGGAGTGTTTCTGGAAGGTGCTGGGGTGAGGAGATAGGATGCCTGTGTTGTATAGAATGAAGCCACGTGCCTCTTTCCACCTGTGTACTGGGGTGGGCAGCAGACAGGCTGACGCGTGTTGGGAAAGAGGAAGTCATTTTGTTGTCTTGTATTTGAAGCCAATGCAGTTTGGACCCTGGGTGTGGTTCTAGCCTCATAGAAGTCTCTGGACTCTGAGTCTTGGAGGGGTGAACACCGGGTGGGCTTCTCCTAGCCTTGGATGAGAGAGTGTGCGTCTGGCTTCGAGTTGCCCTCCCGTCTCTGCTGGTTTGAGGGTGCTGTGCTTTTGGAGGGGAAGGGAGGAGGACCCTCCAGGTCTGTCACCTGTTGGTTTTAACTTGAGTATCGGGGGCTCTCTTCTAGAGCGAGGGGTGGGCAAAAGGAATTCTGAGCAGTTGAGCAGAAGAGCACTCAAAACCTGTGGTGTGGGACAAGGACCTTAGATTTGATTCCGACGTCTTGGCCATTGACTAGATCTAGGTTTTTAAACCGTTGACTGATGGGGATGGGGAGAAAGGCCAAGTGCAGTACAGGGAACCTGGACATCCTGAGTCTGCTGAGATTGTCCGAGTACTGGATGGTCCTTTCAATTGGACGTTTCATTTCCCCCTTGGTGTCAGCTAAGGTGCTCTGAGATTCTGGACCTTGAATTCCATCAAGGTTGCCAGCTCCTGCTGGGGCAGAGGGAAAGAAACAAGTTGTAGAAGACAGAAAGGGGCATCTCTGGAAAGGGTCCAGTAGAGGGTCTGAAAGCAATTATGGAGCAGGTATTCGAAGGAAGCCACACCAGGGAGTGCACGGTCAGAATTGGGTTAATTCCATTAAGCAGTTTGGTGACAGAAGGTGCCTTAGTGTTAGGATGGGGCCTCGGATTAGCCATGCGCTCCTGGGGTAATTAGGACCATGTGTTCTTCCTAGAACAGGACTGGGGCCACGGGGCTGCCGGAGGTTAGGTTGAGAGGAAGGTTGATGAGGAAAATGTCGATGTTAAGTTTGGTGACACCCTGTAGTGGCTTTGGTGTCTCCCAGGATGACCAGTGTAGTCTTCATGCTAGGCAGTGGGTCTGGACTCTTGGCATACCCCTCTTCCTTGTATAGGTCCTTAGGGAAGGCATTTTCCATACACAGACCCCAGGGAGGGAGGCACACTCAGGCCAGGATGTGGGGTATACAGCTGTTTATGACAGGCCTAGAGGCAGGACTCCAGGGGGGAGCTTGGAAGGGGGCCTTGGAGAAGCTGGGGCCACAGGGAGCTTGTCAGCTGGTATCCTGGCAGGGGGACTCCCCTCCCCCCCATCCCCTGCTGGTGGCAATAGGCCACAGGACTCAGGTGCCCACTTTCTCATTCCTTCCCCGAACAGATGGTCACTCGAACGAAGAAGATCTTTGTGGGGGGGCTGTCGGTGAGCACCACAGTAGAGGACGTAAAACAGTATTTTGAGCAGTTTGGAAAGGTAGGTCTTCACGGGGGTGCTTTGTGGGAGCTGGGAAGGCACCAGGGACTAGATCAGGCCAGGTTGGGGGTGGCGGTCAGGGCATCCCAGGTCCTGCAAAAGGCAGAGGAGGGCCGCAGGTGAGGCCAGACCAAGTCATAGTTTGGGTCCTACCCGTCTATGGGCCGCAGACTCTGGACCTCTCCCGGAGAAGGAGCCGCATGTAGAGGCTCTTTCCTCACCCTTCCTCTGTATTTTTCTCCTGCTTCTCTTCACTCTCCCAAGGGAGGAGGTGCTCCTGTAGCCAGTTCAATCCAGTTCACCCACCCACCTTGGCCTCTGGGAGCTTGCACCTGTCCAGGCCACAGGCAGCTGCACCTTCCGTCCCCCACCCCTTCCTGGGAAGGATGATAAGACGGCAATAAATAAGAATCCTTATTGCATTGGGTACCCTGCTTACCCAGGTGGGGAGCTGGGAATGACTACTGATCCCTTAGGTATTGGAACTGAAGAAAACATCCTAAAGTCTGCCCTGGCTCAGGTAGATACTAGCTCTCTGCTCTTGGGTCTGCTCTTGGGTGGTTGAGATTTCCTTTCTGGACTTTGGAAGAGGTAGGCCATGAAAAGGAGGTGAGGTACCCCTAAGGCAATAAAGGTATATCCCTAGAAGGTTCCATGGGGAAATGTCAGAGTGGTCTGTCTGAAGGCCGCCTGCTTGAGTGTTTCAGGTGGGATAGGACCAAGGTTGGGTCCCTTGCTCTCATCATAGCCCGTGAATTAATTCCCCAGCAGGTCAAGCTGAACCAGGCTTGGGAGATAGACAGTGAGCTGTGACTGGGTGGGGGGTCTGCAGGCCAGAGGATGCTGATGTGTTGGGGCCAGAGGCCTTGGCTCAGGCGCCTCCTTAGGGACCTGGGTCCAAGATGCAGGGCAGGCAGAGCCTGGGCCCCAGAGGGAAGGGCGCTCCTGGGAAGCTGCAGGCCCGGCTCGACTCCGGCGGGGTGTCTTTGTGTCTGAGCACCGAGCATTAGAGCCCGCACTAATCTGATCCAGCAGCTGTGATTGGAGGCCGCCTGCCCCCGGGGCCGGCGTTGCCATGGCAACCGGGCCCCAGGAGAAGCCGTCAGCGGCCGCGTCTTTTGTTCGGGCCTAAATCGGCGTTGGCATGTGAAACCGGCCCGGGGAGGCCAGGGGGAGCTGGAGAATAGGCTGCCAGGGAGCGAGGGGGACAGCCGGGAATGCCAAGGGCCCCGCGGCTGGGGGGCCACCCCTCCCCGCCTGAATCGAGGGGCCGCCACCGAGGGGGGAACAATGGTCAGCCGCCATGGCTGCCACTCAGGCTTAGCCGCCGCCGAACTTGGCGGCTCCCACTGGTCAGCAGGCCTCGGTCGCCTCCCCTCCCCCCTCCGAAGCCCCCCTGCCCCCAGGTTCCCATGGAGACCAAAGCCTATTAAGGACACCGGGCTGGTAGCCTCCCTCCCCTCAGCCAGCAGCCCCAGGAGGGGGGCACCACCGGTGTGGGGGTACCCTGGACCCCCAGCCACTTTCCTCAGGGTGCCTACCCTGGCCTCCTCAATCCCACCGCCTCAATGGGGGTCTGTCCAGCTAAGCCCAGTTTAAAGGACGTTGGAGACCAAGGATACTGAGTTTGGAAGGTTGGGTGGAAGAGGACCGGAAGGACTGGATTTGACCTGAATCAGTTTGTGGGTCAGGCAAGAAACTCAAAGCTGCAGGATTAAGGAGGAAGGGTGTGGCTGTTTTTTTTTTCCTGTTCATTCATTCATCCATTCAAAAAAATAATTAATTGAGCACAAGTCAAGATGCTCGGTAGAATAGTGATGCCGCTTGATGCAGCTGTCCCAGTGGGACCTTGGAGTCATCCTCCTGTGTTGGGACTGTGGGCAAGTCCCTCCATAATCAAGATAATAACAGCTGCTATTTACCGAGTGCACCCCGAACCCCAGCTACTGGAAGTTGAGTATTCTTTGTACTTGTACGTCTAACTCCTCTAAGAAATAGTCTCTGCTAATACCCATTTTACAGACTGAGGGATCAAAGCCATAGAAAGCCAGGGACGCCCAGCCAGCAGGCAGTATCCGGGATGCCAGCTCATGCCTGCTCTGCTGAAGGTTTCTGCTTCCGTCAGACCTTCACGTGTTTCCATTTTCCAGAGCTTGAGCTGGGGGCGAGATGTGCTGAGCCCCAAGGTCGGCTTGACTGCCGGTCTGGGGTTAGACCTACAAACGTGGTCCCCGCCTGGGGAGTGGAGGGGGAAGCTCTCCTTTCGCTACCGCCGACCTGCTCCAGAAACTCCACTGTCTCCTTGTTCAGTGGGGATTTGCTTCCCTCTGGGAAAAACCAGAGGCTTGGTCTAGATTGACCCCTAAGAAGAGCTTCCGGGTTCTCTAAGGAGGCCCACCCTACTTCTGGGTCTGCACTTCCTGCTTTAATGAGGCGTGAGAGGCTTCTTTTAAGACAGATGAAGGGCCTGGAGCCGGTTGAGGGTAGGCTGTGTCTCCTAGTCTCAGGACTTTGCTCTGCCGTTAGGAGTCAGAGGTAGGCCAAGAAGGAGGCCTGCAGTGCCGGCAGAGGGAAGAGAGGTGAGCAGCTATTGTTGGGGTTCCGGAGAGGGTAGCTGATGGTGACCCTCCTCCCCCCTCACCTCTTCCCCTCCCCCAGCCAGTGCAAGGCATGCAGCTCAGGCAGTGAACTCTACTTGCTTTAATTACAGCCTCTAGCTAAAGGAAACCTCAATTAGAGAACAGATCTGTAGCAGAAGGGAGTCTGGCTGCTGGCCTTTCCAAAAAGGGAAGAGGCTTTGGTTTTCCCACCTCATAATCTTGCTCCCCCTTCTTTCTTTCTCTGGTATCTACTTTGTGCCGTTTCCTCCCTCGTTTCGTTCCAGGACTTGCTGTGTGACCTTGGGTAGGCATCTTGGCCTCTCTGAGCCCTTTCCCTTAGCTCTCGGAGGGGGGGGGGTGTGGATGGATGGATGATAGAAGCCAAGTGTCAGGCATACATTTGGAGTCTAATAACTACAAGACTGATCTGTTGAGAATCTGACAGTTGACTCTGTTGTGCTGTGATGTCTAGGATGCTGTCCCCTGGAGATAAAGCCCGGAGGAGACAAGAGGGGTGTAGGTTTGGGGAGCCCCTGGTGTCTGTGGGTCTAACACAGCAGGCTGTGTTTCAGGTGGATGATGCCATGCTGATGTTTGACAAAACCACCAACAGGCACAGAGGTGAGTGTGGCCCCTCCCCCTTCCCAGGCTGGGCTGGGGGTGGGGTGGGGCTGTGGTCAGCCAGGGGGCTGCAGGTCACAGCTGCCCTTTCATGTTGCCTCCTGACATCCTATCCCTGCGGATCCAAGTCCTCTCCAGGGCCTGGCCTCACAGAAGGCTTTTGTCCTTCTCTTTCCTGCACCGGAAACTTTGCCAACTGCAGACACACACCAGGAGCTGAGGACACCCCAACAGTACCGTGTACCCCGCTTTGGCCAGTGTCTGCTCCTTGCCTGGGCTTACCTTGTCCCTGGTAACTAGAGCCAAGGCCATTCTATACTGCCCCTGGGTCAGGTTGACTTTTCAGCCTCAGGCAGTTTGCTCCTCTCCTGCCCCCTACCCTAACTAAGCCAAGCCCAGACCCTTGAGTCCCCTTGGTCCTGAACTGGTTACATCTAGGCCTGTTACATCTGTGTCCTGCCTGTCCTGCCTGGTGATCTCCCAAGAGTCTTGCCTTCTGAGAAATCTCAGCCCAGCCCTTGGGGGAGTCCCTGAAGAGGTGGCGGGGAAGTTTCTCCAGTGGCTTCAGGGCTTTTAGCTTCTTTGGACAGAGTAGTGTGGGCTCTGAGTGTGTCGTGGGTATGGTGAAGGGTATGGTGTGCCTGAGTGTCTGAGAGAGGGTTTGCACGGACGCCTACATGTTCACTGTAGAAAGGTTTGGGTTTATGCGGCTGAGGGAGGATAAAATGGTGTTAGGTATAAGGTCATCCCTGTATTTCTATGGAGTTTTTCATTTTTGGGTTCAAGCAACCTCAGTTTAAAAAGACACCTCCCCCCCCCAAAATGATATCTAAAATGCTGAGAATATAGCTTAGTGCTAACAGATGCAAAATCCTGGTCCCGTCTTCATCACTGAAAACACACACACACACCCCAAGCTCTGTTACGTCTGTGCTGGGCACGGATGTTTTTCTTACCACTGTTCTTTGAACCATAGAGTAATGGAATCCATTGAGAACTTGCATTGTGCTGGGCAGTAGAAGAACCCTAGGTAGGATTGGAAGTTCACTGAGGGGCAAACATGGATTCTAATCAAATGTGCCGTTCTGTATAAAGGACTTGAGCATGGCATAGATTTGGGCTCAGGGCGGGCAGCTGGAACCCTTAGCCCTCTGATTCCAAAGGATGACTGTATTTCCTCCCTCTGTCTGTCTGTCTGTCTGTCTGTCTGTCTGTCTGTCTTTGTCTCTCTCCCTCTCCCTCTCTGTTCGAGACAGGGTTTCTCTGTGTAGCCCTGACTGTTCTGGAACTCCCTTTGTAGACCAGCCTCAAACTCACTGAAATCCGCTACCTCTGCCTCCCAAGTGCTAGGATTGAAGGCATACGCCACCATCACCTGGCAGGATGACTATATTTTCATGGTGGCTCTACCATTTAAAAAAAAAAACACTCATTTTATTTGTGTATATGTGTGTGTGTTGTGTGTCTGTGTAAGTGTGTGCCGTGTGTGTGTGTCCCCTCAGGACCAGCTGGAGTTACAGGCAGTTGTGAGCATCCCGATGGGAGTGTGGGGGGAGTTGAACTCGGCTGCTCTGGATGAGCAGCGAGTGCCCTTAGCTACTGAGCTGTTCCTCCAGGCCCAGTGCTACCCTTTCTAGCTTGGCTGTGTGACCTTGGACAAGTTAGTTCACCTCTCTGAGCCTTGGCTTGTTCATCTGTAATTTGGGCCTTGCAGCCTTGACTCAGCCAGTAGTTGAGGTGCTCTTAGGCTGTGGGCAGAGCCTTTCATTAACTCTCAGACACTTGCCCGCAAGAGACGAGCTGTGGTGTATGTGTGGCATGGGGCTGGGTGTTGACCATGAGCCCTGGTTCTGACCCTGCCCTTGCCGTTAGGGTTCGGGTTTGTCACGTTCGAGAGCGAGGACATCGTAGAGAAAGTGTGCGAGATCCACTTCCATGAAATCAACAACAAAATGGTGAGCTGGGACTAGATGGAGGTGGGGGATCGGGGGTCAGGGGTCGGAGGTTGGAGACGGGGACTCCAGCTCTGGGGCCCTGAAAATGGGCAGGGGTGGGGCTCTCCCGGGAGTCAGCAGAAAATCAGTGTCATGAGGTGGTCCCTCTCAGAGCCCTAGTTTCTATAAGATGGGAATCCAGCTTCATGTGATGACAATGTCTGTAATTGCAACCCCCTGGAGCAGGGTGAGAGAACTGTCACAAGTTCAAGGCCAGCCTGGTCTACATAGCAAGTTTCAGCTAGCCAGAGCTGCACAATAATACACTCTGCCTCAAAATAAATAAATAAGAAAATAAATAAATACATTTAATTAAAACTAAAAGTAAATCTTCGGGGAGTGGTAGCGTACGCCTTTAATCTCAGCACTTGGGAGGCAGAGGCAGGAGGATCTCTGTGAGTTCAAGGCCAGGTTGGTCTACAAGAGCTAGTTCCAGGGCAGGCCTCAAAGCTACAGAGAAATCTTGTCTCCAAAAACCAAAAACCAAAACAAAACTAAAAGTAAGTCAAATAGGAATCACAGTACCTGTTCCCCGTGTGTTTGATGTGAGCATTCAGTGAATGAACTAGTGTATATAAATCCTTTAGACATAGTAAGCACCCCATGATAATGACAACTGAAATAGTGGTAAAGAGGCTTGCCTTAGAAGCGCTGACCGGCCGGCTTCATTGCAGGTGGAATGCAAGAAAGCTCAGCCAAAGGAGGTGATGTCCCCGACAGGCTCAGCCCGGGGCAGGTCTCGAGTCATGCCCTACGGAATGGACGCCTTCATGCTGGGCATCGGCATGCTGGGTACGTGCTGGGCCTGCACTTGTGGCTTCTTCCTGCCTGCCTGGGGCTCTTGGGGGCTGTGTGGGCGTGGCTTCTCCTCTGTGCTCTGCCCTTCTGAGTTAAGGCAAAAGTGCTTCTGATCGCCTGGCAGCCCTGCCCAAGGTGGGCAGTTTGGTGTGGAGCACTGCCCTCTTGTGGTAGTTCCCGTGTAGTCCAACCGCTTCGTATTATTTGATCCTCTGCCCAATTCACCCAGACTCCTACCCATTGGAATATTTGTATCCATCCCGTATTGAGTGCCTATGCGTGCCATTCCCTCTGCCAGGAATTTCAGCAGTGACTTCCCTGAGATTTGTGGTCTGTCAGGGAAAACAAGTAAGTAGGAAGATAGACAAATTTAGGATGAAGTATAGGATACCAGGAGAGTGTGGTCATAGGGAATTGGACCAAGACTCTGGAGAACCAGAAGCTGTGTGAGAGTTACGCTGAGTCTGCAAGGTGGGTGGGTACCAGTTGTGGGAGGTCGAGAAGAGAAAGGGAAGAGTGTACCAGACACAGGGAGCAGCATTCCAAAGGCATGAGGAGACTGCCTCTTCTTACTCAGCTAATTGTTGAAGTGGGTTTCGAGGGGCAGGATCTTCCCTTGTAGGGCTGTGGTTCAAGTGAGAGGTAGGAGTGTCTCCAGAGAGTGACTGGAGGCCTCGGGAGGCTCAAGAAGGCTCCTAAAGTGCCATGGGCATCAGGGAGGCTCCCAGGACCAGGTGATGGAAGTGGCCATGAGCCCTGAAAATCAGACAGGATCACTTGCACTTTGAAGAGCATCCAGGAAGCCTAGCGGTGGTGGTGCACACCTTTAATCCCAGTACTTGGGAGGCAGAGGCGGGCGGATCTCTGAGTTTGAGGCCAGTCTGGTCTACAAAGCAAGTTCTAGGACAGCCAGGGCTACACAGAGAAACCCTGTCTCAAAAAACCAAAAAAGAAAACAAAAGCACCCAAGGGACTAGGGGGATGGCTCAGCGGTTAAAAGCACTGCTGCTCTTCCGGAGGACCCAGGTTCAATTTCTACCCATATGGCAGCTCACAACTGTTTGTGATTCCAGTTCCAGAGGATCCGACTCCCTCTTCTGGCATCCACAACACTGTACACATGTAGTACATGGACACACATGCAAGCCAAATACTCATTCACATAAAAGAAAAATAAAATTTGCATTTTTAAAAATTTTTTTAAAAAAGGTGAATCTCAAGAAAGAAAGGCACCCAGATCTTTTTTTTTTAAGCTTATTAAATTATGAAAGTTTCCATTTCCGCCCCTCCTCCCAACACCCTCCCACTCCCCCTCCCCCCTCCTTCTCCCTCCATCCCTAAGAGCAGTCAGGGCTTCCAGCCCTGTGGGAAGTTCAAGTTCCTCCCCCCTCCCTCCAGGTCCAGGAAGGTGAGTATCCAAACAGACTGGATCCCAAAAATCCAGTATATGCAGAGGAAACAAGTCCCAGTGTCATTGTCAATGGTTTTTCAGAAAGGCTCCGGGCCAGCCACATTCAGAGAATCCGGCCACATTCAGAGAATCTGGTTGGATCACATGCTCGTTCAGTCCCAGTCCAACTGGCCTTGGTGAACTCTCATTAGATCAGTCCCCTTGTATCAGTGGGTGATCGCACCCCTTGCGGTTCTGAGTTTTTTTTCATGTTCTTCCTCCTTCTGCCCCTCATTTGGACCACGGGGGGCTCAGTCCGGAAGGCACCCAGATCTTAAGTGCTATATGTGCTCAGGCCTTAGGAAGCACGTGTCAAGGGCACACACACGGTAAATAGGGGCTGGAGAGCTAGCTCAGCAGTCAAGAGCATTTCCTGCTCTTGTTAGAGATTCCTGGGTTTCATTCTGAGTACCCACAACTCCCTGCACCCCCAGTTCCAGGGGATATTGCCATTTTTCATCCTGGCCAGTAGGTGGCGCACATGTAGCAGGCATACACACAAACACATCAAGTAATAATACAATTAAAATATTAAAAAGAAGAACATGCAGGCAGGAATGGTGAATGCCTATAACCCTGGGCTACTGGAGGCTGTGTGTGTGTGTGTGTGCGTGTGTGTGTGTGTGTGTGTGCGTGCGTGTGTGTGTGTACGCGTGTGTGTGTGCGTGTGTGTGTGTGTGCGTGCGTGTGTGTGTGTGTACGCGTGTGTGTGCATGTGTGTGTGTGTGTGTATGTAGCATTTCCTAAAGAGGCAGAAGCAGGTGGATCTCTGAGTTAGTGGCCAGCCTGGTCTACGTAGTGAAACCCTGATGCAGAAGCATCAACTGGGAAGATGACTGTGGTTAAGAGCACACTGCTCCTACAGAGGACATGAGTTTGGCTCCCTGTACCCCCCCTCCAGCAGCTCCTGGGTCTGGCTCCAGGAGACCTGACCCTTCTTGTAGCCTCTGTGGGCTCCTACACATTCACACAGTATTCACAAAATATAACAATAAATCTTTAAGGGACTGGGCTTGGTGGTGCATGCTTTTAATCCCAGCACTTGGGAGGCAGAGGTAGGTAGATCTGAGCCTCAGGCCAGCCTGGTCTACACAGTGAATTCCAGGACAGCCAGAGTTACATAGCGAGATTCTGTCTCAGAATTAAAAAACAAACAAGCAAAAATAAATACTACTACTACTATGGTAGTAATAAATCTTGAAAAGAAGTGTAACTCTGGCTATTCTGAAACTTGCTCTGTAGACCAGTCTGTGTCTACTCACTGTGTTGATCAAGCTGGTTTTAAACTCACAGAAATTCACCTGCGTCTGTTTCCAAGGGCTTTAGAACACTTAATTCTTAAATGTTATTATTATAGTGAGTGTGTGTGTGTTCAAGCCTGTGAGTGCGTGTGCAGCGTGGCACCCCTGTGGAGGTCAGAGGATATTTTCATTCAGTTCTCGCCTTCCTCCTTCAGGGGGTTCTGGGAACTTAAACTCAAACCATCATGTCTGCTTAGCATGTGCTTTAACCTCTGAGCCATCCTGTGACCCCCAACTTTTTATTTTATGTATCATGATTGTGTGTATGCGAGAGCAGGTGCACACAGGCAACGGGGCACATGTGGGGTCAGAGGACAACTTTGGGGAGTCAGTTCTCCTCTCCACAGTGAACCGGATTGTCAGGGGTAAGGCTGAGTGCTCTTACCCACTGACCTGCCCTTCCTGCCTCACCTATGGTGTGGAGTCAGCATTAGAATTTTATACTGGTGAAATATTTCCATCTAATGTACTATTTTCTACTACTATTAGTTGACCAATTGTTTATTTATTTATTTATTTATTTATTTTTTTCTGTTGCCAGATTGATTGTTTTAGACAGGGTCTCACTTTTTGTAGCCCTGGCTGTCCTGGACCAGGCTGGATTCACAGAAATCCACCTGCCTCTGCCTCAAGGGCTGGAATTAAAGGATTGCGCCACCATGCCTGGCTATATTATATTATATTACATTATATTATATTATTCATTTTTGTTTATTTGAGACAGGGTTTCTCTATATAGCCCTGGTGGTCCTGGGACTCACTCTGTAGACCAGGCTGGCCTCGAATTCACAGAAATCTGCCTGCTTCTGCCTCCGTGGGATTAAAGGCGTGCGCCACCACCTCCAGGCTTTATTTTATTTTATTTAAAATTTCTTGAGATGGACCCATGTTGCCCAGGAGAGTCTAGAACTCACAGAGTAGCCAAGGATGACCTTGAACTCCTGAGGTGACTGGCAGGCGCGTTCTTCCATCAGGTTGTGTCGTGCTGGAGGTGGAGCTCGGGGCTTTGTTTTTGCTCAGCAAACACCGTGCTACGGGCTGTATCCCCAGCCCCAGGATTGTTCTAGCAGCCCTTGGCCCTCCCAGACAGGATCAGGGCTGGAATGAGGTGTTTCATCGTTTTTTGTCTTTTGTCCTCACCCTCATCCTACACTTTGAGAAACGCCTTTGCTATTTGTTTCTTGTTTTTGGCTTAAGTGTTCTTAAGCTACTTTACCCTCATGTCCAACACTAAAATGTAAAAAACAAACAAACAAAAACCCATGAAATGAATAGTTTGACGGGACACTGGCTCAGTGGATCGAGGGTCTGCTGTGCAGTTGTGGTGGCTTGAGTTTATATCCCTAGGACCCTCATGAAAGCCAGTCACAGCCACGTCTGTAACCTCTATGCTGGGGATTTGCTAGGGACCCGGTCTAGGCAATCAGTTAGCTCTAGGCTCGGTGAGAGCCCCTGCCTCAAGATAAAATAAGGCAGAGAGTAAGGGGAAAAGCCAGTCGGCATCAGACCCTGAGAACATGCATATGCACACACCCGTACACCGCTCACACCGCACACGTGAAACTTAAAAGCCAAAACAATAAAAGAAGTGGGGTTGGTGGTGAAGAACCTGGGAGCTAATCAGGTCTGAGTTTGAATTCCGTTGCTCCATTATTACTGAGAGAGGTGTTTTCTTTGGGGTTGTAGCCTATTGGCCCTTACGACATCACGAGATGACCGGTAGAAACTGTAGCCTCTGGGCAGAAAGCTGCGCGTGGGGCGGCCCGGCTGACACTGGCTCGCAGGTCTCATGGGGAACGGCACAGGCAGGGATGACAGAGGCCGCAAAAGCCCTGAGCTGAGCTCTGCAAACTCGAAAAGTCAGTGTGGCTGAACAGGCGGGAAGAAGCCAAGTGTGGAAAGGTGGGAGCTGAAGTGGGAAGGAGTTGGGTAACAGGTTGCATGTTCTTGGTCAGTGTTGCCTCTCTGTGCCTCAGTTTCTATGCCTGTACATGGAGGCTCCTTGCAATCTCCCCTGTTACAGTACTTGCAAGGTTTAATGAGATAATAAAATGTACACCGTGCTTAGCACGAGACTTGGTGCACAGAAGGCTTTTGGGAAACAGGACTGTCTGTGACAAGGTGAAGCCAGCTGTGCCCTAGCTGTGCCCAGCTGTGGGTAAGGCATCTCATGCTGCCCCCTTGTCCCCTCAGGTTACCCAGGTTTCCAAGCCACGACCTACGCCAGCCGGAGTTACACAGGCCTTGCCCCTGGTTACACCTACCAGTTCCCTGGTAAGTCCTGCCGGGTGACCCCCTGCCATTAGCATGTCCCCAGTTCCCAGGCAGTGTTAGCCCTCAGGGTGGTGGTGTCGGGTGCATGGCTGGGGGACTACCTACTGGAGGCTTGGAAAGAAGGGCATGTCTGAGGAAGGAAGTCCTCTACCCTCCTTCTTTAACCCCTCCAGAAGTTGAGAGTTGGGGCACCTTGTGTGGCACTGCATGGTACAGTTCTCACCCAGCCATCCATTCTCTCTGTCTTCTGCCTTTCTCCAATCCTGACCAAAGACAGCACTGGATCTTAGTGGGGGCTTCCCCCAGGGCCAGTTGACTTAAAGGTGCTGTCCGGAGCCTTATGGGGCTCTCACGGCCTGAGAGCCTACAAGCTGAACCTTAAAGCTGAAGTAATGGCTGTCCTCATTTGTAATTCAGCATAAAGAGAACACTAGACCTGTTATTTATACTGAAATTCAACAAAATTCTGGGTTGCCCTGTTATTATTTAATATTGTTTTCCTTTAAGCCTCGAATCATTCCCAGGCCCTTATTTATTTATGTGCGCTGGGAATGGGCTTGGGACCTCATACATGCCAGGCCAGTCTTCTCGGAGAGCCATATCCCTCAATATTAGTCATTTATCTTTGAAACAGAGCCTCCTGTAGCCTAGGCTGCCTCCAATTCAGCATGTAACCATGTACATTCTTCAGTGCTGTGACCACAGGTCAGGCACCCAGCCAACTGAGTCACAGCCCAAGCCCTGCCATTGTTTATCTTTTCTCCCCCAGGACTGGGAAGTGAACCCATGGCTCTCCCACTGAGCTGCGACCCAGTTCATCTGGGTCCTATTTACTGGAGGGGTCCCTAAGCACTTATATCCTCTGCCCTTCGGCAGTTTAACTCGGAGTCCTTAGTACACATGGTCGACCCTCTCAGGAATCCCATTTTATAGACGAAGAAGCCAACTGCCCAGGGAGGGCAGGAGAGCTGCTGCAAAGACACAGCTGGGATGTGGTGTCACCAGGAGCTTCCCCACTGAAGAGCACCTGCTGTTCTAGAGGACACAGGTTCAATTCCTAGCCCCACATGGTGACTTGCAGTTGTAGGGCCCTAAGACCCTGCTCTGAGCTCCAAGGGCACCCGCTCGCTGTGCACGTGGCACGCCTGCATACTGTACGCAAAACACTCCTGCACACAAAGGAAATCCCTTTTGTTTTTTGAGACAGGGTTTCTCTGTGTAGTCCTGGCTGTTCTGGAACTTGCTCTATCGACCAGGCTGGCCTTGAGCTCACGGAGATCCACCTGCCTCTGCCTTCTGAGTGCTGTGATTAGAGACGTGTGCCACCACCGCTGGGCTAATGTAAATAAATCTTAAAGCAGGAGCAGGGCTTGGAGTGCAGCTGAGCAGCAGAGTGCTTGTCAGCTTGGGGAAGTCCTGGGTCCAACTATCAGCACCAGAGATCAAGGATCCTAGTGCTGGCGTTGCCTTGTGCCCAGGTTTGAGCGGCACCTCTGGCTTTGTTCTCTTCCCTTCTTCCTCTCTGTGTCACCGCTCTGCCTCCGCCTCACCTACCGAGACTGTGCACTCTCATTTTCATTGCCAGTTCTTGAGTCCCATGCATGGTCTGTCCCCTCGCCCATGGTCCCTGAGGGTGCATTCCTTCCCCCTGGCCATGCCAGAGGGGCTTCCTTACTTCTTCCTAAGCTGTTTTACGTTTCATTTTAGAATTCCGTGTAGAGCGGACCCCTCTCCCGAGCGCCCCAGTCCTCCCCGAGCTTACAGGTCAGTGGCTCGGGTTTTGTACATCTCATAGGCCACGTGGGGAAAAAGAGAAAGGGAGAGGGACCTTCCCGGGTAAAGCTGAAGGGCCCCTTTCCTCCTGCCCGCCACCCTCATGGCTGTGAGGACATGGCACACTGTACTTGGGCATTGGCCAGTTGGTTCAGCTACATGGCCCTCAAGGGTGGGGCGTGAGGCCAAGCAAAGCAGATGGAGGTAAAGCCACTCATTCATCCATTTGGCAAATATTTATCTAGCGCCTCCCATGCGCCAGGCACCACAGAGGCTCTGGTACCCAGTGGTGAACAGGCTAGGGTCACAAACTTGGAGCACAGTGGGCTATGGGGACTTTGTACACGGAACTGGGCATGCCTGTACTCAGTGCCAGCCCACCTTTGAGGGGCTCCAGATCCAGTACTCACATCTCATCATCTCTCCTGAGAAGCCAGAACCCCCAGCTTTACTCTCCTAAGATTTTTTTCAATCCTTATTCTGTCATGGTAACGCTTCTCAGTTCATCAGGATCTGAGGGTCAAGCGACATGCGTCTGATAACTCCATCTGACTCCAGGGATGTCCATGGGTTACCTCTGGGAGAATGAGGTCAAAGTCTTTGGCCACGAGGGCGAAACAGCTGTGAGGCTGGGGCTAGGCTGAGTGGGGATAGTGCACACATGAGGTGCGCCATGAGGGTTTCTCTGTTCGGCCCGCTTCTCTCCCATCCTCCTGCAGACTCTGCCGCCAGCCTGAGTATATGTGGGCACTGCTTCAGCTCTTCCTGCCAAGGGGTGCTCAAGGGTCTGTCAGAATGGGAGTGGGAGAAGACAGACTCGGGGTAAAGGAAGGGGAGAAGGGGAGGAGAAAATGACCACCACTAACAGAGTGCCCCGGCATGAGGGCTTCCCGTCCCCTCACGTAAAACCTCTGTGTGAGGACCTACTGTGTGCAGCATGCGCCACCAGGCGAGGGGGGGGGCAAGAAGGAGCAAGACTGCCCAGGTTCTGCTCTTACTGATTGTGCAGGCCAGCAAAGAACTAATATTTATTATGCCAAGAATAATTCTTTACACTGTGGATAAGCTCTCAATGAGGTTAAGTACTTAGAGTTTGCTTTGTGAAGGGTTAGAACCAAGACCCCGGTGCCCAGTGAATACTCTGTAAGCCTGAGTCAGGAAATGCCAACGCTGAAGGTATCTTGGCAGGGGAGGGCATGGGTTCTGGCCTCTGTAGCTCTTGGGAATGTGATGTCTAAACTTTTCTCTTGGCTTGGAACAAAGAGATTTGGCTATTGCTTTTATGTGTTCAGTACATATTTATTGTGCTGACCCTGGGCCAGGCACTGGGGGACACACATAAATGAGTAGATAAGGCCCCTGCCTTTCTAAGAGCTGGTATGTTAATAGAGACGGATGGATTAATGAAGTAAGCGAAGTTCCATGGGAAGATAAAGCACACAGCTGTGTGAAATGCGTAGGGTTTCATGCTGGTGGGAGGATACGGGGAAGGGCAGGGGCGAAGTCCCAGTGAGAAGAAGCCAACAGATGCACCTTTGCAGAAAGGTGGACCCAGAACTCAGGAACCACAGCCGTTGGGTTTGAATCCCCTGCACAATGACTTTGTTAAAGATTTTCAGGGGATGGACTGGGGACTGTTTATCTGGTAGACTGCTTGCCTTGGGTGCACAAAGACCCAGGGTCAGTTCCCAGCACCGTGTAGACCAGTAATGATGGCACATGCATGTAACGCATGTAACCCCAGTATGTGGGGGATGGAAGCAGGAGAATCAGGAGTCTGGGACATAACAAGGCAATGTCTGAAAAAACCGAAAAGAAGATGGAAGAAAGGGCAGAGGTCTCTTTTACCTTTTTAGTGCAGACATTTATTAAGTTCCTGTTGTATACAGAGCTGCAGAGGAAAACAGACATAGATGACAAGGGAGGAGAGAGGAAGACAGGAGAGGGGGCTGGGAGACTTGGAGGGGCACTGGTCATTTTTAGCCTGTGGTTAGGGAGGCCCTGAGGAGAGTGGGAGGATGCAGGACACACACAGCAGGACATCGCAGAGCTGGGATCTTAGTGGCCTGAGCCTGTGGGGGGCTCTGTAGCTCACAGTCCTCAGCCAGTCCTCCCTGAAGTGGGCCTGGCTTCTGTGCCCTGGGCCAGTTGGAGACTGGCTGGGAAAAGGACCACAATGTCACAATCACTCTGAGCCAGACGGTCACTGTCCTACCAAGGGTCCTGTGGACAAAGTGCTACTGTGTCCGCCATGGCAGGTCAAGCTACTCGAGTCCATTGTGGAAACTGAGGCTGGGCTGCACCCTCTGACGCATCAGGTCAGGGCACACAGAATGGCTGTTCACAGCGGCTGTCTGCTTTGACCCGGGGGGGACACAATGACCCCCTTCTCCAAGCTGGGGCCAGGTGGGAGAAGCTCTGCCTGATGGTAGGGTCCCCTCTCGTCCCCTCTTCCTTGTGCTCAGTGCCCACACCTTGTCTTCCAGCTATTCCTCTCACTGCTTATGGTCCGATGGCAGCAGCGGCAGCAGCGGCAGCTGTAGTCCGAGGGACAGGTGAGGCCTTCTGGGAAGGGAGCAGTGGGGGGCTGGAGGAGTCCAGAAGAAAGAGGCTCCTGCCCCACCCGTTGACAAAGGGTTCATTTACTGTCACCCAAGTATCGACTGAACTGAGTACGTGCGCCAGCCGAGGGTGGCACTGGCAGTATCCCCCAGAGCGTGCTCACTGCGGGGTGTCGGTGTGCAGAGGAGCATGCCCTGGAGATGGCTGCTGCGGCTCTGGGGGCATCGGGCCCTAGAGGCCTTGCCAGCTGGTGCTTTAGGGAAGGCCAAGAAAAGACTATGGGAGATGGTACAAGAAGGGGTAAGGATTGCTCTAGCGGAGGGAACAGCCAGTTTGCATGGGTCAGTTACAGGAACAGGGAGTGGGGGAAATGGAGCTTCAAGCAACAGTGGGACATAGGCCAACCTTAGTGCACAGGGCTGCAAGATGGAGGAAGACTTGAAGGGGCTCACGGGGAGACAGAACATGGTGGGGGCTGGGGAGGAGGGATTTAGTGGTCTCCAGGGAGGGGCATCTGCAGGCACCGGGCAGGCATGGGAGGAGTTGGAGTGGGTGTGGTGGGATGGCTGTGGGCATCCGGGCTATCACTGTCTTCTTTCTGGGTTGCCAGGCTCTCACCCCTGGACGATGGCTCCCCCTCCAGGTTCTACTCCCAGTCGCACAGGGGGCTTCCTGGGGACCACAAGCCCCGGCCCCATGGCTGAGCTCTACGGGGCGGCCAACCAGGACTCGGGGGTCAGCAGTTACATCAGCGCCGCCAGCCCCGCCCCCAGCACTGGTTTCGGCCACAGTCTTGGGGTGAGTGGCCAGGCCTGATGGCCTCCACCTCACCCCCCCATCCTGGGAGATCTCTGAAATTGGGGGAGGGAGAGGTCTAGTCCATCTTCTGGTACAAAGTGAGGTTGAGGGATGGTGGCAGAAGGAAGGGAAGAAGGACAAGAGGGTGTCCTGTGGCACTGCCAGTGGCTCCAGGATGTTGTGCAAATGAGATACCATCTCCTTTCTGTGTGCTTAGAGTCCGCTCAGGAGTGCCCTAGTTCTAACCAGGGAACTGGCTCTACGAAGGTTCCCAGGCCCTGCCTTGTACATGTACTCAGGGCAACATGCGCACACGCGCCAGCTAGAAGGATCTGTCTTGCCTTAGGGTTCCCACAGGAATGACAGGAGCCTCCAGTTTATCTGAACTTGCCTCAGGATCCTAGGAGTCTAATTCTTGTCTTTTCAGGGTCCCTTGATTGCCACAGCCTTCACCAATGGGTACCACTGAAGCAGGGGAGAGGTGGCAGGAGGTGAGGACATGGAGAGGAGAGGGGGCGCTGGGAAGCTGATCCTTTGTGATGCTGTTGTGAATGCCAGCCTCATTTCCACTTAACAGTGTGCACAGACTACTGGGGGAGACAGACCTGGATGCCAGCAGTGGCCAACAGACAGAAGAGAAGTCACTTAACCCGCTACAGTCTGATGTAAACTAAGTCAGGCATGGTGGCATATGTCTATAATCCCTGCACTTGGGAAGCTGAGACAGGAGGATTGCTTTGAGTTCTAGACTAGCAAGGGCTCCAGAGTGAGACTGTCTCAGGAAGAGCTGGAGAGGTAGTTGAGTTGGTAAAATCCCTCTGAGCAATCATGAAGACCTGAGTTTAGATCCCACATAGACGGAGGAACACAGTGGCACCTGCCTGGGACCCCCAGGGCTGACAGGCAGGCCCGTGAGGTTTGTTAGCTAGCCATTCTAACCAGATGGAGAAGACAGTTGCCATCAATCACTGGCTGCTATGTGCACATACACATGGGTACACTTAATGTCCTCACATATGTTATGCATGCATGCACACTAACAAGTACATTCACCATACAACACATGCAGCTACACAAATAACAAAAATTAGCCCAGCACTGGGAAGACAGAGGTCGGTAGATTATAAGTTCAAAGCCAGTTTCATATGCATAACAAGACCCTATCTCAAGAAACCAAATATTAATTAATATA
Source organism: Myodes glareolus (assembly GCF_982192425.1). NCBI lineage: Eukaryota > Metazoa > Chordata > Mammalia > Rodentia > Cricetidae > Myodes > Myodes glareolus. The sequence goes on from NC_142027.1 coordinate 133,299,774, forward strand.
ACAAATATGAAAATGAAATATAAATTGATCATATTTCATTGACTGACAAAGATTTTCTACAATGGATGACTCCCAACATTGCTCTCTGTCTAAATTGACTTTGAGTTCCCAAGGGACAGTCTTATATGTCAAGGTTTTTAGTTTGTGCTGGGGATTGAAACAGGGCCTATGCATGCCTAGCATGGTTTACACTGAGCTATGGCCCCAGCCCTCTCCAGGTTTTGTTTTGTTTTAAATGTATGTATATTTTGCCTGCATGTTTGTATGCTCATCATGTATGTATGTGGTGCCCACTGAGGCCAAAGAGACCATCGGCCTCTGCACCTAGAGGTGACCGTGAGCTGCCATGTGGGTTCTGAGAGCCAAATCCAGGCCCTCTGCAGCGAGAGCTCTTACCCACTGAGCCATTTCCCAGCACCCCATCCAGGTTTTAAACATTCATATTTTTGACTCAGTAATAACTGCTTCTAGTTTTTTTAAATTTTTTAATTTTTTTAAATTAAAATTTAATTTAATTTTTTAAATTTAGTTTTAATTGCAATTTTAAAAATTGCAAACTAGCTGGCATGGTGTATCATGTTCCAGCACTCAGGAGGCAGAGGCAGAGGCAGGCGAATCTCTGTGAGTTCAAGGCCAGCCTGATCTATACAGCAAGATCCAACCCTGCCAGCGCAACACAGGGAGACCCTACCTCAAAAACCAAACCAAACCAAACCAACCAACTAAACAACCCCCCCACCCAGGGTGTAACTAGACAGAATATGTGCTTATAACAAAATTACACAGCTATTAAAATAGAGTATGGGATTCGCATATATGGTTCCTATGTGTAGTCAGAACACCCAAGAGGCTGGGGGGGGGGGTCAGAGTTGCCAGGTGGTTTTGGTGCACACCTTTAATCCCAGCTCTCTGGAGGCAGAGGTAGGTGGATCTCTGTGAGTTTGAGGTCAGCATGGTCTACAAGAGCTAGTTCCAGGACAGCCAGCGCTACACAGATAAGCCCTGTCTCCAAAAACAGGGGGAGAGAGAGAGAGAGAGAGGGAGAGAGAGAGAGAGAGAGAGAGGGAGAGAGAGAGGGAGAAAAACTGATGGAGGAAGAGCAAGCTTGAGACCAGCCTACAAAAAATAAAATCTTTAAAAAAATGTAAAAATAACGGTGCAGTAGAGATGGCTGTGTATGAGCACGCTACCTTCGCAGAGGGCCTGAGTTCACATCAGGTGTCTCACAGCCTCCTGTGACTCCAGTTCCAGGAGTTCAGATTCAGTGCTCTTCTCTCCACAGGCCCCTGCACTCCTGTGCACATGCACACACAAGTGATTACTCACAGGCTCCTGCACTCCTGTGCACATGCACACACAAGTGATTACTCACAGGCTCCTGCACTCCTGTGCACATGCACACACAAGTGATTACTCACAGGCCCCTGCACTCCTGTGCACATGCACACACAGTGATTGCTCCACAGGCTCCTGCACTCCTGTGCACATGCACACACAAGTGATTAATCACAGGCTCCTGTGCACATGCACACACAAGTGATTAATCACAGGCTCCTATGCACATGCACACACAAGTGATTACTCACAGGCTCCTGTGCACATGCACACACAAGTGATTACTCACAGGCCCCTGCACTCCTGTGCACATGCACACACAAGTGATTACTATTTTAATTTTTGAGACAGTCGTACATGGAGTTGTGACTGGCCTAACACGTGCTGACCTCAAATCAGAGATTTGCCTACCTCTGCCTAAAGGGCATGTACCACCCACTGCGCCCTGCAGTAAACATAGTTAAAAACATAATAATAAAATAAATCTTTAAAAATGTAAGAATAAAACAAACTAGATACTTCCAAATAGTTTACAGGGTGCTGTTTTCAGTGGGGTTCAGGTAAGCTTCCCAGGGAGCATGACAAAGCCTAGCCATGTAACGGGAAGTGCAAAGTCTGAACAAGAGTCTGGGCAGAGACTAGACAGGGGGCCTGCATGCCTATCCTGTGGGCCCTGGAGAGAGTCCACGGGGGCGCAGTGCCTTGTATTGTGCTGTTATCTTTCAGCGCCCCAGCCTGCAGCTGACTGAGGACCAGAGTGAGCCAGCAAGGGGATGGGGACACCTCAGCCGCAGCAGCCCAGCCCCTCCGCTGCAACTCGGACCGCTACTGCCTGTCCCCCAGCCCCTGGGCCCAGCCCCTGCCCTGCTGTCCCCACCAGTCTGGCTCCCCTACTAACCTTCCCTTTTCTGACCTCGCCCCTCCCCAACCTGCCTTTCTTCCTGTTCGCTTTTATTTATTTTGGATTAGCCAGTTGCCCATCCCCCCAGATTTCCCCTCTCGGGTCTGCCCCATCCTTCTCTGCTGCCCCCTTTAGGACACCCCCGAAGGCTTTGTGTTTGTGCATAGCTAGCGTGAGGGCAGAGGGTGCCTGCCACAGGCCGCAGCCCCGACCCTTGTTTTTTATTCTGGCTTTTCCCTTTTTTGCTCTTTACTTTTTTTTGTTTTGTTTTGTTTTTAAAGAAACTGTTTTTAAACTATTTCTAGGTTTGTGAATGTGAAGCCCCAGGCCGCAGGGAGCAAGGGGCCAGGTGCCCCCCCCCCCACCAGCTGAGAACAAAGTGTCTATGGGTGTGGGCTCCTGGCCACCTCCCTCCAGCCCCGGAGAGGAGGGTAGAGGGCAGGGCGGCGGGTAGGCCAGGCCGAGCCCCTGGGACCATCCCGTCCTGTATCATATGTAAATACTGTGAGGTGAAACCCTAGCCCCACCCCTCTCTAAGACCCCTTGGGGTGTGGGCATTGCCTGACCCCACAGGGCAAAGGCCTCCCCTTGTCCCTTGTCTCTGTCCCCTCCTCAGACTTACTGTAAGCTTGCAGACCTCAGCTCTGGCCATAGCAGACCCACGCTCTCAGGCCTCCTGGGTTCAGGGCCTTGGGCCTACTCTCCCCAAAAACCCAGTGTGGGGGTGAGGGGCCAGGGAAGAGGAGGGCTTGCCTAGAGCCACTGCTGGGAAGGAATTAGCTCTCCAAAGGTCTCTCCTGGCCACTGCTTAGGTGGGACTTCATGGTTTCTGCTCTGAGCTCCCCACCGTGGGTGGACATCAGGGGCACTTCAGTAAGAAGATGCCAGGGAAAGCAAAGGGCTTCTCAGGGAACCCCCACATTCTCACTGAAGTTTCCCATCAGGATAGTCCCACAACCAGCGCCCTTGGTAGCCCTTACCCTGGAGCCCCTTTCAGAGGATGTGAAGTGAGACCTGGCTGGTGTGGCAGGGCTGAGGCCTACCTGCGTCATCCCCTCTCTGTGTCCTTTCCCACCCATGTCTGAGGCTGGGGGCTTAAGCTCCCTTCCCCAGCAGAGCCCTGAACCCTCAAAGCCCCCTTTGGAGAGTTAACTGTCCATGTGAGGCGCTCACTCAACCTATTAGCCCTGAGAACTCAAAGCAATAATCTTTGTCACCAAGATGCGCGGCTGTTTTCGGTGTTTTTTTTTGATTGTTTTTTGTTTTGTTAAATATTTCCTAATAAAAGAGAAGCTGCATTTTATTGGTTTTTCTTTTCAATTTTCTACGCATCTGAGCTGAGCCCCAGGAGACTTAGCTTCCTTTTTTTCCTCATCCCTGGACCCATTCACCCCACTGGACCTAACCGTGGGTTCAGGGACCTGGAATTCCATTTTCTGATTTGTTTGAGTTTTTTTTTTTTTTTTTTTTTAAAGATGTTACATGGTGTTTTTGAAGCCAGCAAGTTCCACCCTCGGTGTCTCTCCACATCTGTAACTTCTTTTTCCAGGTCTTATTTTGTTTTAAATTCCTAATAAATTATTTGAAAACGGTGCTGAGCTTGAGTCTCCATGTGTGTCCAATTTGTGGTGCCCCAGGGAGGTGCAAGGTGCATTAGAACTGTACCCCTCCTCCAGGTCAAACTGATGTGTAATAGGACAGTGGAAGCCAAGTGTAGCTCGTGAAGAATGCTTGCCCAGCATGCACAAGGCCCCAGACTCAGCCCCCAGGACTGTAAGAAAGAAGATAGAATGACAGGAGAAAAAGTGTACCTTTTATATATAAAAGTATATATAAACTTTAAATAGTGCGAGTGTTTTCATTACAATGACTCAGGAGCTGGTGCGTGGCCTGGAGTGTAAAGGTGTTTGCCCCTCAAGTCTGTTAGCCTAACTGATCCCTGAGTCCCACAGGTGGGAGACGAGATTTGACTCCCAAAACGACTCTGGCCTTGACACCCATGCTCTCTTCCTGTGCGTACGTGGGTGCATACACACACAAATAATAAAGTAATAAGAAAAAAAAAGCTCTATGACTCATAAGTGTGGTGTGTGCCTGTAATTCCAGCAATCAGGAGGCTGAAGCAAAAGAATCTTCCATTCCAACCTAGCATGGCTCCATGGTGAGACCCTGTCTCAAACCAAGAGCACAGAGCCAGCCGTAGTTCATTACCACAGTTCAGTGCTCAGGAGCCTGAAGCAGAGGGTCCCTGCAAATTCAAGGTGGGTCTGCTCTACACAGTGAGTTCCAAGCCAGCAGGTCCTGCTCACCTCCCACCCCAAAGAAAGAGAAGCCCCAAATATAAAGCCTCATCGGGGTGTTGAGAGGCAGATAGGCCGAACTCTGCGAGTTCAAGGCTCATTTAAAGATCTTCAAAGGTTTAGGTTTGTTCTTGTGTTGCACTTCCACCATGGTTTATGGTGGCTGAACTCACGTCATGAGGTTTATATGTCAAGTGCTTCTACTCCATAAATCCCCTCATCTGCCCATACTAAAGCTTTAAAACATTAAATGACTCAAGTGGCCAGTGGGTGAAGGGTACTTCTTGCACAAGTGTGGAGACCTGAGTTGGGTCCCTAGGCCCCATGTAAGGTGGAAGGAGAGAACTAGTTCCAGAGTTGTCCTTAGACCTTCGAAAGTTTTCCATGACAACACGCACGCACGCACGCGCACACACACACACACACACACACGCACGCACGCACGCACACACACACACTCTTAACTTCCTTACTGTTGTGTGCTATCCTGTTCCTGAGAATGGGATGTTCCACTTGAAGAATCTCAATCAAATATGTTGAAATAAAGGACAGTAATGGGGTTGGTGATAGAACGCAGTGGCAGAAAACTCAACTAGCATGTGGAGTCTGGGGCTCACTTCCCAGGTTAACAACAACAGCAAAAACAACCCTCCAGAATGCAATAGTAGTTACCTTACAACTAGTTGGGAGGGGATGAAGTGTTGTTCAGTGGGTTCACATTTCAGAAGTGCAGAATGAAAAATTTAACAATGTGAACACTTTTTTTCCCCCGACAGGATTTCTCTGTGTATCTCTGACTGACCTGGAACTCACTCTGTAGACCAGGCTGGCTTCAAACTCAGAGATCCACCTGCTTCTGCCTCCTTGAGTGCTGGGATTAAAGGTGTGTGCCACCACCACCCAGCATGAATACTCTTAATCCCATTGAACCATCAACCTAAAAACAATGAAGATGGTTGTTTAAAATAAAAAGGTCCTTGTGACGAGACTGAAGAGATGACTCGGGTTAAAAGCATTGTTCCTCTTGGAGAGAACTTGGGTTCAGTTCCCAGCAGTCACATGGAGGCTAAAAATGTTGCCTGTAAACATCCTCTTCTGGACTCCATGGGCACAGCACACACATGGTGCAATGACCCCCACACATAAAATAAACCTTAGCCAGGTGTGCCAACACTCAGGGGGCAGAGATAAGTAGATCTGTGTGAGTTCAAGGCGTATCAGAATTCCAGGACAGTCAGAGCTACATAGTGAGACCCTGTCTCAACAACAACAACAACAACAACAAAATTTTTCAAAATAAAAATAATAAAATAATGCTGGTTTGAATAAGAATGGCTCATATATTTGAATGCTTAGTGTGGGATTACTTTATAAGCGTTCTATAAGGGAGTGGCACTATTTAAAAGGGTTAGGAGGTGTGGCCTTGCTGGAGGAAGTGTGTCATTCCAGGTGGGGCTTTGAGGAATCAAAAGCCCAAGCTAGGTCCAGTGTCTCTCTCTTCCTGCTGCCCGTGGATCCAGACGTAGAACTCTGAGCTCCTCCAGCACTATGTCTGCCTACGTGCCAAGCCGCTGTTCTCCCACTGGGGTGATAATAGACTCAAGCTCTGAACTGTAAGCAGCCCCACTTGAGTGCTTTCCTTTAGAAGACTTGCTGTGGTTATGGTGTCTCTTCACAGCCACAGGACACTGACCAGTAATCAATAAAGGGCTGAAGAGATGGCCTGGTGGTTAAGAGCAATGGCTGCTCTTCCAGAGGACTCGGGTTTAGTTCCCAGCGCCCACACTGAGCAACTCACAACCTCCTCTTGCTCCAGTTCTCTAGGGCATCTGACACCTCTGCAGACCTCCATGGGCTCCTGCGTGCCCCTGATGCCCACACAGACAAGCAGGTTCACATGTGCATATGAAGAAAAGCTCTACACTTCTAACACACATGCGTGAGAGAGGTGGGGCTGGCAAGAAGGCTCAGAGGGTAACCGCGTGTGCCCTGCAAGCCCGACACGTTTGACGTAGGCAGAGGAGGTGGCAAGGATCTGTAATCTCAGCACGCCTGCCTTGAGATGAGTGGCAGAGATAGGGGGATCACAAGAGTAGCAGAAACAGCAAGCGATCCTGCCTCAAATCGAGGTGGAACCAACTTCAGAAGCTGTTTTCGGACCTCCCCATGTGTGCTGTGGCATGCATGCATGCATGCTCCTTCCCTTCCTTCTTCTCTCTGTCTCTCTCTGTGTGTGTCCTGTTCTCTGTCTCTATGTGTTTGTGTGTGTGTGTATCTGTTTCTCTTTCTTTCTTCTGTTTCTGTCTCTCTGTGCCCATTTCTCTCTTTCTCTCTGCCTTTGTTTTCTCTCCCTGTCTCTTTCTGTGTCTCTATTTCTTTGTCTGTCTCTCTGTGTGCATCTCTCTCTGTCTATTTCTCTCCCTTTCCCCCATACTCCCCAATAATAGATTAAGTAAAATAAAATGAAATGGCTGGAGATGTCGCTCAGTTGGAAGAGTGTTTGTCCAGCGGGCATCCCATAACTGGGTGTAGTGGCAAATGCCTATTAATCTAGAACTTGAGAGGTAGAATCAGGAAGATCAAAAGTTATAGGTCTTTCTTGGCTACATGTCAAGTTTAAGGCCACTCTGAGATACATGAGACGCTGTAGGCAGAGATTGCTCTTTTGTTTCCCAGCTGCTCAGACCTGAATAATCACACAGAAACTTTATTAATTGTAACACTGTTTGACCTATTAGCTGAGGTTTCTTATTAACTAGCTCTTATATCTTAAATTAACTGGTTTCTATTAATCTGTGGATTGCCATGAGGCTGTGGCTTACTGGTAAAAGTTCCGACTGTGTCTGGCTCCTTTGGCAGTTACATGGCATCTCCTTGACTCTGCTTACTTTTTTCTTCCTTCCTTCCTTCCTTCTTTCTTTCTTTCTTTCCTTTTTTTTTGTTTTTAAGACAGGGTTTCTCTGTAGCTTTGAAGCCTGTTGAACTAGCTCTGTAGATCAGGCTGGCTTTGAACTCACAGAGATCCGCCTGCCTCCGCCTCCTGAGTGCTGGGATTAAAGGCATGCTCCACCACAGCTCAGCTTCACCTACTGTCTTTCTATATGTCTGTTTGGATTTCCCACCTGGCTTTACTCTGCTAAGCCATTGGCTGGAACAGCTTTATTCATTAATCAACACATATACATAAGGACTTCCCACATCATTTTCCCTTTTCTGTCTAATTAAAAAAAGAAAGCTTTAATGTTAATGTAATAAAATTACATATACAAAACAGTTGTAAAGAATTATAGATACAATATTTAGTCCATTTACACTTGGTAAATTAAGGAAAATACCTAGCATCTATCCTATCTTTGTGAGTCTAAAGTTTTATATCTAATTTATCTTTTATCATAAATAAGGAGTTGTCTCCAACTCTTCAAAGACCTCAGAAGGATATAATATTACCTAAGTAATTAGGAAGTGCATTGTAAGCAACTTCCAAAACTTTAGAATTGACAGAGACATCTTACTGCCAAGACAGTCACCCAAAGTTCTACTGTAATGTTAGGGCCTCCATCTTCAACGTACAGGCCCATATATCCAGTATACTTTTCCATGAAGCAGAAAATTTGAAAGACTGTTTTGCCTCTATTGGCAGTTTGTCAGTCACTTTCTTTTGTATCCTTCATAATGTCTGGCAGATTCTTTCATGAAGCAGAAACCCCAAAGAACTGTCTCACCTTCAGGCAAGTTCAATAGTCATCTTTTCGGTGGGTCCTGCCTGTCCAGTTCATACAGCATACCATTAAGCAGTCCAGGCAAGAGCAGGTTTTTGCCCAAATGGCTAAAAAACTCCGTAAGGGGCCTCTTTTATGCCCATCATCCTCTTGAAGTAGATTGGTGCTGCCAGAAGCAGACATGTCTCACTGTTGAGAAAAGTCTAAGTAGGCCTTTGAAATTTTGTAGATTATCTAACTGGAATATATCTCTGTGTATCTAGCATATAATTAATACTAACTAATATAACTAAAAGTTTGATTATTATAGATAACTATATATTAACCTGTATTTCTTAATTATACATTACATTTTTAAATGAGCTGCATAAACACAATACCTTAAACAAGAGTAGAAATATATATATATATGTATACATACATACACAGTGTAACAAAAATTGACCTTAAATTTGTATCAATAGACCAAGGTCCATACCAATTCAAATTGTTCATCTTTATATCACATCTCCCTTTAAATGAAAACGAACACTTATAAACAACCATTTTGGGAATTTGGGCATTGTTTTCTCCAAACTGTTTCCTGCTATTTGTTGGGCAAAGTATTTTTAGGGTTCATGGAGACCTTTCAGGGTGGTCTTCTTCTATCAAACCACATTAGTCTTGAAGGAACCCACAGGTTCTAATCTTCTGTGGAAACCAAAGCAGAACCTCTTCTCCAAAGCAACAAATCCTTAGACCCAAATTTTGAAGTCAAGATACCTTTCTGTTGGTTTAACTTAACAGCCCCCAGAATCAAATAGCTCTCTGCAGAAAAAAAAGTCAGGTCTGGAGAGGTGGCTCAGAGGTTAAGAGCACTGGCTGCTCTCCCAGAGGTTGAGGAGGCTGTTTTTTTTTTTTTAAAGAAGCTGTGCAATTTCTTGCTGCTAACACTGAGTCAGGAAGATTTCTCTTAAAGGAGCCATGCCTCTGCTCACCTCCAGCAAATAGCCTATCTGAAAAAAATAAGCCGTGTTTAACTCTGTTCTTTTGTGTCTAGAATTCTTTCCCAAGCCTTCTCAGTTTTTATGTGGCTATAGCTGCCCCACTTTAGCATGCCGTTTTGCAGGCAGAGATTGCTTTTTTGTTTCCCGGCTGTTCAGACCCAAATAATCACACAGAAATTATATTAATTGCAACCTTGCTTGGCCTATTAGCTCAGGCTTCTTATCAACTAACTCTTATATCTTAAATTAACCCATTTCTATTAATCTGTGTATCGCCACAAGACTGTGGCTTACTAGTAAAGGTTCTGGCTGTGTCTGTCTCCTTTGGCAGCTACCTGGCATCTCCTTGACTCTGCTTACTCTTTTTCTATATCTCTGTTTGGATTTCACACCTGGCTTAACTGAAACAGCTTTGTTCATTAACCAATAAAAGCAACACATATACATAAGGACTTGTCACATCAAGACCCTGACTAAAAATAAAAAAATAAAATAAAAATTTAGTATATAGGAAAATGAAGACGAAAAAGGGGAAGGGAGAAGATTGGGAAATGTTGGCAAAAACTGGAGCTGAGTTTTGTTACATGGGTTTATTTTTCTGTCTTCTCTACTTCTATGTATATATATTTTTTACTAAAAGTTCACTAATATACATCAAAAATTAAAGAAAAATAGATAGCTTATAGAAGTTATGTTTTGTTTTGGAGATGCAGGTAGCTCTGTTGCTGGGCTGTAGTTCTGGATTTGCTTGGTCTTGCCTCAGCTTCCCATGTAGCTGGGACCACAGGCATGTGCCATCACCATTCTTCACACACACACACACACACACACACACACACACACACACAAGCACATACACACATGGGGATACACATGTGTGCATGTGAGTGTATGATTGCTATTTCCGTTTTTGTGTGACTGTGTGTTTACTCTCTCTGTGTGGATATACATGTTCTCATGTGAGTGGGCACATACATGTGCGCAGTTGCTTGTGAAAGCCTGAGGTTGGCATGCAGATTTCCCCCATCTCTGTCCACTTTATTCATTTATTCAGGGTCTCTCAATTGAGCCCAGAGCGCACTGATACAGGCCAGGTTGCTGTGTGTGTGTGTGTGTGTGTGTGTACACGTGAGTCCTTTTTCTCCAACTCTCTGTGAACTGGGATTACAAGAGAGCTGTCATGCTAACAGCATTGAGTGAGTTCTGGGGTTTGAGCTCTGGTCCTCATGCTTGCATGGAAGCACTTTATCTGTGGAGTCACCTTCCCAGCCCTCCCCTCCCTTTTCCTCATTCTTTTCTTGCTTTTATTTTTTTATGCATAGGTGTTTTGTATGTGAGCTGTGTGCATTGCATGCCTGCTGCCTGCTGAGGCCAGAAGAGGCCATGTGGGTATTGGGAATCGAACCTAGTCCTCTGGAAAAACAGACAGTGCTTTTAACGTCTGGGCCATCTCTCCAGTCTCTGCCCACCACCTTGTTTTTGGACATGGTCTCACTCTGTAACCCCCAGGTCAGCTTGGAACTCACAAGTGTCCTGCTCCAGCTTCCCAAGTGCTGGGATTTCAGGCATGCAACACAGCCAATCCTCTTCTTCCATCTCCTCTTCTTCCAGGCAGTGTGATTTGGAACAAATTATCTAACCTCTCGGAGTCCACTTCATCACCTGTCAGTTGAGGAAGATGACTTCGGGAGACCCGTGGCTGGGCTTCTTGGGCAGAATTCATCGCTTCTGTGCCAGGCCTACATGAGGACTCAGCGATGGCAGCACACAGCTGTTTTCATCCTTTGAGGGCCCAGCAGATGTGGCCTTGACCTTGCTGGAGCGTGGCTGTGCCAGCACCTACCTGAAGGGGTCAAGAAGCTATCGAGGGCTGTTCTTTCCACTAGAGATTGTGGTTTGTTTCCCAGGCTGGGAGAGGGGGTACTTCTTACACCTGTGCATGGGTTTTGGCCAGCAGAAATCAAGGCACCAAGCATGTAAAGGCCTGGGGAGGTCTTCAGTGACTCTGGACCAGAGTTGCCGCTTAGCATGGCCTTTCTGTGCGGCACACCTGTTAGGCCATCTCTCCACTTCGCACTCCGGGTTCTCTGCCAGAGCCCCAGCACAGGAGAATTTGTCTAGACTGTCCTGGGGGAATCTGTAGCACTCACTGCCATAGGCCACTGATGGGTGTCACTGATCTCTCAGCCTCCAAAGCACCCTCTGGAAAATGGAGGGTTTGTTGTGTGTGGTCTGGGGACAGAACCCAGGTCCTTACACACTAGCGAAGCGATCTACCATTGAATTACATTCCCAGCTGGTTTTGGTTTTGGAGGGCGGTTGGTTTTTTGAGACAGGATCTATTTGTGTAGCCCTGGCTACCCTGGAATTCACTCTGTAGACCATGCTGGGCTTGAACTCAAGGTATTTACCTGCCTTTGTCTCCCAAGTGCTGGGAAAAAAGGGGTGCACCACCACCGCCCGATTACACTCCCAGTTTTTAAATGGAGTTTGTAGGCTAGTAAGATGACTCAGCCAGTGCAGGTAAGGGTGCTCGCAGCCTGATGGCCTGAGTTCAATTCCTGGAACCCACTTAAAGGTGGAAGGATAGAACTGACATCACAGAGTTGTCCTCTGACCTCTACATGTGTGCACATGCATGCTCTCATGCGTGGGAACACACACACACACACACACACATACATCCTAATTAATTAAAGATCGAATTTGCAACTGGATCTACATCATAGGCTGTGTCAGGTCTTGGGACCGACTTAGCAAGTAGTTTATCCAGGTAACACGGAGGATTGTTGGGTCCAGTATCACACGTCACTGTTAGCATCCCTCAGACCCAATCCCCAGGAGCAATGTCTATATCTCCTTATGACCTCAAAACTTCCACAGGAGAGGGACTGGGCACGTTGCCAGTCACTGCACTGGAGCTGGTGTGAGGGGTTGAGCCAGCCCTTTATCTGCGCCTCTGCGACAGCACTGATTCAGGCTCTGCCACCATCTACAGCAGCTCTGCCGGTCAGGACTGTCTGTGAGGGTGGACATAGTCTACTTCTGTGCTACACACAGAGTAGTCACAGACCCCGCCTGCTGACTGCACCCTGACAGAGCACAGTTAAAGGAGCAAGAGTGGTTCTTTAGCCCAGGTTATCCCAGGACTCTCACTCAGTTCTCCTGCCTCAACCTCCTGAGTGTTAGGATTATAGTCACATGCTACTATGCTTGCTTTATTTTCTTGTGTTTGTCTTTGTCTTCCGTGTGTGTGTGTGTGTGTGTGTGTGTGTGTGTGTGTGTGTGTGTGTGTGTATGCTGATAGGAGCTCATCTCAGGGCCTCACACGAGCTAGGCAAACAGTAAGCATTCTAGCACTGAGCTGTACTACAAGCCCTGGTGCGTCTTCAAGAGCTGGGATCACAAGTGGGCAGAGGTTAGACGTGAGATTATCGCTCACTTTGGTGAGGAACCGTTGATTCTGCAATGGCTCACACAGAGGCTCTCAGTCCAGGTGCAGGAGGGTAGTGCAGTGGGAAGCTGCAGGTGTAGGCTTACACTAGAATGTGACCATTTCTGGCTGTACCTCTCAGCCTGCTTCCTCACCTATAAAATGGCCAAGATGCCCCTCTCTCCCGCCAAAGTGATCCAAATTCAATATCCAAAGAAAATAGCGGTGTGCTGAAATGGCGCTTCCTCCCACATCCACAGATTCGGTGAGTCCATAGCCCTAGCACAACCCCTGAGCAGCCTGGGTCCGGGATTCAGAGCCAGGGAAAGAAACACACCCTGAAAAAACGGACCAGAGCTAAGAGAAGAGACATTTTGTCCCCAAACCTAGAGCTGGAGAATGAAACCATGAAACTAGGACCGAAAGGACACGCTAAGTCCCTAGTTTCAGAACTATTATTTCAAAGATATTCGCCTTTGCCCCAAAATGAGGATTACAAAAGGTAGAAAGAACCAGAGAAAGAAACACAGTTTGACCCCAGAAACGGAGCCATCTCTGCCCCAACTTGTAACCAGCCAATCCCTGAGCAGGGAAATCGAACCAATCAGAGCCTCAGGTAGTCACTGGCAGTTGGGTAGTCCTCTCAGGCCTGGAAAGCCCTTACATCATAGGAGGGCAGCCAGTTCCAAGCCTGGAAGTCTGGAATTCTCCCTCATGCTACTAAGGGACAGTCAATTACAAGGCCTGAGACTTGGAATTCCCGAGCCTCTGCCCCTATATAAACCCTCGCGTTTTACCGCTCTGAGTTTCCTTTGTGTTGTTTCAGTTGCCGGTGCTGCTGTCGTTGCTACCATTTCAGCCGGATGGAGGCACCCAAGTTAACCTGGGAATAAAGTCTTTGTTTTAACATTAGAGTCCGGAATTTAGGCGCAACACTTCATCAGTGCCCCTCAGAACTAGCGAGGCCACAGCAAGAGAAGACTGGAAACTGCCCCTTGGGGACACCAAGGACACAGGATTGTCCAGGATGGGGCACACATTCAGAACTAGCTGTGGAGGCATGGTGGTCCATATCTGTAGTCCCATCGTTCAGGAGGCAGAGGAAGAAGGAACGCTGCAAGTCAGGGGTCAGCCTGGCCTGGTCTACATAGGGGGCACATATCTATAATTACTTAGTAGGCTGTGGCAGGAGGGTTAGGAATTTAAAGCCAGCCTTGGCTACATAGAAGACCTTATCTCACCCCCCCCAAAAAAAACCGCACCAAAATCAGTGTTATGGATTATTTGTTTAGCTAGGAGTAGATGTGTTACATTGTGTTACAATGTTCCATTGTTAACTATGCAAAAATGTGTTTCACTTGCATTAATTAAATAAAATTAACCAGGCTCAGAGAGGTGGGGTTAGCAACTGGTTGACTGGAAGTAGCAGGGAAGAGCTTAGTGTGGCTTTTTTAGTTGGGGGCATTGTGGAAGGGAGTGGATTCCAGGATGCCAGCAAAGAAAAAGTCAGTTGCTACTCTAACTCTCCGAGCTCGCAGATTTTTCACCCTAGCCTTTGAATCTCAAGTTTTATTAGAATGGTAGAGATTTAGTTAGAACTACCTTTAGTGAAAGCAACAGAGCCATCATCTGGGGAAACAGAATTCCCCCCAGGCTACGGCCTTAGCGGTTAGTAGTTTAAAGCGCAGACACTGAAATGAAGCTTCCATGTATCTAAGAAAAAGCTGAACATGGGACACAGAGACAAACAGATCCCCGAAGATTTCCAGTCAGCCAGTCTAGCTGAATTGATGAGCTCATGGCCCAAAACAATAAGGTACATGACAGGAAGAAACTCTGGTATCCACATGCGCGAACATACATGTGCATGCACATGCATACACTTTCTATCACACACGCATGTGCACACGCCAGACACAAAATACACACAGGTAGGTGTGGTAGTACATGCCTGCAATCCCAGCAAATTGGAGGTGGACGGAGAAGGATTGGGACTTTGAAGCCAGTCGGACTACACAGTGACCCTGTCTCAAAAAAACCAAAAACAGAGTCTGGAGAAGTAGCTCATTCAAGTGATTGACTAGCATGTACAAAGTCCTGAGTTCCATCCCTAGCACCCCATAAACTGGACATGGTGGCACATGCCTACAATCTCAGCATCTCAGAGGTGGAGGCAGGAGGTCAAGAGTCCAAGGTTAGCTGAGCATGGTAGTGCATGCTTTTAATCCCAGCACTTGGGAGGTAGAGGCAGGTGAATCTCTGTGAGTTTGAGACCAACCTGGTCTACACAGTGTGTTCCAGGCATCCAGAACTACATTGTGAGACCCTGTCTCCAAATAAACAAACAAACAATAAATAAAAAGTGGACCTGGAGAGGGAGAGACTAGAGAGATGACTCAGTGAGGAGAACTGACTGCTTTTCCAGAGGATCAGGTTCAATTCCCAGCACTCACATGGCTGCTCACAGCTCTCAGTAACTCCAGTTTCAGGGCACCAATGCCCTCTTAAGGGCTCTCTGGGCACACACACCGTGCACAGGCATACACGCAGACAAAACACTCATATGCATAAAAATTGATAACAAAATAAATTCTAAAAAGGAAACATCAATGAACTTGCATGTCAGCTTGTTAATATATTAATGTTTCACTAATTATAGAATGTATACCATACTAATGTGAGATGTTGATAACAAGAGGAACTGCCAAGCGAGGGAGGTATGTAGAAATCTCTGCTCAATAGGAATAATCAGATGAGGTAACAAATAAATATAAAACAACAAGGCTGGAGAGATGGTTCAGAGGTTGAGGACACTTGCTACTCCTGTAGAGGACCTGGATTTGGCTCCTGGCAGACACCTGGCACCTTAGAATCATCTGTAACTCGAGTTCCAGGGGCCCAACACCTGACCAAAATAGGTCTGAAAAATTTGGGACAAGGGACACTGGAACGTGTAAGAAGTGACATCACTGGGGAATTCTGTCCTTCAGGCATGACAGAACCCTCACCATTGTGGATGTAGAGCAGCCGTGGTGACCTATACTCACGAGAACTCCCTAAGGTCAGGCCTGGGTGGTGTGAGGAGGGTCACTAGACCTCACCAGTCATTCCAGCCTTTCGCTCCTCCATCTGGCTCCCAGATGCATGTAAACCTGTTGGCTGCATGTGGTCTTTGGAGGTCCCAGGAGGGGAAAGGGACTCCATCTATGAAGCTTTTGGAGATGACCATCAGTGCTGAGGTGGGAGTTTTTGGTGATTCAGCTGTTTTGGAGGTCACCCAAGTTCCTGTAAGTGAGCTCTGTGAGCTCATTGGTGCACCAAGTTAACCTCAGGTGGACTCACTCCTATGGTCTGCTGTTACTACGTCATATAAAGTAAACATATTTGCTCGTATCTCTCCAAGAAAATTGTTCAATATTTATAATCGATTAACTGTGCTTTCCTGACCCACAAGACCAGATTTTTTTTTAAAGATTTATTTATTTGTTAAGCATACAATGTACTGCTGGCAAGGAGGCTGTGAGCCACCATGTGGTTGCTGGGAATTGAACTTGGGATCTCTGGAGGAGCAGCCAGTGCTCTTACCCTTTGAGCCATCTCTCCAGCCCCGATCAGAATTTTTTTTAGGTTCAGGTTTACGTGTGTGTGTGTGTGTGTGTGTGTGTGTGTGTGTGTGTGTGTGTGAGAGAGAGAGAGAGAGAGAGAGAGAGAGAGAGAGAGAGAGAGAATATGAATGTATTTTAGGTATGGGACCCAAATCTAAAAATAAAATTCATGGCTGAGCAGTGGTGGCGCACGCCTTTAATTCCAACACTTGGGAGGCAGAGGCAGGTGGATCAAGGCTAGCCTGGTCTACAAAATGAGTTTCAGAACAGACAGAAAGGACTACACGGAGGGACCCTGCCTCAATAAACCAAAATAAATAAATAAATAAATAAAATTCATGTATGTTCTAAAAATACTCATACACGTAACCTGGAAGTAGTAAGTAATTTGGTATTGCACCTTCAGTGCACCTGAGTTTTGACAACAGCCTGGACGTGGATTGGAATTTCCTAACTGTGGCATGAGATTGGTTGGAGCTCAAAGTTTTGTATTTTATATGTTTCTGTTTTGTTTTCGAGACAGGGGTTCTCTGTGTAGCTCTGACTGTCCTGGAACTGGTTCTGCAGTCTAGGCTGGCTTGGATGTGCCTGAGTTCTGCCTCCCAAGTGCTGGGTTTAAGGGTGTGCAACACTACTCTCTGCTCTGGGTTTGGGATGTTTAATTTTTAAAATTTTATTTACACCTGTGCTTTGTGTGTATGTATGTCTACGCACCATGTGCATACCTAGTTTCCTTGGAGTCCAGAAAAGAACACTGGATTCCCTGGAACTGGAGTTACAGACAGTTGTGAGCTGCCATGTGGGTGCTGGGAACTGAACCTGGGTCCTCTGGAAGAGCAGTCAGTGCTTTCAACCCCTGAGCCATGGCTCCAGGCCGTGGATTTGAATAATAGTATTCAACATGTGTGTGAAAGATGCAGAAGAGAGAAGCCCATGGGAATTAGTAGTTGTCAGGGGTTGGGAAAGAGCGGGTTCTTCTTGGGATGATAAAGTGTTCTGGAACTATTTAGAGGTGATGGTTGCACAACACGGTGAAAACACTAGACACCACTTACACAGTCACGGCAGCTAATGTTATGTGAACTGTGACTAAAATCATGTTACATGTTAGGACTGGTCAGAAGGTTCAGGGGCTAAACACACTCTGGGCCAAGCTTGACTCCTTCAGTTTCAACCCTGGAACCCACATGGTGGAAACAGATAGAAACAATCCTTCAAGCCGCCCTTAGACCACTATATGTGCACCATGGGATATGTACATACATACGTAATAAACACACAGATGCACATTTTTAAAATGAAATGCCACATACACACTTGATACAACTCTACCAGAGTCTTTGGTATTCTGTAACACACACCTAAGGCTTTAAAACTCCACATCCCCAATTTTTTCTCACAAACCTGCTTTGGGGAGTGAGTAAGGAGTGATGGAAAAAAATTAAGATGTACAAATTTAGGTATGTCTTGGAATTTGGCAGATCAAAACGTGAGCCAACCTTGCTCTGCCATTTACTGTCTGTGTGACCTTAGACAGGTTACTTCAGCTCTCCGAACCTATTTCCTCATTTGTAAAGTGCATGACAGAACAGTGGAATCCATGGAATGACGTATTTCCCCCACACCAAAGCATTACAAGACACAAAGACAACAATCATCTCCACCGTGTCCCCCTTCTCTCGGGGGTCCAACAGGATAGAGGCCCCAGCCCCTTGCAGCTAGGCCGAGGACCAGGGGATGGAGGTGAGGAGCAAGATTCTCAG
This sequence comes from Myodes glareolus, assembly GCF_982192425.1. NCBI lineage: Eukaryota > Metazoa > Chordata > Mammalia > Rodentia > Cricetidae > Myodes > Myodes glareolus. The sequence continues at coordinate 133,317,816 of NC_142027.1, forward strand.
TTAGGGCTGAGATGTGGCTCGGAAGATAGAGGGTTTGTCTAGCATACATGAAGCCCTGGGTTCAGTCCTCAGCACCATGTAAACTGGGCATGGCAGGGGTGTTGGGGTCATGTCTGGGGCTCGCCTACTACCCCAGAATTTGGAGATAAAGTCAGGAGTGCCAGAAGTTCAAGGCTGGGCTTCGGGTTAAGAGTGTGTGCTGCTGTTGTAGAACACCAAGTTCCATTCCAGCCCATATGTTGGTGGCTCATAACAACCTGTAACTTCAGCTTCCGGGAATCTGACACCCTTCTCTGGCCTTTGTGGCATCTGTACTCACACATGCACTGACACACGAACATGTATATAATTGCAAATTAAATACATCTTTTTTTCAAAAGAAATTCAAAGTCATCCTCAACTAGAAAGCAAGTCTGAGGCCGGCCTGGGCTAGAAGCGCTGTCTATAAATTAAAAGAATATAAAAAGGAGTTCAAAGTTTCCCTCAGACACCTAGTGAATTCCAGGAGAGACTGAGACTTGGCAAAAAGGAAAGAAAATAAAAATTCCAAGGTCTGAAGACTCCAGAACCCATCCCCTTGGTGAGGAAATGCCAGCCACAAATCCATGACATTGTTTTCAGTGATTTCTTACAGGCAAATCCCTCTGGTTGTTCCCCAGATAGACTCAAGGCCAGCCCAGAGTGGCTAAGAGCAAAGCAAACAACCTTATCGTGGAAGTGTGGGGCCCCCGATTATAAAAGAGAAGTCACTTGCATCCTCTCCAGACTCAAGATGAAACTCCTTCTGCTGATCACTCTGCTCGCAGGTAGGACCCCTGTCCCCTCCGAGCGCCCCTCCATCTGCCTTCTCTTCAGGGCACAGCTCCTCCACTGGCCACTCCTGAAGCTCTGGTTTGGGGTCCCCTTTGGGGTCTAATAGCCTGTGGGTTGGGCCTCCCTCCTCACTCCCATGCTGACCACAGCTGGCACCTTTAGCCTCTAGGTCTGAAATCAGAGGACTCCTCAGAAAAGTCCACTCCGTTCTCTTACTTAAGCAAAGAGCGATCCTCCTGCCTCTGCCGTATCACCACGGTACCCATTTCCCAGTCACCAAGGTGCCTGGAAGTTAGATTTTTCTTAACCTTTTAAAATCTATCGACTTTTGCTTTATGTGTATGAGTGTTTTGCCTGCATGTGTGTCTGTGAACTGTGTATGAGCAGTGTCTACGGAGGCTAGAAGAAGGGTCTGATCCAGAACTGGGATCATAGACAGTTGTGAGCTGTGATGTAGGTACTCTAACTGAGCCAGGGTCCCGCAAAGTGTTCTTGACTGCAGGGTCCGGTCATCGTCATCATCATCATCACCATCATTGTTACTGTTGATATAATCTTATAACGTGGCTGAAGATGTCCTCCAATTCAGCATTATAGCCAGATTTTCCTCAATATCCCAAGTGTTAGGATTACATATAGAGTCTCTCTGTGTAGCCCTGACTGTCCTGGAACTCACTCTGTAGAACAGACTAGCCTCGAACTCAGTGATCCACCTGCCTCTGCCTCTGAGTGCTAAGATTAAAGGCATGAGCCACCACTACCTGGTGTGTCTGCAATTCTTCTTCCTCTTCCTCTTCCTCTTCCTCCTCTTCCTCTTCCTCCTCTTCCTCCTCCTCCTCCTCCTCCTCCTCCTCCTCCTCTTCTTCTTCTTCTTCTTCTTCTTTTAAAAAAATTTATTTATTATGTATACAGTGTTCTGCCTGCACATATGTCTGCATGCCAGAACAGGGCACCAGATCTCATTACAGATGGTTGAGCCACCTTGTGGTTTCTGGGAATTGAACTCAGGATCTCTGGAAGAGCAGCCAGTGCTCTTAACCACTGAGCCATCTCTCCAGCCCCAAATAATTTCTTTTTTGCATGCTTTGGTGTGAAGATATCAGATCCCCTGGAACTGGGGTTACAGACAGTTGGAAGCTGCCATGTGGGTGCTGGGAATTGAACCTGGGTCCTCTGGAAGAGCAGCCCATGCTCTTAACAGATGAGTCATCTCTCCAGTCGTGTCTGCAACTGTTATCTTGTTGATTCATTTATATATTCTGCCCCCCCCATGTCATATACTGTATGTTGCACAATGACAGGTTTTAAGGGGCGTGAAAACCATGAGACCTGTCCTTGAGAACTTCATGTCCTACAGAGAGAAAGGCAGCACATTAGCAGAGGGGTGCAAAGGGTGTTAAAGATACTGTGACAGCTGGAGAGATGGCTCAGTGGTTAAGAGAACTGGATGCTCTTCCAGAGGACCTGGGTTTGGTTCCCAGTACCCACACCTTAACCCATAATCTTCTGTAACTCCAGTTTCAGGGACTCTGACGCCTTCTTCTGGTCATCATAGGCACCAGGCATGCAAGTGGCACGCATGGGCTTACACATAAAATAATCTTAAAACTACAAAAGAAATACTACGAAGAGGCATGGCCGTGCGACAGGATGCCTAGCACCCACAGAAAAGGCCAGGCACAGCAGAGGGACCCACCCCCCCAGAACCCCAACGCTTGGGAAATGAAGACAGAAAGATCTCTGGGGCTTGCTGGTACAGCCACCATAGCCAAACAGCAAGGGGCTGGCTCACTGAGGGACCCTGCCTCAAAAATACGAGACTGGTTTAAGAAGAGCTCATATTGAACTCTGGCTTCCATGTACATGTATGTGCAGACATGTACATGTACATATGTGAACACACGTATGGAGACAAAGGGAAGTACTCTGAAGCAAAAAGAACAGGAAGAGAAGTAACAGCCGAGGAGCTCCACTCCTCAGGTGCATGGCCAGGAAGGGCTTCTTTAATGGGAAAACATCGGAACCAAACTCCCTCTAGCCTTTTCAAAAGTGGGATGACTCTTTATGTGTGGTGGTTGGTGCGTACCCATAATTCCAGCGTTCAGGAGGCTGAGGTAGGAGGATTGAGAATTCAAAACCAGCCTGAACTAAATAAGCAGACCCTTAAAAAAAAAGGCAAAAGGTTAAGTAAATAATAAAAATTCTCTCCAAAAACTTGTAGAGAGTGTCTCAGAAGAGGTGAGTGTGCTGGCACTTCTGGACACTTGTTCGTCTGTGACCTGGGCAAGGAAGCGGGGGGGGGGGGGGAAGAAAGACGTGAAGTGGAATCCCAGACTTACGGAAGGGAGAAGCTACAGGCTGAGGTTCAGGAGCGACTCTGGGGCAGAGGGCAATCCACAGCATTCCACGCATTTATGAACACAGTCGTCTTGAAAGGGCACAGGGAGACAAACAGATTTGACCCACACTGACCCAGCTTCAACACGGACCTCCTTGCTGGTCAACTTCTTCTTAGGATTTCCTGAGTGTGGGAGGCATGGGACCACACTGTCCTTTCATCCCTGCCTCTGGCTTCTTTTCTTCCTACCCCTCCATTTCTTCCTGTGAGGCATCGGATGCGCCATTCTGTCATGGATTACCTTGACTTTCTGGTCCTCCAGCGACTATAGAGAGGGATATGTGGTGCTGGGGATGGAGTCAGAGCTTCCTGCATGCTTAGCAAGCACAATGCAAACTGAACGAAATCCCCATTCCTTGTCTTGTTTGATTGTAATGTGGTCTTATATTGCCCAGGAAAGCCTTGAACTTGCTTGGTAGCTGGAGATAACCTTGAAATTCTGATCCTCTTGCCTCAGCCTCCTTAGTGCTGGGATTACACGGTGTGTGCTCCACTGTACCTGGCTTCTCCTTCATTTTAATGGGGACCAAGTATCCCACTGCACACTGAATCCCGTCTCATTTACCTGCTCCTCAGCTGATGAACAGTTTGTTATGTCATGTGCTGACGTCACACGTGATGATCTGACCATTAGCCTTTTATATGAGCTGCGCGTGGTCCTACCAACAGATTCCTTCTGATTCTCCAGTGTGAGACAATGAGCAGGTGTTGGCTGCTTCTCTGGCTCAAGGTCTCAGCTAGAACTGTGATGAATCCCACTGCTGGCTGAGGCTAGGGTTTCACCTGGGCTTGAGTAAAAGTGGGGAAGTTCTCAAACTCAAGAGATGGTTGGATTGTTGGATACTGAGCTAAGAGGTCAGTTTCTTCCTGTCTCAAAAAGGTGGACACCTTTCTGCTTAGGCCTGGTGACTTGAGTTTGGTCTCTAAAACCTACATAGTGAAGGGAGAAAACCAACTCTCTAAAGCTGTCCTCTGACCTCCTCATGTGTAGGATGACATTTACGAGTGGCCCTAAGTGTGTTTTTGAACATGTGTACAGGCAAGCACATACACATGCACACACACATATATGCACACACACATATATGCACACACACACACACACACACACACACACACACACACACACACCCACCTCTGTTCACGGCATTGCAGCAGCTGGTAGGAGTCGAGGAGGAAGCTAGCAGGCCGGCATCAGACCCCTAGTAAAGCCAAGTGCGATTGATTGGAGTGTTCTGTGAATTCTTGCAGCAGGCGCTACTGCACACAGCATCACCCGTCGGGCTTTGTGGCAGTTCCGCAATGTGATCAAGTGCACCATCCCCGGGAGCAATCCCCTGTTGGAATACAACAACTATGGCTGCTACTGTGGCTTGGGTGGCTCAGGCACCCCGGTGGATGAACTGGACAGGTGAGTGAGTCGGGCGGGAGCCTGGAGTGTCCCTGTCGGCATGGGGAAAGTGCGCAGTGGGGCATCTCATGCGGCATGACCAGGCATGCGTATCCACTAGGCAGCACATAGTTTCTTTTTTCATCGACTTCTTATTTATTGTTTGTTTACGTTTCCAGACAGGGTTTCTCTGTGTAGCCCTGGCAGTCCTGAAACTCGCTATAGACCAGGCTGCAAATACCAGGCAATACTGCCATCTAGTGCCAGACTAGGGCATGGGCAACCATCACAGCCACCAGCAGTGTCAGCCTTGGCAAAAGTCTTTGAAACTTCAGACTATATAATTTCAATGTATTCCTGCAGCTTTGAAAAAAAAAAACACCTTTTTTTGAGACAGGGTCTCACTACGTATCCCTGGACGGTTTTGAACTGATCCATTTGTCTCTGCCTCCCACGTACTGGGGTTAAAGGCAGACACTACCACCACACTTGGAGCTTTCGATTAAAAAAAATGGTTTCAAAAATATATTTTTTTTTAAAAAAAATATTTATTTATTTATTATGTATACAGTGTTCTGTCTGTCGGTATGCTTGCTGGCCACAAGAGGGCACCAGATCTCATTACTGATGGCAGTCAGTGCTCTTAACCTCTGAACCATCTCTCCAGCCTGCCCCCCCACCTCCCAAATTCGTATAGCTGGGCAGTGATTCTTCACACATTTATTACCTCTCTGTGAGTTCAACGCCAGCTTGGTCTACAGAGAGAGTTCCTGAACCCTGCTTCAAAAAACCAATAAATAAATAAATAAATACATATATACTATTAGAGATCACAGATTCTAGGGCCTTAGGACAATTTCTTCTGGAACATCACGTTTAGCATGTTTAGCAGTAGTAACATGTGAGAAAGATGAACAGATCTGGAAAAGACCTGACCTCCTGCGGGCTCATACTCCTCCCTCACTGTTCCTCGCCCTCCCCAGGTGCTGTCAGACTCATGATAACTGCTACACACAGGCGAAGAAGCTGAAGGACTGCAAAGTCCTCATCGACAACCCCTACACCAACTCATACTCATTCACGTGCTCCGGGAACGTGGTCACCTGCAGTGGTAGGTTTACCCTTGGGGCATCTCTGGACTCTGCTTGGCCTTTGATCGATTTGGAAGGGGCACGGAAGTAACAAGGACAGTCATCATGTACTGGTCATTTCCTTGGTCTCATCTGACCTCACGGCAGCCTTATCGTGTAGATACTAAAGTATAGATGATGTCACTGATGAGGAAGACGAGGAAGGCTGGATCACATGCCCAAGATCGCCCAGCTTAGAAGTGATGGCATTTGGTTCCAGAACAAAGATGTACATCATTCAAAAGCCTCTTTTGAAAACATGTAAAGATTTTATGTATTTCTGGGGGAGGCCATGCCTGTGCCACAGCACAGGTGGAGAGTTCTGAGGACAACAAGCAGGAGTCTGTTCTCTCCTTCTGCCATGTGAGTCCTGGAGCCGGAACTTGTGTTCAGACTTGGCAGCGAGTACCTTTATTCCATGAGCCATCTTGCCTGCCTAGAGTCTCTCCTATTAGCTGTTACACTGATTCCGTATTTACTATGGAAATCTGCATCATTGGACATAAGCCAAACTCTTGACTAAACACCGATGCAGGGCAAGCTTTATCACTCCCATTTCACAGGTGCGGTTCAGAGGCCTGGGGATGTAGCTCAGTTGCTGCAGTGTTTACCTAAGCACACACAGAAGCCCTGGTCTCCACCTTTAAAACCTTCAAATTAGTAGCATCCCAGCACCAGGGAGGTGAAGGCAGGAGGATTGTCTTAAACCGTGTGATTTTAGAAGGGGTAGCTGATATTTGTAGTTTTCTAGGTTTTATGACTAAATATATACCTGTTTATTTATTTTCCTGCATAGGAATGAGTTGGCATCCCCTGTCTTCTTCAGTCACTCTCTACCGTGTCTTTAGAGGCTGGGGCGCTCCTTAAACAGGCCACTCACCTTTATCTACCCTGACTGACCAACAAGTTTTGGGGATCAGTGCTCCCCACTTCCCAATAGAGTTACAGATGCCTCAAACACATGTTGCCTTTTACATGGGCTCTGGACATCCTAGTTGAGGCCCTCATGCCTGTATGCCAACTGCTTTACCAACTGTGCTCTCTGCCCAGACCCACAACAACTAACTTGTTTATTGTGAGTCTCAGCAGTTTGGGCAATACAGTGTCCTCATGTGTGCGTTGTCTCTCAACCCTGAGTCTGCACAGATAGAACGACACAGTTTCTTTAGGTTATAAACTGTATGGAGCAGGGTCATGGGCTCCACTCAACCCCCTTTCTTCTTCCTCTCCAGCCAAAAACAATGCCTGTGAGGACTTCATCTGCAACTGTGACCGTGAGGCCGCCATCTGCTTCTCCAAGGCTCCATACAACAAGGAGAACAAAGGAATTAAGTGCTAGACTTCTCACCCCAGTTACTGACTACACCACCCCCGCCTGCCTGACTGTGTTCACCACACATTCTGCCCTCCAATAAAGCACCTCTTGGAAAAACTCAGCTTTGGTAATTGCATTCTCTGGCTACCAAATATAACTAGATCCTTAGAGAACATCATTCCATCTAGCCCAGAAAGGTGAAGATTAACGAGAAAGACATTGTCTTTAGGGGAACAACTTGAAGAGTGGGTGATGACCCCGGCTATGCCTTCCATCCAGCACATGATATACAGAGGCAGAGGCAGAGACAGGCAGGTGTTGTTAGTTCAAGGCCAACCTGGTCTAAAAAGTGAGTTCCAGGCCAGCCTGGACTGTTACACAAAGAAACCCTCTCTGGAAAAATGAAAAAAAAAAAAAAAAGAGGATGAGGAGGAGGAAGAGAAGAAGGAGAAGTCAGCCTGAGGTACACAGGGGAGGAGGGGAAAGAAAGGGAAAGGGAAGGAGAGACACGAGGCAGGGAAAGAATGGAAAAGGGGGGAGGGAGAGCAGGGCTGTGGAGGTGAGGAAATAGAAGACAGGAAGGTAGGAGGAGAGAGAAGGGAGAAGAAAAACAGTGTCACATGGGCACCAAAGACCACATCTTGGCCCTAAAAATAGTGGACTCTAAGCACTTCTGCTGTGCGCTCATTCTAGGATGTGGGATGTAGAAAGCCATACTGGACTGACGGTAACGGACCTGAAGGCAGGCTTCCATCCCCGTGACCTTCGTGAGCACTTCTGCTGTGCGCTCATTCTAGGATGTGGGATGTAGAAAGCCATACTGGACTGACGGTAACGGACCTGAAGGCAGGCTTCCATCCCCGTGACCTTCGTGGCTTTGCTGCCTAAACACACACCACAGGCTAACTGTCGTGCTAAAGTACACAACAGCCTAGATTTTTACAACAAACAAAACAGAACATGTTCTCTTCTTTGCCTTCCTCTAGTACGGGACTCCCCAGGTGAAGCAAGGTTAATCTCTTGTTCCCTGGTCAACCAGATTTAGGAATAAAAATTCTCACTGGCTGTTGTGAAGCTATGTGGTTCTCAGTCTGTCTTTTCCTTTAGTAAACAGTTATTTGGTTCTCTACCTTTCCACCCGCACCCCCATCTGCATTCAGGTTCCAAAGCTTGGGCCCCGTCCTTCCAAGGTCAGGCCTGGTGAGCAACAATAAAAATCAATTAAAAAAAAGAAAGAAAGAAACTGGGGAAGGGATCAGAAAATAGAAAGATCTCCCATGATCTTGGTTAGGTAGGAGCAACATAGTAAAAATGGCAATCTTACCGAAAGCAATCTACAGATTCAATGCAAACCATATGAATATTCCAACACAATTCTTCACAGTACCTCAAAGTACAATACTCAACTTCATGTGGAAATACAAAAAAAAAATCTAGGATAACCAAAGCAATCCAGTGCAATTCAGGAACTTCCAGAGGCATCAGCATCCCTCACTTCAAGCTCTAGCTATAGAGCTGTAGTAATAAAAACAGTTTGGCATTGACATAAAAACATACATGTGGATCAATGGAAGAAAATTGAAGACCCTGACATTAACCCACACATCTATGAATACCTGATTTTTGACAAAGAAACCAAAATTGTATATGGAAAAAAGAAAGCATCTTCAACAAACAGTGTTTTTATCACTGAATGTCGACATGTAAAAGAATGCAAATGATCCATATCTATCCCCATGCAAAAAACTCAAGTCTAAGTGCATCAAACACCTCAACATAAATCCAGTTACACTTGAGCTGATAGAAGAAATGGGAAGTAGCCTTGAACACATTGATTTGGGAGACCACTTCCTAAATATAACACCAGTAGCACAGACACTGAGAGCAACAATTAATAAACTGGACCTCCTGAAACTGAGAATTTCCTGTAAGGCAAAGGACATTGTCAATAAGGCAAAACAGTAGCCTGCAGAATGGGGTGAAATCTGCACCAACCCCACATCTGACAGTGGCTTGATCTCCAAAATATATATAAAAAATTCAAGAAACTGGACATCAAGCTACCAAATAATCCAATTTAAAAAAATGGGATATAGATCTCAACAGAGAATTCTCAAAAGAAGAAACTCGAATGGCCAAAAGACATTTAAGGAGTTGCTTAATATACTTAGTCATCAGAAAAATTCAAATAAAATGACTCTAAGATATCATCTTACACCTGTCAGAATGGCTAATATCACAAACACTGATGATAGCTTATGCTGGAGAGGATGTGGAGTAAAGGGAACACTCCTCCACTGCTAGTGGGAGTGCAAACGTGCACAGCCACTTTGGAAATTAGTATGATTGTTTCTCAGAAAATTGGGAATTAGTATACCTCAAGACCCATCAATACTACTCTTGGGAATATACCCAGAGGATGTACAATCATACCACAAGAACATTTGCTAAACTATGTCCATAGCAGCATTATTCATAATAGCCAGAACCTGGAAACAACCTAGATGTCCCTCAACAAAAAATGGATAAAGAAAATGTGGCACATTTACACAATGGAGCATTATTCAGCAGCAAAACCCAATGACACTTGAAATTTGTAGACAAATTGATGGAACTAAAAAAAATCATCATGAGTGAGATAACCCAGACCCAGAAAGAAAAACATGACATGTACTCATTCATAAGTGGATATTAGACTTAAAGCAAAGAATAACCAGGCTACAATATACAACCCCACAGAAGCTATGTAAACAGGAGGACCCTAAGAGGGACACACATGGAGGGCTCCATAAAAGGGAGATAGTTAAGATCTCCTGGGGTGAACTGGAAAGGGGAGTAGAAAGGAAGGGATGAGGATGGGAACACGAGGGCTCAAGATGGTTGAGTTGGGGGAGGAACAGAGATGAGGAGCAATGAAAGAGATATCTTGATAGAGGGAGCCATTATGTGGTTAGGGAGTAAGCAGGCTCTAGGGGAATCCCAGGAATACATGAGGATGACCTAGCACTCGTGGAGAAGGTGCCTGAACTGGCTTTCTCCTATGATCAGATTAGTGACTACCATAATTGTCATCATAGAACCTACATCCAGTAACTGATGGAAGCTGATGCAGAGATCCACAGTCAGGCACTAGGCTGAGCTCCTGCAGTTTAGTTTAAGAGAGGGAGGAGGGGTCATATGAGCAAGGAAGGGTCAAGATCATGATTGGAAAAACCACAGAGGCAGTTGACCTATCTAGTGGGCGCTCACCCTGTCTGGATTGATAGCTGGGGATCTTGCATGGGACCCAACTAAGCCAGCTGAGTGTGGGTGACAGTGATGTGGCTTGATTTGCTGGGGAGGGGCTGGCAGTGGGGCCAGGGTTTATTCTGGGTGCATGAACTGGCTTTTTGGAGCCCATTCTCAACCTTGATATAGGAGGGAAGGGTTTGATCCTGCCTCAACTTAGTATACCAGACTTTGTTGACTCCCAAGGGAGGTCTTACTCCCTCTGAGGAGTAGATGGGGGGGGCAAAGGGAAGTAGGTATGGGAGAAGGGGAGGGAGAGGGAACTGGGGCTAACATGTAAAACTTTTTTAAAAAAATTAAATTAAAAAAATGAATGTGACAATTTTCAAGCAAAAAATAAAAGAAAGAAAAAAAAAACCAGAAAAAATGTCTTGTAAACTGGGAGAATTTAGAATTGCAGGTTCAAACCAGGCACATATGTGATCTTAACGCTTGGGATGTTGAGGCAAGTCTGGGCTATAATGTTGAGTGGAGGATTTCCTTGGTTGCTTTATAAGATTACATCATCATCATCAACAACAACAGCAATAATAATAACAATGAAAATAATGATGACGACGACGATGATGATGATGATGATGATGCCTGGAGAGATGGCTCTGCAGTCAGGAGCACTTGCTGGGCTTGTGTAGAAGTCAGGCCTAGCTCCAGAACCCACATGGCAGCTCAGAACTGTCTATAACCCAGTTCTGGAGGGTCAGACCCTCCACTGGCCTCTGCAAACACTGCTCACACACAGCTCACAGACACACATGCAGGCAAAACACTCATACATGTACAATAAAAGTAATTATTTTTAAAAAATTTATTTATTTATTTATTAATTATACAATATTCTGTCTGTTGTATGCCTGCAAGCCAGAAGAGGGCACGAGAATCCATTACAGATGGTTGTGAGCCACCATGTGGTTGCTGGGAATTGCACTCAAGACCTTTGGAAGAGCTGGCAATGCTCTTAACCTCTGAGCTATCTTCCCAGTCTCTAAAAGTAAATATTTTTTAAAGGATGAGAAAAATCAAAATGCCAGGGCATTTTAGGGCCAGGGAAATGGGTGTTCAGGGCAATATGGCAGAGGCAGAAGAGCTTTCTTTTTTGAAGATTGGTGACTGTAGTAGACTTTTCTAAAGAGTCATCTGAGTTCATTCCTAGAGACTGAAGGTGCCAGTTGTTGTCAACATTGTGGTGAGGAGGGAACCCAACCCACAGGCTATTAGACACCATTGCAACCCCAAACCAGAACTTCAGGTACGACCAGCAGAGGGCTGTGCATTAAAGAGAAGGCAGATGGAGGCACTCAGAGGGGACAGGGGTCCTACTTGTGAGCAGAGCAATCAGCAGAAGAAGTTTCATCTTGAGTGAGAGGAAGACACAAGTGACTTGCCTCTTTCCAGTCCTGTAGCTGTGCTCTGACAGGGTCCAGTTAGCAGGCCGGGCCTGTGACTACTGTGTGTGTAGCACAGAAGTAGACTATGTCCACCCTCACAGACAGTCCTGACCGGCAGAGCTGCTGTAGATGGTGGCAGAGCCTGAATCAGTGCTGTTGCAGAGGCGCAGATAAAGGGCTGGCTCAGCACCCCACACCAGCTCCAGTGCAGTGACTGACAGAGTGTCAAGTCCCTCCCCTGTGGATGCTTTGAGGTCATAAGGAGATATAGACATTGCTCCTGGGGTTGGGTCTGAGGGATGCTGATAGTGACGTGTGGTCCCAGCAGGAGTAGCTGGACCCAACAATCCTCCATGTTAACTGTATAAACTAAGTGGCATATCTGTTCCAAGACATAACAGAGACTTCAGGTAGATCCATTTATGGATTAATTGAGTAATGTGTGTGGAGGGGGTGAGAAAGAGACAGACAGACAGACAGAGAAACAGACAGAGAGAGACAGAGAGCACTTGTGTGCACACTGGAAGTCAGAGGACAGCACTCAGGAGTCAGTTCTCTCCTTTTAACATTAAGTGAGTTCCAGGAATTGAACTCAGGTCTACAGCCTGGGTCATAGCCTGACAATCCCATTTAAAAACTGGGAAAGTAGTCTGATGGAAGTTGTAGGCCATGCCTTTAATGTCAACACTCAGAAGGCAGAGGCAGGTGTATATCCAAATTTGAGGCTAGTCTGGTCCACAAAGTGAGTTCCAGGACAGCCAGAGATACATGAAGAAAACTTGTCTCTAAAAACCAAACCCCCAAAATAAAAAAGAAAGAAAGAAAGTCCCAACAGATGAGCCCACAGGCCAATCTGATGCAGGCCATCCTTCAGCTGAGGCTCTCCCTACCCAGTGTTTGAAGCTGACAATCAACCACTACAGGGGATGGAGAGATGGCTCAGTGCATAAGAGCACTGTCTGCTCTTCCAGAGGAATGAGGTTCAATTCTTTGTACCCATGTGGTAGCTGGAGAACAATGTGTGCTGGTCTAATGCCCTCTTTTTTACCTCTTGATTTAGTCATGTCTCATGTACCCTCTAACTTAGCACCCTAGCACCCCTTCCCCCACTTTTCATGTATTTCCTGGATAAAAACCATGCAGGGGTGGGTTGAGTTGGTTGTCTCCAGGCTCAGGGTCTTCCAACAGGACTCTGGAAGTCACTACCAGCTATTACCAGACGCGGCATCTGCCCTGCATTGGCTGTAGTTCTACCTGTTGCTCACCAGACCTGATCTTGGGAGGGGTGAGGCTTGAGCTTTGGACAGGAGTGGGGATAGGGCTGTGGGTAGAAAGGCAGAGGACTGGGCACCTGCTCAATAAAGGGAAAGAGAGAATGAGAATCATGTAGCCTTTAAGCAATGAGACTTTTTAAAAAAAATTATTTATTTATTATGTATACAATATTCTGTCTGTGTGTATGCCTGAAGGCCAGAAGAGGGCACCAGACCTCATTACAGATGGTTGTGAGCCACCATGTGGTTGCTGAGAATTGAACTCAGGACCTTAGGAAGAGCAGGCAAGGCTCTTAACCACTGAGCCATCTCTCTAGCCCCTGCAATGAGACATTTTATTCCTAAGTATGTTTACCGGGGAACCAGGGATTAACCTGGCTTCACCTGCTGGGTCCCATGTTAGAGAAAGGCAGAGAAGATGACGTTTTTTTGTTTTGTTGGTTACAAAAATTTAGACTGCCATGCACTTTAGCAGAAGACTGGAAGGATATGGGGATGTAATCCTGCCTTCAGGTCATTTACTGCCACTCCAGTTTGGTTTCCTATATCCCACACCTTAAGACGAGTACACAGCAGGAATGCTTTGAGTCCAGTACTTTTGGGAACAAGATATTCCTTTAGTGCTCACGTGACACTGCTTTTTTCAACCCTTCTCTCCTCCCTACCCATTTGTCTTCTCTTTTCTTCTCTTTCTACCCCTCCCCTCCATTCCTGTCCTTTTTCCTGCCTCATCTGTTCACTCCCATTCCATTTCTGCCTCACTTCCTCCTTCTCTCCTTCTCCTCTTCTTTCCCCCCATTTTTCCAGAGAGGGTTTCTTTGTATAATAGCCCTGGTCATCCTGGAACTCATTTTAGACAAGGTTAACCTTGAACTCAAGAGATATGCCTGCCTCTGTCTCTGCATCCCAAGTGCTGGGATGGAAGGCATGGCTGGACTCATGCCCAACTCTTCAAAGTGCTTCCCTAATGGCAGTGTCTTTCCCGTTAATCCTCAGAGTCCAGGACTAGACAGGATGATGTTTTCTGCAGAGCTAGTTGGTGCAGGATAATTGTCTGTATTCTGTCAATCATGTTTTAAATAAACTCTGATTGGCCAGGCAGGAAGTGGAGGCAGGTCAACCAGACAGGAAGTAGAGGCAGGGTGATAAGAACAAGAGAATTCTAGGAAGAAGGAAGCCCATTCCTCCCAGTCCTGCCCAGATCACCAAAGAAGCAGGATGTGACCTGCCCGGCTGAAAATGGTACTGAGCCATGTGGCTAACATAGATAAGAATAATGGGTTAATATAAGCTACAAGAACTAATAAGAAGCCTACGCTAATGGGCCAATCAGTTTATAATCTTATGGAGACCTCTGTGTGATTTTCTTTGGTACTTGCTGACTGTGGGAACTGGGCAGGACGGAAACCCCAACAAACAGGCCATCATGCTACAGAATGGTGACTAACATATACTGGAATAGTGGGCCAAACAGTGTTTTAATGAATACAATTTCCATGTGATTATTTCAGGGCTAAGCTAGCTGGCTGACCAGGGTGAAAATCAGGCCCTCATGTTACTGAATGGTGCCCACATAGATAACTGCATCCACAGAAAGCCTGAGAAAGCTTGGGAAAGAATTGAGTAAAGCATGTTTTCTTGGTAGCAGCAATTTCTCGGGTCTGCTCTGCTTGCTAGAGGCAAGCAAGTGCTCTCATTTAAGAGAGGCTTCTGAAAGACTTTGGGGCACCTCAGCATTACTGCACCCTGCTTCCTGGGAACCAGGACCCTGGTAACCATCCATGTGTGCACTGGAGCTTTGAGAACTTTCCATCCCCTTTGCAGTCTTTCTTCTATAGACCCAGACCCTGGAACTGGGGTGAGACGACTTGCAGATGACCTGCAAGTGTTCCTCCTTGTTTAACCAACCCAGCAAACACCATAGCATTGATCAATTAGAGTTAACTGACCATTAAATGAACTAGTCAAGATAGTTGACAAATGATTTATGGACTCTCCCTTTTGATTCTGTACTACTCCCCTTGATTCTGTGGTTTTCTCCTTTAAAAGAGCCTGTAATAGACAAAGTGGGGTCCTTCTCCTCTTGAGGCTGAGGGAACTCTGCCACAGTGCAAAATAAAAATTCTTCTTGCTATTGCATCAACCACAGTGAGAGTGTCTCTTGGGGAGACCTCCTCCTTGGTGGGGTTTTAGGGCCCAACAGCTTCCTGACTCAACTTTAGCTGCAAAACCTTGTAGCTCTTTTAAGAGGTCCTGCCACGAAACATTTACACACTGTTGATGAAAAGCTGACCACATGCTTTTTGGTTTTCAGCCATAGCAGGAAAGAAGCTACTGTGTTTTAAAATGCCGGCTTTCTGGGCCTTCCTGCCAGGTCAAACTCTGACTATTTCAGGCAGGCGGTCTGACTACGGAGCATTTGAATGTGGTTTGTGAGCACACTGCTGCAGCTTGCTTGCTGGCAGGGACCTTGAAACTCCATAGAGTTGTGGCAATAAACATGGCTCTGGCTGGTACCTCTGCCATGAGACTGGAACCACAGAAAGCTAAGGAATGGGCTGGATCCAGCAGTCAAAGCCACAGCTTTAATCCTACCCATATTGCTTGGTAAATTAAAGACTCATGTAGTCAGAAAAAGAGAGATATACAGTATAGAGAGATTCAAAGATGAAGAAAACCTCTAAATGGTTTACAGTGTGTTAAAAATATATACAGGCTTGGAAAAAAAAGGCCAAAGTCTTTAAAGTAAAAAAAAGAGTAGTTGGGTGTGGTGGTACACACCTTTAATCCCAACACTTGGAAGGCAGGGGTAGACAGACCTCTGTGAGTTCAAGGTGTGGTAGCACACACCTTTAATCCCAGCACTGGCAGAGACAGGCAGAGCTCTGTGAGTTCAAGGACAGCCTGGTCTACAGAGTGATTTTCAGGACAAAGATACACAGAAACCCTGTCTCAAAATGCCAAAAATTAAAAATAAAAGAAATAGAGTTTAAAATAAAGCCACATAAAGATGGAAAACACACAAAGAATCTGGATACTGTGTGTTATTATGCTCTCTTTGAATTGTTTGAATGCCGAGGAAGGAGCAACAGCTGCCAAAAGATATTTGTTCATAAATGCTGCTGAATTAACCCAAGATAGGTATTTTGAAAATACCTTGACTTCAGATTGAAGTCAAAAGGTATGTTAATTTGGAAAAGAGATTTTGCTTTTGTTTCCACAGGAAATGAGAGACTGTGGATTCATTCTAAGTTAAGAAAAATCAGGTTTGATCAAGGAAGACCACCTAAGAAATATCTAGTAGGAACAGATGGCCCAGATGTCTGAGTTCTACATCCAGAACAGATTCAAGATGCTGCCTGAGATGATTAAGCCTCACAGGATACTCCAGTCAGGACTTGATCATAACTCTAAATTTTCTTTAGGTCCCCATAAGATTATCAGCACCCCCAACCAGCTGGAAGTAGCCTATGTCCACATTCCCAAAAAATGGACTATGGATAGTTTCCTTTATTTTTTTTAAAAGAGGGGTAAGTGGTGCGGGATAATTGTCTGTATTCTGTCAGTCATGTTTTGAATAAACTCTGATTGGCCAGGCAGGAAGTAGAGGTGGGTCAACCAGACAGGAAGTAGAGGCGGGGAGATGAGAACAGGAGAATTCTAGGAAGAAGGAAGCCCATTCCTCCCAGTCCTGCCCAGATCACCAAAGAAGCAGGATGTGACTTGCCCTGCTATAAAAGGTACTGAGCCATGTGGCTAACATAGATAAGAATAATGGGTTAATATAAGCTACAAGAGCTAATAAGAAGCCTGAGCTAATGGGCCAATCAGTTTATAATCTTAGGGAGACCTCTGTGTGATTTTCTTTGGTACTTGCTGACTGTGGGAACTGGGCAGGACGGAAACCCCAACAAACAGGCCATCATGCTACAGCTAGTTATGTTTGGTAGACAGAGAATACAATCACCAAAGCCTAGCTCTGCAATATTCGATGGTGCTTTATTAGAGGACACAACCAGGCAGACAGGGATGGTGTAACTACCTGTAACTGAGGTGACAAGTCTAACAGGAAATGCCACTGTAATACTTTGTGTATGGAGTGTTGGAGAAGCAGATGGCGGCCTGGCAGTCACAGTCGCAGATGTAGGCCTCACAGGGGTTATTTTCATCTACAGAGAAACGAGAAAGGATGTTGAGTGGAGCCCATGACCCTGTTCCCTAAGATCTGTAACCAAAAGAAACCGGTGGTCCTCCCATTGGTGCAGCCTCGGGGTTGAGAGACAAGTCCACAAAAGGACATTGGGTTGCCCAAATTGCTGGAACACACTTATAAAAAATGACTAGTTGGGGACTGGGCAGAGGGCACACAGTTGGTAAAGCAGTTGGCATACAAGCATGAGGGCCTCAACTAGGATGCCCAGGGCCCATGTAAAAGGCAAGATGTCTTTGGGGCATCTGTAACTCTATGGGAAGTGGGGAGCACAGATCCCTAAAACTTGTTGGTCAGTCAGGCTAGTTAAAGGTGAGTGTCCTGTTTAAGGAGAGCCCCAGCCTCTAAAGACATGGTAGAGAGTGCTTGAAGAAGAGAGGGTATGACAGCTCATTCCTAAATATAAAAATAAGCACATATGTTTAATCCTAAAACCGGGAAATCAACAAATATCAACACCCACTTTTAAAATTATATGATTTAAGACAATTCTTCTGCCTCACCTCCAATGTCCTGGGATTGCAGGTGTGCACCAGCACATTCAATTTATGGGTTCTGGAGGTGGAACCCAGGGCTCTGTGCATGGTAGGCAAGCACTCCAGCAGCTGAGCTACATTTCCAGTCCTCTGAACCCTCACCTATAAAATGAGAATAATAAATCTTGTCCTGCATTGGTGTTTAGTCCAGTATTTGACTTATACCTAATGATGTAGCTTATAAGAATTCAGCAAATACTGAATTTGTAAACATAGTTGTTAATAGGAGACAGAGGCTTTGGGCAGGCAAGGTAGCTTGGAATAAAGACTCTTGTTGCCAAGTCTAAATCTGAACTCCATTCCTAGGTCTCACACGGTTGAAGGAGAGTACAGACTTCTGAATGTTGTCCTCAGAGCTCCACAGGTGTGGTGTCCCATAGGCATAACTCCCCCACAAATATTAAAATCTTTATTTTTTTTAAAAAAGACATTGTAATTGATGTAGTTCTGTGCTTGAGAACAAGATGCCATCACTTCTAAGTGGGATGACATTGAGTAAGTTGCCCAGCCTTCCTCATCTTCTTCATCAGCGGCCTCATCTATATTTTGTATCTACCGGATAAGGCTATTGAGAGAACAAATGGAACCGAGGAAATGACCATTAAGAATTTACTGCCCTTGTTACTTCCCTGCCTCTTCCAAACCCGCCAGGGAACAAGCAGAATCCAGAGGTCCTGGAGGGTAACCTACCACTGCCGGTGATCTCACTCTCGGAGCACGGGTATGAGTAGGAGGTGGTGTAGGGGTTGTCTACGAGGAGTTTGCGGCTGTCCAGCTTCTTTGCCTGAGCGTAGCAGTTGTCACGGGTCCTGCAGCACCTGGAGAGAGGAAGAAACAGCTACGGGAGAAGTAAGACCCCGCAGGAGGCCAGTTCTCACCTGCAGTCCCTCTCAAACTTGTGAGGATAACAGTCACAATATTCCAAAAGTAATGTCCTGAGGCTCTAGAATCTGGGATTCCTATTACTATGTATTTATTGAAAACAACTTCTTTGGAGCGTGGTGGTGACCCCCTTTAACTCTAGTACTTGGAAAGCAGAGGCAGTTCTATCTCTGATTTCAAGATCAGCCAGAAATAAGTGAGACCCTGTCTCACAGAAAGTGAATTTCTAACCAAGCTGCAGGAGTATAGTGAAGTTATGTATTCTAAAGTTTCGGCGACTTTTTTTAAAGCCAAGGCTGATACTTTGATGATGGCTGTGGTGGCTGGCTGTGCCCTAGTTTGGTGCCTGAGGACAGCATTTCCCATCTTTTACTTCTGACACATCTTGCTTTCAGGAACCAGTACATATAGCATCCTCTTGGACCGATTTATTTACATGACAAGATGGGCAACTACACGCTGGGGGTGGTTATACAGGCCTTTACTCTCAGCACTCAGATGGCAGAGGCTGGGAGATCTCTGAGTCCACGGTCAGCAAGGTCTGCAGGACAACTAGGGGTATATAGAGAACCCTTGTTGGAAACAAACAAACAAACAAATATAATAAATAAACAAGACAAAATAGAATTTTGGTGAATATGTATTTCTCACATTCATTCTAAGTGAGATGCTCGGTTGTGCCCTGTCCCCACCCCAGTGCACACACTCGTCCTCCACCAGATTTTTAAGACTCACATTTTTAAGTCTTCCCTCTGATTGCTCCTGCTGGAATAGAGACAGTAGCAGTCATAGTAGCTGTACAAGGTGAAGGGATTCTTCCAAGAGGGAGGGCACTCGAACACATTTCCGACCCTCTGCACAGCCCGACGGCTGATGCTGTGTGCAGTAGCACCTGCTGCAAGAACGCACAGCACATGCCAATCAATCCCATTTGGCTCTACCCGGGGTCTGATGACCCCTCCCAGCTGCTGCATTGGGAGAGCAGTGTATAGAGGCGTGTGTGTGTGTGCAATGTGCATGTGTGTGCGCATGCATGTGTGTGTGTTTGTGAATGTTTGTGTGTGTTTGTTCACATGTTCACAAGCACACTCATAAGTGTCAAATGTACACACGAGGACATCAGAGGACGGCTTTAGGGAGTTAGTTTTCTCCTTCCTTTATGGAAGTCTTGGAGACCAAATTCAAGTCACCAGGCCTTGGCAGGTAGGTGTCTATCTATCTGAGACAGAGAGTTGCACTATAACCCAGGCTAACCCCTGACTCTGTAGCAACCCTCTGGCCTCAGCCTCTCAAGCGCTGTACTGGGCTTGGCTGACTCTTCAAGATTAAGTTCTTTGCACATTGCTTTTTGCCTTGCTTGGTTTCTCAGTTCTCACTGTCAGGACAGACAGTGCCACACTGTGATCTGCCCTGTGGACCCGGTGTTAAGGAGCTGAGAACACTCTCCAGTCAGCAGTCAGGGATGAACTGACCTCTTAGTTCAATAACCCAACCACTGAACCATCTCTTGAGTTTGAGAACTGCCCCACCCCCACTCAAGCCCAGGTGAAACCCTAGCCTCAGCCAGCAGTGGGATTCATCACAGTTCTAGCTGAGACCTTGAGCCAGAGAAGCAGCCAACACCTGCTCACTGTTTCACACTGGAGAATCAGAAGGAATCTGTTGTAGGACCACGCACAGCTCATACACAAGGCTAATGGTCAGATCATCACGTGTGACGTCATCACATGACATAACAAACTGTTCATCAGCTGAGGAGCAGGTAAATGAGATGGGATTCAGTGTGCAGTGGGATACTTGGTCTCCATTAAAATGAAGGAGAAGCCAGGTACAGTGGAGCACACACCGTGTAATCCCAGCAATCTGGAGGCAGAGGCAGGTGGATATCCTAAATCAAAGCCAGTCTGGTCTACAGAGTGAGTTCCAAGACAGATAGGGTCTCACAGAGAAACCTTGTCTTGAGAAACAAACAAACACAATTTAAAAGGGAGTCAGGCATCTGTTTAATCCTAACATTGAAAGTGTAGGCTCAAAGGTTTCAAGCACAGGCAATAGTGTTGAGCTGGAGGACTTCCTGATCCATACATTAAGGTCATATAAAATAGTGATAAGGGCAGTCAGGAGCACTTACCGAGTTTGTGTAGGTCTCAGGTTCAGTTCCAGCACCTACGTGGCAGCTCACAACTGTCTATAACAGTTCTGGAGGATCCGACCCCTCTTCTGGCCTTTGTAGTCACTGCTCATACACAGTTCACAGACAGACACACAGACAAAACACTCACACACATAAAATAAAAATAAGTATTTTTTTAAAGAATAAGAAAAATCAAATTGCCATGGCACTTTAGCGCCAGGGATATGGGTGCCAGGGCAATATGGCAGAGGCAGGGGGCTTTCTTTGCTTGTGTTGGTGAATGTAGTGGTTTTTGTTTCTTTGAGGCAGAGTTTCTCTGTGTAGCCTTGACTGTCCCAGAACTTGTTCTGTAGATCTGGCTGGCCTTGAACTCACAAGATCTGCCTGCCTCTGCCTCCCAAGTGCTGGGACTGAAGGCGTGCGCAACCACTGCCCGGCTATAGTAGACTTTTCTAAGGAATCTTCTGAGGTCAGATTTAAATGCTAAAGGTGCCAGCTGTTGGACATGGGGAATAATGAGGGGACCCCAACCTAGAGGCTATTAGACCCCAGGAGGAAGCCCAAACCAGAACTTCAGGTGTGACAAGTGGGGGGCTTGCACTTGAAGAAAAGGCAGATGGTGGCACTCAGAAGGGACAGAGGTCCTTACCTGTGAGCAGAGTGACCAGCAGAAGGAGTTTCATCTTGAGTGAGAGGAGGACACAAGTGACTTGTCTCTTTCCAGTCCTGTAGCTGTGCTCTGACAGGATCCAGTCAGTTGGCGGGGCCTGTGACTACTGTGTGTGTAGCACAGAAGTAGACTATGTCCACCCTCACAGACAGTCCTGACCGGCAGAGCTGCTGTAGATGGTGGCAGAGCCTGAATCAGTGCTGTCGCAGAGGCACAGATAAAGGGCTGGCTCAACACCCCACACCAGCTCCAGTGCAGTGACTGACAGAGTGTCAAGTCCCTCCCCCATGGATGCTTTGAGGTCATAAGGAGATATAGACATTGCTCCTGGGGTTGGGTCTAGAGGATGCTGACAGTGATGTGTGGACCCAGGCAGGAGGAGCTGATCTCAACAATTCTCCATGTTAACTGTATAAAAAGGTGCTAAGTCTGCCCCCAAGATCTGACACAGCCGTTGAGGTAGATACAGTTGCTGCTAATTTGATCTTTAATCAGTCAATCAATCAACCAATCCATCAATGAATTAATTAACCAATTAGTGTGTGTGTGTGTGTGTGTGCACACGTGGAGGTCAGAGGACAACTCTGTGGTGTCAGTTTTCTCCTTCAACCGTTAAGTGGGTTCCAAGAATCAAACTCAGGTCACCAGGCTGCAAGCAATCTTACCTTCACTTGGGAACCTTCTTACTAGCCTACAAGCTCCATTTAAAAATTGGCAATGTAGCCAGATGGTGATGGTGGTGGTGCATGACATTAATCTCAACATTCAGGAGGCAGAGGCAGGTGAATATTTGAGTTTGACGCAAATCCTATTAACAGAGTGAATTTCATGGCAGCTAGAAATACACAAAGAAACCCAGTCTTTAAAAACCAAACAAATAAAAATAAATAGATAAATAAATAAATAAAATTAAATAAATAAAAAAGCAAGCAAGCAAGCTAATGCCCAACAGAAGTGTCCATAGGACCATATGATGCAGGCCATCCTTCAGCTGAGGCTCTCCATAGGCGGTGTGTGAAGCTGACAATCAACTATTACAGGGCTGGAGAGAGGGCTCAGCAGTTAATAGGACTTTCTGCTTCTTGGTGTGGACATGAGTTCAAATCTCAGCAACTACATGGTGGCTGTTGAACAATATCTTCTGGCCTGATGCCCTCTCCCCTTGTGTTTGGCCATGTCTTATGTACTTTCAATTTAGGACCCTAGGACCTCCTTTCCCGTGCTAATCACCACTTGCATGGTTAAAGATCATGTAGAGGAGAATTGAGTTGGTTGTCTTCACACTCAAGCTCCCCCGACCCTTCCAGCAGGACTATGGACAGTCAAACCAGCTACTACCAGTCACTGAGCCTGGGCAGGGGACTTTTAGCTGTACCTGTTACTCAATACAACTGACCTTGGGAGGGATAAGGCCTGAGCTTTGGGATAGCAGTAGGGATGGGTCTGAAGCCTAGAGAAGCAGATGATTGGGCAGCTAGTCACAAACGGAAAAGAGACTGAGAACCACGTAGCCTTTAATCAGGCAATGAGAAATTTCTTCCTAAATCTGCTTGACCAGGGAACCAGAGATTAGCCTGGCTTCACCTGTGGGGTCCCGTGGTAGAGAGGTAGAGAAGACAACATGTTCCTTATGTTTATTGCAAAGTTAGGCTGTTGTGTCCTTTAGCGGGACAATTATCCTGTGCTGTGTGTTTAGGCACAGTGAAGACTGGAAACCCACCAGGATGTCATCCTGCCTTCTGGTCATTTACAGTCAGTCCACTTAGGTTTCATCTGTCCCGCGTCCTGGATTCAGCACACAGCAGAAGCATTTTGAGTCCAGTAATTTTAGGGCCAAGATGTTCCTTTAGAGCCCATGTGACACTGTTTCTTCCTCTCTTCTCCTCCCTTCCACCTCTCTGTCTTCCCTTTCCTTACCTGCACCCCTATGCTCCTTCCCTGCCTCATCTCTCCTCTCTTCTTCCCCATTTTGTTCCCCCAAACACAATGTATTTTGTAGGTGTGCGTGCTCTCTTTTTGGTGCCTGCCGACCCTATCGGATTTCAGAACTCCCATTCTTCTAGTGTAAGATTTCCCCCTCTTTAACCATTAAAGTACTCCTGTTACTCTTGAGCTAGCCTGATTAATTTATTACAGTATTTCATGCTGGTTTCTTCTTTTTTGTTTTGTTTTTTCCAGGTAGGGTATCTTTGTGCAGTACTTCAGATTGTCCCGGTACTCACTCTCTAGACCAGGTTGACATTGTTAGACCATGTTGACCTTGTACTGAAGAGATTTGCCTTCCTCTGCCTCTGCATTACAGAGTGCTGGGATGAAAACCATGGCTGGGCTCATCACCCCTTCTTCAAGGTGCTCTGTTAATGGCAATGTCTTTTCCCATTAATTCTCAGCTTCTAGGTCTAGAGGGAATGGTGTTCTCTGAATAGCTAGTTGGTTTTGGTAGACAGAGAATACAGTCACCAAAGCCCAGTTTCTTTCTTTCTTTCTTTCTTTCTTTCTTTCTTTCTTTCTTTCTTTCTTTCTTTCTTTCTATCTTTCTTTCTTTCTTTCTTTCTTTCTTCTTTCTTTCTTTCTTTCTTTCTCTCTCTCTCTCTCTCTCTCTCTCTCTTCCTTCCTTCCTTCCTTCCTTCCTTCCTTCCTTCCTTCCTTCCTTCCTTCCTTCCTTCCTTTTGTTGGTTTTTCAGAACAGGGTTTCTCTGAATCTTTGGATCCTATACTGGAACTGAACTAGCATTTGTATACCAGGCTGCCTTTAACTTACAGAGATTTCCCCTATCTCTGCCTCCTGAGTGCTGGAATTAAAGGCGTGTGCTACCACCAACCGGTCAAAGCCAAGTTATTTTTTTTAATTTACTTATTTAATAAAATTTTTCACCTCCTCCCCTCCTCCCATTTCCCACCTCTCCCCCTACTTCCCTTACCCCATTAGTCTCCAGTTCTAAGAGAAGTCAGGGTGCACTGCCTTGTGGAAAGTCCAAGGCCCTCCCCACTCTGTCTAGGTCTAGGTAGGTGTGCATCCAAACAGACTAGGCTCCCAAAAAGCCAGTACATGCAGTAGAATCAAAACCCAGTGCCATTATCATTGGCTTCTTAGTCAGCCCTCATTGTCAGCCACAATCAGAGAGTCCGGTTTGATCACATGCTCATATAGTCCCGGTCCAGCTGGCCTTCGTGAGCTCCCATTAGATCAGTCCCACCGTCTCTGTGGGTGGACGCACCCTTCGCGGTCCTGACTTCCTTCATGTTCTCCCTCCTTCTGCTCCTCATCTGGACCTTGGGAGCTCAGTCCAGCGCTCCAATGTGGGTCTCTGTCTCTATCTCCATCCATTGCCAGATGAAGGTTCTATGATGATATGCAAGATATTCATCAGTGTGGCTATGGGACAAGGCCAGTTCAAGCACCCTCTCCTCTGCTGTCCACGGTCCTAGCTGGGGACATCTCCTTGGATACCTGGGAACCTCTCTAGAGCCAAGTCTCTTGCCAACCCTAAAATGGCTCCCTTAATTAAGATATCTTCTTCTCTGCTCCCATATCTGCCCTCCATCTCAACCATCCCATTCCCTCATGCTCTCCCCAATCCTCCCCCTCTCCCTTCTCTCTCCCCACCTCCCCTTCTCTCCACCCCACCCCTACCCCCATGCTCCCAACTTTTGCATGACAATCTTGTCTACTTCCAATATCCAGGAGGATAAATATATGTTTTCCTTTGGGTTCACCTTCTTTCTTAGCGCCTCTAGGATCACGAATTATAGGCTCAATGTCCTTTGTTTATGGCTAGAATCCACTTATGAGTGAGTACATACCATATTCATACCATATTCATCTTTTTGGGTCTGGAATATCTTACTCAGTAAAGTGTTTTCAATTTCCATCCATTTGCATGCAAAATTCAAGATGTTTTTTTTTTCTTTTTCCCGCTGAGTAGAGCTCTAAAGTGTATATGTGCCACACCTTCTTTATCCATTCGTCTATTGAGGGGCACCTAGGTTGTTTCTAGGTTCTGACTATTACACATAGTGCTGCTATGAACATAGTTGAACAAATGCTTTTGTAGTATGATAGGGCATCTCTTGGATATATTCCCAAGAGTAGAATTGCTGGATTCTGAGGGAGGTTGTTCCAGTTTCCTGAGAAACCGCCACACTGATTTCCACAGTGGCTGCACAAGTTTGCATTCCCACCAACAGTGGATGAGAGTTCCCCTCTCTCCACATCCTCTCCAGCATAGGCTATCATTGGTGTTTTTGATTTTAGTCATTCTGACTGGTGTACGATGGTATCTCAAAGTTGTTTTGATTTGCATTTCCCTGATCACTAAGGAGGTTGAGCATGATTTTAAGTGTCTTTTGGCCTTTTGAACTTCTTCTGTTGAGAATTCTCTGTTCAGTTCAGTACCCCCATTTTTTTTTTTAAATTCCAAGCCAAGTTCTTTTAATAGGTGCTTTACGCTGCGTGGTGGTAGCCGATACCTTTAATCCCAATGAGTTTCAGGCTGGCTGGTCTACAGAACAAGTTCCAGTACAGGCTACAAAGCTATAGAGAAGCCCTGTCTTGAAAAACCAAAAAGTCCAAAATATCCCCCAAATAAAGGATGTACTCTATAAGAGAGGACAGTGTGTAGTGAACACGACCAGGCAGGCAGGGATGGTATAGGCAGTCACTGAGGTGACAAGTCTCTGTACTTCTTGATGTAGGGAGCCTTGGAGAAGCAGATGCTTAGTGGTAACTGTTGCAGATGAAGTAAGTCCTCACAGGCATTGTTTTTTTCTGAAGAGAAACTAGAAAGGTAGTTGAATGGAGCCCACGACACTGCTCCCTATGATTTGTAACCAAAAGGCACCTGTGGCCTCCTATTGGTGCAGATTCAGGGTTGAGAGAAAACACAAAAGGACACTGTGTTGTCTAAAGTGCTGGAACACACTTAGAGTAAAAAAAATAGGTGTGGAGCTGGGGAGATGTCACAGTTGGTCAAGCGGCTGTTGTACAATCATGAGTGCCTGACTTAGGAAGTCTAGAGCCCATGTAAAAATCCAGGTGTGTTTGGGGCATCTGTAACTCTATTGGGAAGTGGGGAACATAGATCCCCAAAACTTGTTGGTCAATCAGGCTAGTTACAGGTAAGTGTTCTGTTTAGGAAGAGACCCAGCCTCTGAAGACATAGTAGAGAGTGACTGAAGAAGACAGGGGATGACAACTCATTCCTATACAGGAAGATAAATAAACACGATATTTAATCCTAAATCCAGGAGAATGACAACTATGAACACCCACTTCTAAAATAATATAATTTAAGACAATACTCTTGCCCTACCTCCCCAGTTCTGAGATTGCAGGTGTGCACCACCACATTCAATGTAAGTGTTCTGAAGGTGGAACCCAGGGTTCTGTGCATGCTAGGCAAGCACTCTAGCAACTGAGCTACATTCCCAGCCCTCTGAATCCCCATCTATAAAATGGGAATGATAAATCATGCCCTGCATAAGTGTTTGGTCCATTGTTTGGCTTATAGCAATCATTGTAGCTTTCAGTTGTTTAGTAGATATGGAATCAGTATAACATAGCGGCTAATAGGAGAGGCTTTGGGCAGGCAAGATGGCTCAGGGAATAAAGGTACTTGTTACCAAGGCTGAACACAAGTTCCAGTCCCAAGACTTACACGGTCGAAGGAGAGAACCAACTCCTTCAAGTTGTGTAGGTGTGTTATTGAACTGACATGGCACCCCCCAAATATACAGAATCTTTAAATGTTTTAAAAAAGGCATAGGAATGATGTAGATCTTTGGTTCAGAACAAAATGCCATCACTTCTAAGGTTGGTGACTTGGGCAATTGGCCCAGCCTTCCTTATCTTCCTCATCAGTGACATCATTTGTATCTTAGTATCTACCTTTTAAGGCTGTTGTGCGATCAAATGAGACCAAGGAAATGACCACTAAACAGTAAATGTCAATGTTACTTCTCT
Source organism: Myodes glareolus (assembly GCF_982192425.1). Lineage (NCBI taxonomy): Eukaryota > Metazoa > Chordata > Mammalia > Rodentia > Cricetidae > Myodes > Myodes glareolus. The sequence goes on from NC_142027.1 coordinate 133,345,203, forward strand.
GCCTCTCCTAACCTTCCAAGGGCCAAGCAGAGTCCAGAGGTTCCGGAAGGCAAACTTAGCACTGCAGGTCATCTCACTCCCAGAGCACAAGTATGAGTAGGAGCTGGTGTAGGGGTTGTGTAGGAGGAATGTGCCACCGACCACCGCAGCCCGGTATGGGTGTCTGGTGGGACGTGGTTTCTCAAAGACCAGGTGGGTAAGGATTCAGCGATGACAAACAGAAACAATCACAGAGGCAGCTTGAATCTGAGTGTATTTTGCAGCTCTCAAACAAGGGTTTTTATACAAGTAGAACAGGTATTACAATTCTTAAAAGATGGGTTCAGTGAAGCAGTTACAAAAACAAATTATCATAATCACCTGGCACAAGAAGGCACAAAATCAGTCAAGTATTACATTTCCAAGCCAGTGGGTTTAAAGAATCTATTACAAATGGAACAGATAACATCTTTAGTTACTAAACAAAACAATTCGATAAATCACTTACAGTTAATGGATGACTCCAAGGTCCAGATGAAGTTAATAAATTTTTATATGTAATCCTTAACTAACGTCTAACTTTTATCTTCTTAAAAATCTGCAAAGTTCAATTTAAAACTATACTTAAACAATGCTTTCTATACCACAGTGTCAAAGCCAGCCTCATCTACATATGCATAGCCATACAAATTCATATATTGTCTATCAAAATATTATTTTATAATTACGTAAATGATTATGAAGCAAAGCGATGAATCTCTTAGAGAAGACATCATGGCCAGTGAGCCCAGTTCAAGGGAGTGGCTTCTTTCTGGTCCAGGCTCTCAGGACCATCTCGTAAGTACAGAGAGGAAATAGAAGCAGACAGACTACCATGAGAACTATGACTCAATGTTTTCTCTCCGGCTGGAGAGTTCCACAGCCGGTTCCAGGAGACCTCCTCCCTTTGGAGTCAAACGCCTCATTCTGTGGAACTTGACACACAGGTTCTACTTGGGTTGGTGTGGCATCTCTCCATTTTTTATGTTTTAATTGAAGCTTGTAAATAGAGATATTTTGGCAGTGGAAATGGAGGAGATTAGTCTTAAATGGAAGAATAAAGAGGAGAAGAAAAATTATTCCTGTAGCCATGGTAATAACAATAATCCAATGTAACCAATTTATAGGGTTTAAAGACCAAAAACCAGAATTAATAGATGGAGTCAAATCCTCTAGACTAATGGACCCATCATATGCCTTACTCATAGTTGAAATTTGAGTTTGTAATTGAGCCATATCATGAATAATATCATTGTCTTTCCAAACTCCCAGCAAATGACTTTTAGTAAGGTTCCTGTTATAATTTTTATCATAAGTTAATGGTGTTACATATATGTATCAAAAGCTGGCATGGCACCTGGTAGAAAGCTAAACCTTAATATTTTCTATCTCTCATCCTAATTCTAAAACTACATCCTTTAAAGCATCTAGCTTTGCTTCTAGTTTTTTATCTATAATTTGTTACCTTTCTAATGTCAAAGAAACATTCTTATTTAAATCATTAACAAAATGTGAAGTCTTTATCTCTGAGACTAGAGCAACTGATGAAACTGTCAGTGAGGTTACAATAGCGATTAAAGCACTAATGCCTAACATCAAGGCTGCCACAAAACAAAAGAGCTCATTAACTCTTTTAAGTGTTTGTAAGGCTTCATTGTCAAACCAAGCATCATCTTTCAAGTCTACAGGATTTGGAACATAACATAGGAATGTCTTTGTAATATCTTAGTAATTGAATAAGTCTTAGCTAAACTGGAATCAACACAATTAGTTAAAATTCATCTAGAACAGCTAACCTGATAAGATTGTCCTGATCTAATAATTTTTAAATTTGGAAATTGTCCAGCAAGTATACCATAAGGATAGCCTAAACAGGATCTTATTTTTATAGGAGTGCTCTCACTTTTTAAAATAAACTAAGCTTGTTGCAGCAAAAAAACCTAAATAATCCTGAAAAAACTTTCAAAATCCCACCCGAGGGAGAATGACTGACATGAATAGGCTCTACCCATCCTGTTTTGAACCGCCTATTGATTGGCTCTTCTCTAAACACCTCAGGCTTATATCCATGGTAAAGTGACCACTTCCTAGGTAGAACCCTAGTAGCACAGACAATCAGAGAATCAATGAATAAATGGGACCTCCTGAAACTGAGAATCTTCTGTAAAGCAAAGGACACCGTCAGTAAGACAAAAAGGCTACCTTCTGATTGGGAGAAGATCTTCACCAACCCCTCATCAGATAAAGGCCTGATCTCCAAAATATACAAAGAACTCAAGAAACTAGACACTAAAACTCTAATTAATCCAATTAAAAAATGGGGTGCTGATCTGAACAGAGAATTCTCAACAGAAGAACTTCGAATGGCCAAAAGACACTTAAGGTCATGCTCAACATCCTTAGCGATCAGGGAAATGCAAATCAAAACAACTATGAGATACCATTTTACACCGGTCAGATTAGCTAAAGTCAAAAACACCAATGATAGCCTATGCTGGAGAGGATGTGGAGTGAAGGGAACTCTCATCCATTGTTGGTGGGAATGCAAATTGTGCAGCCACTGTGGAAATCAGTGTGGCAGTTTCTCAGGAAACTGGGAGTCCACCTCCCTCAAGACCCAGCAATTCCACTCTTGGGAATATACCCAAGAGAGGCCCTATCATACTACAAAAGCATTTGTTCAACTATGTTCATAGTGACTCTTTGTTAAATAAATATTTTTATGATTAACTTCTGAAACTACAGAATAATCACAAACTGTTTCTTGAGTCCCCCAAGTTTTGTATACCGTAGCCCACTGTTCAAACCCACATTTAAGCCAATTTGGCCTTACATTTTTGAGCAAAGATGAATTCCACACTTTATCTTTGTCTCGATATTTTTTTACATATGATTTCATAGGAATGGTTTTTGTTTTTGGTAATCTTACCTTAGTATCATTGTTGTAACCATTCCCCAAAATCTTTATTTTATTTTTCCATATATATCTTTTGTGATATGGAGGCAATTCCTCTGGAGGCCATGCATCTGGAGCATCAGAAAGAAAAGTTCTATGAGTAATTGGTAGGCAACCCATAGGAGGTGTTTCTTTTATAGCAATACAAATTAGAGCAGAATCAGACATTCCTTCCTATGTAATTACAGTGGAGGTCACACGGGAGGAGAAATCAGCATGTCCCCCCATCAACCCAGTGTCAATAGTCATCACTCTGAGGTTCACATCATCTCTCCAACCCACGGGATGAAGAAGTGGAGGATGGGGAACATCAGCCCAAAACAAGGCTGCAGAGGCAGGATATACTTGCAGAGCAACGACAGCAAGCACAGCAAGAAACATGTTCTCGACTGATGATGGCTTTCCAGTGTTAGAGCCCATTTGCTGTGCTTTCCGGGTGAGCTCCTTCAATTATCCCCAAGTAGGTGGATTTATCCTCGCACGGGATGACGATGCAGTGGGTGTTGAAGACGCCTGCAAAGAAGAGAGATCAAGCTTCCTCATTTTCTTTACTTTTTAAAAAAAATTTATTTATTTATTTATTTATTAAAAATTCCCACCTCTTCCCCACCTCCCTTTTCCCTCCCCCTCCCTCCCTCCCCCTCCCTCTGTAGTCTTAAGAGCAGTCAGTGTTCCCTGCCCTGTGGGAATTCCAAGGTCCTCCCCCCTCCATACAGGTCTATAGAGGTGAGTATCCAAACAAACCAGGCTCCCACAAAGTCAGTCCATGCAGTAGAATAACATCCTAGTGCCATTGTCCTTGGCTTCTCAGTCAGCCCTCATTGTCAGCCACGTTCAGAGTGTCCATTTTGATCACATGCTCCATCACTCCAGGTCCAGCTGGCCTTCGTGAGCTCCCATTAGATCAGTCCCACCGTCTCAGTGGGTGGACGCACCCCTCATGATCCTGACTTCCTTGCTCACATTCTCCCTCCTTCTGCTCCTCTGGTCTACAAAGAGAGTTCCAGTACAGCCTGTGTCATACAAAGAAAAACTCTGTCTAAAAAAGTCAATAAAAAAAGAGAAGGAAGGAAAGAAAAAAAGACAGTTCATGCCTAACAGATGGTTCCACAGGTCAATATGATGCAGACAATCCTTTAGCTGAGGTTTTTCCCTACCCAGTGTGTCGAGCTGGAAACTAACCATTATAGGGGCTAGAGAGATAGTTCAGCACTTAAGAACACTTTCTGCTCTTGCTAAGGACCTGAACTCAACTCTCACCACCACACAGTAGCTGACTAACAATGCTTGCTGTCCCAGTGCCCTCTTGTCACTGGGTTGGGCCATCTCTCACATACCTTCTAACTTAGCACCCAGCACCTCCTTTTCCTCATTTCTCACCTCTTCCCTGGATATGAACCATGTAGGGTTTAGCTGAGTTGGTTGTCTCCATTCACGCTCCCCCAACCCTTCCAGCGTGTCTCTGGACAGCCACTGCCACCTGCTACAAGTCACTGTGCAGGCACGGGAGGCTCTAGCTGCACCTAATGCTCACCAATACAGACATTGGAAGGGTTGAGATCTGAACACTGGGGCACGAGTGGGGCTTGAGGTGGGGATGGAAAGGCAGAGGACTGGATACCTGTTCAGTAAAGGAAAGAATAGGAACCACGTACCTTAAACCAGGCAATGAGTTATCTTATTCCTAAATTTAGTAAACCAGGGAACCAGAGATCAACCTGGCTTCACTTGTAGCATCCTGAGAGAGGGAAAGGTAGAGGAGAGGATGTGTTCTGTTTTGTTTTTTTTTTGTTTTTTGTTTCCAAAAAAGGTAGGTTGCTGTGTACTTTAGCGGGACAGTTATCCTGTGGCATTTGTTTAGGCACAGTAAAGACTCCAAGGTGATCAACAAGAAATCATGCCTTCAGGGCTTGTACTGTCGGGTTTGGTTGCCTTCATCTAACTTCTGATGATGAGCACACACCAGAAATGCTTTGAGTCCAGTACTTTTAGGACCAAAGTGCCCACATGACATTGCTTCTTTCTCTCTTTTCTCCTCTTGTTGGGGGGAGACTGCTGGTTTATTCCTGGATGCCCAGAAAAAAATAATCCCTCAGAAACTATATTATTTGCAATACTGTTCAACCAATAGCTTAAATGTATTGCTAGCCAGTTCTTATATCTTAAATTAACCAGTTTCCATTATTTTATATTTTACCATGAGATTTGTGGTCCAATGCATCTGTCTCAGATGGCAGCAACATGGTTTCTCACTGAATCTGCTTACTCTCTCCTTCTCTATCTGCTTGGAACTCCCGCCTTGCCCTGTTCTGATAAGTCACTGAAAAAACAGATTTATTCATTAACCAATAAAAGCAACACAAATACAGAAGAACTTCCCACACCATCCCCTTCTACCTCTCTGTCTTCTCTTTCCTTCTCTCCCCACCCCTCCCCTACTTACCTGTCTTTTTCCCTGCCTCATCTCTCCCCTCACCTTCTGCTTTTGGTGCTTCTTCCACCATATATATCTCAGACTGGCTGCTGCTCCTCCTCTTCTTCCTCCTTCTCCTTCTTTTTGGTTTTTTCCCATATTAGGTTTCTTTGTGTAATTATACTGATTGTTCTGGAGCTCACTTTTTGGACCAGGTTGGTCTTGAATTCAAGTGATCTCCTGTCTTTGCTGCTTCCTTTGCATCTCAGAGTGCTGGGATGAAAGTCATGACTGGGGTCTCCACCTCCTCTTCAAAGTGCTCCTCTAATGGTTATGTGTTGTATAAGAAGCAGGCTGCATCCCATTCAGCTTTCGGCCACCCATATAGCTTATACCCGAAATAATTTCACAGAAGCTGTATTCATTTATACATTGCCTGGTCCATTAGTCTAGCCTCTTATTGGTTAACTCTCACATCTTGATTCAACCCATTTTATTAATGTATCTGTGTATCACGAGATCGTGGCTTACTGGGAAAGATTCAGCATGTCTGACCTGGCAGCTTCATGGCGGGTGGCTCTATGTCTCTGTCTCCTTTCTCCCAGCATTTTGTTCTGTCTACTTTGCCTATCTAAGCTGCTGTCCCATCAAAAGGCCTAGGCAGTCTCTTTATTTAACCAATGAAAGGAGCACATAGAAAGAATACCCTCCTACACCAGTAATCTTTTGCTATTGATCTCCAGCTTCCAGAGCAAGATGCAATGGATGTTCTCCTAGGATCTAGTTATGTTTGGTAGACAGGGAAGACAATCACCACCTGGTTCTTTCAACAGGTGCTTCACCAGAGGGCACAGTGTGTAGTGGAGACAACCATGTAGGCAGGGATGGTTTATCAGTAACTGAGGTGACAAGTCTAACAGTGAACACCCTGTACTGCTTGTTGTATGGAGCCTTGGAGAAGCAGATGGCAGCCTGGTGGTTACAGTTGCAGATAGAGGCCTCACAGGGGTTGTTTTTGTCTGTGGAGAAAGAAGGAAGGAAGTTGAGTGGAGTCCATGACCAAATTCTCTATGATATTTAACCAGAATTCTGTGACCTCCCATTGGTGCAGAGTCAGGGCTGAGAGACAAAGCCCACAAAAGGACATTGGGTGCATAATTGCTAGAACACACTTACAATAGAAATATTAGTTGGAACTCAGCAAGCTAGTCCTTTTGTCTGCGAGGTCCCTGGCGAGAAAGTGGCCCTGATCCTGTACCAGAAGAACCATTGGGGGGGGGTGAGTGTGTTCCTGACTGACCAGCAGAAGCCCCAGAGAGGGAGCACAGACACTCCTCAACCCTATAAACTTTCTGGTCATTCTGCAGGGGCTTCTCTCCCTGGCTACTGCCTCTCTCTTCCTATCCCATCCCAGGCACCCATTCCTTTCTTTGGGGCCATAAGATCCCCCAGCTCAGCCTGTTTTGGTTCTGTGATGGGTGGTGAGTGCAACCAGGCAGGAGATCCTTTTTTTCACTAAACCTGCAGGCAGCAAGCTAGTCCTTTTGTCTGTGAGTTCCCTGGCCCGCAAGTGGCCTTGATCCTGTACCAGAAGATCCATCAGAGAGCATTTGAAGGAAGAGATGGGCAGGCACCAAAGCAAGAATTCTTCCAACAATCTGAAAAACAACATGATAACACCAGAACCCAGTGAACAAACAACAGGAAGATTTTAACACCCTAATCCAGAAGAAGCCAAAGAAATAGACATTATGAATTTGATAGAGTCCCTTAAGTCAGAGGCGAAAAACTTCCTTAAAGAAATGGATGAGAAGAATAACAAAAAGTTTGAAGAAATGAATAAATTCCTTAAAGATACCCTAGGTAACCAAGAAAAAAGCAATCAGACAATGGAAACAGTTCAAGACTTGAAAACTGAAATGGAGGCAATGTAGAAAACACAAACTGAGGGCTGGATGGATATGGAAAATCTAGGTAAATGAACAGAGACTACAGAGACAAGCATAACCAACAGAATACAAGAGTTGGAAGAAAAAAATCTCAGATTCTGAAGACACTATAGTGAAAATAAATGCTCTGATCAAAGAAAACAGCAAATCCAACAAATTCTCATCACAAAACATCCAGGCAATCTGGGACATGACAAAAAGACCAAACCTAAGAATAATAGGGGTAGAAGAAGGAGAAGAATTACAGGTCAAAGGCCCAGAAAATATATTCAACAAAATTATGGAGGAAAACTTTCCAACCTAAAGTAGGATATTCTTTAGGTACAAGAAGCATACAGAACACTGAATAGACTGGATCAAAAAAAAAAAACCCATCCCCTTGCCATATAATAATCAATACACAAAACATACAGATTAAAGAAAGAATATTAAGAGCTGCAAAGAAAAAGGTCAAGTAACTTTTAAAGGTAAACCTATCAGACTTACACCTGACTTCTCTATGGAAACCATGAAAGCCAGAAGGTCCTGGATAGATGTGCTGCAGCCACAAGTGAATGCAAGCCCAGACTACTATACCCAGCCAAGCTTTCATTCACTATCAATGGAGAAAAAAAATATTCCAGGATAAAAACAAATTTAAACAATATGTAGCCACAAATCCAGCCTTACAGAAAGTAATAGAAGTAAAATCACAAGCCAAGGAATCCAACAATGCCCACAATAACTCAGACATCTAGCAACGCTTCACCAGCACAACTCAAAGATGGGAAACACACAAACTCTACCACCAAAAAAAAAAAATAACCGGAGTTAACAACCACTGATCATTAATATCACTTAATATCAATGGATTCAATTCACCTATAAAAAGGCACAGACAATAAGAGAAACAATGAAAAAATGGGATCTACTTAAACTGAGAAGCTTCTGTAAAGCAAAGGACACTGTCAGTAAGACAAAAAGGCTGCCTTCTGACTGGGAGAAGATCTTCACCAACCCCTCATCAGACAAAGGTCTGATCTCCAAAATATACAAAGAACTCAAGAAACTAGACACAAAACTCTAATTAACCCAATTAAAAAATGGGGTACTGAACTGAACAGAGAATTCACAACAGATGAACTCCGAATGGCCAAAAGGCACTTAAGGTCATGCTCAACCTCCTTAGCGATCAGGGAAATGCAAATCAAAACCACTTTGAGATACCATCTTACACCTGTCAGAATAGCTAAAGTCAAAAACACCAATGATAGCCTATGCTGGAGAGGATGTGGGGTGAGGGGAACACTCATCCATTGTTGGTGGGAATGCAAACTTGTGCAGCCACTGTGGAAATCAGTGTGGCGGTTTCTCAGGAAACTGGGAGTCAACCTCCCTCAGGACCCAGCAATTCCACTCTTGGGAATATACCCTAGATATTCCCTAACATACTACAAAAGCATTTGTTCTACTATGTTCATAGCAGCACTATTTGTAATAGCCCGAACCTGGAAACAGCCTAGGTGCCCCTCAATAGAGGAATGGATAAACAGTTAAATGGTTAAACTAGCACTGTAGACCAGGCCGGCCTTGAACTCACAGATTCACTTCCATCTGTATCTGGAGTGCTGTGATTAAAGCGTCACAACTGTTTGTAAAACTTGGACAGCTTTACAATTTTATTTTGTATGTGTGTGTGTATGTGTTTGGATGTACATGTAACATGACACATGTTTCCATGTCAGGGAACAATGTATAGGAGTCAGTCCTTGTCTTCTCCCTTGTGGATTCTTGGTATTGAACTCATGTCCCCTGGGCTGGTAGTAAGCTCCTTTACCCATTTTACCCACAGAGTCATCTTACTGGCATTGGGTTTGTTTTTTGGTTGGTTTTGAGAGTCTTTTTTTGTTTGTTTGTTTTGTTTTGTTTTGTTTTTCGAGGCAGGGTTTCTCTCTAGCTATGGAGCCTGTCCTGGAACTAGCTGTTGTAGACCAAGCTGGCCGCGAACTCACAGAGATCTGCCTGTCTCTGCCCTCATAGTGTTGGGATAAGGGTGTATGCCATCTTGTTTTTTTTGGGGGGGGGTAGGCTGATGTGTACAACCATTTCAACCTCCCCATTGCCATTAACTTGTTTGATTTCTTTTCAGATCCCTAAGGATTCTTCCCTTACCTTCAAACTAATGAAGGTTACAAACTGTGTCCTATAGAGGGCAGAAAGCAATGTCTGCAGGCCAGTCCACCAGTGCACATCCCAGTTTACAGACAGCTGCAGAGTCCTCGTGCAGATGAGAGCTGCCCTCCTAAGAAGGACTTTTTCAAGAAGCAGCTGTTCTTGACGGCACAGCTGTGCCACCTTCCTCTTCATCCCACCGGGAAGAATAAACACCTGGGAAATCCATGAGCCAGCATGGTCTGTGGAGGCCGCCATTGAGACCTCACTAATTCAGGAAGAACCAAAAGGACCTCTATAATTCACTTGTAATTCCACATGTTGTCTCTGGCTGAAGCACTTTGATATTTTAACAGCATGATCAACAGCATAATGAACTTTTTATTAACCAAACAATAAATTATTTTAAATAGCATACCAAGTTTGTAAACCGTGAATTTGTATAGAAGAGAAAGTAGGGGTTTACGCTAGTGTGTCCTAAAGATTTCTACTTTATGTTCGCTCTCAGAAGGGGACACCTTCCATGAACCTGGTGTGTAAAGAGAAAACAGTTCATTCCCCGTGGGTTCTTCAGCTGATATGTGTGATCACTGCCCTCGATGGCAAGAACCAGTGTGCCCTTAAACGTGAGACACATGAAGACTCACGCTCTACCTTGGAAAGCCCCATGTCTGAGTTGGGGACAGGCAGCTCATGCTCCCCTGTCCCGACCTCAGCAGCCATCATAGCTCACAGGGTAATTCGTGGTCTTGGGCTGTGTAGAGCTGTGGGGCTTCCTAGTCCTTAATTCTGAAGAACCACAGGACTGTAAATCCAGGATTTTATTTATTAAAGAGTTATTTTATTATTTTCAATATTTTTATGGGTATGCTTGAGTGTGTATGTACAGTTGCTCAAAGAGTCACTGCAATCCTTGGAGCTGGAGCCACAGTTCATCCTGAGCAGGTTCATGAAAGTGCTGGGAACTGAACCCTGAACAGGTAGCTAGGGCTCTATAGACCTGTTAATCCATCTCTCTAGACTTCCTACTCACCCCCACTTTTTCCTTTAAGTCAAGGGCTCACCTGTAGGCATACATGTTTTCTTTGTATTCTGTACTGCGGTGGGATTCTACAAATAAATACATAAACGAAGAAACAAATCTCTCCCGAGAAGAACTTGGTATTTCCTAAAGCCCTGGAACTCACTCTGTAGGTCAGGCTTACCACAAACTTACAGTCATCCACCTGCCTCTGCCTCCTGAGTGCTGAGATTAAAGGTGGTAGATCTCAAATAATTAATAAGTTAATTAATTTAGGCCAGTTGAGAGACAAAGTCTTATGTGTTCCAGGATTGCTTCTAACTTATTACATTTCTGAGAATGACTTTGGACTTCTGATCCTCCTGCCTCTGCCTTCCTAGTTGTGGGGTTGCAAATGTGTGCCCCCAGGCCTGGCTTACACTTTTACTTTATTTTCAGTGTTGGATATTGAACTTGAGAGCCCTGTGCATGCTAGGAGAATGCTGTCATGAACTACATTCCTAGCTCTTTAATTTTCTTTTTTGTTTGTGGTTTTAGAGTCAGTATCTCTCTATGTCATCCCTGCTGTCACGGGACTTACTATGTAGATCAGGCTGTCCTGAATTTACAGAGATCTGCCTGCCTCTGCCTCCCGAGTGCTGTGATTAAAAGTGTGCACCAGCACACCCACCCAAAAGGTTTTCTTTCTCATTTACACTTACTACAAATCGAGCAGAGCATGGAATGGAAACTCGGAAAATAGACAGAAGTGGTTTCAGTCTGCTTTTTTATTTACTAACTAGATGAACCTAAGTTATTTTGTGTGATTTTCAGGCATATATTTGAATACATAAGGATTGGCTAGGGATGCAGCACAGTTGGTAGAATGGTTGCCTGGCAACACAACACCGTAGGTGAGATCCCTAGCACATAACCTGGCACATAACCTAGCACACACCTGCAATCCCAGCTCTCAGGCTGAGGACAGGAGCATTAGCAGCTCGAGGTCATCCTTGCCTACATGGTGAGTTGGAGGCTAGCCTGGGATAGCACACTAGACCCTCAAAAAATAAAATTAGAATAATAGTTACTTTCGTGGGTTTTGAAGAATAAGTCACATGGCAGAGCATTTGGCCCACAGTAACAAATGCCCCCCACCCCGCAACTGTTAGTGTATAGGATGGAAGAGGAGATGGTGTCGATTATGCTAACCTCTGTCCCTATCGAGTACACCTAGATTTCTGGATGATCTTCCCCAGCGCCTCAGTTTTATTTTCCTTTATAGATTTTTTAAAAATGTATTTTCTGCATGCGGGTGCATTGTCTGCATGTACATCTGCCCACCAGAAGAGAGTATCATATTCCATTCTAGACGGCCATGGGCTGACGTGTAGTGCTGGGAGTTGAACTTAGGTCACTGCGTCTGTGCAGGCAGCTCAAGCTGCACCTGCTGCTCCCCAGACCTGTCCTTGGGCAGGGCAAGGCCTGAACTTTGGGTGGGACACGACCAGGGATGGCTTTGGGGTTAGAAAGGTAGAGGACTGGGCAGCTGCTCATTAAATGAAAAGAGAAACTGAGAACCACATAGTCTTCACCAGCCAATGGTTCCTGTTGACCAGGAAACCAAGGATTAACCTGTCTATACCTGCAGGGTCCTGTGATAGAGAAATGGACAGGAGAAGACGTGCTATGCATTCTTTGTTGCACAAAGGCTGCCATGTACTTTAGTGGGACAATTACCCTGTGGTGTGTGTTTAGGCACAGTGAAGACTGGAAGCCCTCCAGGATGTAATCCTGACTTCAGGTCATTAACAGTCAGTCCAGTTAGGTTTCCTATATCGCACTTCCTAAAATGAGCACACAGAAGACACACTTTGAGTCCCATATTTTAGGGTCAAGATGTTGCCTTTAGTGTCCATGTGACACTGCTTCTTTCTCTCTCCTCTCCCTTCTCTCTGCTTCTCTCTCTTTCCCTCCCAACACCTCCCCTCCCCTCCTCTCCTGTCCCTTTTCCTGCTTCATCTCTCCCTCTCCTTCCCCTTTTCTGTGTCTCCACCCCCACCCCATTTGTATCTCATGCTGGCTACTTCTTCTCCTCCTCCTCCTCTTCTTTCTCTTCCTCTTCATCCTCCTCTCCTCCTTCTTTGCTTCAGTCAGGATTTCTTTTTGTAATAATCCTCACTGTCCTGAAACTTGACTTTTAAAACTTGGTTGTCCTTGAACTCAATAGATCTGCCTACCTCTGCTTCTGTCTCTCTATCCCAGAGGCAGGGATAAAAGGCACGGCTGGGCTAATCACCCACTGTCGACAGAGGTTTCTGTCCCATCCTGTCCTGTAGCCGTTCAGTTCCAAAGAAACCCACAGAGCCCTATATTAATTATAAATTGGTTGGCCTATTAGCTCAGGCTTTCTTATTATTGAATTCTTACATCATACATTAACCCATAATTCCTGTCTGTGTTAGCCACATTGCTTGGTACCTTTATCAGTGAAGCATTCTCACCTAACCTCTTCTTGCTTCATCTGTGACGATTGTAGAGTGAGCGTTTCCTCTTTCCAGAACCTTCTTATTCTGGTTGTCCTGCCTATATTTCTTGCCTGGCTACCCTGCCTATACTTTTCCCTGGCTACTGTCCAGGCGGCGTTTTATTAAACCAATACAAGTGACAAATCTTTACACAGTACAAGACCATTGTCCCACAGCAACCCACCCTTCAAGGTGCTCTGCTAATGTCAATGTCTTTCCTGTTAACCTTTAGTTTCCAGGGCTAGGCGAATGATGTTCTCTGAAGATCTATTTATGTTTGGTAGACAGAGAAAACAATCACCAATGTTTATCTCTTTCTATAGTTGCTTTATTGGAAGGCACAGTGTGTAGTGAACACAACCAGTTAGGCAGCAGAGGTGTAGGCAGTAAATGAGGTGAGAAGTCTAACAGAAGCTTTTGCCTTCGAACGTCTCGTTGAACACATTCCTTAAGATGCATCTGGCTGCCTGGCGGTCACAGTTGCAGATGGCGACCTCACAGGCGTTGTTTTTATCTGCAGAGAATCAAGAGAGGGCGTTGAGTGGACCCTGCTCGCTGCCATTTGTAGGCAGACGAAGCTGGTGGCCCCCACATCAGTGCAGACTTAGGCTTGAGAGACAAAGCAAACTAAATATACTGGTTTGCCCAAATTGTTGAAACACACTCATACTAAAAGAAATCATCCCAGCACTTGGGAGGCAGAGTTAGGAGGATTTCAGTGAATTCAAGGCCAACCTGGCCCAAAGATAGAGTCCCAGGACAGCCAGAAGTGTTACACAGAGAAACCCTGTCTTGAAAATACAAAAAAATATTTATTGTGGGGCTGGGGAGATGGCACCGTTGATAAAGCAGTTGCCATACAAGCATGAGGGCCTGACCTAGGATGCCCAGCATCCATGTAAGATTCCAGGTGTGGTTAGGGCATCTGTAACTCTATTGTGAAGTGGGGAGTATGGATCCTCAAAACTTGTTTGACAGTCAGGGTAGCTAAAGGTGAGCGTTCTGTTCAGTGCGAGACCCGGCCTCTGAAGACACGGTAGAGAGTGACTGAAGAAGACAGGGGATGCCAACTCATTCCTATACAGGAAAATAAATAATCACGGATATTTAATCCTAAAACTAGGAGAATGACAAATATGTACACCCACTTCTAAAATTACACAATTTAAGACAATCCTCCTGCTTCCATCTCCCAGTGCTGGGATTGCTGATGTACACCACCATGCTCAGTTTATGAGTTCTGGGGTGGATCAAGGGCTCTGTGCTGCTAGGCAAGCCCTCAAGCAGCTGAGCTACATTCCCAGCCCTCTGAATCCTCACCTGTAAAATGGGAATGAAAAATCTTGCCCAGCATAGGCATTTAGTCCAGTGTTTGTCTTGTAGTCATGATATAGCTTTCAGTTGTTTAGTAAATATGGAATCCGTATAACACAGCAGTTAAATGGAGAGACTGTGGGCAGGCAAGATGGCTCAGGGAATGAAGGTACTTGCTGCCAAGTCTGAAGACAAGTTCTGGCTCCAGGACTCACATGGCAGAAGGAGAGAACAGACTCCTGCTTGTTGTCCTCAGAACTCTCCACCTGTGCTGTGGCACAGGCATGAAGCCCCCTCCAGAAATATATAAAATTTTTAAATTTTTTTCTTTAAATGTTTTTTCTTAAAAAATGCATTGGATGATGTAGACCTGTTTTCTAGAAGCAAAAGCCATTACTTCTAAACTTGGTACCCTTGGGCAAATGGCCGGGTCTTCCTCATCTTCCTCATCAATATCCTCGTCTAAATTTAAGTATCTACCTAAGAAGGCTGTGACGTTTCAAATAAGATCAAAGTACTGATCGCTAAATGTTGACTGTCCTTGTTACTTCTGTGCCCCTTCCAAACACGCCCAGGACCAAGGAGAATCCCGCGTTCCCGGAGGTGAACCTACCACTGCAGATGAGCTCACTCCCAGAGCAGGAGTAATAATAGGGAATGTCGTAGCGGTTGTCTTCAGAAATTGTACAGCCTCCAAGCTTCTTCGCCTCTTCGTAGCACCTGTCATGTCTCTCACAGCACCTGGGGAGAGGAAGGAAGAGCTGAGGGTGAGTGAGGACCCATAGGAGGTCAGTTCTCACTTGCAGTCTCTCTCACACATGTCAGGATAATTTAAACAACACAATAGTCCAGAAGAAATGGTCCTGAGGCTTGATAACCTCTGATTTCTATTAGTACTTATTTATTGAAAGAACTTGTGTGTAGTGTCTGTCTTTAATCCCAGGACTTGGGAGACAGTGGCAGTTGGTTCTCTGAGTTCGAGAAAATTCAAGGATACAAGAGTAGATGCTGTCTCAAAAAAGTGATTTTTCAACAGAGCTGCAGGAATATAGTGAAATTATAAATTCTCATGATTCGATGACTTTTTAAAGCCAAGGCAGGGACTTTGATGGTGGCTGTGATGGCCGTGCCCTGGTCTGGAGCCCACTCTTTACATCTCACAATTCTGCTTTCAGGGACCACTAGATATAGGGTCCTTCTGGACCAATTTCTTTATATAACAAGACACCTCTTGAATATACATGTTGGATGATGATGCAGGCCTTTATTCTGAGCATTCATGAGGTAGAGGCTGGGAGATCTCTGAGTTCAAAGCCAGTTTAGTTTCTAAAGTGAGTTTTGGGACACCTGGGGCTACACAGAGAACCACGGTTTTGAAACAAGCCAAAATAAATAATAAATAAACCAAACAAAATACACGATATTTGGCCAATATGCCTGTCTTCCTGTTCATACCTCATGAGAGGCAGTGTTTGTGTCCTTTTCCCATCCCAGTGCAGACAATCCAGTCCCCCATCAGATGGATCACTCACCTGACAATATTATCCTCATAGCGGCTGAGTCTTACGGGTCCATGACACATGCAGCCAAACATTGTGTACACCGACAAGGGTTGAATAATCCTCAAAAAGAAATTTCTCTCAGATTGACGCTCCAACGTAGTTAAATTACTCCCGGAGAAGCAGTCAAAGGCATTTCCAAACCTCTGCACAGCCCGACGGCTGATGCTGTGTGCAGTAGTGCCTGCTGCAAGAACACACAGCACACCCAATAAACCCCACTTGACTCTACTCAGGGTCTGATGCCTGCCTACCAGCTTCCTCCTTGACTACTCCCAGCTGCTGCATCAGGAGAGCAGTGAATAGAGGTGTGTGTGTGAGTGTGTGTGTGTGTGCATGTGTGTGTGTGCGCACGCCTGTGTGCTGGCCTGCATACAGGGTGGCAAGCACATTCTTGGGAGCACTCATCAATGACACTACACAGAGGAGGTCAGAGGACAGCTTTAGGGAGTTGCTTTTCTCCTTCCACTATGTAGGTCTTGGAGATCAAACTCAAGTCACCAGGCCTAAGCAGGAAGGTGTCTAACTTTTTAAGACAAGGAGTTGCTCTGTAACTCAGGCTAGCTTCAGACTCTGTAGCATCCCCCTGGCCTCAGTGTCCCAACTGGTAGTATTATAAATGTACACTACTGCACTGGGATGGGCTGAATTTCCAAGATTGAGTTCTAAGCACATTGCCTTTTGCCTTGCTTGCCTTCTCATTTCTGACTGTAAGGGCAGACAGTGGCCACACTGTGAGCTGCCCTGTGGTCCCTGTGTTGAGGAGCTAAGAACACTCTGCAGTCAGCAGCCAATTACCAAGCAATCCATCCATCTCTTGAGTTTGAGAACTGCCCCACTTTTACTCACGCCCAGGTGAAACCCTAGCCTCAGTCAGCAGTGGGATTCATCACAGTTCTAGCTAAGACCTTGAGCCAGAGAAGCAGCCAACACCTGCTCACTGTTTCACACTGGAGAATCAGAAGGAATCTGTTGTATGACCACGCACAGCTCATACACAAGGCTAATGGTCAGATTATCACGTGTAACGTCAGCACATGACATAACAAACTGTTCATCAGCTGAGGAGCAGGTAAATGAGATGGGATTCAGTGTGCAGTGGGATACTCGGTCCCCATTAAAATGAAGGAGAGGCCAGGTACAGTGGAGCACACACCGTGTAATCCCATCAATCTGGAGGAAGAGGCAGGTGGATATCCTAAATCAAAGTCAGCATGATCGACAAAGTCAGTTCTAGGACAGACCCAGAGGAACTGTTATGTTAAAAAAACAAACAAACAAAGAAAAACAAAACATATTGAAAAATTAAATTTCAGAAGGATGTCAGGTACCTATTTAATCCTGTTTGAAGGTGTAGGCAGGAAGGTTTCAAGTGCAAGCAATAGTGTTGAGCTGGAGGAAACCTGATCCACACATTAATGACATATAAAACATTAATAAGAGCTGGAGAGATGGCTCTGCAGTCAGGAGCACTTGCTGAGCTTGTGTAGGACCCAGGTTCTGCTTCCAGCACTCACGTGGCAGCTCACCATTGTCTATGAGCTCAGTTCTGGAAGATCACACCCTTCCTCTGACCTCTGTAAACACTGCTCATACATAGTTCATAGAGAGACATGCAGACAAACACTCACACATAAAATAAAAATAAACATTTTTTAAAATGATAGGAAAAATCAAATTGCTGTGGCACATTTGGGCCAGATAGATTGGTACCAGGGATGTACAGCACAGGTAGAGAGACTTTCTTTGCTTGTGCAAGTGAATGCCGTGGATTTGAGACTGCACATCTCAGCATGAGCTTGGCTGTCCTGGAAATCACTCTGTATACCAGGCTGGCATTGAACTCACAGAAATCCGCATTCCTTTGCTTCAATAATGCTGGTATTAAAGGCAAATGCCACCAACTCCTGGCTGCAGTGAACTTTTCCAAGGAGTCCTCTAAGGTCAAATTTGGAGGTTCAATGTGCCAGCTGTTGAGGACATGAGGGTGAGGAGGGAACCCCAACTTAGATGCTATTAGACCCCAATAGGAATAGGAAACCATAACTTTAGGTGTGACAAGTGGGAGCCTGCACTTGAAGAGAAGGCAGATGGTGGGGTCCCTCGGAGTGGACATGGGTCCTACCTGTGAGCAGAGTGACCAGCAGAAGGAGTTTCATCTTGAGTGAGAGGAGGACACAAGTGACTTCTCTCTTTCCAGTCCTGTAGCTGTGCTCTGACAGGGTGCAATCAGCAGGCGGGGCCTGTGACTACTGTGTGTGTAGCACAGAAGTAGACTATGTCCACCCTCACAGACAGTCCTGACCGTCAGAGCTGCTGTAGATGGTGGCAGAGCCTGAATCAGTGCTGTCGCAGAGGCGCAGATAAAGGGCTGGCTCAACCCCCCACACCAACGTCAGTGCAGTGACTGGCAACGTGCCCAGTCCCTCTCCTGTGGAAGCTTTGCGGTCATAAGGAGATATAAACATTGTTCCTGGGGTTGGGTCTGAGGGACGCTGATAGTGATGTGTGATACTGGACCCAACAATCCTCCACGTTAACTGTAGTAAGTCTGTTCCAATATCTACCACAGTCTTCGAGGTAGATCCAGTTATAAACTTGACCTTTAATTAATTAATTAATTAATTAATTAATGTGTGTGTGTGTGTGCACATATGAAGTTCGGAGGACAGCTCTATGATATCAGTTCTCTCCCTTTACGTGGTTTCTTATAATCAAACTCAGGACACCATGCTGCAAGCAACTTTATCTCCATTGGCTGAGCCATCTTAGCCCACAAACTCCATTCAAACCCTGGGAAAGTAGCCAGATGCTGGTGGTGGTACATGCCTTTAATAACAGCACTCAGGAGGCAGAGGCAGGCGAATATTTGAGTTTGACGCAAATCCTATTAACAGAGTGAATTTCATGGCAGCTAGAAGTACACAAAGAAACCCAGTCTTTGAAAACCAAAAACTAAAAATAAATAAATAAATAAAATGAAATAAATAAAAAAGCAAGGAAGCAAGCAAATGCCGAACAGAAGTGTCCATAGGCCCATAGGATGCAGGCCACCCTTCAGCTGAGGCTCTCCATAAGCGGTGTGTGAAGCTGACAATCAACTATTACAGAGGCTGGAGAGAGGGCTCAGCAGGTAATAGGACTTTCTGCTCTTGGTGTGGACGGGAGTTCAAATCTCAGCCATCACATGGTGGCTGTTGAACAATATCTTCTGGCCTGAAGCCCTCTCCCTTTGTGTTTGGCCATGTCTTATGCACTTTCAATTTAGGGCCCTAGGACCTCCTTTCCCGCACTGTTCAGCACTCGTATGGGTAAAGATCATGTAGGGGTGAGTTGAGTTGGTTGTCTTCACACTCAAGCTCCCCCTACCCTTCCAGCGGGACTATGGACAGTCGAACCAGCTACTACCAGTCACTGAGCCTGGGCAGGGGGCTTCTAGCTGTACCTGTTACTCAACACAACTGACCTTGGGAGGGATAAGGCCTTTGCTTTGGGATAGCAGTAGGGATGGGTCTGGAGCCTAGAGAAGCAGATGATTGGGCAGCTGGTCACTAACGGAAAAGAGAGACTGAGAACCACATAGCCTTTAACCAGGCAATGAGAAATTTCTTCCTAAATTTGCTTGACCAGGGAACCAGAGATTAGCCTGGCTTCACCTGTGGGGTCCCGTGGTAGAGAGGTAGAGAAGACAACGTGTTCCTTATGTTTATTGCAAAGTTAGGCTGCTGTGTCCTTTAGCGGGACAATTATCCTGTGCTGTGTGTTTAGGCACAGTGAAGACTGGAAACCCACCAGGATGTAATCCTGACTTCTGGTCATTTACAGTCAGTCCACTTAGGTTTCATCTGTCCCACGTCCTGGATTCAGCACACAGCAGAAGCATTTTGAGTCCAGTAATTTTAGGGCCAAGATGTTCCTTTAGTGCCCATGTGACACTGCTTCTTCCTCTCTTCTCCTCCCTTCTATCTCTCTGACTTCCCTTTCCTTACCTGCACCCCTATCCTCCTTCCCTGCCTCATCTCTCCACTCTTTTTCCCCATTTTGTCCCCCTAAACACAATGTATTTTGTAGGTGTGCTTGCTCTCTTTTTGGTGCCCGCCGACCCTATCGGATTTCGGAACTCCCATTCTTGTGTAAGTTTCCCCCCTCTTTAACCATTAAAGTATTCCTGTTACTCTTGAGCTAGTCTGATTAATTAATTGCACTTGGCACCTGAATTTGGGGACACTGCGGCTACCGGCCCTGCACCATTTGTGTATACCACGGCTTGGCTTCCCTAGGCTTGGCACCCCGCGCCATTTGCACAAACTGCGTCTTGTCTTTCCTTGGCTCCGTGCCCTGTGCCATTTGCGCATACCATGTCTTGGCGTCCCTGGGTGCGCCTGATTCAAAAGAATCCTGGGGCCTTTAAAGATCAGGTCAGCACCCCTGGAGGAATGGGCCTTGCTTACAATGAATGTTGAGACATTTGACTATGGCACTGAAGCATGGGTAGGAGAAATAATTTCCAGTGGTATGAGAAGACATCAAGAAACCAAATGTTTTAATTGTGGTAGAATGGGTCATATGAGAAGGGATTGTAGACAATGGATTTCCAGGAAAAATGCTACTTCTCGGAATAACAGGAACAGGAGGACTCAGCCTTCAGGTTTGTGTATGTGTGGCAAAGGCCGGCATTGGACCAATGAATGTAGGACAATAAGAGATAGACAAAGCAACGCAATACCACTGGGAAACGCCATGGGGGCTTCTCGCAGGCCCCCATGATGAATATGGTCCAATCATTCCCAGTACTGTGGAGAATGTGTCTCCTCAGGAAAATTAGAAGATCCCATGCCTGCAGTCAAAAGAAATAACAGTCTGAATGATGAGATAAATGTGGAGAATGAGTCAAGAAATCTGGCAGGTGAGAATTCTAACACTGAATGTAAATGGATAAAATGTCATATTCTGCCAAGACAGGGTAAGATAGTTTTGAAAAGTTTCTTGCCTTTAAAAGTGGTGTGTCAGTTATGTTAGGCCTTATCCAAAGTTAGTTCCCTCAGCATTGCAAATGAGACTTTGGGTGATTGGCCAGGTAGTCAGTTATCTCTGTCATTTGTTGCACATTTTGGAATTTCTCGATTGTACTTCCTGTTTACTCAAGTAATATTGCTTCCCTTCTCAGATCTTTGATGAAGTTGAAGATTGAATCATTGTAGTTACCCTCCTCATGATTTAGCTAAACTTAATTTCAATACATTACCTAGACTCCTTGAAATAGAATGCTTAGTAAAACTTTTGTTATGCATTTCTTGCTTAATATTGTTTATTGCTTGTAATTTTATATTTGGTATCTGTTCCTATTGTATATGGTTCTATTGGGTTTGGATCGGTCTTTTTTGGACAAAAGGGGGAGATAATGGGGAAGTTCAACAAATCACATCTGGTTAGGGTGTGGCCGCCTGGAGCCCAGGTAGAAAAACTTGGAGATGTAGGTGCGTGCGCTCTCTTTTTGCGGAGACCTACTGAATTTTGGAACTCCCATTATTGTAGTGTAAGTTTTCCCC
This sequence comes from Myodes glareolus, assembly GCF_982192425.1. NCBI lineage: Eukaryota > Metazoa > Chordata > Mammalia > Rodentia > Cricetidae > Myodes > Myodes glareolus. The sequence continues at coordinate 133,366,640 of NC_142027.1, forward strand.
TCTTTAACCATTGAAGTATTCCTGTTGGTCTTGCGATAACCTTGTCAATTCATTACAGTATTTCATGCTGGTTTCTTCTTTTTTGTTTTGTTTTTTCCAGGTAGGGTATCTTTGTGCCGTACTTCACATTGTCCCGGTACTCACTCTCTAGACCAGGTTGATGTTGTTAGACCAGGTTGACCTTGTACTGAAGAGATTTGCCTTCCTCTGCCTCTGCATTACAGAGTGCTAGGATGAAAATCATGGCTGGGCTCATCACCCCTTCTTCAAGGTGCTCTGTTAATGGCAATGCCTTTTCCCATTATTTCTCAGCTTCTAGGTCTAGAGGGAATGGTGTTCTCTGAACAGCTAGTTGTTTTTGGTAGACAGAGAATACAGTCACCAAAGCCCAGTTTCTTTCTTTCTTTCTCTTTCTTTCTTTCTTGCTACATCCACGGCTGTCTCGCCAGTGTAGCAGAAATGCTGACTAGATGGGCAAATTGCCGGAAGGATTGGAATTCGTGCTTCTCGGAGCTGTGTGTGTTCCAGGTGGTCCCGTGGCAATCAGTTGTGGTGTAATGCTACCTGAGTCGCCATTAGTACTGACTCGACCTGGCTGTCCTTCCAGCCATATGTCTGTCTTTTCCCCTTGTCTGTGTGTTCTTTGTGATTCTTGTATATTGCTAACAGATCAGACTATTCCAGGCAGTTGCGGATGCAAACAAGACTGCTAAGGACATTTTTGAATTCTGCTCCACTATTAATTAAAGCCTTAAAAAAGTAGCCAGTTCTGGGAATTGCCAGAACCATCATTAGGACAATTCCCTGATGATGTGGAACAAAAAGAGTTAATTTTACTAGGAAAAACCTTAGAAGCTTTAGGCATTTGCCTGAAAAATATGTACAGTTGTAAATAGAAGGCTTATGAAACCTTTCTTATGGGAAGAAAAAGACCTAGGCTAAGCTGACAATATCTGAGCCTGAGAATTGAGAAGGGAGGAGAGTTGAGGTTAGTGATATAAAGTAAACTTCAGAGAAATTCAAGACTATGTATTAGAATTTTCCTAGCAGAAAACTTTCCCAGGAAGATAGTAGCCTTCTTCTTTCCCACTCAGGCACACAAGGTCACTTAGCTCAAACCAACCAGCCACCTGCAAGCTGATAAAGATGGTCTAGCTCAAGGGCAGTGATTTCTTTGAAGGCAAGAGGAGAGAGTTTGTTTTGTAAAGTGTGAGAGAGCAGAAGTCCTTGTGCCCAAGTCAAAGCATCTTCAAAGATTCTTTTTGTAAACTGTTTTATGCTGTTCTTTTCTGTTTTATGATTTGATGATGTATGCCTTTGCCAAGTTCTTTGATTGTAAAAAAGAAATATATAATCTTGCACAGAAGTAAGTAAATCACAACAGCATGTCTCAAAAACATTGAGAGTGTCTGTGTGTCACTTTCCTCGCTGTATCCTGATTTCTCCTGTGCCTTCACCCTGATTCCCTTATGGTCTTAGTGGTTCCCCTGAGCCGGTCCGTAGCTCTTTCTTTCTTTCTTTCTTTCTTTCTTTCTTTCTTTCTTTCTTTCTTTCTTTCTTTCTTTCTTTCTTCCTTCCTTCCTTCCTTCCTTCCTTCCTTCTTTCCTTTCTTTCTTTCTTTCTTTCTTTCTTTCTTTCTTTCTTTCTTTCTTTCTTTCTTTCTTTCTTTCCTCCCTCCCTCCCTCCCTCCCTCCCTCCCTCCCTCCCTCCCTCCCTCCCTCCCTCCCTCCTTCCTTCCTTCCTTCCTTCCTTCCTTCCTTACTTTTGTTGGTTTTTCAGAACAGGGTTTCTCTGAATCTTTGGATCCTATACTGGAACTGAACTAGCATTTGTATACCAGGCTACCTTTAACTTACAGAGATTTCCCCTATCTCTGCCTCCTGAGTGCTGGAATTAAAGGTGTGTGCTACCACCAACCGATCAAAGCCAAGTTATTTTTTTTGAAAGTAATTTTATTAAATTATAAAAGTTTCCATTTATGCCCCTCTTCCCAACACCCTCCCACTCCCCACCCCTCTCCTCCTCCCTCTTTGTCCCTAAGGGCAGTCAGGATTTCCTGCCCTGTGGGGAGTTCAAGTTCCTCCCCCCTCCATCCAGGTCCAGGAAGGTGAGTATCCAAACAGACTGGATCCCAAAAATCCAGTATATGCAGAGGAAACTAGTCCCAGTGTCATTGTCATTGGCTTCTCAGAAAGACTCCGGGCCAGCCACATTCAGAGAATCCGGCCACATTCAGAGAGTCTGGTTGGATCACGTGCTCGTTCAGTCGCAGTCCAACTGCCCTTGGTAAACTCTCATTAGATCCGACCCCTTGCATCAGTGGGTGATAGCATCCCTCGCAGTCCTTCGTCATTTTCTTCGTCCTTCTGCTCCTCATTTGGACCTTGGGGGGCTCAGTCCGGTGCTCCAATGTGGGTCTCCGTCTGTATCGCCATCCATTGCCAGATGAAGGATCTATGGTGATAAGCAAAATATTCATCAGTATGGTTATGGGCCAAGGCCGGTTCAGACACCCTCTCCTCTGTCCAGAGAACAATCTGGGGATCTCTCCTTGGACCTGGGATCCCATATATAATCAAGTTTCCTGTAAACCCTAAAATGACACCCTTAGTTGAAATATATTCTTCCCTGATCCCATATTCATCCTTCCTCCCTTCCCCCCGTCCCGGTCAACTGAGCTTTCTCCATTCCTCCCCTACTCCCTTCTCTCTAACCCTCTCCCCTTCCAACAACCCTTCCACCCCCCCATGCACCCAAGGTTATCTGGGACTCTTGACTATTTCCTACCTCCTGGCGGATAGCTAAATAATCTTCATCAGGTTCGTCTTCTTATTTAGCTTCTCTAGGATCACGAATAATAGGCTCAAAGACCTTTAATTATGGTTAGAATCCACTTATGAGTGAATACATACCGTGTTCCTCTTTTTGGGTCTGGCTTACCTCACCCAGTAAAGCGTTTTCTATGTCCATCCATTTGCATGCAAAATTCAAGATGTCATTATTTTTCACCGCTGAGTAAAACTCTAATGTGTATATGTTCCACACCTTTTTTAACCATTCTTCTATTGAGGGGCACCTAGGCTGTTTCCAGGTTCTGGCTATTACAAATAGAGCTGCTATGAACATAGTTGAACAAATGCTTTTGTAGTATGTTAGGGAATATCTAGGGTATATTCCCAAGAGTGGAATTGCTGGGTCCTGAGGGAGGTTGACTCCCAGTTTCCTGAGAAACCGCCACACTGATTTCCACAGTGACTGCACAAGTTTGCATTCCCACCAACAATGAATGAGTGTTCCCCTCACCCCACATCCTCTCCAGCATAGGCTATCATTGGTGTTTTTGACTTTAGCTATTCTGACAGGTGTAAGGTGGTATCTCAAAGTGGTTTTGATTTGCATTTCCCTGATCGCTAAGGAGGTTGAGCATGACCTTAAGTGTCTTCTGGCCATTCGAAGTTCATCTGTTGTGAATTCTCTGTTCAGTTCAGTACCCCCATTTTTTAATTGGTTTAATTAGAGTTTTAGTGCCTAGTTTCTTGAGTTCTTTGTATATTTTGGAGATCAGACCTTTGTCTGATGAGGGGTTGGTGAAGATCTTCTCCCAATCAGAAGGCAGCCTTTTTGTCTTACTGGCAGTGTCCTTTCCTTTACAGAAGCTTCTCAGTTTCAGTAGATCCCATTTATTCATTGTTTCTCTTATTGTCTGTGCTGCTGGGGTCCTACTTAGGAAGAGGCCTCCTGTGCCTATATCTTGTTGACTACTTCCCACTTTCTCTTCTATCAGGTTCAAAGTGGACGGATTAATGTTGATGTCTTTAATCCATTTGGACCTGAGTTTTGTGCATGGTGATAGGTATGGATCTACTTTCATCCTTCTACAGGTTGACATCCAGTTATGCCAGCACCATTTGTTAAAGATGCTTTCCTTCTTCCATTGTATACCTTTAGCTCCCTTGTCAAAAATTAGGTGCTCATAGGTTGGTGGGTTAATATCCGGGTCTTCTAGTCGATTCCAAAGGTCGATTTCTCTGTTCTTATGCCAATACCAAGCTGTTTTCAATACTGTAGCTCTGTAATAGAGTTTGAAGTCAGGGATGGTAATGCCTCCTGGAGTTCCTTTATTGTATAAGATTGTTTTGGCTATCCTGGGTTTTTTGTTTTGCCATATAAACTTGATTATTGTTCTCTCAAGGTCTGTGAAGAAGTTTGATGGGATTTTGATGGGAATTGCATTGAATCTATAGATTGCTTTTGGTAGAATTGCCATTTTTACTATGTTGATTCTCCCAATCCAAGAGCAGGGGAGGTCTTTCCATTTTCTGGTATCCTTCTCAGTTTCTTTCTTCAAAGACTTAAAGTTCTTGTCAAATAGGTCATTCACTTCCTTGGTTAGAGTAACCCCAAGATATTTTATGCTATTTGTGGCTATCGTGAAAGGTGATGTTTCTCTGATTTCCCTCTCTGCTTCTTTATCCTTTGTGTATAGGAGGGCCACTGATTTTTTGGAGTTGATCTTGTATCCTGCCACGTTACTAAAGGTGTTTATCAGCTGTAGGAGTTCTTTGGTAGAGTTTTTGGGGTCACTTATGTACACTATCATATCGTCAGCAAATAACGAAAGTTTAACTTCATCCTTTCCAATTCGAATCCCCTTGATCTCCTTATATTGTCTTATTGCTATTGTTAGAACTTCAAGCACTATATTGAAGAGGTATGGAGAGAGTGGACATCCTTGTCGTGTTCCTGATTTTAGTGGAAAGGCTTTGAGTTTCTCTCCATTCAATTTGATGTTAGCTGTCGGCTTGCTGCATATTGCTTTTTATTATATTTAGGTATGATCCTTGTATCCCCAGTCTCTCCAACACCTTTATCATAAATGGGTGTTGAATTTTGTCAAATGCTTTTTCAGCATCCAATGAAATGATCATATGGTTTTTTCTTTCAGTTTATTTATATGATGGATTACATTGATAGTTTTGCGTATGTTGAACCAGCCCTGCATCTCTGGGATGAAGCCTACTTGATCATAATGGATAATTTTTCTAATGTGTTCTTGGATTCAGTTTGCCAGGATTTCATTGAGAATTTTCCTGTCGATGTTCATGAGTGAGATTGGCCTGTAATTCTCTTTCTTGGTTGTGTCTTTGTGTGGTTTTGGTATTAGGGTAACTGTAGCTTCATAAAAGGAGTTTGGCAATGACTCTTCTGTTTCTATATTATGGAATACATTAAGGAGTATAGGTATTAGCTCTTCCTGGAAGTTCTGGTAGAATTCTGCATTGAAAGCACCTGGTCCTGGGCTTTTTATGGCAGGGAGATTTCTGATAACAGCTTCTAATTCTTCACGACTAACAGGTCTATTTAGATTGTTCACCTGTTCTTGGTTCAACTTTGGTATATGGTACTTATCTAAAAAAAGTCCATTTCTTTTACATTTTCCAACTTTGTGGCATATAAACTTTCGTAGTAAGATCTAATGATTCTCTGAATTTCCTCTGTGTCTGTGGTTATATCCCCCTTTTCATTTCTGATCCTATTAATTTGCATGTGCTCTCTCTGCCGTTTGATTAGTTTGGATAGGGGTTTGTCAATCTTGTTGATTTTCTCCAAGAACCAGTTTTTTGATTCATTGATTCTTTGGATTGTTTTCTCTGTTTCTATTTTGTTGATTTCAGTCCTCAGTTTGATTATTTCCAGTCTTCTACTCCTCCTGGGTGAATCAGCCTCTTTTTTTCTAGAGCTTTCAAGTGTGCTGTTAGGTCTCCAATGTGTGCTTTCTCCGTTTTCTTTAGTTGGGCACCCATTGCTATGAACTTTCCTCTTAGCACTGCTTTCATAGTGTCCCCTTCGTTTGAGTATGTTGTGTCTTTGTTTTCATAAATTCCAGGAAGACTTTAATTTCTTTCTGAATTTCGTCTTTGACCCAGGGGTGATTTAGTAGTTGACTGTTCAACTTCCATGAGTTTGTTGACTTCCTGGGGGTAGCATTGTTGTTGAATTCTAATTTTAATCCATGGTGATCTGACAAGACACAGGTGGTTACTAATATTTTTTTGTATCTGTGTAAGTTTGCTTTGTTACCGAGTATGTGGTCAATCTTCGAGAAGGTTCCATGAACTGCAGAGAAGAAGGTATATTCTTTCCTATTTGGGTGGAGTGTTCTATAGATGTCTGTTAAGTCCATTTGATTCAATACCTCCAATAAATCTCTTAATTCTCTGTTTGGTTTCTATCTGATTGACCTGTCCATTGGTGAGAGAGGAGTGTTGAAGTCTCCTACTATTAGCGTGTGTGGTTTGATGACTGCCTTGAGTTCTAGAAGAGTTTCTTTTACATGTGTGGGTGCCTTTATATTAGGGGCATAGATATTCAGGATTGAGACTTCTTCCTGATGATTTGTTCCTATTATGAGTATGAAATGTCCATCTCCATCTCTTCTGATGGATTTGATTTTAGTTTGAAGTCGATTTTGTTAGATATTAGAATGGCCACACCCGTTTGTTTCTTAGGTCCATTTGCTTGGAAAACCTTTTCCCAACCCTTTACTCTGAGTAGGTGTCTGTCTTTGTGGTTGAGGTGTGTTTCTTGTAAACAGCAGAATGTTGGATCCTGTTTTCGTATCCAATCTCTAAGTCTGTGCCTCTTTATAGGTGAATTGAGTCCATTGATATTAAGAGATATTAATGACCATTGGTTGTTGACTCCAGTCATTTTTTTGGGGGGTAATAGAGTGTATGTGTTTTCCTTCTTTGAATTGTGCTAGTGAAGGGTCGCTAGATGTCTGAATTATTGTAGTCAGTGTTGGCAATGTTGGATTCCTTGGGATGTAATTTTCCTTCTAATATTCTCTGTAAGGCTGGATTAGTAGTTACATATTGTTTAAATTTGTTTTTATCCTGGAATATTTTGTTTTCTCTGTTGATAGTGAACGAAAGCTTGGCTGGGTATAGTAGTCTGGGCTTGCATCCATGGTCCCTTAATTTCTGCAGTACCTCTATCCAGGACCTTCTGGCTTTCATGGTTTCTATAGAGAAGTCTGGTGTAAGTCTGATAGGTTTACCTTTATAGGTTACTTGACCTTTTTCCTTTGCAGCTCTTAATATCCTTTCTTTAATCTGATTGCTTTGTGTTTTGATTATTATATGGCGAGGGGATGTTTTTTTCTGATCCAGTCTATTCGGTGTTCTGTATGCTTCTTGCACCTTCATAGGAATATCACTCTTTAGGATGGGAAAGTTTTCTTCTATAATTTTGTTGAATATATTTTCTGGACCTTTGATCTGCAATTCTTCTCCTTCTTCTACTCCTATTATTCTTAGATTTGTTTTTTTTATTATGTCCCATATTTCCTGAATGTTTTGTGATGAGAATTTGTTGGATTTGCTGTTTTCTTTGGTTGGGCGTTTATTTTCTCTATGGTGTCTTCATAATCTGAGATTCGTTCTTCTATCTCTTGTATTCTATTGGTTATGCTTGTTCCTGAAGTCTCTGTTTGTTTACCTAGATTTTCCATATCCAGCTGGCCCTCGGTTTGTGTTTTCTTCACTGCTTCCATTTCAGTTTTTAATTCTTGAACTGATTCCATTACCTGTTTGATTGTTTTTTCTTGGTTTCCCAGAGTATCATTTACGAATTTACTCATTTCTTCAAACTTTTTGTTATATTTGTCTTCCATTTCTTTACTCATTTCTTTCATCTTTTTGTTATATTTCTCTTCTATTTCTTTAAGTGAGTTATTCATACCCTGTTTAAGAGACTCTATTGCTTTCATAATGACACTGTTTTCCACTTCTTCCGGAATAGGTCGTTCAAGCCCTTCTGTCGTAAGATCGCTGGGATCTGGTGTTTTCATGTTGTTTTTCAGATTGTTGGAGGAATTCTTGCCTTGGCGACTGCCCATCTCTTCCTTCAGATGCTCTCCAATGGCTCTTCCCTCCGCTGGGTCTTCTTCTACTGGTTTAGTGCCCCTTGCTATCCAGGAATCACTTTGCCTGCAGCCTTAGCTTGCTGCAGGCAGGATATTAGAACAAAGGGACTTCCTTCCCTTTGCACTCACCACCTGTCCCGACCCGTGGTGCCCACCCCGGCTGAGATGGAGGGGAGGGGAGGGGAGGGGTTCCAGGCAGAAAGCTGGGATGGCGTAGCAGGAGAGAGAGATTAGCTGGGGGAAGCTGCCCCTTTGGAGTAGCCAGGGAGATAAGGATGGCGGGAATATTGTGTGTTCCCTAACTGGACTTGTATGGCGGTCAACACACTTACCCCTCCACAGGATCAGAGCCCCTCGCTGGTCAGAAGTCTCCCTGCCTGCAGTCTTAGCGTGCTGCAGGCCGGCTATCAGAACAAAGGGACTCCCATCCCTTTGCACTCACAGCCTGACCCGGCCCGCGGTCCAAGTTATTTTTTTTTAATTTATTTATTTAATAATTTTTTTCACCTCCTCCCCTCCTCCCATTTCCCACCTCTCCCCCTACTTTCCTTATCCCATTAGTCTCCAGTTCTAAGAGAAGTCAGGGTGCACTGCCTTGTGGAAAGTCCAAGGCCCTCCCCCCTCTGTCTAGGTCTAGGTAGGTGTGCATTCAAACAGACTAGGCTCCCAAAAAGCCAAAACATGCAGTAGAATCAGAACCCAGTGCCATTATCATTGGCTTCTTAGTCAGCCCTCATTGTCAGCCACAATCAGAGAGTCCGGTTTGATCACATGCTCATATAGTCCCAGTCCAGCTGACCTTGGTGAGCTCCCATTAGATCAGTCCCACCATCTCTGTGGGTGGACGCACCCTTCGTGGTCCTGACTTCATTCATGTTCTCCCTCCTTCTGCTCCTCATCTGGACCATGGGAGCTCAGTCCAGCACTCCAATGTGGGTCTCTGTCTCTATCTCCATCCATTACCAGTTGAAGGTTCTATGATGATATGCAAGATATTCATCAGTGTGGCTATGGGACAAGGCCAGTTCAAGCACTCTCTCCTCTGCTGCCCACGGTCCTAGCTGGGAACATCTCCTTGGATACCTAGGAACCTCTCTAGAGCCAAGTCTCTTGCCAACCCTAAAATGGCTCCCTTAATTAAGATATCTTCTTCTCTGCTCCCATATCTATCCTCCATCTCAACCATCCCATTCCTTCATGCTCTCCCCAATCCTCCCCCCTCCCTTCTCTCTCCCCACCTCCCCTTCTCTCCACCCCACCCCTACCCTCATGCTCCCAACTTTTGCATGGCAATCTTGTCTACTTCCAATATCCAGGAGGATAAATATATGTTTTCCTTTTGGTTCACCTTCTTTTTTAGCGCCTCTAGGATCACGAATTATAGGCTCAATGTCCTTTGTTTATGGCTAGAATCCACTTATGAGTGAGTACATACCATATTCATACCATATTCATCTTTTTGGGTCTGGACTATCTTACTCAGTAAAGTGTTTTCAATTTCCATCCATTTGCATGCAAAATTTAAGATGTCGGTTCCCCCCCCCCCCCCGCTGAGTAGAGCTCTAAAGTGTATATGTACCACACCTTCTTTATCCATTCGTCTATTGAGGGGCACCTAGGTTGTTTCTAGGTTCTGACTATTACACATAGTGCTGCTATGAACATAGTTGAACAAATGCTATTGTAGTATGATTGGGCATCTCTTGGATATATTCCCAAGAGTAGAATTGCTGGATCCTGAGGGAGGTTGACTCCCAGTTTCCTGAGAAACTGCCACACTGATTTCCACAGTGGCTGCACAAGTTTGCATTCCCACCAACAGTGGATGAGTGTTCCTCTCACTCCACATCCTCTCCAGCATAGGCTATCATTGGTGGTTTTGATTTTACTCATTCTGACTGGTGTAAGATGGTATCTCAAAGTTGTTTTGATTTGCATTTCCCTGATCGCTAAGGAGGTTGAACATGATTTTAAGTGTCTTTTGGTCATTTGAACTTCTTCTGTTGAGAATTCTCTGTTCAGTTCAGTACCCCATTTTTTAATTCAATGTCAAATTCATTCAATAGGTGCTTTACGCTGCGTGGTGGTAGCCCATACGCTTAATCCCAGTGAGTTTCAGGCTGGCTGGTCTACAGAACAAGTTCCAGTATAGGCTACAAAGCTATAGAGAAGACCTGTCTTGAAAAACCAAAAAGTCCAAAATACCCCCCAAATAAAGGATGTACTCTATTAGAGAGCACAGTGTGTAGTGAACACGACCAGGCAGGCAGAGATGGTGTACGCAGTCGTTGAGGTGACAAGTCTCTGTACTTCTTGATGTAGGGAGTCTTGGAGAAGCAGACGGCGGCCTGGTGGAAACTCTTGCAGTTGAAGTAAGTCCTCACAGGCATTGTTTTTTTCTGAAGAGAAACTAGAAAGGGAGTTGAGTGGAGTCCACGACACTGCTCCTTATGATTTGTAACCAAAAGGCAGCTGTGTCCCTCCTATTGGTGCAGAGTCAGGGTTGAGAGACAACACAAAAGGACACTGTGTTGTCTAAAGTGCTGGAACACACTTAGAGTAAAAAAAATTAGTTGTGGAGCTGGGGAGATGTCACAGTTGGGCAAGCGGCTGTCGTACAAGCATGAGGGCCTGACCTAGGATGTCCAGAGCCTATGTAAAAAGCAAGGTGTGCTTGGGGCATCTGTAACTCTATTGGGAAGTGCAGAATCCCCAAAACTTGTTGGTCAGTCAGGCCAGTTACAGGTGAGTGTTCTGTTTAGGAAGAGACCCAGCCTCTGAAGACATAGTAGAGAGTGACTGAAGAAGACAGGGGATGCCAACTCATTCCTATACAGGAAAATAAATAAACATGGATATTTAATCCTAAACCTAGGAGAATGACAAATATGAACACCCACTTCTAAAATAATATAATTTAAGACAATACTCTTGCCCCACCTCCCCAGTTCTGGGATTGCAAGTATGCACCATCGCACTCAATTTAAGTGTTCTGAAGGTGGAACCCAGGGCTCTGTGCATGCTAGGCAAGCACTCTAGCAACTGAGCTACATTCCCACCCCTCTGAATCCCCACCTGTAAAATGGGAATGATAAATATTGCCCTGCATAGGTGTTTGATCCAGACTTTGTCTTATAACAGTCATTGTAGCTTTCAGTTGTTTAGTAAATATAGAATCAGTATAACATAGCGGCTAATAGGAGAGGCTTTGGCCAGGCAAGATGGCTCAGGGAATAAAGGTACTTGTTACCAAGGCTGAACACAAGTTCCAGTCTGAAGACTTACACGGTCGAAGGAGAAAACCACCTCCTTCAAGTTGTGTAGGTGTGTTATTGAACTGACATGGCGCCCCCGAAATACACAGAATCTTTAAATGTTTTAAAAAAGGCATGGGAATGATGTAGATCTTTGGTTCAGAACAAAATGCCATCACTTCTAAGGTCGGTGACTTTGGGCAATTGGCCCAGCCTTCCTTATCTTCCTCATCAGTGACATCATCTGTATCTTAGTATCTACCTTTTAAGGCTGTTGTGCGATCAAATGAGACCAAGGAAATGACCACTAAATGGTAAATGTCAATGTTACTTCTCTGCCTCTCCTAACCTGCCAAGGGCCAAGCAGAGTCCAGAGGTCCCGCAAGGCAAACTTACCACTGCAGGTCATCTCACTCCCAGAGCACAAGTATGAGTAGGAGCTGGTGTAGGGGTTGCGTAGGAGGAATGTGCCACTGACCACCGCAGCCGGGTATGGGTGTCTGGTGGGACGTGGTTTCTCAACGACCAGGTGTGTAAGGATTCGGTGATGACAAACAGAAACAATCACAGAGGCAGCTTGAATCTGAGTGTATTTTGCAGCTCTCAAACAAGGGTTTTTATACAAGTAGAACAGGTATTACAATTCTTAAAAGATGGGTTCAGTGAAGCAGTTACAAAAACAAATTATCATAATCACCTGGCACAAGAAGGCACAAAATCATCAAGTATTACATTTCCAGGCCAGTGGGTTTAAAGAATCAATTAGAAATGGAACAGATAACATCTTTAGTTACTAAACAAAACAATTCGATAAATCACTTACAGTTAACAGATGACTCCTAGGTCCAGATGAAGTTAAAAATTTTTATATGTAATCCTTAACTAACGTCTAACTTTTATCTTCTTAAAAATCTACAAAGTTCAATTTAAAACTATACTTAAACAATGCTTTCTATACCACAGTGTCAAAGCCAGCCTCATCTACATATGCATAGCCATACAAATTCATATATTGTCAGGACAATAGTCTATCAAAATATTATTTTATAATTACGTAAATGATTATGAAGCAAAGCGATGAATCTCTTAGAGAAGACATCATGGCCAGTGACCCCAGTTCAGGGAGTGGCTTCTTTCTGGTCCAGGCTCTCAGGACCATCTCGTAAGTACAGAAAGGATATAGAAGCAGACAGACTGCCATGAGAACTATGACTCAATGTTTTCTCTCCGGCTGGCGAGTTCCACAGCCAGTTCCAGGAGACCTCCTCCCTTTGGAGTCAAACGCCTCAGTCTGTGGAACTTGACACACAGGTTCTACTTGGGTTGGTGTGGCATCTCTCCATTTTTTATGTTTTAACTGAAGCTTGTAAATAGAGATATTTTGGCAGTGGAAATGGAGGAGATTAGTCTTAAATGGAAGAATAAAGAGGAGAAGAAAAATTATTCCTGTAGCCATGGTAATAACAATAATCCAATGTAGTCAATTTATAGGGTTTAAAGACCAAAAACCAGAATTAATAGATGGAGTCAAATCCTCTAGACTAATGGACCCATCATATGCCTTACTCATAGCTGAAATTTGAGTTTGCAATTGAGCCATATCATGAATAATATCATTGTCTTTCCAAACTCCCAGCAAATGACTTTTAGTAAGGTTCCAATTATTATTTTTATCATAAGTTAATGGTGTTACATATATGTATCAAAAGCTGGCATGGCACCTGGTAGAAAGCTAAACCTTAATATTTTCTATCTCTCATCCTAATTCTAAAACTACATCCTTTAAAGCATCTAGCTTTGCTTCTAGTTTTTTATCTATAATTTGTTACCTTTCTAATGTCAAAGAAACATTCTTATTTAAATCATTAACAAAATGTGAAGTCTTTATCTCTGAGACTCGAGCAACTGATGAAACTGTCAGTGAGGTTACAATAGCGATTAAAGCACTAATGCCTAACATCAAGGCTGCCACAAACCGTTTCGTTCTAATGAGTTCATTAACTCTTTTAAGTGTTTGTAAGGTTTCATTGTTAAATCAAGCATCATTTTTCAAATCTACAGGAAGTTTAACATAGAAAGGTCTTTGTAATATCTTAGTAATTGAATAAGTCTTAACTAAACTGGAATCAACACAATTAGTTCAAATACATCTAGAACAGCTAACCTGATAAGATTGTCCTGGTCTAATAATTTTTAAATTTGGAAATTGTCCAGCAAGTATACCATAAGGATAACCTAAACAGAATCTAATTTTTATAGGAGCGCTCTCAGTTTGGAGAGGCTTTTTAAAATAAACTAAGTTAGTTGCAGCCAAAAGTCTGAATAATCCTGGAAAAACTTTCAAAATCCCACCTGAAGGAAAATGACTGACATGAATAGGCTTCACCCATCTTGGTGTCAACCACCTATTGATCAGTTCTTCTGTAAATACTTCAGGCTTATATCCATGGTAAAGTGACTCTTTATTAAATAAATAATTTTTATAATTAACTTTTGAAACTACAGAGTAATCACAAACTGTTTCTTGAGTCCCCCAAGGATTATATACCGTAGCCCAATGTTAAAACCCACATTTAAGCCAATTTGGCCTTACATTTTTGAGCGAAGATGAATCCCATACTTTATCTTTGTCTCCATATTTTTTTACATATGATTTCATAGGAATGGTTTTTGTTTTTTGGTAATCTTACCTTAGTATCATTATTGTAACCGTTCCCCAAAATCTTTATTTTATTTTTCCATATATATCTTTTGTGATATGGAGGCAATTTCTCTGGAGGCAATGCATCTGGAGTGTCAGAAAGAAAAGTTCTATGAGTAATTGGAAGGCAACCCATAGGAGGCGTGTCTGTTATAGCAATACAAATTGGAGCAGAATCAGTCATTCCTTCCTATGTAATTACAGTGGAGGTCACATGGGAGGAGAAATCAGCATGTCCCCCCATCAACCCAGTGTCATTAGTCATCATCCTGATGTTCACATCATCTCTCCAACCCACGGGATGAAGAACAGGAGGATGGGGAACATCAGCCCAAAACAAGGCTGCAGAGGCAGGATATACTTGCATAGCAACTACAGAAAGCATAGCAAGAAACCTGTTCTCGACTGATGATGGCTTTCCAGTGTTAGAGCCCATTTGCTGTGCTTCCCGGGTGAGTTCCTTCAATTGTCCCCAAGTAGGTGTATTTATCCTCGCAATGGATGACGATGCAGTGGGTGTTGAAGATGCCTGCAAAGAAGAGAGATCAAGCTTCCTCATTTTCTTTAATGCTTCTTTCTCGCCCTGTCTCTTCCTTCTCTTCTGAGTTCTTGATAGAGGCTTTTTGGTGGAAAGATCGAATAAGTCTGTCTGGGATCCAGATTGGGTTTTTTGCATCCTGTGGAAAAACACATGGATATCCTCTTCCTGAGGTGATCAATACATATGGCCCTTTTCAAATGCCTGTTAAAAGATTTTCCAGATTATTAAAGGAGTAACAGTCCGTTGAAAAGGAGCCCAATGCATTTGTATAGGAGTGAGACCTTTTATCATCTGTGTTAAGGTGATTAATAGTAAATAAAGCATGTTATTAAAACAACTTGCATGGGAAAATGCCAATACTCTGCCAGGAACTGATTAGACCCATCAGAAAAACGGGGACTATGGAAGAATACATCAAAGCATGTATAGATGCCTCAGCAGCAGTGGCCCAGGAATGGCCTATACTGCAGCAATGCAAGGTCAACATTTTCACGCCTATGTTCAGAACTTGAAGGGAGAAAGACTCCAAAAGGGTTTATGCTTTTCTTGTGGGAAACCAGGGCATATAAGCAGTGAGTGTGAAAAAAAGAACAAACATTAAGAAATAAAGAGAAGAAAAATCAGCCTCCGGGGTTGTGTCCTCAGTGTAGGGAAGAAAAACATTGGAGAAATAAATGCAAATCAAAATTTCATAAGGATGGAACACCTTTGAGAGACGAGGAGACAAAAAACGGGATGAGGGGTGTGCCCTCTGCACCGAAGTAAAAAAAAGGGGGACATAAAAAACAGAGGAAGGTAAACTGAATTTTCTGACTCTGAGTTTAATATTTTAAGTTTACCTAGGAAGTGCGGGGTTAGATCTTGCAGTACATGAAGAGTATATACTCTCTCTCTTTATGAGGGAGTGCAATTGGTAGATACAGGATTTAAAAGGCCATTATCACCTGGCACCTTTCGTCTTATAATAAGGAGAAGTTCAAAGTATAAAACAACAAATTTTGAAGTACTTCTTGAAATATCTGATTCTGACTTTCAGGGAGAGGTGAAAATTGTGATCAGACCATTAAAAGAAACAATACAATTACATAAAAACCAACAGATAGCTCAGATAATATTACTTCCATATATATACAGCTACCCAATCCAGTATTAAGACAAACTAGAGGGGATAAAGGGTTTGGTTCTACAGAAATGATAGCTTGGACTCAAGAAATTACTAAACAAAGACCTTTAAAAACTGTAAAAATGGAGGGAAAAATATTCAAGGATTGGTGGATACAGGAGGAATGCCCAGTGTATTCAGTGATAGACCCTACCGCAGCACTTCTCGGGAGTGCAGCAGCACCTGGAGAGAGGAAGGACCAGCTGAGGGAGGAGTTTGGACCCACAGGTAATTAGTTCTTACCTGCAGTCTCTCTCAAACTTGCAAGGATGATTTAAACACGATGTTCCAGAAGAGACGGTCCTCATGCTTAAGAACCTCTGAATTCTCTTAGCACATATGTATTGAAAGCAACATATGTGTGGTGGTTCCAGTCTTTAACCACAGTACTTGGGAGACAGTGGCAGTTGGTTCTCTGAGTTTGAGGCAAACTATAAATATATAAGGAGACCCTATCTAAAAGAACAGATTTTTTTAAAAAATAAAACTGTAGGAACACAGTGAAATTATATGTTCTGAAGCTTTGATGACTTTCTAAAGCCAAGGCTAACTCTTTGAGGCTGCTTGTGATGGTTGGTCATGCCCTATTCTGGAGCCTGAGGCCAGCATTGTCTGCTAGTTACATCTCACACATTCTGCTTTCAGGGACCGCTAGACAGAGTGTCCTCTTGGACCAGTTTCTTTATTTGGCAAGAGAAAAAAAATACATGCTGGTGGTTCTGCTGCAGGCCTTTAATCTTAGCACTCATGAGGCAGTGGCTAGAAGTTCTCTGAGTTCAAGTACATGGTCTCCAGAGAGTTCCAGGACAACTAGGGCTGCACAGAGAAACCATGTTAGGAAAAAACAAGCAAATAAACTAAATAATAAATAAACAAAACAAAATACATGCTGTCTGGTGATTATGCATTTCTCCTGCTCATGCCAAGTGAGATGCTCTGCTTATGAACTGTTGCCCACCAATGCAGACCTCTGGTCTCCCATAAGATGGATCACTCACCTGTCTAAGTGATCAGTAATGTAGTTCAAGCTGACTGTCTCACAGAAGAGGCCATAGTTGCTCTACTTGTTGAAGGAATAATTCCCAGGGATGGTACACTTGGTCATATGTGGAACTGCCTCCCAGCCTGAGGGCTGATGCTGAGTGCAGTAGTGCCTGCTGCAAGGATGCACAGCACACTCCAATCAATCCCAGTTGGCTTTACCCGGGGTCTGATGCCTAACTGCTAGTATCCTCCTTGACTCCTCCCAGCTGCTGTATCGGGAGAGCAGTGAATAGAGGTGTGTGTGTGTGTGTGTGTGTGTGTGTGTGTGTGTGTGTGTGTGTGTATGATGGCCTGCACACAGGTTCATCAGCATGTACTTGATAGCACTCATAAATATCATCCTACACAAGAGGAGATCAGTGGACAGCTTTAGGGAGTTGGTTTTTCTCCTTCCACTATGTAGGTCTTGGAGACCAAACTCAAGTCACCAGGCCTATGTAGTAGGGGTCTAAATTTGTAAGTGGTAAGTCTGTCCCAAGAACCCGATACAGCCTTTGAGGTAGATCCAATTACAAATTCAATCTTTCACTAATTAACTATGTAATTAATCTGTGAATGAGAGAAGGAGAAAGAGAGAGAGAGAGAGAGAGAGAGAGAGAGAGAGAGAGAGAGAGAGAGAGAGAACTTGTATGTACTTGCAGAGGTCAGAGAATAGCTCTGTGGAATTGGTTCTCTTCTTCTACCATTCATTAGGTTCCAGGAATTGAACTCAGGTCCATGGTTTTGTTTCATAGACTCTACCTTACCAGCCTACAAACTTCATTTAAAAACTGGGAATGCAAGTAGAGGATGGAGGTGGTATACCTCTTTAATGCCTTTAATTTTAGGAATCAGGAGGCAGAGGCAGGGTAATGAGTTTGAGTCCAACCTGGTCTATAGAGAGGAGTCCAGGATAGCCTGCATCATACAAAGAAAAACTCTATTTAAAAAGTCAATAAAAAAAGAGAAGGAAGGAAAGAAAATGAGACAGCTCATGCCTAACAGATGTGTCCACAGGTCAATATGATGGAGGCAATCCTTTAGATGAGGTTTTCCCTACACAGTGTGTGGCTGGCAATCAACCATTATAGGGGCTAGAGAGATGGCTCAGCACTTAAGAACACTTTCTGCTCTTGCTGAGGACCTGAAGTCAACTCTCACCACCACACAGTAGCTGGCTAATAATGCCTGCTGTCCCAAGGCCCTCTTGTCCCTGGGTTTGGCCATCTCTCACATACCTAACTTAGCACCGCAGCACCTCTTTTTTTCTTGTTTTTTACCTCTTCCCTGGATAACAACCATGTATGGGTGAGCTGAGTCAGTTGTCTCCACACTCACGCTCCCCTAACCCTTCCAGTTGTCTCTGGACAGCCACTACCAGCTGCTACCAGTCACTGCGCCTGCACAGGAGGCTCTAGCTGCACCTGATGCTCACCAGTACAGACATTGGTAGGGTTGAGGCCTAAGCTTTGGGGCACGAGTGGTGATTGGGGTGGGGGTGGAAAGGCAGAGGACTGGATACCTGTTCGGTAAAGGAAAGAACGAGAACCATGTACCTAAAATCAGGCAATGAGACATCTTGTTCCTGAATATAGTAAACCAGGAAACCAGAGATCAAACTGGCTTCACTTGTAGGGTCCTGAGAGAGGGAAAGGTGGAGGAGAGGATGTGTTTTTTTCCTCATAAAAGCTAGGTTGCTGTGTACTTTAGCAAAACAGTTATCCTGTGGCATTTGTTTAGGCACAGTAAAGACTCCAAGGTGACAAACAAGAAATCATGCCTTCAGGGCATGTACTGTAGGGTTTTGTTGTCTTTATTTAACTTACAATGATGAGCACACACCAGAAATGCTTTGAGTCCAGTACTTTTAGGACCAAGGTGCCCACATGACACTGCTTGCTTCTCTCTTCTCTCCCCTTGTTGGGGGAGACTGCTGGTTTGTTCCTGGCTGCCCAGAACCAAAATAATCACTCAGAAACTGTATTAGTTGCAATACAGTTTGACCAATAGCTTAAGTGTATCGCTAGCCAGTTCTTACATCTTAAATTAACCAATTTCCATTAGTTTATATTTTACCACGAGGATCATGGCCCAATGCATCTGTCTCAGGCGGCAGCAACATGGCTTCTCACTGAATCTGGTTATTCTCTCCTCCTCTATCTGCTTGGAACACTTGCCTTCCTCTATTCTGATAAGCCACTGGCCAAAACAGATTTATTCATTAACTGATAAAAGCAACACAAAGACAGAACTTCCCACACCATCCCCTTCTACCTTCCTGTCTTCTGTTTCCTTCTCTTCCCACCCCTCCCTTCTTTCCTGTCCTTTTCCCTGCCTCATCTCTCCCCTCACCTTCTGCTTTTGGTGCATCCTCCACCATATATATCTCAGGCTGGCTTCTGCTCCTCCTCTTCTTCCTTCTTCTCCTTCTTTTTGGGTTTTTCCCATATAGGGTTTCTTTGTGTAATTATCCAGGTTGTTCTGGAGCTCACTTTTTGGATCAGGTTGGCCTTGAATTCAAGTGATCTCCTGTCTCTGCTGCTTCCTTTGCATCTCAGAGTGCTATGATAAAAGTCATGACTGGTGTCTCCACCCCCTTTTCAAAGTGCTCCTCTAATGGTAATGTGTTGTGTAAGGAGCAGGCCATGTCCCACCCAGCTGTTGGCTGCCTGGCTAGCTTATACCTGAAATAATTACACAGAAATTGTATTCATTTAAACACTGCCTGGGCCATTACTTCTAGCCTCTTATTGGCTAACTCTCACATCTTGATTCAACCTATCTTATTCATTCTGTGTATTACCATGAGATCGTGGCTTATCAGGAAAGCTTCATGGCGGGCTGCTCTCTGTCTCTGCCTCCTTTCCCCCAGCATTCTATTATGTCTACTCCACCTATCTAATCTGCTGTTCTATCAAAAGGTCAAGGCAGTCTCTTTATTTAACTAATGAAAGCTACACATAGAAAGAAGACTCTCCTACACCAATAATGTCTTTGCTATTGATCTCCAGCTTCCAGGGCTAGATGGAATGAATATTCTCAGAGCATCTAGTTATGTTTAGTAGACAGGAAAGACAATCACCACCTGATTCTTCCAACAGGTGCTTCACCAGAAGGCACAGTGTGTTGTGGAGACAACCAGGCAGAGAGGAATGTGTATCTGTAACTGAGGTGAAAAGTCTAACAGTGAATACCTCTGTACTGCTTGTCGTATGGAGCCTCGGAGAAGCAGATGGTGACCTGGTGGCCACAGTTGCAGATAGAGGCCTCACAGGGATTGTTTTTGTCTGTAGAGAAACAAGGAAGGAAGTTGAGTGAGCCCATGTCCACATTCTCTAAGATATGTAGCCAAATTTCTGTGACCTCCCATTGGTACAGAGTCAGGTTGGAGAGACAAAGCCCACAAAAGGACATTAGGTGCATAATATCTGAAACACACATACAATAGAAATATTAGTTGGGACACAGCAAACTAGTCCCTTTGTCTGCGAGGTCTCTGCCCATCAAGGGGCCCTGATTCTGCACCAGAAGATCCATCAAAGGGGTGAGTGCATTCCTGACTGGCAGGCAGAAGCCCCAGAAAGGAAGCAGAGACATTCTTCAGCCCCCTAAACTTTCTGGTCATTCTGCAGGGGCTTCTCTCCCCGGCTACAGCATCTCTCTTCCTGTACCTTCCCAGCTTTCTCCCAGGCATCTGTTCCCTTCTTCGCGGTCATAAGATCCCCCAGCTCAGCCTGTTTTGGGGCTGGAATGGAGTGGTGAGTGCAACCAGGCAGGAGTTCCTTTGTTTCACTAAGCTTGCACACAGCAAGCTAGTCCTTTTGTCTGTGAGTTCCATGGCCAGCAAGTGGCCATGATCCTGTACCAGAAGATTCATCAAAGAGCATTTGAAGGAAGAGATGGGCAGGTGCCAAAACAAGAATTCCTCCAACAGTCTGAAAAACAACATGATAACACCAGAACCCAGAGAACATAAAACAGGACGACTTGAACACCCTAATCCAGAAGAAGCCAAAGAAATAGACATTATGAATTTGATAGAGTCCCTTAAATCAGAGGCGAAGTACTCCCTTAAAGAAATGAATAAGAAGAATAACAAAAAGTTTGAAGAAATGAATAAATTCCTAAATGATACCCTAGGTAATCAAGAAAAAACAATCAAACAGATAATGGAAACAGTTTAAGACTTGAAAACTGAAATGGAGGCAATGTAGAAAATACAAACTGAGGGCTGGATGGATATGGAAAATCTAGGTAAATGAACAGAGACTACAGAAACAAGCATAACCAACAGAATACAAGAGTTAGAAGAAAAAAATCTCAGACGCTGAAGACACTATAGTGAAAATAAATGCACTGATCAAAGAAAACAGCAAATCCAACAAATTCTCATCACAAATCATCCAGGAAATCTGGGACATGATAAAAAGATCAAACCTAAGAATAATAGGGGTAGAAGAACAAGAAGAGTTACAGGTCAAAGGCCCAGAAAATATATTCAACAAAATTATAGAAGAAGACTTTCCCAACCTAAAGAAGGATATTTGTATGAAGGTACAAGAAGCATACAGAACACTGAATAGACTGGATCAAAAAAAAATCCCCTCGCCATATAATAATCAAAACACAAAACATGAAGATTAAAGAAAGAATATTAAGAGCTGCAAAGAAAAAGGTCAAGTAACTTTTAAAGGTAAACCTATCAGAATTACACCTGACTTCTCTATGGGAACCATGAAAGTCAGAAGGTCCTGGATCAATGTGCTGCAGAAACTAAGACACCATGGATGCAAGCCCAGACTACTATACCCAGCCAAGCTTTTGTTCACCATCAATGGAGAAAACAAAATATTCCAGGATGAAAAGAAATTTAAACAATACATGGCCACAAATCCAGCCTTACAGAAAGTAATAGAAGAAAAATCAAAACCCAAGGAACCCAACAATGCCCACAATAACTCAGACATCTAGTGACCCTTCACCAGCACAACTCAAAGAAGGGAAACACACAAATTCTACCACCCCCCAAAAAATAAATAACCGGAGCTAACAACCACTGGTCATTAATATCACTTAATATCAATGGATTCAATTCACCTATAAACAGTCAAAGGCTAAGAGTTTGGATGTGAAACCAGGATCCAACATTCTGCTGTTTACTAGAAACACACCTCAACCACAAAGACAGACATCTACTCAGAGTAAAGGGTTGGGAAAAGGTTTTTCAATAAATGGACCTAAGAAATAAATGGGTGTGGCTATATTAATTTCTAAGAAAATTGACTTGAAACTCAAATCAATCAGAAGAGATGGAGATGGACACTTTATACTCATAACAGGAATAATCCATCAGGATGAAATCTCAATCCTGAAGACCTATCCCCCTAATATAAAAGCACCCACTTATGTAAAAGGAACATTACTAGAACTCAAGGCAGACATCAAATCACACACATTAATAGCAGGAGACTTCAACACTTCTCTCTCACCAATGAACAGGTCAATCAGACAGAAACTTAACAGAGAAATAAGAGAATTAATGGAGGTAATGAATGAAATGGACTTAACAGACATCTATAGAACATTCCACCAAAATAGGAAAGAATATACCTTCTTCTCTGCAGCTCATGGAACCTTCTCGAAAATTGACCACATACTTGGTAACAAAACAAATTTTCACAGATACAAAAAATTATTAGTAACTAGCTGTGTTTTTTGGATCACCATGGAGTAAAGTTAGAATTCAACAACAATTCTAACCCCAGAAGGCCTACAAACTCATGGAAGCTAAGCAGTCAACTACTGAACCACTCCTGGGTCAGGGAAGAAATAAAGAAAGAAATTAAAGTCTTCCTTGAATTCAACGAAAATAAAGACACAACATACCCAAATCTATGGGACACTATGAAAGCAGTGCTAAGAAGAAAGTTCATAGCTCTAAGTGCCCACATTAAAAAAAAGGAGAATGTTCACATTAGATCCTTAACAACACAGCTGAAAGCTATAGAAAAAAAAAGCAGTAGACTCACCCAGGAGGAGTAGAAGACTGGAAATAATCAAACTGAGGGCTGAAATCAACAAAGTAGAAACACAGAAAACAGTCCAAAGAATCAATGAAACAAAGAGCTGGTTCTTTGAGAAAGTCAACAAGATTGACAAACCTTTATCCAAACTAATCAAAAGGTTGAGAGAGAACATGCAAATTAACAAGATCAGAAATGAAAAGGGGGACATAGCAGCAGACACTGAGGAAATTAAGAGAATCATTAGGTCTTCCTATAAAAGCTTATATTCCACGAAGTTGGAAAATGTAAAAGAAATGGACTTGTTTTTAGATAAGTACCATTTACCAAAATTAAATCAAGACCAGGTGAACAATTAAATAGACCTATAAGTCATGAGGAAATGGACGCTGTCATAAAAAACCTCCCAACCAAAAAAAGCCTAGGACCTGATGGTTTTAATGAAGAATTTTATCAGAACTTCCAAGAACGGTGCAGGATAATTGCCTGTATTCTGTCAATCCTATTTTAAATAAATGCTGATTGGCCAAGCAGAAAGTATAGGCAGGAAAACCAGACAGGAAGTGGAGGTGGAACAAAGAGAATGGGAGTATTCTGGGAAGCAGGAAGCTCCCTACCCAGTCCAGCCCAGATCACCGAAGAAGCAACATGTGAGCTGCCCAGCTAGAGACGGTACTGAGCCATATAGCTAACATAGATCAGAATAATGGGTTAATATAAACTACAAGAGTTAACAAGAAGTTTGAGCTAATGGGGCAATCAGTTTATAATCTTATGGAGTCCTGTGTGCGATTTTCTTAGGGGCTTGCTGGTTGTGGGGTACTGAGTAGGACAGATACCCCAACAAGCCAGCCCCTCATGCTACACTAGTAGAGCTGATACCTATACTCCTTAATGTATTTCACATAATAGAAACGGAAGGATCATTGCCAAACTCCTTTTATGAAGCTATAGTCACCCTGATTCCAAAATCACACAGAGATCCAACCAAGAAATAGAATTACAGACCCATCTCACTCATGAACATCAATGCAAAAATTTTCAATAAAATTCTGGCAAGCAGACTCGACCCTGCCCTGCCCCCACATCTGCCCTTGTGTCTGAGGTTTCCTTGGAATATAAGTTATCCCTGTTTCAGTGCTGAGGGGTTTCATCCAGACAGGTATCCCTGTTTCAGTGCTGAGGAGTTTCATTCAGACGGGTGAGTGTGTGCTATCCTGGGGCAGACTGTCCCAGAAGAGAGCACAGCACCCCTAACCCGGCTCCTGCTGTAGGGGCTTCTTTGTTACACACGACTGTGCCTTCCCCAAGTCTGCCCTATTGTCTGCAAGGTCCTTGGCTCAGGAACAGTTTCTGCTCTTGCACTAAGGCTATCTACCCAAAGGGGTGAGAGTCTGCAGGCCAGGCAGGCTGGAAGGTCCCTGCAAGGGAGTGCAGGGCACCTTCAGCTATTGCTGCAGGGTTTTTGTGTTCCATTCGACACCACCCTGCCCCCACATTCGCCCTTTTGTCTACAGAGTTCCATCCAGACAGGAACAGTTCCTGCTCCTGCACTGAGGAGATCCACCCAGAGAGACAGTCACAGCAGACTGGACCAAGACACCAAGACTCTCCTGGCTCCATTTAAAGGAAGAGATGGGCAGGTGCCAATGCAAGGATTTCTCCAACAGCCTGAAAGGGAACATGACATCACCAGAAACCAGGGATCATGAAACAAGAAGAATTGAACACCCTACTCCAGGAGAAATAGAAGAAATCGACTTTAAATGAAACATTATGAAAATATTAGAGAACCTTAAACAGGAGGTGAAAAACTGCCATAAAGAAATAGAGATGACAAACAAAAAGGTAGAGGAAATGGATAAATCTCTCAAAGATACCCCAAAAAACAAGAAAAAGCAATCAAACAGGTAAGGGAAACAGTTCAAGACTTGAAAATGGAAATGGAGGTAATGAAAAAAAACACAAACTGAGGGAAGGCTGAATATGGAAAATCTGGGTAAACGAACAGGAACTGCAGAGACAAGTATTACTAACAGAATACAAGAGACAGAAGAAAGAATCTCAGACACTGAAGATACTACAGAGGAAATAAACTCACTGATTAAAGAACAAAACAAATCCAACAAATTCTTAACACAAAACATCCAGGAAATCTGGGACACTGTGAAAAGACCAAACCTAAGAATAATAGGGGTAGAAGAAGGAGAAGAGTTACAACTAAAATGCCCAGAAAATACATTCAACAAAATTATAGAAGAAAACTTTCCCAACCTAAAGAAGGATATTCCTATGAAGGTACAAGAAGCATACAGAACACCAAGTAGACTGGATCAAAAAAAAAGCATCCCCTTGCCATATAATAATCAAAACACAAAACATATAGAATAAAGAACAAATATTAAGAGCTGCAAGGGAAAAAGGTCAAATAACATATAAAGGGAAACCTATCAGAATTACACCTGACTTCTCAATGGAAACCATAAAAGCTAGAAGGTCTTGGATATATGTACTGCAGACACTAAGAAATCATAGATGCAAGCCCAGACTACTATATCCAGCAAAGCTTGCATTCAGCATCGATGGAGAAAACAAGATATTCCAAGACAAAAACAGATTTAAACAATACGTTGCCACAAACCCAACCTTACAGAAAATACTAGAAGGAAAATCACAAGCCAAGGAAACCAACAACACCCATAATAACACAACCATCTGACAATCCTCCACCAGCACAACTCAAAGAAGGGAAACACACAAACTCTACCACCAGAAAAAATAACCAGAATTAACCACCACTGGTCATTAATATCACTTAATATCAACAGACTCAATTCACCTATAAAAAGGCACAGGTTAAGAGAATGGATTTGAAATCAGGATCCAACATTCTGCTGTTTACCAGAAACACACCTCAAACTTAAATACAGACACTACCTCAGAGTAAAGGGTTGGGAAAAGGTTTTCCAATCAAATGGACCAAAGAAACAAGTGAGTGTGGCTATACTGATATCTAACAAAATTAATTTCAAACTAAAATCAATCAGAAGAGATGGAGATGAACACTTTATACTCATAATAGGAACAATTCATCAGGATTAAGTCTCAATCCTGAATATCTATGCCCCTAATATAAAAGCACCCACTTATGTAAAAGAAACATTACTACAACTCAAAGTATACATCAAACCACACACTCTAATAGTAGGAGATTTCAACACTCCATTCTCACCAATGGATAGGTCAACCAGACAGAAACTTAACAGAGAAATAAGGGAGCTGTCAGATGTAATAAACCAAATGGACCTAACAGACATCTATAGAACATTCCACCCAAACAGAAAAGAATATACCTTCCTCACAGCATCACATGGAACCTTCTCAAAAATTGATCACATACTTGGTAACAAAGCAAACATCCATAGATACAAAGAAATTGCAGTAACCACCTGTGTACTATCAGATCACCATGGAATAAAGCTAGAATTCAACAACAATTCTAACCCCAGAAAGCCTACAAATTCATGGAAACTGAACAATCAACTACTAAACCAACCCTGGGTCAAGGAAGAAATAAAGAAAGAAATTAAAGTCTTCCTTGAATTCAATAAAAACAAAGACACATCATACCCAAACCTATGGGACACTATAAAAGCAGTGCTAAGAGGAAAATTCATAGCACTAAGTGCCCTCATAAGGAATATGGAGAAAGCACACATTAGAGCCTTAACAACACAGCTGAAAGCTCTAGAAACAAAGAAGCAGATTCACCCAGGAGGAGTAGAAGACTGGAAATAATCAAACTGAAGGGGGAAATCAACAAAATAGAAACACAGAAAACAATCCAAAGAATCAATGAAACAAAAAGCTGGTTCTTTGAGAAAATCAACAAGATTGACAAACCCCTAGCCAAACTAATCAAATGGCAGAGAGAGAACACACAAATTAACAAGATCAGAAATGAAAAGGGGGACATAACCACAGACACAGAGGAAATTCAGAGAATCATTAGATCTTACTACAAAGCCTATATGCCACAAAATTAGAAAATGTGAAAGAAATGAACACTTTTTAAAATAAGTACCATATACCAAAATTAAATCAAGACCAGGTGAACAGTTTAAATATCCTGTAAGTCACAAGGAATAAGAAGCTGTCATCAGAAACCTCGCTACCAAAATAGCCCTGGACCATATGGTTTCAATGCAGAATTCTACCATAACTTTCAAGAGGAGCTAATACCTATACTCCTTAATGTGTTTCATAAAATAGAAACAGAAGAGTCATTGCCAAACTCCTTTTATGAAGCTACAGTCACCCTGATACCAAAACCAAACAAAGACTTAATCAAGAAAGAGAATTACAGACCAATCTCACTCATGAACATCGATGCAAAAATTCTCAATAAAATACTGGCAAACCGAATCCAAGAACACATCCAAAAAATTATACATTATGATCAAGTAGGCTTCATCCCAGAGAGACAGGGCCTGGTTCAACATATGAAAATCTATCAATGTAATCTGTCATATAAATAAACTGAAGGAAAAAACTATATGATCATTTCATTAGATGCTGAAAAAGCATTTGACAAAATTCAACACCCCTTTATGATAAAAGTCTTCGAGAGATTAGGGATACAAGGTTCATTCCTAAATATAATAAAAGATATATACAGCAAGCTGATGGCTAACATTAAATTATATGGAGAGAAACTCAAAATCATCCCACTAAAATCAGGAACAAGACAAGGCTGTCCACTCTCTCCATACCTCTTGAATATAGTGCTTGAAGTCCTAGCAATAGCAATAAGAAAGCATAAGGAGATCAAGGGGATCCGAATTGGAAAGGAAGAAGTCAAACTTCCATTATTTGCAGATGACATGATAGTGTACATAAGCGACCCCAAAAACTCTACCAAAGAACTCCTACAGTTGATAAACACCTTTAGCAATGTGGCAGGATACAAGATCAACTCCAAAAAAATCAGTTGCCCTCCTATACACAAAGAACAAAGAAGCAGAGAGGGAAATTAGAGAAACATCACCTTTCATGATAGCCACAAATAGTATAAAGTATCTTGGGGTAATGTAGGGTCCGGGTCTACCCTTGCTCCTGTGATGTATCTTGAAGACAGTTTCTGGTCAGCCAGCTAAAACATCCTGTTTGTTCCTGTGCTCCCTTTGCCCTGCCTGGTGATTAGCTGTAGGGCATTGTTTCATCTTTGGTATGGTCATTTCACACCTGCCTGGATGGAAATCCTTTTGCAGCAGCTAAGTATATAAGGACTTCCCCAAAGTTGAATAAACGGCATTTGGCTGATCTCCTTTTGAATGACCCAGGTCTCTTGTGTGTTTTTTCAATCTCCAGGCCCTTGCCCGACTTGCGATCAGTAGTACAGTGGCGTGCGAACTGTACCGAGGGGGTAACACAGAATCGGGTGTTACAATTGGAGGCCCCACTGGGATCAGCAGCAGCTACAGTCGGAGACCCATCTGCGAGATCAGGAAGTAGGGATCCCTAAGAGGTCACCCTCAAAAGGCTGGCCAGCAGGTAAATGGTGAGGATGTATTGGTTATGGGTGCAAGTAATTCTGTTCCAGTGTTAAGGGGCCGGTTAACAGGCCAGTTGTTAGTTCTGTTTTAGAAACAAGGCACTGGTATTAAAATTGAGACAGCACAAGAGATTGTTAAGACGGTTTTAAAATTTAGTCCCTGGTTTCTACATGCAGGGGGCTTTAATATTACTGATTAAAAACAGGTAAATGTAAAAACATTAAAAGAATAAGGGCCAAAAATTTTCCCATAGCGATATTTTCACTATGGTGCTAGTCAGAGATGCTCTTCTCGATGATGATGTAAAATAAAAAACAATTAAAAAATTTAAACAAAACTCTTAAAAAGATTCAAAAAGTAAAATCTATAAGTTCTATTAAGAGTTTTAAGAAACAAAAAATTAAAAATATTAAAAATATTAAAAAATTTAAAAAGGAGATCACACTGATAAAAAAATGTTAAAGGGGGCTGGAGAGATGGCTCAATGGTTAAGAGCATTACCTGCTCTTCCAAAGGTCCTAAGTTCAATTCCCAACAACCACATGGTGGCTCACAACCATCTATAATGGTGTCTGATGCCTTCTTCTGGCCTACAGACACACAAACAAAATATTGTATACATAATAAATAAATAAATTTCAAAAAATGAAAAATCAAACAAAGATGTCTCCGTGAGACCTCTGCCACAAAAAACAATTCTTGCCACTTCAAATCCTTATATTACTGTTTCTGCCCCTATAGACTTAGAGACAAAAATCCAAAAGATCCAAGACAGACTAAATAATCTAAGTAGAGAGAGACAGATTTATCCTGTTATAAAAATTATTAATCTACAAAAACAAAGGATCAGACAACATAACCCCCTGGCCTTTAAGGATATTAAACAGTTAAAAAAATAGTTATGGCCGATGGAGCTCATGCTCCATTCACTGTAGCTTTATTAAAATCCTTTACAAAACT
Organism: Myodes glareolus; assembly: GCF_982192425.1. Lineage (NCBI taxonomy): Eukaryota > Metazoa > Chordata > Mammalia > Rodentia > Cricetidae > Myodes > Myodes glareolus. The sequence continues at coordinate 133,395,786 of NC_142027.1, forward strand.
CAACTTTACACCCAATAACTGGATGCATCTTTACAGGGCCTGTCTTTCGGGGGAAAATTATTTGTTATAGAGAGGTAAAATACAAAAAAATTACAAAAAGACCATATAAAATAATGCCACCATGGGTTTCCCCCAACATAACCTTGACATGTTAACTGGTAAAGGACAGTACGCTGGCTTAGCAGCACAGATTACATATGATGCTACTTAAAAAATTTTAAGTAGCATTTTAAATTTTAACAAATTTTACCTAACAAAAAACCCAAAAAAACAGCTTTCTAAGACCCTTCAAGGATCTTCAAAACCTTATTCTGAGTTTATTGACCACCTGCTACTGGTAAAAATCACATTTTTGGGAATGTGGACTCAGCTTTGCCAGTCATAAAACAATTAGCCTATAAAAATGCTAACAGATTTTTGTCAAGAGGTTTTACACCCCCATAAAAATGAAGATTTAAATGACTTTATCCGGTTATACAGGGACGTTGATGGCACTCACATGATGGATCAGGTAATTATTTCTGCCTTTAGGGAGAGTCAAGGTGGAGCTAAATCAAAAAATTATTGTCAATACAGATGATCAAATCACATTAAAAAAATTGGCCTGAGGATAAAAAATGGTTATTCAGCTCCCCCCAAAACAGGTGTAATGACACAGGCCTTTAATCCCAGCTCTTTGGAGGCAGAGACCTACAGATCTCTGTGAGTTCAAGGTCAGTCTGATCTACAGAATGAGTTCCAAAAACCAGCTAGAGACAGGAAGTATAATGCCATCCACTTCTCCCTAAAATACTCCTATCTTTGTTATTAAAAAAAGGTCTGGTAAATAAAGGTTGCTACAAGATCTTAGTACAATAAATGATTGTATAAAAATTATGGAGTCAATTCAACCTGGTTTGCCTTAGCCTATGGGTATTCCTACAGGATGCCATCCTTTAGTTATTAACCTAAAGGATTGTTTTTTCACCATTCCCTTACATCCAAAAACCTCTAATAAATTTGCTTTCAATGTACCGTCTATAAATTTCAAAAAACCCTACAGACACTACCAATGGATAACTTTGCCCCCAGGACATGGCCAATAGTCCTATCATTTGCCAAATGTTTATGACATGGGTTATTGCCCCAATAAGGTATAAATATTCTCAACTGTATATAATTCATTATATGGATAACATTCTATTAGCTGGACAGGACCCAGAGATAGTTCTTGAGGCTTTTGCTGACTTACAAAAATGCCTAACACATACTGGGTTAATAATTACTTCTAAAAAGATACAGCAATAGTTTCCATACCAATACTTGGGACATCAGCTATTACAAACAAAAATAAAACCACAAAAAGTTACTCTTCGCTTAGATAAATTACAAACTTTAAATAATTTTCAAAAATTACTTGGAGACCTCAATTGGGTCCAGCCCAGTCTAAAAATTCCAACTGGAGGCTTAAAACCACTTTTTGACATTCTACAGGGAAAGCCAAACCCAACTTCCTTTCATGAGTTGACACCTCAGGCAAGACAAAGTATTACTTTAATAAAAAAAAAGCTTGCCTCTACTCATATTCATTATATTGACTATAGTCAGCCACTACTATTAATAATTTTCCCCTCTCAACATAGTCCTACTCGAGTTTTCTGGCAACAAAAATCCATCCTATGGGTAAATAAACATATGTGATCTGTAAAAATTGTTATCTCGAACCCATCAGCTGTGCTACATGTTATTCAAAAGGGTATAAACTTAGTTTACAAACCTTTAGAATGTTACCTGATAAGATTATTACACCATTTACCCAGACAAAAGTAGCTTGGCTACAAAATTTTGCTAAAAATTGGACTTTATTTTTTAGTTTTTATACACTAATCCCTACAAGTTTGATAATCATGATCCTTCTGCTAATTTGGTCACCATTTTCAAAATTCATCTGATACGTTTCCCTAAAGTTATTTCTTTACAGCCTCTGACAGGGACACAAAATGCGTTTACTGATGGTTCTTCTACTGGGAGAGCTGTGGTAGCCTCCCCTCCTGATTTTGATATTCATCCTGTTAATACTAAATCTGCTCAGATGACTAAATTAACCACTATACAAATGACCTTAAAATACACTAATATTCCATTTAACCTTTTTACTGACAGTCAATATATATACAAAATTCTTACACCTTTAAAAACTACAGCTTATATTGCCTCTGTATCTCAAGTCCAGATACAGTTATTGACTATTCAAACTTTGCTTTGGGCCCGATCCGTTCCCATTTACGTAGGACATTTGTGGACTCATACTGACCTACCTGGTTCCTTAAGCGAGAAAAATACATTGACTGATCGGCTTACCCGCCAAATTTATACAGTGAGTCAAAAATCTTATAAAACTACAAAAAAAGCTCATAATTGTTTTCATCTCAATGCTGGGTCTTTAAAATTTCATTTTAAGATATCTCGAGAGCAAGCCACTAATATTGTTAAAAAATACTCTTTATATACAAAACTTTTAACTGTTCCCCATTTAAAAGTTAATCCTCATGTGCTTGCTCCTAATCATTTATGACAAATAAATGTTACCCATGTTCCTTCTTTTGGACATGTACAATATGTTCACATAACCATAGATACATATTCTCATTTTATTTTTGCCTCAGCTCATACAGAAAAAAAATTATGGGATGTTAAAAGTCACTGTCTCCAGACTTTTGCCTACATAAAATTTCCAAAAACTATAAAAACTAATAATGGGCCAGTCTACACCAACATTGGCTTTACTAAATTTTACTCTAAGTTCTCTATTTCTCATAAAACAAAAATACCTTATAACCCTCAAAAACAAGCTATAATAAAACAAACACATTGTATGCTCAAAGCTTATTTACATAAAACAAAAAAGGAGAAATATGGTTCCACCCCCAGAGACCATTTGTCTTTTATATTATACATTTTAATTTTTTTGACTGTTGATGCTCAATCTTATACTGCTGCTGACCGACACTGGCGGCCAGATTCTTCCAAGATACCTCATGTTAAATGAAAAAATCTAACAGATGACACCTGGTATGGTCCAGATCCTGTACTGGTATGAAAAAGAGGAGCTGCTTGTGTTTTCCCACTAACAGTCCAATTTGGGTACCTGAGTGTCTGGTGCGTGCTATGGATTTTCCTGTCCAAAAACCTAAAGACAGAACAGAGCCAAGAGATCTAACAGACACTGACTTGTCAACTAAAGAATTGCTAAGATCCTAAGAAGCTGGCTATGATGGTCCAAATGACAAAAATTGTTCCTCTACCAATCGACCCATCCCATGATATTGGCAGCCATTGCTGTGGCTGCTAAAGCGACTAGAGTTGCTGGATTTTCCATTAGTCAGTTACTTCTGCTAACACAAAAAATACCTTCTCAGGACAGGGAAGTTCAACAAATCACATCTGGTTAGAGTGTGGCCGCCTGGAGCCCAGGTAGATAAACTGGGAGATGTAGGTGCGTGCGCTCTCTTTTTGCGGGGACCTACTGAATTTTGGAACTCCCATTATTGTAATGTAAGTTTTCCCCTCTTTAACCATTGAAGTGTTCCTGTTAGTCTTGCGATAACCTGGTTAATTCTTTACAGTATTTCATGCTGGTTTCTTCTTTTTTGTTTTGTTTTTTCCAGGTAGGGTATCTTTGTGCAGTACTTCAGATTGTCCCGGTACTCACTCTTTAGACCAGGTTGACCTTGTACTGAAGAGATTTGCCTTCCTCTGCCTCTGCATTACAGAGTGCTGGGATGAAAATCATGGCTGGGCTCATCACCCCTTCTTCAAGGTGCTCTGTTAATGGCAATGTCTTTTCCCATTAATTCTCAGCTTCTAGGTCTAGAGGGAATGGTGTTCTCTGAACAGCTAGTTGTTTTTGGTAGACAGAGAATACAGTCACCAAAGCCCAGTTTCTTTCTTTCTCTTTCTTTCTTTATTGCTACATCCACGGCTGTCTCGCCAGTGTAGCAGAAATGCTGACTGGATGGGCAAATATTGCCGGAAGGATTGGGATTCGTGCTTCTCGGAGCTGTGTGTGTTCCAGGCGGTCCCGTGGCAATCAGTTGTGGTGTAATGCTACCTGAGTCGCCATTAGTACTGACTCGACCTGGCTGTCCTTGGAGCCATATGTCTGTCTTTTCCCTTGTCTGTGTGTTCTTTGTGATTCTTGCATATTGCTAACAGATCAGACTATTCCAGGCAGTTGCGGATACAAACAAGACTGCTAAGGACATTTTTGAATTCTGCTCCACTATTAATTAAAGCCTTCAAAAAGTAGCCAGTTCTGGGAATTGCCAGAATCATCATTAGGACAATTTGCTGATGATGTGGAACAAAAAGAGTTAATTTTACTAGGAAAAACCTTAGAAGCTTTAGGCATTTGCCTGAAAAATATGTACAGTTGTAAATAGAAGGCTTATGAAACCTTTCTTATGGGAAGAAAAAGACCTAGGCTAAGCTGACAATATCTGAGCCTGAGAATTGAGAAGGGAGGAGAGTTGAGGTTAGTGATATAAAGTAAACTTCAGAGAAATTCAAGACTATATATTAGAATTTTCCTAGCAGAAAACTTTCCCAGGAAGATAGTAGCCTTCTTCTTTCCCACACAAGGTCACTTAGCTCAAACCAACCAGCCACCTGCAAGCTGATAAAGATGGTCTAGCTCAAGGGCAGTGATCTCTTTGAAGGCAAGAGGAGAGAGTTTGTTTTGTAAAGTGTGAGAGAGCCGAAGTCCTTTTGCCCAAGTCAAAGCATCTTCAAAGATTCTTTTTGTAAACTGTTTTATGCTGTTCTTTTCTGTTTTATGATTTGATGATGTATGCCTTTGCCAAGTTCTTTGATTGTAAAAAAGAAATATATAATCCTGCACAGAAGTAAGTAAATCGCAACAGCATGTCTCAAAAACATTGAGAGTGTCTGTGTGTCACTTTCCTCGCCGTATCCTGATTTCTCCTGTGCCTTCACCCTGATTCCCTTACGGTCTGAGTGGCTCCCCTGAGCCGGTCCGTAGCTCGCTCTTTCTTTCTTTCTTTCTTTCTTTCTTTCTTTCTTTCTTTCTTTCTTTCTTTCTTTCTTTCCTTCCTCCCTCCCTCCTTCCCTCCCTCCCTCCCTCCTTCCTTCCTTCCTTCCTTCCTTCCTTCCTTCCTTCCTTTTGTTGGTTTTTCAGAACAGGGTTTCTCTGAATCTTTGGATCCTATACTGGAACTGAACTAGCATTTGTATACCAGGCTGCCTTTAACATACAGAGATTTCCCCTATCTCTGCCTCCTGAATGCTGGAATTAAAGGCATGTGCGACCACCAACCGGTCACAGCCAAGTTATTTTTTTAAAATTTATTTATTTAATAATAATTTTTCACTACCTCCCCTCCTCCCATTTCCCACCTCTCCCCCTACTCCCCTTTCCCCATTAGTCTTCAGTTCTAAAGAAGTCAGAGTGCACTGCCTTGTGGAAAGTCCAAGGCCCTCCCTTCTCTGTCTAGATCTAGGTAGGTGTGCATCCAGACTAGGTTCCCAAAAAGCCAATACATGCAGTAGGATCAAAACCCAGTGCCATTATCATTGGCTTCTTAGTCAGCCCTCATTGTCAGCCACAATCAGAGAGTCCGGTTTGATCACATGCTCATATAGTCCCAGTCCAGCTGACCTTGGTGAGCTCCCATTAGATCAGTCCCACCGTCTCTGTGGGTGGACGCACCCTTCGCGGTCCTAACTTCCTTCATGTTCTCCCTCCTTCTGCTCTTCATCTGGACCTTGGGAGCTCAGTCCAGCACTCCAATGTGGGTCTCTGTCTCTATCTCCATCCATTGCCAGATGAAGGTTCTATGATGATATGCAAGATATTCATCAGTGTGGCTATGGGACAAGGCCAGTTCAAGCACCCTCTCATCTGCTGCCCACGGTCCTAGCTGGGGACATCTCCTTGGATACCTGGGAACCTCTCTAGAGCCAAGTCTCTTGCCAACCCTAAAATGTTTCCCTTAATTAAGATATCTTCTTCCCTGCTCCCATATCTACTCTCCATCTCAACCATCCCATTCCCTCAAGCTCTCCCCAATCCTCCCCCTCTCCCTTCTCTCTCCCCACCTCCCCTTTTCTCCACCCCACCACTAACCCTATGCTCCCAACTTTTGCCTGGCAATCTTATCTACTTCCAATATCCAGGAGGATAAATATATGTTTTTCTTTGGGTTCACCTTCTTATTTAGCTTCTCTAGAATCGTGAATTATAGGCTCAATGTCCTTTTTTTATGGCTAGAATCCACTTATGAGTGAGTACATACCATATTCATCTTTTTGGGTCTGGACTATCTTACTCAGTAAAGTGTTTTCAAGTTCCATCCATTTGCATGCAAAATTCAAGATGTCGTTTTTTTTTTCCCCCGGTGAGTCGAACTCTAAAGTGTATATGTGCTACACCTTCTTTATCTACTTTATTTATCTATTTTATTTATTTATTTATCTATTTTATTTATTTATCTATTGAGGGGCACCTAGGTTGTTTCTAGGTTCTGACTATTACACATAGTGCTGCTATGAACATAGTTGAACAAATGCTTTTGTAGTATGATAGGGCATCTCTTGGATATATTCCCAAGAGTAGAATTACTGGATTCTGAGGGAGGTTGACTCCCAGTTTCCTGAGAAACTGCCACACTGATTTTCACAGTGGCTGCACAAGTTTGCATTCCTGCCAACAGTGGATGAGTGTTCCCCTTACTCCACTTTCTCTGCATCATAGGCTATCATTGGTATTTTTGCTTTTACTCATTCTGACTGGTCTAAGATGATATCTGAAAGTTGTTTTGAATTGCATTTCCCTGATCGCTAAGGAGGTTGAGCATGATTTTAAGTGTCTTTTGGCCATTTGAACTTCTTCTGTTGAGAATTCTCTGTTCAGTTCAGTACCCCATTTTTTTTAAATTCAAAGCCAAGTTCTTTCAATAGGTGCTTTACGCTGCATGGTGGTAGCCGATACCTTTAAATCCCAGTGAGTTTCAGGCTGGTTGGTCTACAGAACAAGTTCCAGTACAGGCTACCAAGCTATAGAGAAGACCTGTCTTGAAAAACCAAAAAGTCAAAAATACCCCCCAAATAAAGGATGTACTCTATAAGAGAGCACAGTGTGTAGTGAACACGACCAGGGAGGCAGGGATGGTATATGCAGTCACTGAGGTGACAAGTCTCTGTACTTCTTGATGTAGGGAGCCTTGGAGAAGCAGATGCCTAGTGGTAACTGTTGCAGATGAAGGAAGTCCTCACAGGCATTGTTTTTTTCTGAAGAGAAACTAGAAAGGGAGTTGAATGGAGCCCACGACACTGCTCCCTATGATTTGTAACCAAAAGGCACCTGTGGCCTCCTATTGGTGCAGATTCAGGGTTGAGAGAAAACACAAAAGGACACTGTGTTGTCTAAAGTGCTGGAACACAATAAGAATAAAAAAAATAGGTGTGGAGCTGGGGAGATGTCACAGTTGTTCAAGCGGCTGTTGTACAATCATGAGTTCCTGACTTAGGATGTCTAGAGCCCATGTAAAAATCCAGGTGTGCTTGGGGCATCTGTAACTCTATTGGGAAGTGGGGAACATAGATCCCCAAAACTTGTTGGTCAGTCAGGCTAGTTACAGGTGTGTGTTCTGTTTAGGAAGAGACCCAGCCTCTGAAGACATAGTAGAGAGTGACTGAAGAAGACAGGGGATGACAACTCATTCCTATACAGGAAGAAATATTCCTTCCTATACAGTAATGAAAACAGTTTGGTATTATCATAAAAACAGAGGCTTTGACCAATGGAATCAAATAGAAGACCTGGATATTAACACACATACCTAGGAGCACCTGATTTTCGACAAGGGATCTAAAAGCATGCAGTGGAAGAAAGAAAGCATCTTCAGCAAATGGTGCTGGGATAACTGGATGGCAACCTGTAGAAGAATGAAAATAGATCCATACCTATCACCATGCACAAAACTCAAGTCCAAATGGATTAAAGATCTCAATATTAATCTGAACACATTGAACCTGATAGAAGAGAATGTGGGAAGTAGTCTACAACACATGAGCACAGGAGACCTCTTTCTACATATAACCCAGTACCATAGACAATAAGGGCAACAATTAATAAATGGGACCGCCTGAAACTAAGAATCTTCTGTAAAGCAAAGGACACTGTCATTAAGACAAAAAGACAACCTACTGATTGGGAGAAGATCTTCACCAACCCTGCATCAGACAAAGGTCTGATCTTCAAAATACATAAAGAACTCAAGAAACTATACTTTAAAATGCTAATTAACTTAATTAAAAAATGGAGGACTGAACTGGTCATAGAATTCTCAACAGAAGAAGTTTAAATGGCCAAAAGACACTTAAGGTCATGTTCAACCTCCTTAGCGATCAGGGAAATGCAAATCAAACAACGTTGAGATTCCATATTAAACCTGTCAGAATGGTTAAAATCAAAAACACCAATGATAGCCTATGATGGAGAGGATGTGGAGTAAGGGGAACACTCATCTATTGTTGATGGAAATGCAAACTTGTGCAACCACTTTGGAAATCAGTGTGGTGGTTTCTCTAGAAATTCGGGATCAAAATACCCCAGGATCCAGCAATTCTACTCTTGGGAATATACCCAAGAGAGACCCAATCATACTATAAAAGCATTTGTTCATCTATATTCATAGCAACGTTATTGGTAACAGCCAGAACCTGGAAACAACCTACGTGCCCCTCAATGAAATAATGAATAACAGAAGTGTGGAATATATACACATTAGAGTACTACTCAGCGGTAAAAAACAATGACATCTTGAATTTTACATGCAAATGTATGGAAATAGAAAACACTATCCCAAGTGAGATAACCCATACCCAAAAAGATGAATATGTATGTACTCACTTATAAGTGGATTCTAGCCATAAATAAAGGGCATTGAGTCTATAATCCATGATTCTAGAAAAGCTAAATAAGAAGGTGATCCCAAAGCAAAACATATGGTTATCCTCTTGGATATTGGAAGTTGACAAAATTGCCAGGAAAAATTGGGAGCTTGGGGATGGGGATTGTAAGGGGGTAACTGGAGATGCGGGGAGAGAAGGGAGAATGGGAGGATGGGGATAGCTTGGGGGAATTTGAATTTTGGGATGGAGGAAGGGTCGATATGGGAGCAGGAAAGCAGATATCTTAATTACAGGAACCATATTAAGGTTGGCGAGAGACTTGACTCTAGACGGGTTCCCAGGTGTCCAAGGAGATGTCCCCGATTGTTTCTTTGAGGAGTGGGCACCTGAACTGGCCCCATCCTATAGCCACACTGATGAAGATCTCTCGTGTTTCCATAGAACCTTCATCTGGCGATGGATGGAGATAGAGACAGCAACCCACATTGAAGCACTGGACTGAGCTCCCAAGGTCCAAATGAGGAGCAGAAGGAGGGAGAACATGAGCAAGGAAGTCAGGACCGTGAGGGGTGTGTCCACCCAATGAGACGATGGGGCTGATCTAATGGGAGATCACCAAGGCCAGCTGAACTGGGACTGATGGAGCATTTGATCAAACTGGATTCTCTGAATATGACTGACAGTGAGGGCTAACTGAGAAGTGAAGGACAATGGCTCTGGGTTCTGATTGTACTGCATGGATGGGCTTGGTGGGAGCCTAGTCTGTTTTGATGCTCACCTTCCTAGACCTGGATGGAGCAGGGAGGACCTTAGACTTCCCACAGGGCAGAGAACCCTGACTTCTCTTTGGACTGGTGAGGGAGGGGGAGGGGAAGGGGGGAATGGGAGAAAAATAGGAGGAGGTGAAATTTTTAATAAAAAAGCCAAAAACACCCAAAACAAACAAAACAAAACAAAAAAGGAAATATTAGTTGGTAAAGCAGTTGCCATACAAGCATGAGGGCCAAACCTAGGATGCCCAGGGCCCATGTAAGATTCAAGGTGCGGTTGGGGCATCTATAATTCTCTGGGAAATGGTGACTATGAATCCCCAAAACTTGTTGGTCAGGCTAGCTAAAGGTGAGTCTCTTGTTGAGTGAGACGCCCAGCCTCTAAAGACATGGTAGACAGAATGCCAACTCATTCCTATATATAAAATTAAATAAACAGTGATATTTAATTATAAAAGCAGAAAAATACCAAATACCAACTACCACTTCTAAAATTATATGATTTAAGACAATTTCCCTGCCTTCACATCTTCCACGTTGAAGTTGCAGTTGTGCATTGCCCACTCAATTTATGGGGCCTGGACATAGGACCAGTGTTCTGTGCATGCTGTGGAAGTGCTGTAGCAACTGAGTTATATTTCCAGTCTTCTGATTCCTCTCCTGTAAAATGGACATGATGAATCTTGCCCTGCATAGCTGTTTATTCCAGTATATGGCTTATGCCCAATGGTGTAGCTTACAAGAGTTCAGTTTCTCTCCCTTCATCTATATATTCTTCCACTCATCCATTCATATGCCCATCCCTCAATCTATACACACATCTGTCAGTGTGTCCATCCCTCCACCTGCACATATATCCGTCAGTGTGTCCATCTTTCCATCTATCCACACATCTGTCAGTGTGTCCATCCCTCCATGTATACACACATCTGTCAGTGTGTCCATCCCTCATCTATACATACATCTGTAGTGTGTCCATCCCTCATCTGTACATACATCTGTCAGTGTGTGTCCATCCCTCATCTATACATACATCTGTCAGTGTGTCCATCCCTCATCTATACAGACATCTGTCACTGTGTCCATCCTTCTATCTGTATATACATTTTGGTGTTCATTGACTTTTCAAAGACTATGTAGATTTTTAATTTTTTGAGACATGGTCTTGATTTATAGGTCAGACTAACTTCAAACTTGAAGTCCTCTGTCTCATCTGTCTTTGTACTAGCATTTAATGTATGCACTTCCATACCCAGTCAATATAGAGTTTTCTCTACTTACCATAATATATTAAGATCCATTTCTGTATTTTATTGTTTTTTTTCTGAAAGAATAGTTTCTTTGTGTAGCCTTGGCTGTTCTAGAACTAGCACTATAGACTAGGCCGGCCTTGAGCTCACAGAGACTCACTTCCCTCTGCGTCTGGAGTGCTGGGATTAAAGGTGTGTGTCACCACTGTTTGCAAAGCTTGAATATTTTTACAGTTTTATTTTGTATGTGTGTGTATGTGCATGGATGCACAGGTAACATGGCACACGTGTCCAGGTCAGGGAACAATGTATTGAAGTCAGTACTTGCCTTCTACCTTGTGGGTTCTGCGGATTGAGCTCATGTCATCAGGGCTGATAAAAACAACTTTACCCACTTTACTCACAGAGCCATTGTACTGGCCTTGGGTTTTTTTTTTTGATTGGTATTGAGAGTGTTTTTTTTTAAGTTTTTTAAGGCAGGGTTTCTCTGTAGCTATGGTTCCTGTCCTGGAACTAGCTCTTGTAGACCAGGTTGGCCTCGAACTCACAGAGATCTGCCTACCTCTGCCTTCTGAGTGCTGGGATTAAGGGCATGTGCCACCACTGCCTGGCAGTTTTTAGAGTCTTTCTGTGGAGTCCTGGGTGGCCTGTGTAGACCAGACTGCCTCTGATCCGTGTGCCTCTGCCCTCAGAGTGTTGGGATAAGGGTGTGTGCCAACCTGTTTTTTTTTGGGGGGGGGGTAGTCTGATGTGTACAACCATTTCATCCTCCCCATTGCCATTAACTTGTTTGATTTCATTTCAGATCCCTATGGATTCTTCCATTACGTTCAAACTAACGAAGCTTACAGACTGTGTTCATAGAGGGCACAAAGCAATGTCTGCAGGTCAGTCCACCAGTGTGCACCCCTGTTTACAGACAGCTGTCAGAGTCCTCGTGCTTATGAGAACTGCCCTCCTAAGAAGGACTTTTTCAAGAAGCAGCTGTTCTTGACAACACAGGTGTGCCACCTTCCTCTTCATCCCACCGGGAAGAAGGAACACCTGGAAGTCCATGAGCCAGCGTGGTCTGTGGAGGCCGCCATTGAGACCTCACTAATTCAGGAAGAACCAAAAGAGCATCTATAATTGACTTCTAATTCCACATAGTTGTCTCTGGCTGAAGCACTTTGATATTTTAACAGCATGAGCAACAGCATAACGAAATTTTTATTAACCAAACAATAAAAAATATTTTAAATATCATACCAAGTTTGTAAACTGTGAATTTGTATAGATGAGAAAATAGGGGTTTACGCTAGTGTGCCCTAAGGATTTCTACTTTATGTTCGCTCTCAGAAGGGGATGCCTGCCTTGAACCTGGTGTGTAAAGAGAAAACAGTTCATTCCCTGTGGGTTCTTCAGCTGGTATGTGTGGTCACTGCACTCGATGGAAAGAACCAGTGTACCCTGAAACATGAGGCACATGAAGACTCACGCTCTTCCTTGGAAAGCCCCATGTCTGAGTTGGGGACAGGCAGCTCATGCTCCCCTGTCCCGACCTCGGGAGCCATCTTAGCTCACAGGGTAATTCGTGGTCTTGGGCTGTGTAGAGGTGTGGGGCTTCCTAGTCCTTAATTCTGAAGAACCACAGGACTGTAAATCCAGGATTTTATTTATTAAAGAGTTATTTTATTATTTTCAATATTTTTATGGGTATGCTTGAGTGTGTATGTACAGTTGCTCAAAGAATCACTGCAATCCTTGGAGCTGGAGCCACAGTTCATCCTGAGCAGGTTTATGAAAGTGCTGGGAACTGAACCCTGAACAGGTAGCTAGGGCTCTATAGACCTGTTAATCCATCTCTCTAGACTTCCTAATCACCCCCACTTTTTTCTTTAAGTCAAGGACTCACCTGTAGGCATACGTGTTTTCTTTGTATTCTGTACTGAGGTGGGATTCTACAGATAAATACATAAACAAACCAACAAATCTCTCCCAAGAAGAACTTGGTATTTCCTAAAGCCCTGGAAACTCACTCTGTAGATCAGGCTTACCACAAACTGACGGTCATCCACCTGCCTCTGCCTCCTGAGTGCTGAGATTAAAGGTGGTAGATCTCAAATAATTAATAAGTTAATTAATTTAGGCCAGTTGAGAGACAAAGTCTTATGTGGTCTAGGTTTGTTTCCACCTTATTACATTTCTGAGAATGACTTTGGACTTCTGATCCTCCTGCCTCTGCCTTCCTAGTTATGGGATTGTAAATGTGTGTCCCCAGGCCTGACTTACACTTTTACTTTATTTTCAGTGTTGGATATTGAGCTTGAGAGCCCTGTGCATGCTACGGAAATGCAGTCATGAACTACATTTTTATTTCTCTAATTTTCTTTTTTCTTTGTTTGTGGTTTCAGAGTCAGTATCTCTCTATGTCATCCCAGCTGTCACGGGACTTACTATGTAGATCAGGCTGTCCTGAATTTACAGAGATCTGCCTGCCTCTGCCTCCTGAGTGCTAGGATTAAAAGTGTTCACCAGCACACCCACCCCAGAAGGTTTTCTTTCTCATTTACACTTACTACAAAGAGAGCAGAGCATGGAATGGAAACTCGGAAAATAGACAGAAGTGGTTTTCAGTCTGCTTTTCCATTTACTATCTAGATGAACCTAAGTTATTTTGTGTGATTTCCAGGCATATTTTTGAATACATAAGGAATGGCTAGGGATGCAGCACAGTTGGTGGAATGGTTGCCTGGCAACACAACACCGTAGGTGAGATCCCTAGCACATAACCTGGCACATAACCTAGCACACACCTGCAATCCCAGCTCTCAGGCTGAGGACAGGAGCATTAGCAGCTCGAGGTCATCCTTGCCTACATGGTGAGTTGGAGGCTAGCCTGGGATAGCACACTAGACCCTCAAAAAATAAAATTAGAATAATAGTTACTTTTGTGGGTTTGGAAGAATAAGTCACATGGCAGAGCATCTGGCCCATAGTAAGCAAATGCTCCCCACCCCGCAACTGTTAGTGTATAGGATGGAAGAGGAGATGGTGTTGATTATGCTAACCTCTGCCCTATCGAGTACACCTAGATATCTGGATGAACTTCCCCAGCGCCTCAGTTTTATTTTCCTTTATAGATTTTTAAAAAATGTATTTTCTGCATGCGGGTGCGTTGTCTGCATGTACATCTGCACACCAGAAGAGAGCATCATATTCCATTCTAGATGGCCATGGGCTGACGTGTAGTGCTGGGAGTTGAACTTAGGTCACTGCGTCTGTGCAGGCAGCTCAAGCTGCACCTGCTGCTCCCCAGACCTGTCCTTGGGCAGGGCAAGGCCTGAACTTTGGGACAGGACCAGGGATGGCTTTGGGGTTAGAAAGGTAGAGGACTGGGCAGCTGCTCATTAAATGAAAAGAGAAACTGAGAACCACATAGTCTCCACCAGTCACTGGTTCCTGTTGACCAGGGAACCAAGGATTAACCTGTCTATACCTGCGGGGTCCTGTGATAGAGAAATGGACAGGAGAAGACGTGCTATGCATTCTTTGTAGCACAAAGGCTGCCGTGTATTTTAGTGGGACAATACCCTGTGGTGTGTGTTTAGGCACAGTGAAGACTGGAAGCCCTCCAGGATGTAATCCTGACTTCAGGTCATTTACAGTCAGTCCAGTTAGGTTTCCTATATCCCACTTCCTAGAATGAGCACACAGCAGACACACTTTGAGTCCCATATTTTAGGGTCAAGATGTTGCTTTTAGTGTCCATGTGACACTGCTTCTTTCTCTCTCCTCTCCCTTCTCTCTGCTTCTCTCTCTTTCCCTCCCAACACCTCCCCTCCCCTCCTCTCCTGTCCCTTTTCCTGCTTCATCTCTCCCTCTCCTTCCCCTTTTCTGTGTCTCCACCCCCACCTCATTTGTATCTCATGCTGGCTACTTCTTCTCCTCCTCCTCCTCTTCTTTCTCTTCCTCTTCATCCTCCTCTCCTCCTTCTTTGCTTCAGTCAGGATTTCTTTTGTAATAATCCTCACTGTCCTGAAACTTGACTTTTAAAACTTGGTTGTCCTTGAACTCAATAGATCTGCCTACCTCTGCTTCTGTCTCTCTATCCCAGAGGCAGGGATAAAAGACATGGCTGGGCTAATCACCCACTGTTGACAGAGGTTTCTGTCCCATCCTGTTCTGTAGCCGTTCAGTTCCAAAGAAACCCACAGAGCCCTATATTAATTATAAATTGGTTGGCCTATTAGCTCAGGCTTTCTTATTATTGAATTCTTACATCATACATTAACCCATAATTCCTGTCTGTGTTAGCCACAATGCTTGGTACCTTTATCAGTGAAGCATTCTCACCTAACCTCTTCTTGCTTCATCTGTGACGATTGTAGACTGAGCGTTTCCTCTTTCCAGAACCTTCTTATTCTGGTTGTCCTGCCTATATTTCTTGCCTGGCTACCCTGCCTATACTTTTCCCTGGCTACTGTCCAGGCGGCGTTTTATTAAACCAATACAAGTGACAAATCTTTACACAGTACAAGACCATTGTCCCACAGCAACCCACCCATCAAGGTGCTCTGCTAATGTCAATGTCTTTCCTGTTAACCTTTAGTTTCCAGGGCTAGGCGAATGATGTTCTCTGAAGATCTATTTATGTTTGGTAGACAGAGAAAACAATCACCAATGTTTATCTCTTTCTATAGTTGCTTTATTGGAAGGCACAGTGTGTAGTGAACACAACCAGTTAGGCAGCAGAGGTGTAGGCAGTAAATGAGGTGAGAAGTCTAACAGAAGCTTTTGCCTTCGAACGTCTCGTTGAACACATTCCTTAAGATGCATCTGGCTGCCTGGCGGTCACAGTTGCAGATGGCGACCTCACAGGCATTGTTTTTATCTGCAGAGAATCAAGAGAGGGCGTTGAGTGGACCCTGCTCGCTGCCATTTGTAGGCAAATGACGCTGGTGGCCCCCACATCAGTGCAGACTTAGGCTTGAGAGACAAAGCAAACTAAATATATTGGTTTGCCCAAATTGTTGAAACACACTCATACTAAAAGAAATCATCCCAGCACTTGGGAGGCAGAGTTAGGAGGATTTCAGTGAATTCAAGGCCAACCTGGCCCAAAGATAGAGTCCCAGGACAGCCAGAAGTGTTACACAGAGAAACCCCGTCTTGAAAATACAAAAAGTATTTATTGTGGGGCTGGGGAGATGGCACCGTTGATAAAGCAGTTGCCATACAAGCATGAGGGCCTGACCTAGGATGCCCAGTACCCGTGTAAGATTCAAGGTGTGGTTAGGGCATCTGTAACTCTATTGGGAAGTGGGGAGCATGGATCCTCAAAACTTGTTTGACAGTCAGGGTAGCTAAAGGTGAGCGTTCAGTGAGAGACCCGGCCGCTAAAGACACGGTAGAGAGTGACTGAAGAAGACAGGGGATGCCAACTCATTCCTATACAGGAAAATAAATAAACACGGATATTTAATCCTAAAACTAGGAGAATGACAAATATGTACACCCACTTCTAAAATTACACAATTTAAGACAATCCTCCTGCTTCCATCTCCCAGTGCTGGGATTGCTGATGTACACCACCATGCTCAGTTTATGAGTTCTGGGGTGGATCAAGGGCTCTGTGCTGCTAGGCAAGCACTCGAGCAGCTGAGCTACATTCCCAGCCCTCTGAATCCCCACCTGTAAAATGGGAATGAAAAATCTTGCCCAGCATAGGCATTTAGTTCAGTGTTTGTCTTGTAGTCATGATATAGCTTTCAGTTGTTTAGTAAATATGGAATCCGTATAACACAGCAGTTAAATGGAGAGACTGTGGGCAGGCAAGATGGCTCAGGGAATGAAGGTACTTGCTGCCAAGTCTGAAGACAAGTTCTGGCTCCAGGACTCACATGGCAGAAGGAGAGAACAGACTCCTGCTTGCTGTCCTCAGAACTCTCCACCGGTGCTGTGGCACAGGCATGAAGCCCCCCTCCAGAAATATATAAAATCTTTAAATTTTTTTCTTTAAATGCTTTTTTAAAAAATGCATTGGATGATATAGACCTGTTTTCTAGAAGCAAAAGTCATTACTTCTAAACTTGGTACCCTTGGGCAAATGGCCGGGTCTTCCTCATCTTCCTCATCAATATCCTCGTCTAAATTTAAGTATCTACCTAAGAAGGCTGTGACGTTTCAAATAAGATCAAAGTAATGATCGCTGAATGTTGACTGTCCTTGTTGCTTCCGTGCCCCTTCCAAACACGCCCAGGACCAAGGAGAATCCCGCGTTCCCGGAGGTGAACCTACCACTGCAGATGAGCTCACTCCCAGAGCAGGAGTAATAATAGGGAATGTCGTAGCGGTTGTCTTCAGAAATTGTACAGCCTCCAAGCTTCTTCGCCTCTTCGTAGCACCTGTCATGTCTCTCACAGCACCTGGGGAGAGGAAGGAAGAGCTGAGGGTGAGTGAGGACCCATAGGAGGTCAGTTCTCACTTGCAGTCTCTCTCACACATGTCAGGATAATTTAAACAACACAATAGTCCAGAAGAAATGGTCCTGAGGCTTGATAACCTCTGATTTCTATGAGTACTTATTTATCGAAAGAACTTGTGTGTAGTTTCTGTCTTTAATCCCAGGACTTGGGAGACAGTGGCAGTTGGTTCTCTGAGTTCGAGAAAATTCAAGGATACAAGAGTAGATGCTGGCTCAAAAAAGTGATTTTTCAACAGAGCTGCAGGAATATAGTGAAATTATAAATTCTCATGATTCGATGACTTTTTAAAGCCAAGGCAGGGACTTTGATGGTGGCTGTGATGGCCGTGCCCTGGTCTGGAGCCCACTCTTTACATCTCACAATTCTGCTTTCAGGGACCACTAGATATAGGGTCCTTCTGGACCAATTTCTTTATATAACAAGACACCTCTTGAATATACATGTTGGATGATGATGCAGGCCTTTATTCTGAGCATTCATGAGGTAGAGGCTGGGAGATTTCTGAGTTCAAAGCCAGTTTAGTCTCTAAAGTGAGTTTTGGGACACCTGGGGCTACACAGAGAACCACGGTTTTGAAACAAGCAAAAATAAATAATAAATAAACCAAACAAAATACACGATATTTGGCCAATATGCCTGTCTTCCTGTTCATACCTCATGAGAGGCAGTGTTTGTGTCCTTTTCCCATCCCAGTGCAGACAATCCAGTCCCCCATCAGATGGATCACTCACCTGACAATATCATCCTCATAGCGGCTGAGTCTTACGGGTCCATGACACATGCAGCCAAACATTGTGTACACCGACAAGGGTTGAAGGATCCTCAAAAAGAAATTTCTCTCAGATTGACGCTCCAACGTAGTTAAATTACTCCCGGAGAAGCAGTCAAAGGCATTTCCAAACCTCTGCACAGCCCGACGGCTGATGCTGTGTGCAGTAGTGCCTGCTGCAAGAACACACAGCACACCCAATAAACCCCACTTGGCTCTACCCAGGGTCTGATGCCTGCCTACCAGCTTCCTCCTTGACTACTCCCAGCTGCTGCATCAGGAGAGCAGTGAATAGAGGTGTGTGTGTGAGTGTGTGTCTGTGTGTGTGTGCGTGTGTGTGTGTGCGCGCACACCTGTGTGCTGGCCTGCATACAGGGTGGCAAGCACATTCTTGGGAGCACTCATCAATGACACTACACAGAGGAGGTCAGAGGACAGCTTTAGGGAGTTGCTTTTCTCCTTCCACTATGTAGGTCTTGGAGATCAAACTCAAGTCACCAGGCCTAAGCAGGAAGGTGTCTAACATTTTAAGACAAGGAGTTGCCCTGTAACTCAGGCTAGCTTCAGACTCTGTAGCATCCCCCTGGCCTCAGTGTCCCAACTGGTAGTATTATAAATGTACACTACTGCACTGGGATGGGCTGAATTTCCAAGATTGAGTTCTAAGCACATTGCCTTTTGCCTTGCTTGCCTTCTCATTTCTGACTGTAAGGGCAGACAGTGGCCACACTGTGAGCTGCCCTGTGGTCCCTGTGTTGAGGAGCTAAGAACACTCTGCAGTCAGCAGCCAATTACCAAGCAATCCATCCATCTCTTGAGTTTGAGAACTGCCCCACTTTTACTCACGCCCAGGTGAAACCCTAGCCTCAGTCAGCAGTGGGATTCATCACAGTTCTAGCTAAGACCTTGAGCCAGAGAAGCAGCCAACACCTGCTCACTGTTTCACACTGGAGAATCAGAAGGAATCTGTTGTAGGACCATGCACAGCTCATACACAAGGCTAATGGTCAGATCATCACGTATAACGTCAGCACATGACATAACAAACTGTTCATCAGCTGAGGAGCAGGTAAATGAGATGGGATTCAGTGTGCAGTGGGATACTCGGTCCCCATTAAAATGAAGGAGAGGCCAGGTACAGTGGAGCACACACCATGTAATCCCATCAATCTGGAGGAAGAGGCAGGTGGATATCCTAAATCAAAGTCAGCATGATCGACAAAGTCAGTTCCAGGACAGACCCAGAGGAACTGTTATGTTAAAAAAAAACAACAAAACATATAGAAAAAATAAATTTCAGAAGGGTGTCAGGTACCTATTTAATCCTAACTGTTTGAAGGTGTAGGCTGGAAGGTTTCAAGTGCAAGCAATAGTGTTGAGCTGGAGGAAACCTGATCCACACATTAAGGACATATAAAACAATAATAAGAGCTGGAGAGATGGCTCTGCAGTCAGGAGCACTTGCTGAGCTTGTGTAGGACCCAGGCTCTGCTTCCAGCACTCACGTGGCAGCTCACCATTGTCTATGAGCTCAGTTCTGGAAGATCACACCCTTCCTCTGGCCTCTGTAAACACTGCTCATACATAGTTCATAGAGAGACATGCAGACAAACACTCACACATAAAATAAAAATAAACATTTTTTAAAATGATAGGAAAAATCAAATTGCTGTGGCACATTTGGGCCAGATAGATTGGTACCAGGGATGTACAGCACAGGTAGAGAGACTTTCTTTGCTTGTGCAAGTGAATGCAGTGGATTTGAGACTGCACATCTCAGCATGAGCTTGGCTGTCCTGGAAATCACTCTGTAGAGCAGGCTGGCATTGAACTCACAGAAATCAGCATTCCTTTGCTTCAATAATGCTGGTATTAAAGGCAAATGCCACCAACTCCTGGCTGCAGTGAACTTTTCCAAGGAGTCCTCTAAGGTCAAATTTGGAGGTTCAATGTGCCAGCTGTTGAGGACATGAGGGTGAGGAGGGAACCCCAACTTAGATGCTATTAGACCCCAATAGGAACAGGAAACCATAACTTTAGGTGTGACAAGTGGGAGCCTGCACTTGAAGAGAAGGCAGATGGTGGGGTCCCTCGGAGTGGACATGGGTCCTACCTGTGAGCAGAGTGACCAGCAGAAGGAGTTTCATCTTGAGTGAGAGGAGGACACAAGTGACTTCTCTCTTTCCAGTCCTGTAGCTGTGCTCTGACAGGGTGCAATCAGCAGGCGGGGCCTGTGACTACTGTGTGTGTAGCACAGAAGTAGACTATGTCCACCCTCACAGACAGTCCTGACCGGCAGAGCTGCTGTAGATGGTGGCAGAGCCTGAATCAGTGCTGTCGCAGAGGCGCAGATAAAGGGCTGGCTCAACCCCCCACACCAGCTCCAGTGCAGTGACTGGCAACGTGCCCAGTCCCTCTCCTGTGGAAGCTTTGCGGTCATAAGGAGATATAAACATTGTTCCTGGGGTTGGGTCTGAGGGACGCTGATATTGATGTGTGATACTGGACCCAACAATCCTCCACGTTAACTGTAGTAAGTCTGTTCCAATATCTACCACAGTCTTCGAGGTAGATCCAGTTATAAACTTGATCTTTAATTAATTAATTAATTAATTAATGTGTGTGTGTGTGCACGTATGAAGTTCGGAGGACAGCTCTATGATATCAGTTCTCTCCCTTTACGTGGTTTCTTATAATCAAACTCAGGACACCATGCTGCAAGCAACTTTATCTCCATTGGCTGAGCCATCTTAGCCCACAAACTCCATTCAAACCCTGGGAAAGTAGCCAGATGCTGGTGGTGGTACATGCCTTTAATAACAGCACTCAGGAGGCAGAGCCAGGCGAATATTTGAGTTTGACGCAAATCCTATTAACAGAGTGAATTTCATGGCAGCTAGAAGTACACAAAGAAACCCAGTCTTTGAAAACCAAAAACTAAAAATAAATAAATAAATAAAATGAAATAAATAAAAAAGCAAGCAAGCAAGCAAATGCCCAACAGAAGTGTCCATAGGCCCATAGGATGCAGGCCACCCTTCAGCTGAGGCTCTCCATAAGCGGTGTGTGAAGCTGACAATCAACTATTACAGAGGCTGGAGAGAGGGCTCAGCAGGTAATAGGACTTTCTGCTCTTGGTGTGGACGGGAGTTCAAATCTCAGCCATCACATGGTGGCTGTTGAACAATATCTTCTGGCCTGAAGTCCTCTCCCTTTGTGTTTGGCCATGTCTTATGCACTTTCAATTTAGGGCCCTAGGACCTCCTTTCCCACACTGTTATGCACTCGTATGGGCAAAGATCATGTAGGGGTGAGTTGAGTTGGTTGTCTTCACACTCAAGCTCCCCCTACCCTTCCAGCAGGACTATGGACAGTCGAACCAGCTACTACCAGTCACTGAGCCTGGGCAGGGGGCTTCTAGCTGTACCTGTTACTCAACACAACTGACCTTGGGAGGGATAAGGCCTTTGCTTTGGGATAGCAGTAGGGATGGGTCTGGAGCCTAGAGAAGCAGATGATTGGGCAGCTGGTCACTAACGGAAAAGAGAGACTGAGAACCACATAGCCTTTAACCAGGCAATGAGAAATTTCTTCCTAAATTTGCTTGACCAGGGAAGCAGAGATTAGCCTGGCTTCACCTGTGTGGTCCCGTGGTAGAGAGGTAGAGAAGACAACGTGTTCCTTATGTTTATTGCAAAGTTAGGCTGCTGTGTCCTTTAGCGGGACAATTATCCTGTGCTGTGTGTTTAGGCACAGTGAAGACTGGAAACCCACCAGGATGTAATCCTGACTTCTGGTCATTTACAGTCAGTCCACTTAGGTTTCATCTGTCCCACGTCCTGGATTCAGCACACAACAGAAGCATTTTGAGTCCAGTAATTTTAGGGCCAAGATGTTCCTTTAGTGCCCATGTGACACTGCTTCTTCCTCTCTTCTCCTCCCTTCTATCTCTCTGACTTCCCTTTCCTTACCTGCACCCCTATCCTCCTTCCCTGCCTCATCTCTCCACTCTTTTTCCCCATTTTGTCCCCCTAAACACAATGTATTTTGTAGGTGTGCATGCTCTCTTTTTGGTGCCCGCCGACCCTATCGGATTTCGGAACTCCCATTCTTGTGTAAGTTTCCCCCCTCTTTAACCATTAAAGTATTCCTGTTACTCTTGAGCTAGTCTGGTTAATTAATTGCACTTGGCACCTGAATTTGGGGACACTGCGTCTCCCGGCCCTGCACCATTTGCGTGTACCACGGCTTGGCTTCCCTAGGCTTGGCACCCCGCGCCATTTGCACAAACTGCGTCTTGTCTTTCCTTGGCTCCGTGCCCTGTGCCATTTGCGCGTACCATGTCTTGGCGTCCCTGGGTGCGCCTGATTCAAAAGAATCCTGGGGCCTTTAAAGATCAGGTCAGCACCCCTGGAGGAATGGGCCTTGCTTACAATGAATGTTGAGACATTTGACTATGGCACTGAAGCATGGGTAGGAGAAATAATTTCCAGTGGTATGAGAAGACATCAAGAAACCAAATGTTTTAATTGTGGTAGAATGGGTCATATGAGAAGGGATTGTAGACAATGGATTTCCAGGAAAAATGCTACTTCTCGGAATAACAGGAACAGGAGGACTCAGCCTTCAGGTTTGTGTATGTGTGGCAAAGGCCGGCATTGGACCAATGAATGTAGGACAATAAGAGATAGACAAAGCAACGCAATACCACTGGGAAACGCCATGGGGGCTTCTCGCAGGCCCCCATGATGAATATGGTCCAATCATTCCCAGTACTGTGGAGAATGTGTCTCCTCAGGAAAATTAGAAGATCCCATGCCTGCAGTCAAAAGAAATAACAGTCTGAATGATGAGATAAATGTGGAAAATGAGTCAAGAAATCTGGCAGGTGAGAATTCTAACACTGAATGTAAATGGATAAAATGTCAGATTCTGCCAAGACAGGGTAAGATAGTTTTGAAAAGTTTCTTGCCTTTAAAAGTGGTGTGTCAGTTATGTTAGGCCTTAGCCAAAGTTAGTTCCCTCAGCATTGCAAATGAGACTTTGGGTGATTGGCCAGGTAGTCAGTTATCTCTGTCATTTGTTGCACATTTTGGAATTTCTCGATTGTACTTCCTGTTTACTCAAGTAATATTGCTTCCCTTCTCAGATCTTTGATGAAGTTGAAGATTGAATCATTGTAGTTACCCTCCTCATGATTTAGCTAAACTTAATTTCAATACATTACTTAGACTCCTTGAAATAGAATGCTTAGTAAAACTTTTGTTATGCATTTCTTGCTTAATATTGTTTATTGCTTGTAATTTTATATTTGGTATCTGTTCCTATTGTATATGGTTCTATTGGGTTTGGATCGATCTTATTTGGACAAAAGGGGGAGATAATGGGGACGTTCAACAAATCACATCTGGTTAGGGTGTGGCCGCCTGGAGCCCAGGTAGAAAAACTGGGAGATGTAGGTGCGTGCGCTCTCTTTTTGCAGAGACCTACTGAATTTTGGAACTCCCATTATTGTAGTGTAAGTTTTCCCCTCTTTAACCATTGAAGTATTCCTGTTGGTCTTGCGATAACCTGGTCAATTCATTACAGTATTTCATGCTGGTTTCTTCTTTTTTGTTTTGTTTTTTCCAGGTAGGGTATCTTTGTGCCGTACTTCACATTGTCCCGGTACTCACTCTTTAGACCAGGTTGATGTTGTTAGACCAGGTTGACCTTGTATTGAAGAGATTTGCCTTCCTCTGCCTCTGCATTACAGAGTGCTAGGATGAAAATCATGGCTGGGCTCATCACCCCTTCTTCAAGGTGCTCTGTTAATGGCAATGCCTTTTCCAATTATTTCTCAGCTTCTAGGTCTAGAGGGAATGGTGTTCTCTGAACAGCTAGTTGTTTTTGGTAGACAGAGAATACAGTCACCAAAGCCCAGTTTCTTTCTTTCTTTCTCTTTCTTTCTTTCTTGCTACATCCACGGCTGTCTCGCCAGTGTAGCAGAAATGCTGACTAGATGGGCAAATTGCCGGAAGGATTGGAATTCGTGCTTCTCGGAGCTGTGTGTGTTCCAGGCGGTCCCGTGGCAATCAGTTGTGGTGTAATGCTACCTGAGTCGCCATTAGTACTGACTCGACCTGGCTGTCCTTCGAGCCATATGTCTGTCTTTTCCCCTTGTCTGTGTGTTCTTTGTGATTCTTGTATATTGCTAACAGATCAGACTATTCCAGGCAGTTGCGGATGCAAACAAGACTGCTAAGGACATTTTTGAATTCTGCTCCACTATTAATTAAAGCCTTAAAAAAGTAGCCAGTTCTGGGAATTGCCGGAATCATCATTAGGACAATTCCCTGATGATGTGGAACAAAAAGAGTTAATTTTACTAGGAAAAACCTTAGAAGCTTCAGGCATTTGCCTGAAAAATATGTACAGTTGTAAATAGAAGGCTTATGAAACCTTTCTTATGGGAAGAAAAAGACCTAGCCTAAGCTGACAATATCTGAGCCTGAGAATTGAGAAGGGAGGAGAGTTGAGGTTAGTGATATAAAGTAAACTTCAGAGAAATTCAAGACTATGTATTAGAATTTTCCTAGCAGAAAACTTTCCCAGGAAGATAGTAGCCTTCTTCTTTCCCACTCAGTCACACAAGGTCACTTAGCTCAAACCAACCAGCCACCTGCAAGCTGATAAAGATGGTCTAGCTCAAGGGCAGTGATTTCTTTTAAGGCAAGAGGAGAGAGTTTGTTTTGTAAAGTGTGAGAGAGCAGAAGTCCTTGTGCCCAAGTGAAAGCATCTTCAAAGATTCTTTTTGTAAACTGTTTTATGCTGTTCTTTTCTGTTTTATGATTTGATGATGTATGCCTTTGCCAAGTTCTTTGATTGTAAAAAAGAAATATATAATCTTGCACAGAAGTAAGTAAATCACAACAGCATGTCTCAAAAACATTGAGAGTGTCTGTGTGTCACTTTCCTCGCTGTATCCTGCTTTCTCCTGTGCCTTCACCCTGATTCCCTTATGGTCTTAGTGGTTCCCCTGAGCCGGTCCATAGCTCACTCTTTCTTTCTTTCTTTCTTTCTTTCTTTCTTTCTTTCTTTCTTTCTTTCTTTCTTTCTTTCTTTCTTCCTTCCTTTCCTTCCTTCCTTCCTCCCTCCCTCCCTCCCTCCCTCCCTCCCTTCTTCCTTCCTTCCTTCCTTCCTTCCTTCCTTCCTTCCTTCCTTCCTTCCTTCCTTTTGTTGGTTTTTCAGAACAGGGTTTCTCTGAATCTTTGGATCCTATACTGGAACTGAACTAGCATTTGTATACCAGGCTGCCTTTAACTTACAGAGATTTCCCCTATCTCTGCCTCCTGAGTGCTGGAATTAAAGGTGTGTGCTACCACCAACCGATCAAAGCCAAGTTATTTTTTTTGAAAGTAATTTTATTAAATTATAAAAGTTTCCATTTATGCCCCTCTTCCCAACACCCTCCCACTCCCCACCCCTCTCCTCCTCCCTCTTTGTCCCTAAGGGCAGTCAGGATTTCCTGCCCTGTGGGGAGTTCAAGTTCCTCCCCCCTCCATCCAGGTCCAGGATGGTGAGTATCCAAACAGACTGGATCCCAAAAATTCAGTATATGCAGAGGAAACTAGTCCCAGTGTCATTGTCATTGGCTTCTCAGAAAGACTCCGCGCCAGCCACATTCAGAGAATCCGGCCACATTCAGAGAGTCTGGTTGGATCACGTGCTCGTTCAGTCGCAGTCCAACTGGACTTGGTAAACTCTCATTAGATCCGACCCCTTGCATCAGTGGGTGATAGCATCCCTCGCAGTCCTTCGTCATTTTCTTCGTCCTTCTGCTCCTCATTTGGACCTTGGGGGGCTCAGTCCGGTGCTCCAATGTGGGTCTCCGTCTGTATCGCCATCCATCGCCAGATGAAGGATCTATGGTGATAAGCAAAATATTCATCAGTATGGTTATGGGCCAAGGCCGGTTCAGGCACCCTCTCCTCTGTCCAGAGAACAATCTGGGGATCTCTCCTTGGACCTGGGATCCCATATATAATCAAATTTCCTGTAAACCCTAAAATGACTCCCTTAGTTGAAATATATTCTTCCCTGATCCCATATTCATCCTTCCTCCCTTCCCCCCGTCCCGGTCAACTGAGCTTTCTCCATTCCTCCCCTACTCCCTTCTCTCTAACCCTCTCCCCTTCCAACAACCCTTCCACCCCCCCATGCACCCAAGGTTATCTGGGACTCTTGACTATTTCCTACCTCCTGGCGGATAGCTAAATAATCTTCATCAGGTTCGTCTTCTTATTTAGCTTCTCTAGGATCACGAATAATAGGCTCAAAGACCTTTAATTATGGTTAGAATCCACTTATGAGTGAATACATACCGTGTTCCTCTTTTTGGGTCTGGCTTACCTCACCCAGTAAAGCGTTTTCTATGTCCATCCATTTGCATGCAAAATTCAAGATGTCATTATTTTTCACCGCTGAGTAAAACTCTAATGTGTATATGTTCCACACCTTTTTTAACCATTCTTCTATTGAGGGGCACCTAGGCTGTTTCCAGGTTCTGGCTATTACAAATAGAGCTGCTATGAACATAGTTGAACAAATGCTTTTGTAGTATGTTAGGGAATCTCTAGGGTATATTCCCAAGAGTGGAATTGCTGGGTCCTGAGGGAGGTTGACTCCCAGTTTCCTGAGAAACCGCCACACTGATTTCCACAGTGGCTGCACAAGTTTGCATTCCCACCAACAATGGGTGAGTGTTCCCCTCATTCCACATCCTCTCCAGCATAGGCTATCATTGGTGTTTTTGAGTTTGGCTATTCTGACAGGTGTAAGATGATACCTCAAAGCTGTTTTGATTTGCATTTCCCTGATCGCTAAGGAGGTTGAGCATGACCTTAAGTGTCTTCTGGCCATTCGAAGTTCATCTGTTGTGAATTCTCTGTTCAGTTCAGTACCCCATTTTTTAATTGGTTTAATTAGAGTTTTAGTGCCTAGTTTCTTGAGTTCTTTGTATATTTTGGAGATCAGACCTTTGTCTGATGAGGGGTTGGTGAAGATCTTCTCCCAATCAGAAGGCAGCCTTTTTGTCTTACTGGCAGTGTCCTTTGCTTTACAGAAGCTTCTCAGTTTCAGTAGATCCCATTTATTCATTGTTTCTCTTATTGTCTGTCCTGCTGGGGTCCTACTTAGGAAGAGGCCTCCTGTGCCTATATCTTGTTGACTACTTCCCACTTTCTCTTCTATCAGGTTCAAAGTGGACGGCTTAATGTTGATGTCTTTAATCCATTTGGACCTGAGTTTTGTGCATGGTGATAGGTATGGATCTACTTTCATCCTTCTACAGGTTGACATCCAGTTATGCCAGCACCATTTGTTAAAGATGCTTTCCTTCTTCCATTGTATACTTTTAGCTCCCTTGTCAAAAATTAGGTGCTCATAGGTTTGTGGGTTAATATCCGGGTCTTCTATTCAATTCCAAAGGTTGATTTCTCTGTTCTTATGCCAATACCAAGCTGTTTTCAATACTGTAGCTCTGTAATAGAGTTTGAAGTCAGGGATGGTAATGCCTCCTGGAGTTCCTTTATTGTATAAGATTGTTTTGGCTATCCTGGGTTTTTTGTTTTGCCATATAAACTTGATTATTGTTCTCTCAAGGTCTGTGAAGAAGTTTGATGGGATTTTGATGGGGATTGCATTGAATCTATAGATTGCTTTTGGTAGAATTGCCATTTTTACTATGTTGATTCTCCCAATCCAAGAGCAGGGGAGGTCTTTCCATTTTCTGGTATCCTCCTCAGTTTCTTTCTTCAAAGACTTAAAGTTCTTGTCAAATAGGTCATTCACTTCCTTGGTTAGAGTAACCCCAAGATATTTTATGCTATTTGTGGCTATCGTGAAAGGTGATGTTTCTCTGATTTCCCTCTCTGCTTCTTTATCCTTTGTGTATAGGAGGGCCACTGATTTTTTGGAGTTGATCTTGTATCCTGCCACGTTACTAAAGGTGTTTATCAGCTGTAGGAGTTCTTTGGTAGAGTTTTTGGGGTCACTTATGTACACTATCATATCGTCAGCAAATAACAAAAGTTTAACTTCATCCTTTCCAATTCGAATCCCCTTGATCTCCTTATGTTGTCTTATTGCTATTGTTAGAACTTCAAGCACTATATTGAAGAGGTATGGAGAGAGTGGACAGCCTTGTCGTGTTCCTGATTTTAGTGGAAAGGCTTTGAGTTTCTCTCCATTCAATTTGATGTTAGCTGTCGGCTTGCTGCATATTGCTTTTTATTATATTTAGGTATGATCCTTGTATCCCCAGTCTCTCCAACACCTTTATCATAAATGGGTGTTGAATTTTGTCAAATGCTTTTTCAGCATCCAATGAAATGATCATATGGTTTTTTCTTTCAGTTTATTTATATGATGGATTACACTGATAGTTTTGCGTATGTTGAACCAGCCCTGCATCTCTGGGATGAAGCCTACTTGATCATAATGGATAATTTTTCTAATGTGTTCTTGGATTCAGTTTGCCAGGATTTCATTGAGAATTTTCCTGTCGATGTTCATGAGTGAGATTGGCCTGTAATTCTCTTTCTTGGTTGTGTCTTTGTGTGGTTTTGGTATTAGGGTAACTGTAGCTTCATAAAAGGAGTTTGGCAATGACTCTTCTGTTTCTATATTATGGAATACATTAAGGAGTATAGGTATTAGCTCTTCCTGGAAGTTCTGGTAGAATTCTGCATTGAAACCATCTGATCCTGGGCTTTTTATGGCAGGGAGATTTCTGATAACAGCTTCTAATTCTTCACGATTAACAGGTCTATTTAGATTGTTCACCTGTTCATGGTTCAACTTTGGTATATGGTACTTATCTAAAAAAAGTCCATTTCTTTTACATTTTCCAACTTTGTGGCATATAAACTTTAGTAGTAAGATCTAATGATTCTCTGAATTTCCTCTGTGTCTGTGGTTATATCCCCCTTTTCATTTCTGATCCTATTAATTTGCATGTGCTCTCTCTGCCGTTTGATTAGTTTGGATAGGGGTTTGTCAATCTTGTTGATTTTCTCCAAGAACCAGTTTTTTGATTCATTGATTCTTTGGATTGTTTTCTCTGTTTCTATTTTGTTGATTTCAGCCCTCAGTTTGATTATTTCCAGTCTTCTACTCCTCCTGGGTGAATCAGCTTCTTTTTTTTCTAGAGCTTTCAAGTGTGCTGTTAGGTCTCCAATGTGTGCTTTCTCCGTTTTCTTTAGTTGGGCACCTATTGCTATGAACTTTCCTCTTAGCACTGCTAAGATTTAGGGAGTCTTGGAGAAGCAGACGGCAGCCTGGTGGAAACTCTTGCAGTTGAAGTAAGTCCTCACAGGCATTGTTTTTTTCTGAAGAGAAACTAGAAAGGGAGTTGAGTGGAGTCCACGACACTGCTCCTTATGATTTGTAACCAAAAGGCAGCTGTGTCCCTCCTATTGGTGCAGAGTCAGGGTTGAGAGACAACACAAAAGGACACTGAGTTGTCTAAAGTGCTGGAACACACTTAGAGTAAAAAAAATTAGTTGTGGAGCTGGGGAGATGTCACAGTTGGGCAAGCGGCTGTCGTACAGCATGAGGGCCTGACCTAGGATGTCCAGTGCCCATGTAAAAAGCAAGGTGTGCTTGGGGCATCTGTAACTCTATTGGGAAGTGCAGAATCCCCAAAACTTGTTGGTCAGTCAGGCTAGTTACAGGTGTGTGATCTGTTAAGGAAGAGACCCAGCCTCTGAAGACATAGTAGAGAGTGACTGAAGAAGACAGGGGATGCCAACTCATTCCTATACAGGAAAATAAATAAACATGGATATTTAATCCTAAACCTAGGAGAATGACAAATATGAACACCCACTTCTAAAATAATATAATTTAAGACAATACTCTTGCCCCACCTCCCCAGTTCTGGGATTGCAAGTATGCACCATCGCACTCAATTTAAGTGTTCTGAAGGTGGAACCCAGGGCTCTGTGCATGCTAGGCAAGCACTCTAGCAACTGAGCTACATTCCCACCCCTCTGAATCCCCACCTGTAAAATGGGAATGATAAATATTGCCCTGCATAGGTGTTTGATCCAGCCTTTGTCTTATAACAGTCATCGTAGCTTTCAGTTGTTTAGTAAATATAGAATCAGTATAACATAGCGGCTAATAGGAGAGGCTTTGGCCAGGCAAGATGGCTCAGGGAATAAAGGTACTTGTTACCAAGGCTGAACACAAGTTCCAGTCTGAAGACTTACACGGTCGAAGGAGAGAACCAACTCCTTCAAGTTGTGTAGGTGTGTTATTGAACTGACATGGCGCCCCCGAAATACACAGAATCTTTAAATGTTTTAAAAAAGGCATGGGAATGATGTAGATCTTTGGTTCAGAACAAAATGCCATCACTTCTAAGTTCGGTGACTTTGGGCAATTGGCCCAGCCTTCCTTATCTTCCTCATCAGTGACATCATCTGTATCTTAGTATCTACCTTTTAAGGCTGTTGTGCGATCAAATGAGACCAAGGAAATGACCACTAAATGGTAAATGTCAATGTTACTTCTCTGCCTCTCCTAACCTTCCAAGGGCCAAGCAGAGTCCAGAGGTCCCGGAAGGCAAACTTACCATTGCAGGTCATCTCACTCCCAGAGCACAAGTATGAGTAGGAGCTGGTGTAGGGGTTGCGTAGGAGGAATGTGCCACTGACCACCGCAGCCGGGTATGGGTGTCTGGTGGGACGTGGTTTCTCAAAGACCAGGTGGGTAAGGATTCAGCGCTGACAAACAGAAACAATCACAGAGGCAGCTTGAATCTGAGTGTATTTTGCAGCTCTCAAACAAGGGTTTTTATACAAGTAGAACAGGTATTACAATTCTTAAAAGATGGGTTCAGTGAAGCAGTTACAAAAACAAATTATTATAATCACCTGGCACAGGAAGGCACAAAATCAATCAAGTATTACATTTCCTGGCCAGTGGGTTTAAAGGATCAATTACGAATGGAACAGATAACATCTTTAGTTACTAAACAAAACAATTTGATAAATCACTTATAGTTAACGGGTGACTCCTACGTCCAGATCAAGTTAATATATTTTCATACGTATTCCTTAACTAACGCCTAACTTTTATCTTCTTAAAAATCTTCAAAGTTCAATTTAAAACTATACTTAAACAATGCTTTCTATACCACAGTGTCAAAGCCAGCCTCATCTACCCATGCATACCCATACAAATTCATAGATAGTCAGGAGGATAGTCTATCAAAATATTATTTTACAATTATGTAAATAATTATGAAGCAAAGCGATGAATCTCTTAGAGAAGAGGTCATGGCCAGTGACCCCAATGCAAGGGAGTGGCTTCTTTTTGGCCCAGGCTATCAGAACCATCTCGTAAGTATAGAAAGGAAATAGAAGCAGACAGACTGCCATGAGAACTATGACTCAATATTTTCTCTCCATCTAGAGAGTTCCACAGCCGGTTCCAGGAGACCTCCTCCCTTTGGAGTCAAATGCCTCATTCTGTGGAACTTGACACACAGGTTCTACTTGGGTTGGTGTGACATCTCTCTCTTTTTTATGTTTTAATTGAAGCTTGTAAATAGAGATATTTCGGCTGTGGAAATGGAGGAGAAGATTAGTCTTAAATGGAAGAATAAGGAGGAGAAGAAAAATTATTCCTGTAGCCATGGTAATAACAATAATCCAATGTAACCAATTTATAGGGTTTAAAGACCATAAACCAGAATTAATAGACTGAGTCAAATCCTCTAGACTAATAGACCCATCATAGGCCTTACTCATAGCTGAAATTCGAGTTTGCAATTGTGCCATATCATGAGTAATATCATTGTCTTTCCAAACTCCCAACAAATGACTTTTAGTAAGATTCCAATTATAATTTTTATCATAAGTTAACGGTGTTACATATATGTATCGAAAGCTGACGTGGCACCTGGTAGAAAGCTAAACCTTAATATTTTCTATCTCTCGTCCTAATTCTAAAACAACATCCTCTAAAGCATCTAGCTTGGCTTTTAGTGTTTTATCTATAATTTGTTACCTTGCTAATGCCAAAGAAATATTCTTATTTAAATCATTAACAAAATGTTTAGTCTTGGGCTGGAGAGATGGCTCAGCGGTTAAGAGCATTGCCTGCTTTCCAAAGGTCCTGAGTTCAATTCCCAGCAACCACATGGTGGCTCACAACCATCTGGAATGAGATCTGGTGCTCTCTTCTGGCCTGCAGGCATACAAGCAGACAGAATACTGTATACATAATAAATAAATTAATTTAAAAAAATGTTCAGTCTTTATCTCTGAGACTAGAGGGACTGATGAAACTGTCAGTGAGGTTACAATAGTGATTAAAGCACTAATGCCTAACATCAAGGCTGCCACAAATGTTTTGTTCTAATGAGCTCATTAACTCTTTTCAGTGTTTGTAAGGCTTCATTGTCAAACCAAGCATCATCTTTCAAATCTATAGGATTTGAAGCATAGCATAGGAAGGTCTTTGTACTATATTAGTAATTGAAGATGTCTTAGCTAAACTGAAATCTACACAATTAGTTAAAATTCATCTAGAACAGCTAACCTGATAAGATTGTCCTGATCTAATAATTTTTAAATTTGGAAATTGTCCAGCAAGGATACCATAAGGATAACCTAAACAGGATCTAATTCTTATAGGAGTGCTCTCAGTTTGCAGAGGCTTTTAAAAATAAACTAAGTTAGTTGCAGCAAAAAGTCTGAATAATCCTGGAAAAACTTTCAAAATCCCACCTGAGGGAGAATGACTGACATGAATAGGCTCCACCTATCCTGGTGTAAATCACCTTTTGATTGGCCCTTCTCTAAACACCTCAGTCTTATATCCATGGTAAAGTGACTCTTTATTAAATAAATATTTTTATAATTAACTTTTGAAACTACAGAATAATTATGAACTGTTTCTTGAGTCCTCCAAGGATTATATACCACAGCCCAATGTTCAAACACACATTTAAGCCAATTTGGCCTTACATTTTTGAGCAAAGATGAATCCCATACTGTATCTTTGTCTCGATATTTTTATACATATGATTTCATAGGAATGGTTTTTGTTTTTGGTAATCTTACCTTAGTATCATTATTGTAACTGTTCCCCAAAATCTTTATTTTATTTTTCCATATATATCTTTTGTGATATGGAGGCAATTTCTCTGAAGAAAATGCATCTGGAGCATCAGAAAGAAAAGTTCTATGAGTAATTGGAAGGCAACCCATAGGAGGTGTTTCTTTTATAGCAATACAGATTGGAGCAGAATCAGTCATTCCTTCCTATGTAATTACAGTGGAGGTCACATGGGAGGAGAAATCAGCATGTCCCCCCATCAACCCAGTGTCATTAGTCATCACTCTGATGTTCACATCATCTCCCCAACCCACGGGATGAAGAACAGGAGGATGGGGAACATCAGCCCAAAACAAGGCTCCAGAGGCAGGATATACTTGCATAGCAATGACAACAAGCATAGCAAAAAACATGTTGTCGACTGATGATGGCTTTCCAGTGTTAGAGACCGTTTGCTGGGCTTCCTGGTTGAACTCCTTCAATTGTCCCCAAGTAGGTGGATTTATCCTCGCAATGGATGACGATGCAGTAGTAGCTGAAGATGCCTGCAAAGAAGAGAGATCAAGCTTCCTCATTTTCTTTTCTTTTTTAAAATTTATTTATTTATTTATTAAAAATTTCCACCCCTTCCCATTTCCCCCTCCCTCTCTAGTCTTAGGAGCAGTCAGTGTTCCCTGCCCTGTAGGAAGTCCAAGGTCCTCCCCCTCCATACAGGTCTATAAAGGTGAGCATCTAAACAAACCAGGCTCCCACAAAGTCAGTCCATGCAGTAGAATAACCCAGTGCCATTGTCCTTGGCTTCTCAGTCAGCCCTCATTGTCAGCAACGTTCAGAGTGTCCATTTTGATCACATGCTCCATCACTCCAGGTCCAGCTGGCCTTGGTTATCTCCCATTAGATCAGTCCCACTGTTTCAGTGTGTGGATTCACCCCTCATGATCCTGACTTCCTTGCTCACATTCTCCCTCCTTCTGCTCCTCTGGTCTACAAAGAGAGTTCCAGTACAGCCTGTGTCATACAAAGAAAAACCCTGTCTAAAAGGTCAATAAAAAAGAGAAGGAAGGAAAGAAAAAAAGACAGCTCATGCCTAACAGATGTGTCCACAGGTTAATATGATGCAGGCAATCCTTTAGATGGGGTTTTCCCTACACAGTGTGTGGCCATCTCTCACATACCTTCTAACTTAGCACCCCAGCACCTCCTATTCATCATTTCTCACCTCTTCCCTGGATAGGTACCATGCAGGGTTTGGCTGAGTTGGTTGTCTCCATTCAAGCTCCCCCAATCCTTCCAGCATGTCTCTGGACAGCCACTACCAGCTGCCACCAGTTCCTGCACATGCACAGGAGGCTCTTAGCTGCACCTGATGCTCACCAATACAGACATTGGAAGGTTTGAGCCCTGAACTTTGGGGCATGAGTGGGGATTGAGGTGGGGATGGAAAGGCAGAGGATTGGATACCTGTTCAGTAAAGGAAAGAACAGGAACCACGTACCTAAAACCAGGCAATGAGTTATCTTATTCCTAAATTTAGTATGCCAGGGAACCAGAGATCAACCTAGCTTCACTTGTAGCATCCTGAGAGAGGGAAAGGTAGAAGAGAGGATGTGTTCTGTTTTTTTTTCTTTTACAAAATGATAGGTTGCTGTGTACTTTAGCAAGACAGTTATCCTGTGGCATTTGTTTAGGCAAGGCAAAGACTCCAAGGTGACCAACAAGAAATCATGCCTGTCGGGTTTGGTTGCCTTTATTCAACTTCCAATGATGAACACACACCAAAAGTGCTTTGAGTCCAGTACTTTTAGGACCAAGGTGCCCAGATGACACTGATTCTTTCTCTCTTCTCTGCCCTTGTTGTGGGGTGTGGGCTGCTGATTTGTTCCTGGCTGCCCAGAACCAAAATAATCCCTCAGAGAGTATATTATTTGCAATATCTACCAGGAAATCTGGGACATGATAAAAAGACCAAACCTAAGAATAATAGGAGTAGAAGAAGGAGAAGAATTACAGGTCAAAGGCCCAGAAAATATACTCAACAAAATTATAGAAGAAAACTTTCCCAACCTAAAGAAGGATATTCCTATGAAGGGTCAAGAAGCATACAGAACACCAAATAGACTGGATCAAAAAAAACCCCATCCCCTCGCCATATAATAATCAAAACACAAAACATACAGATTAAAGAAAAAATATTAAGAGCTGCAAAGAAAAAGGTCAAGTAACTTTTAAAGGTAAACCTATCAGACTTACATCGGACTTCTCTATGGAAACCATGAAGGCCAGAAGGTCCTGAGTAGATGTGCTGCAGAAACTAAGAGACCATGAATACAAGCTCAGACTATTATACCTAGACAAGCTTTCATTCACTATCAATGGAGAAAACAAAATATTCCAGGATAAAAACAAATTTAAACAATACAGAGCCACAAATCCAGGATTACAGAAAGTAATAGAAGAAAAATCACAACCCAAGGAATCCAACAATGCCCACAATAACTCAGACATCTAGCAACCCTTCACCAGCACAACTCAAAGAAGGGAAACACACAAACTCTACCACCAAAAAGAAAAAAAAATAACCAGAGTTAACAAGTGGTCATTAATATCACTTAATATCAATGGATTCAATTCACCTATAAAAAGGCACAGGCTAAGAGATTGGATGTGAAAACAGGATCCAGCTTTGTGCTGTTTACGAGAAACACACCTCAATGACACAGACAGACATCTACTCAGAGTAAAGAGTTGGGAAAAGTTTTTTCAATCAAATGGACTTAAGAAACAAGCAGGTGTGGCTATACTAACAAAATTGACTTCAAACTAAAATCAATCAGAAGAGATGGAGATGGACACTTTATGCTCATAACAGGAACAATTCATCAGGAGGAAGTCTCAATCCTGAATATCTAACCCCTAATATAAAAGCACCCACTCATGTAAGAGAAACACTGCTAGAACTCAAGGCAGACATCAAACCACACACTAATAGTAGGAGACTTCAACACTCCTCTCTCACCAATGAACAGGTCAATCAGACAGAAACCTAAAAGAGAAATAAGAGAATTAATGGCAGTACTGAATCAAATGGACGTAAGAGACATCTATAGAACATTCTACCCAAATAGGAAAGAATATACCTTCTTCTCAGCATCTCATGGAACCTTCTCGAAAATTGACCACATACTCGGTAACAAAGCAAATTTCCACAGATACAAAAAAATTAGTAACCACCTGTGTCTTTTTGGATCACCATGGAATAAAGTTAGAATTTAACAAAAATTCTACCCCCAGAAAGCTTACAAACTCATGGAGACCAAACAGTCAACTACTGAACCACCCCTGAGTTAAGGAAGAAATAAAGAAAGAAATTAAAGTCTTCCTTGAATTCAACGGAAATAAAGAAACAACATACCCAACCCTATGGGATACTATGAAAGCAGTGCTAAGCGAAAAGTTCATAGCTCTAAGTGCCCACATTTAAAAAAAAGGAGAAAGTTCACATTAGAGACTTAATAACACAGCTGAAAGCTCTAGAAAAAAAGAAGCAGACTCACCCAGGAGGAGTAGAAGACTGGAAATAATCAAACTGAGGGATGAAATCAACAAAATAGAAACACAGAAAACAGTCCAAAGAATCAATGAAACAAAGAGCTGGTTCTTTGAGAAAGTCAACAAGATTGACAAACCTTTATCCAAACTAATCAAAAGGCAGAGAGAGAACGTGCAAATTCACAAGATCAGAAATGAAAAGGGGGACATAACAACAGACACTGAGGAAATTCAGAGAATCATTAGGTCTTACTACAAAAGTTTATATGCCACAAAGTTGGAAAATGTAAAAGAAATGGACTTGTTTTTAGATAAGTACCATTTACCAAAATTAAATCAAGACCAGGTGAACAGTTTAAATAAACCTATAAGTCGTGAGGAAATAGAAGCTGTCATACAAAACATCCCAACCAAAAAGAGCCCAGGACCTGATGGTTAAATGCAGAATTTTATGAGAACTTCCAAGAAGAGCTAATATCTATACTCCCTAATGTATTTCACATAATAGAATTAGAAGAGTCATTGCCAAACTCTTTTTATGAAGCTACAGTCACCCTGATTCTAAAACCACACAAAGACCCAAACAAGAAAGAGAATTACAGGCCAATCCCACTCAAGAACATCGATGCAAAAATTCTCAATGAAATTCTGGCAATCAGAATCCAAGGACACATTAAAAAATTATTCATTATGATCAAGTAGGCTTTATCCCAGAGAAACAGGGCTGGTTCAACATGCAAAAATCTATCAATGTAATCCATCATATAAACAAACTGAAAGAAAAAGAACCATATGATCATTTCATTAGTTTCAGAAAAAGCATTTGACAAAATTCAACACCCCTCTATAATAAAGGTTTTGGAGAGGTTATGGATACAAGGATCATATGTAAATATAATAAATCAATATACAGCAAACCAACAGCTAATGTCAAATTAAATGGAGAGAAACTCAAAGCCTTTCCACTAAAATCAGGAACACGACAAGGCTGTCCACTCTCTCCATACCTCTTCAACATAGTTCTTGAAGTTCTAACAATAGCAATAAGACAACATAAAGAGATTAAGGGGATTCGAATCGGAAAGGAAGAAGTCAACCTTTTGTTATTTGCAGATGATTAGATAGTGTACATTAGTTACCCCAAAAACTCTACGAAAGAACTCCTACAGCTGATAAATGCCTTTAGTGGTATGGCAGGATACAAGGTTCAACTCAAAGAAATCAGTATCCCTCCTATACATAAAGGATAGAGAAGCAGAGAGGGAAATCAGAGAAACTTCACCTTTTACGATAGCCACAAATAGTATAAAGTATCTTGGGAAACCTATAACCAAGGAAGCAGAAGATCTATTTGAAAGAACTTTAAGGCATTGAAGAATGAAATTGAAGAGGACACCAGAAAATGGAAGGATCTCCCTTTCTCTTGGATGGGTAGGATCAACATAGTAAAAATGACAATTCTACCAAAGACAATCTATAAATTCAATGCAATCCCCATTAAAATCCCAACAAAATTCTTCACAGACCTTGAGAGAAAAATAATCAACTTTATATGGAAAACCAAAAATCCCAGGATAGCCAAAACAATCCTGTACAATAAAGGAACTTCTGGAGGCATTACCATCCCTGACTTCAAACTCTAGTACAGAGCTACAGTAATGAAAACAGTTTGGTATTAGCATAAAAACAGAGACGTTGACCAATGGAATCTTATAGAAGACCCGGATATTAACCCACAAACCTATGAACACCTGATTTTCGACAAAGGAGTTAAAAGCATACAATGGAAGAAAGAAAGCATCTTCAACAAATGGTGCTGACATAACTGGATGTCAACCTGTAAAAGAATGAAAGTAGATCCATTTCCATCACCATGCACAAAACTCAAGTCTAAATGGATTAAAGACCTCAATATTAATCTGAACACACTGAACCTGATAGAAGAGAAAGTGGGAAGTAGTCTACAACACATGGGCACAGGAGACCTCTTCCTACGTATAGCCCCAGTAGCACAGACAGTAAGAACAATATGGAATAAATGAGACCTCCTAAAACTGAGAAGCTTCTGTAAAGCAAAGGACACTGTCATTAAGACAAAAAGGCAACCTCCTGATTGGGAGAAGATCTTCACCAACCCCGCATCAGACAAATGTCTGATCTCCAAAATATATAAAAACTCAAGAAACTAGACTTTAAAATGCTAATTAACCCAATTAAAAAATGGGGCACTAAACTGAACAGAGAATTCTCAACAGAAGAAGTTCAAATGGCCAAAAGACACTTGAGGTCATGCTCAACCTCCTCAGCAATCAGGAAAATGCAAATCGAAACAACATTGATATACCATCTTACACTTGTCACCATGGCTAAAATCAAAAACACCAATGATAACCTATGATGGAGAGGATGTGTCATCCATTGTTGGTGGGAATGCAAACTTGTGCAACCACTTTGGAAATCAGTGTGGTGGTTTTCCCGGAAATTCTGGATCAATCTACACCAGAATCCAGCGATTCCACTCTTGGAAATATACCCAAGAGATGCCCAATCATACTACAAAAGCATTTGTTCAACTATGTTCATAGCAACATTATTTGTAATAGCCAGAACCTGGAAACAACCTAGATGCCCCTCAATGGAAGAATGGATAAAGTGTGGAATATATGCACATTAGAGTACTACTCAGTGGTAAAAACAATAACTTCTTGAACTTCATGCAAATGGATGGAAATGAAAACACTATCTTAAGTGAGGTAACCTAGACCCAAAAAGATGAATATGGTATGTACTCACTCATATGTGGATTCTAGCCATAAATAAAGGACATTGAACCTATAATTCTTGATTCTAGAGAAGCTAAATAAGAAGGTGAACCCAAAGAAAAACATAGTTATCCTCCTGGATATTGAAAGTACACAAGATGGCCAGGCAAAAATTGAGAGCTTTGGGGGCTGGAGGGATGGTTCAATGGTTAAGAACATTGCCTGCTCTTCCAAAGGTCCTGAGTTCAATTCCCGGCAACCACATGGTGACTCACAACAATCTGTAATGAGGTCTGGTGCCCTCTTCTGCTCTGCAGACATGCACACAGACAGAATGTTGTATTCATATTAAATAAATAACTAAAAAATTGGGAGCTTGGGGGTGGAGTGTTGTGGGGGTAAGGGAAGATGGGGAGAAATAAGGAAGAAGACAAGGATTGGAAGAGCTTGGGGGAATGGGATGGTTGGGATGGAGGAAGGGTGGCTATGGGAACAGGGAAGAAGATATCTTAATTAAGGGAGCCATTTTAGGGTTGGCAAGAGACTTGACTCTAGAGGTATTCCCAGGTGTCCAAAGAGATTTTCCCAGCTTGTTCCTGAGCTGAGGAATGGGCGCCTGAACCTGCCTTATCCTAAGGGCACACTGATATCTTGCATATCTCCATAGAATCTTCATCTGGCAATGGATGGGATAGAGACAGAGACCCACGTTGGAGCACTGGACTGAGCTCCCAAGGTTCAAATGAGGAGCAGAAGGAGGGAAAACATGAGCAAGGAAGTCAGGACCATGAGGGGGTGTGCCCACCCACTGGGATGGTGGGGCTGATCGAAAGGGGAGCTCACCAAGGCCAGCTGGACTGGGACTGAT
The DNA here is from genome assembly GCF_982192425.1 of Myodes glareolus. NCBI lineage: Eukaryota > Metazoa > Chordata > Mammalia > Rodentia > Cricetidae > Myodes > Myodes glareolus. The sequence goes on from NC_142027.1 coordinate 133,436,245, forward strand.
GGAACATGTGATCAAACCAGAATCTCTGAATGTGGCTGACAATGAGGGCTGTCTGAGAAGCCAAGGACAATGGCACTGAGTTCTGATTCTACTGCATCTACTGGCTTCTTGAGGCCTAGTCTGTTTGGATGTTCACCTTCCTAGACCTTGATAGAGGGGGGCACCTTGGGTCCCTACAGAGCAGGGAACCCTGACTGCTCTTTTGACTGCAGAGAGACGCGGAGGAGAATGGGGGAGAGAGAGAGAAATGGGAGAAGGGGAAGAAGTGGAAATTTTTCATAAAAATACCCAACCTCCCCCAAACAAAACAACCAAAAAATATTAGTTGGTTAGACAGTTACCATACAAGCATGAGGACCTGACCTAGGATACCCAGGGCCCATGTAAGATTCAAGGTGTGGTTGGGTCATCTATAATTCTTTGGGAAATAGTGAATATGAATCCCCAAAACTTGTTGGTCAGTCAGGATAGCTAAAGGTGAGTGTCCTGTTCAGTGAGACACCCAGCCTCTAAAGACACGGTAGACAGAATATCAACTCATTCCTATATATAAAATTAAATAAACAGTGATATTTAATTATAAAACCAGAAAATACTAATACCAACTACCACTTCTAAAATTATATGATTTAAGACAATTTTCCTGCTTCACGTCTTCCATGTTGAGGTTGCAGGTGTGCATTGCCCACTCAATTTATGGGGTCTGGATGTAGGACCACTGGTTCTGTGCATGCTGTGGAAGTGCTGTAGCAACTGAATTGTATTTCCAGTCTTCTGATTCCTCTCTTGTAAAATGGATATGATGAACTTGCCCTGCATAGCTGTTTATTCCAGTATATGGCTTATACCCAATGGTGTAGCTTACAAGAGTTCAGTTTTTCTCCCTTCATCTATATATTCTTCCACCCATCTATTCATATGCCCATCCCTCAATCTATACGCACATCCATCAGTGTGCCCTTCCCTCCAACTATACAATATCCATCAGTGTGCCCCTCCTTCCATCTATAGATACATCTGTCAGTGTGTCCATCCTTCAACCTATACATTCATCCTTCAGTGTGTCCACTGGGAATGTAGGCAGAGGATGGAGGTAGTACACCCATTTAATGCATTTAATTTCAGGAATCAGGAAGCAGAGACAGGTGAATTTCTGAGTTTGAGTCTATCCTGGTCTACAGAGAGAGTTCCAGGACACCCTGCATCATACAAAGAAAATACCTATTTAAAAAAGTCAATAAAAAAGAGAAGGAAGGAAAGAAAAAAAGGCAGCTCATGCCTAAAAGATGTGTCCACAGGTCAATATGATGCAGGCAATTCTTTAGCTGAGGTTTTCCCTACCCAATATGTGAAGCTGGCAATCAACAATTATAGGGTCTAGAGAGATGGCTCAGCAATTAAGAATACTTTCTGCTCTTGCTGAGGATCTGAATTCAACTCTCACCACCACACAGTGGCTGGCAAACAATGCCTGCTGTCCCAATGCCCTCTTGTCACTGGATGTGTGATGTAGGTGGATTCTGTATATCTGTTGCTTTCATTGGTTAATTAATAAAGAAAACTGCCTGGCCTGATAGGTCAGAACATAGGTAGGCGGAGAAGAAAGAGCTAAATTCTGGGAGGAAGAAGCAGGGTCAGGAGAGCTGCCTGCCATGAAGCTGCCAGTTCAGACATGCTGAATCTTTCCCAGTAAGCCACGACCTCATGGTGAGATACAGAGTATTAGAAATGCGTTAAATCAATATATGAGAATTAGCCAATAAAGGCTAGAGATAATGGGTCAGGCAGTGTTTAAAAAATACAGTTTCCATGTAGTTATTTCAGGTAAAGCTAGCAGGGCAGGCGGCGGGAAGTAGCCCTCCGTTCCTTTTACAGGTGTGGCCATCTCTCACATACCTTCTAAATTAGCACTCAGCACCTCCTTTTCCTCATTTCTCACCTCTTACCTGGAGAAGAACCATGTAGGGGTTAGCTGGGTGGGTTGTCTTCATTCAAATTCCCCCAATCCTTCCAGCGTGTCTCTGGACAGCCTCTCCCAGCTGTTATCAGACCCTGTGCATGCACAGGAGGCTCTAGCTGCACCTGATGCTCACCAAAACAGACATTGGAAGGGTTGAGGCCTGAACTTTGGGGCACGAGTGGGGATGGAAAGGTAGAGAACTGGATACCTGTTCAGTAAAGGAAAGAACAGGAATCACGTACCTTGAACCAGGCAATGAGTTATCTCATTCCTAAATTTAGTAAACCAGGGAACCAGAGATCAACCTGGCTTCACTTGTAGCGTCCTGAGAGAGGAAAAGGTGGAGGAGAGGATGTATTCTGTTTTTTTTTTCCAAAAAAGATAGGTTGCTGTGTACTTTAGTAGGATAGTTATCCTGTGGCATTTGTTTAGGCACAGTAAGGACTCAAAGGTAACCAACATGAAATCATGCCTTCAGGACATGTACTGTCAGGTTTTGTCTTTATCTTACTTCCAGTTATGAGCACACACCAGAAATGCTTTGAGTCCAGTACTTTTTAAGACCAAGGTGCCCACATGACACTGCTTCTTTCTCTCTTTTCTCCCCTTGTTGGGGGTGACCGCTGGTTTGTTTTAGGCTGCCCAGAATCAAAATAATAACTCAGAAACTATATTATTTGCAATACTGTTCGAACAATAGCTTAAGTGTAATTCTAGCCAGTTCATATATCTTAAATTCACCAATTTCCATTATTTTATATTTTACCATGAGGTTTGTGGTCCAATGCATCTGTCTCAGATGGAAGCAACATGGCTTTTCACTGACTCTGCTTACTCTCTCCTCCTCTATCTGCTTGGAACATATGCCTTGCTCTATTCTGATAAGCCACTGGCCAAAACAGATTTATTCATTAACCGATAAAAGCAACACAAAGACAAAAAGGACTTCCCACACCATCCCCTTCTACCTCTCTGTCTTCTGTTTCCTTCTCTCCCCACCACTTCCCTACTTTCCTGTCCTTTTCCCTGCCTCATCTTTCCCCTCACCTTCTGCTTTTGGTGCTTCCTCCACCATAGATATCTCAGGCTGGCTGCTGTTCCTCCTCTTCTTCCTCCTTCTTCTTTTTGGGTTTTTCCCATATTGTGTTTCTTTGTGTAATTATCCTGGTTGTTCTGGAACTCACTTTTTGACCAGTTTGGCCTTGAATTCAAGTGATCTCCTGTCTCTGCTGCTTCCTTTGCATCTCAGAGTGCTGGGATGAAAGTCATGACTGGGGTCTCCACCCCCTCTTCAAAGTGCTCCTCTAATGGTAATGTGTTGTATAAGGTGTGGGCCACATCACACCCAGTTGTTGGCCGCCTGGCTAGCTTATACCTAAAATAATTACACAGAAACTGTATTAATTTAAACACTGCCTGGCCCATTACTTCTAGCCTCTTATTGACTAACTCTCACATCTTGATTTAGCCCATTTTACTAAATCCATGTATATCCACAAGATTGTGGCTTTTCAGGAACGATTCAGCATGTCTGACCTGGCAGCTTCATGGCGGGTGGCTCTCTGTCTCTGTCTCCTTTCTCTGAGCATTCTGTTCTGTCTACTCTGCCTATATAAGCTGCTGTCCTATCAAAAGGCCAAGGCAGTCTCTTTGTGGTATGAAAGCAACACATAGAAAGAAGACCCTCCTATGCCAGTAATGTCTTTGCTATTGATCTCCAGCTTCCAGGGCTAGATGGAATGGATGTTCTCCTAGGATCTAGTTATGTTTGGTAGACAGGGAAGACAATCATCACTTGGTTCTTTCAACAGGTGCTTCACCAGAGGGCACAGTGTGTAGTGGAGACAACCATGTAGGCAGGGATGGTGTACCAGTAACTGAGGTGATCAGTCTAACAGTGAACACTCTGTACTGCTTGTTGTATGGAGCCTTGGAGACGCAGATGGCAGCCTGGTGGTCGCAGATGCAGAAAAAGTCCTCATAGGGGTTGTTTTTGTCTGTGGAGAAACAAGGAAGGACGTTGAGTGGAGTCAGTGTCCACGTTCTCTAAGATATGCAGCCAAAAACTTGTGACCTCCTATTGGCGCAGAGTCTGGGCTGAGAGATAAAGCCCACAAAAGGACATTGGGTGCATAATTGCTGGATCAAACTTACAATAGTAATATTAGTTAGGATGCAGAAATCTAGTCCTTTTGTCTGCGCGGTCCCTGGCCAGAAAGTGGCTCTGATCCTGTACCAGAAGCTTCATCGGAAGGGTGAGTGTGTTCCTGACTGGCCGGCAGAAGCCCCAGAAAGGGAGCACAGACACTCCTCAACTCCCTAAACTTTCTGGTCATACTGCAGGAGCTTCTCTCCCTGGCTACTGCCTCTCTCTTCCTATCCCATCCCAGCTTGCTCCTAGGCACCTGTTCCCTTCTTTGGGGTCATAAGATCCCCCAGCTCAGTCTGTTTTGGTGCTGTGATGGGTGGTGAGTGCAACTGGGAAGGAGTTCCTTTGTTTCACTAAGCCTGCATGCAGCAAGCTAGTCCTTTTGTCTGTGAGTTCCATGGCCCACAAGTGGCCTTGATTCCTTAAGAAAAGATCCATCAGAGAGCATTTGACGGAAGAGATGGGCAGGTGCCAAAGCAATTCCTCCAACAATCTGAAAAACATCATGATACCACCAGAACCCAGCAAACATAAAATAGAAAGACTTGAACACCCTGATCCACAGGAAGTAGAAAAAATGGACAATATGTAAGTGATAAAGTCCCTTAAAGGATGTCAAAAACTCCCTCAAAGAAATGGATGAGAAAAATAACAAAAAGTTTGAAGAAATGAATAAATCCTTAAAAGATACCCTAGGTAACCAAGAAAAAACAATGAAACTGATAATGGAAATAGTTCAAGACTTGAAAACTGAAATGGAGGCAATGAGGAAAACACAAACCAAGGGCCATCTGGATATGAAAAATCTGGGTAAATGAACAGGAACTACAGAGATAAGTATTACCAACAGAATACTGGAGATAAAAGAAAGAATCTCAGACACTGAAGATACTACAGAGGAAATAAACTCCCTGATTAAAGAACAAAACAAATCTAACAAATTCTTAACACAAAACATCCAGGAAATCTGGAACATTGTGAAAAGACCAAACCTAAGAATAATAGGGGTAGAAGAAGGAGAAGAGTTACAACTCAAAGGCCCAGAAAACATATTCAACAAAATTGTAGAAGAAAACTTTCCCAACCAAAAGAATGATATTCTTTAGGTACAAGTGCTGCGGGAGTACCTTCCACTGCTTCAGCCAATAGACGCTGAAGCACGAGCCCACAGTGTTGTGGGAGCTCCTTCTGCTCCATCAGCCAATAGCCGCTGAAATACCAGCCCACTGGGGCATGGTATATTTCTCTTTAAAAGAAGGGCGTCAAGCTCGGCTCGGCCTCTTGGTTCCAGTGCTTGGTCCCGGCTCCTGCTCCTGGCTCCTGCTCCAGCGACTAGGCTCCCTTCCTGATGGTTTATGGTACATGTATGTTTTACCCCCCAAAATAAATACTCCTTTAAAACCTAACTGGTGTGGGATTGATTTGCCATTATTTGGCGCCCAGACGTGGGCCCTTTTTCCCACCTCGTGGTGTGGGCCTAGCAGCCTGAGCGCACACAGCACCTTGGTGGCCCCATGGCCTTTACAGTAAAGCCTGCACTGGATCCCAGGTCCGTTCAATAGAATCGGGCTGGGGACTTTTCAGCTTCTGCAATTACCGCGGAACTCAGGCATTTGCAACTCTACCCCCACTCAGGCAGTGTATTCCCTGCTGCCCCGGCTGAGTTTGGCTTGCACTGCTAGCCTGAAAGTAACCTCTGGATTTAAGTGTATATATATTTCAGAATCTTTCCGGGTCGGCGCCACTGTCACTTGGATTCAGGTGCGCCCCCACCTCCTACTGGCAGGCAACAGTCATTACAGTTAAGATTTTTCTTTTCGATTGAAAATACATACATACATACATACATACATGCATGCATGCATACATACATACATACAAGTACAATTTCTTTTGATTGAAAATGTCAGAAAATATTACTATCCAAAAGTTCAGTGGTTTTTTTAATTGCGCTATGGAGGATATTCTGAAGGATGTCTCTGATATTCCTCTTACTTGGTTATTCCTGGGATCTGTCGCTTTTCTGGTGTTTGACTATTTTATAAGGAAGAAACAGTCCTTACAGACTGAATCTACAATGCTGAGGGCAGAGATTAAAACCTTAAGGACAATTCAGATTGATCCCAACCTTCTCAAAACAGAGTTTGGGGTTCTCAAGGAGGAGACTAGATCTTTGTCTGATATGACTCGGTCGACTGACCAAAATATCAAAAAGGTACAGTCTGATATTGCTTCTTTAGAAGGGAGCTTCAATGCTCTGGAGGAGGGGACAACCAAAATGACTTGTAACCTCCAGTCCATGACTGTAAGTGCTGAAACATTAGCTGAGAGGATTATAACCATTGAATGTGAAAATCGGACTTTATCAAAAGTGTATGATAGATTAATTGACAGGATTTCCATACAAGAAGGCACAGTACATGCCATGAGGATTATGTCCAAGGAGGATATGGTATCTCTAATGGACAAGCTTTACGCCTTAGAATTATCAATGAAGGCGATTGTGTCCAAGGAGGAAATGGTGTCTCTGACGGACAAGCTCCGTGCCTTAGAATCATTAATGAAGACTTTGGAGCATAATACTGGACAGGAGATTCAGGACTTACAGAAGGCAATGGTGAGCAGATTTAATAAGATTGAGGAAATCATAGACTCTGATGAATAGGATCAAAAGGTAGAAAGGCAACATTCACCTCAAAAAACTCTCAGTCTACATAGAGTTATATCTGCCTTTCCAGTAATAACATCAGAAAAGATAACCGGCTCCCAAAACCCTAAGGTCATTAAAGAACATACATGGGAGCCTATACGTATGAATGATCTGAAAGAATTTAAACAAGCAATTGTGAATTATGGACTACATTCATCCTTTGTTAGGGAGATGTTAAAATCCTGGGCTCTGAGCAGCAGAGCCACACCTCAAGATTGGAATCAATTAACGTCAGCTGTCCTCGAGAACAGACCTTTATGGCATTTCAAATGCCTATTCAAACAAGAGGCCAGACTTTTACAACAACAAGAATCAGCAAAAGGAATTGAGGTTTCTCTAGTTCAAATTCTAGGTGAAGGACTTTACTCTGATCCTCAAGAACAAGCTCTTTATGATGAAAACATTTTATCCATATATGCTACAGCAGCTCTAAGGGCCTGGGACAGGGTTCAAGACTCAGGTCAGAGAGTAGAATCGTATGTCAGGGTCAAACAGGGTCAGAGAGAACCCTTTAGTGACTTTTTACAAAGACTAACTAAGGCTGTACAAATAGGGATACCTGATCCAGAAGCAAGAAATATAGTAATTGAGTCTTTGGCTTATGAGAATGCCAATGTAGAATGCAAAAGGATCCTGGGGCCTTTCAAGATCAGATCGGCGCCTTTGGATGAATGGGTTTTACATACAATGAATGTTGATACATTTGATTATGGCAAAGAAACATGGGTGCAAGAAGCAATTTCCAAAGGTAAAAGGAGACATCAGATTACAAAATGCTTTCATTGTGGCAGAATGGGACACATGAAAAGGGACTGCAGACAATGGAATTCCAGGAATAATGCCTCTTCTAGGAATAACAGGAATAGGAGGAATCAGCCTTCAGGTTTATGTAGAAGATGTGGAAATGGCAGGCATTGGACGAATGAGTGTAGGTCAACAAGAGATAAACAGGTTAACCCATTGCCATCGGGAAACTCAATAGGGGGCCTCTCGAAGGCCCCCATGGCAAATGTGGTCCAGTCATTTCTGATCACTCCAGAGAACATGCCTCTTCAGGGAAATTAGAATGCCCCATGCCTGCTGTTAAAAGCAATAACGGCCTGAAGGATGAGTTAAATGTGGTGAATGAATCAAGAAATCTAAGAGGACAAAGTAAATGTATATTCTGGCAGACTTCTATAAATGAACAAAGACCACAGCTAAGAGTGTGTGTAAATGGCAAATTTATTACTGGCTTACTGGACACAGGTGCGGATGTAAGTATCATTACTCCAGAATCTTGGCATCCGCATTGGCCTCTTCAGGAGGTAGATATTCAGTTCTTAGGAATTGGAACCCTATCTCGAGTAAGACAAAGCACAAGATGGGTCAATTGTATAGGTCCAGATGGACAAATAGGAAAACTAAGGCCACATGTAGCCAATATTGCAGTGAATTTATGGGGCCGTGACCTATTGCATCAATGGAATACCCAAATTAACATTCCTGCTGCTTCCAGAGCCTATATTTCTGAGAACAATATTACAAAATATTACAGATGGTGGAAACCAGCCATTAGAACTATACAAGAACACAACACAATTGATGGCCCTTCAGAGGTACCAACAGCCATGCCTCTACAATGGTTGACTGAGAAACCAATATGGACTAAACAGTGGCCTTTAGCTGAGGAAAAGTTACAGGCCTTAGAACAGCTGGTACAAGAGCAATTAGATGCTGGACACATAGAAGAATCTACCAGCCCTTGGAACTCTCCTGTATTTGTTGTTAAGAAAAAATCTGGTAAATGGAGAATGGTGACAGATCTTAGAGCTATCAACAAGGTTATTCAACCTATGGGCCCTCTGCAGTCTAGAATTTCTCTGCCCTCCCTGTTACCAAAGGGATGGTCTCTTATAGTTATTGATCTGAAAGATTGTTTCTTCACTATACCATTACAAGAAAAAGATAGAGAAAAGTTTGCCTTCACAATGCCTACTTATAATAACTCTCAGCCTGCAAGGAGGTACCAGTGGATCGTCCTCCCACAGGGAATGTTAAACTCTCCCACCCCGTGCGACTATTTTGTAAGCCAACCATTGAAAATTATATGCAAACAATTTCCTAAGTCCATAATATACCACTATATGGATGATATCCTGATATCTGATCAAAACAAAGACACCTTAGAAAGGTTGTTTGAAGAAGTAAAAATAGTATTACCTAAATGGGGATTGCAAATTGCTCCTGAAAAAATTCAGAGAGGAGATTCTGTTAATTATTTAGGTTATAAAATGGTTTACAAAGAATTAAGACTCAAAGGCACAAATCAGGAGAGACCGATTGCGAACTCTTAATGACTTTCAAAGATTATTAGGAGACATTTCCAGTCTACGACCAGCTGTTGGGATAACATCTGATCTAATAATTCATTTAAACAAAACCTTAGATGGTGACAAAGATTTGAATAGTCCCAGAGAGTTAAGAGCTGAAGCAGAAAAGGAACTGATGATGGTTGAGGAAAAATTACAGGAGGCACATATAGATAGGGTGGATCCAAATCTTGGTTGCATTCTAGTCATATTGCCTTCCAGAATTTCTCCTGCGGGAATTTTGATGCAGAGGGAAGATACTATTTTAGAATGGATCTTTTTACCACACAAACCAAGTAAAAAGTTGAAAATGTATGTAAAAAAGGTCCCTGAATTAAGTATAAAAGGTAAACTGAGACTTCATTAACAAGCAGGTATAGACCCAGCAGAAATTATAGTGCCTTTCACTACTGACGAAATATAAAAGTTATGGGAAGACAATGAACCATGGCAAAGAGCTTGTGCTAATTTTTGGGAGAAATCAATAACAATTACCCAAAAAGCAAGAGACTTAACTTTATAAAGAGAACTTCTTGGATCCTCCCTCGAATTGTCCAAGATGCTCCAATAACCGGAGCCCATACATTTTATACCGATGCTAATAAATCAGGGAAAGCAGGTTACATTTCAGAAGAATTGAGTAAAGTGGAACAAAGTCCTTATGATTCTGTCCAGAAGGCAGAATTATATGCCATCCTTATGGTGCTTAGGGATTTTAAAGAACCTCTTAATATAATTACTGACTCACAATATGCAGAAAGAGTTATTTTGCATATTGAAACTAACAAATTTATACCTGATGATACAGAACTGACCTCATTGTTTATCCAGGTACAAGACATGATCAGGAACAGGCTCTGCCCTATGTATATAACGCATATCCGACCCCATACGGGTCTGCCAGGTCCTCTAGCACAAGGTAATGCAGATATTGATCAATTATTGATTGGTAGTGTGCTGCAGGCATCTGAATTTCATAAAAAAACATTATCATTTCAATAACAAAGGCTTGAAAAAAGAGTTTTCTATTACATGGCAACAAGCTAAGGAGATTGTAAAGAAATGCCCTACTTGCTCTTTTTATAACCAAACACCATTGCCTGCAGGGACTAATCCAAAGGGTATTAAAAGGAATGAAATTTGGCAGATGGATGTGTTTCACTTTCCAGAATTTGGCAAATTAAAATATGTACAATGGTGTGGGAGAATTGTCTGTATTCTGTCAATCATATTTTAATTAAACGCTGATTGGTCAGGCAGGCAGTATAGGCGGGAAAGCCAGACAGGAAGTAGGGGTGGAGCAAAGAGACTGGGAATATTCTGGGACACAGGAAGCTCTCTCGCCATTCCTGCACAGACCATCGAAGAGGCAACATGTAAGCTGTCACACTGAGAAAGGTACTGAGCCCATGTGGCTAACATAGATAAGGATAATGGGGTAACATATGTTATAAGAGTTAACAAGAAGCCTGACCTAATGGGCCAATCAGTTTATAACCTAATGTAGACTCCGTGTGATTTTCCTTGGGACTTGCTGGCTTGTTGGGGTACTGGGCGGGACAGAAACCCCAACAAGCCGGCCCGCTCACTACAGTACATCACACCATTGACACGTACTCAGGTTTCCAATGGGCAACTGCTTTAAGCTCAGAAAAAGCTGATTCAGTAATCACTCATTTATTAGAAGTTATGGCCATCATGGGTATACCTACACAGATAAAGACGGATAATGGTCCAGCTTATGTTTCTAGGAAAATGACACGATTTTTTGCTTATTATAATATTAAGCATGTTGCAGGTATACCATACAATCCTACAGGTCAAGCAGTTATAGAAAGATCAAATCGAACTATAAAAGATATGTTGAACAAACAGAAAGGGTTGGAAAATACCCCCAGGAATAGGTTACATAATGCTTTATTAACCTTGAATTTTCTCAATGCTAATGAGAAGGGGACAACGGCTACAGAAAGACATTGGATATTGGAAAGGTCTGCTGAATTAAATCAACCAATTTATTTCAAGGATGTGTTGACCTCACAGTGGAAGCCAGGAGATGTGCTGCATTGGGGAAGGGGTTTTGCTCTTGTTTCCACAGGAGAAGAAAAATTGTGGATACCATCAAAATTAATAAAGGGTAGATCTGAAGAGAAGAAACCTCTTGGAAACAGAAATGACAGCATCTGCAATGATGATGACCATACAGGTGGTAAGAAAAACATAAAATGGGGGAAGGGTTCTGTTCTTGTCTCCACAGGAAAGCACTCGTCTTTGGAAAATTCAAAGGACCCTGGATGTTTGAATACTGACAGATGGAAAAATAACTACCCAATATGGATTATCAAGAAAACTGAATAGGTTCTGTAAGTATGAAGCTCTGGAGTATACTAAATCATACTTCTGAATTTATAGAGTTGGATTTTTTGAAAGTAATTTTATTAAATTATAAAAGTTTCCATTTATGCCCCTCTTCCCAACACCCTCCCACTCCCCCCACTCCCTCTCCTACTCCCTCTTCGTCCCTAAGGGCAGTCAGGGTTTCCTGCCCTGTGGGAAGTTCAAGTTCCTCCCCACTCCCTCCAGGTCCAAGAAGGTGAGTATCCAAACAGACTGGATCCCAAAAATCCAGTATATGCAGAGGAAACAAGTCCCAGTGTCATTGTCAATGGCTTTTCAGAAAGACTCAGGGCCAGCCACATTCAGAGAATCCGGCCACATTCAGAGAATCTGGTTGGATCATGTGCTCGTTCAGTCGCAGTCCAACTGGACTTGGTAAACTCTCATTAGATCTGTCTCCTTGTATCAGTGGGTGATAGCATCCCTCGCAGTCCTTATTTCCTTTTTCATTTTCTTTGTCCTTCTGCTCCTCATTTGGACCTTGGGGGGCTCAGTCCGGTGATCCAATGTGGGTCTCCGTCTGTATCGTCATCCATCGCCAGATGAAGGATCTATGGTGATAAGCAAAATATTCATCAGTATGGTTATGGGCCAAGGCAGGTTCAGGCACCCTCTCCTCTGTCCAGAGAACAATCTGGGGATCTCTCCTTGGACATGGGATTCCATATATAATCAAGTCTCCTGTAAACCCTAAAATGACCCCCTTAGTTGAAATATATTCTTCCCTGATCCCATATTCATCCTTCCTCCATCCCCCCCATCCCGGTCAACTGAGCTTTCCCCACTCCTCCCCTACTCCCTTCTCTCTAGCCCTCTCCCCTTCCAACAACCCTCCATCTCCCCCCATGCACCCGAGGTTACCTGGGACTCTTGACTATTTCCTGCCTCCTGGCGGATAGCTAAATAATCTTCATCAGGTTCATCTTCTTATTTAGCTTCTCTAGGATCACGAATAATAGGCTCAAAGACCTTTAATTATGGTTAGAATCCACTTATGAGTGAATACATACCTTGTTCCTTTTTGGGTCTGGCTTATCTCACTCAGTAAAGCGTTTTCTATTTCCATCCATTTGCATGCAAAATTCAAGATGTCATTGTTTTTTATCGCTGAGTAAAACTCTAATGTGTATATGTTCCACACCTTTTTTAACCATTCTTCTATTGAGGGGCAACTAGGCTGTCTTCAAGTTCTGGCTATTACAAATAGTGCTGCTATGAACATAGTTGAACAAATGCTTTTGTAGTATGTTAGGGAATCTCTAGGGTATATTCCCAAGAGTGGAATTGCTGGGTCCTGAGGGAGATTGACTCCCAGTTTCCTGAGAAACTGCCACACTGATTTCCACAGTGGCTGCACAAGTTTGCATTCACACCAACAATGGATGAGAGTTCCCCTCTCTCCACATCCTGTCCAGCATAGGCTATCGTTGGTGGGCCAGTTCAGGTGCCCACTCCTCAAAGAAACAATCAGGGAACATCTCCTTGGACACCTGGAAACCCGTCTAGAGTCAAGTCTCTCGCCAACCCTAATATGGCTCCTGTAATTAAGATATCTGCTTTCCTGCTCACATATCGACCCTTCCTCTATCACAAAAACCCAATTCCCCCAAGCTATCCCCATCCTCCCATTCTCCCTTCTCTCCCCCCATCTCCACTTACCCCCTTACCATCCCCACCCCCAAGCTCCCAGTTTTTTCTGGCAATTTTGTCAACTTTCAATATCCAAGAGGATAACTATATGTTTTTCTTTGGGATTACCTTCTTATTTAGCTTCTTTAGAATCATGGATTATAGACTCAATGCCCTTTATTTATGGCTAGAATCCACTTATGAGTGAGTACATACATATTCATCTTTTTGGGTATGGGTTACCTCACTCAGGATAGTGTTTTCTATTTCCATCCATTTGCATGCAAAATTCAAGATGTCATTGTTTTTTACCGCAGAGTAGTACTCTAATGTGTATATATTCCAAACTTCCGTTATCCATTATTTCATTGAAGGGCACCTAGGTTGTTTCCAGGTTCTGGCTATTACCAATAACTTTGCTATGAATATAGATGAACAAATGCTTTTATAGTATGATTGGGTCTCTCTTGGGTATATTCCCAAGAGTAGAATTGCTGGATCCTGGGGTATTTTGATCCCGAATTTCTAGAGAAACCGCCACACTGATTTCCAAAGTGGTTGCACAAGTTTGCATTCCCACCAACAATAGATGAGTGTTCCCCTTACTCCACATCCTCTCCATCATAGGCTATCATTGGTGTTTTTGATTTTAGCCATTCTGACAGGTTTAATATGGAATCTCAACGTTGTTTGATTTGCATTTCCCTGATCGCTAAGGAGGTTGAACATGACCTTAAGTGTCTTTTGGCCATTTGAACTTCTTCTGTTGAGAATTCTCTGTTCAGTTCAGTCCTCCATTTTTTAATTAAGTTAATTAGTATTTTAAAGTATAGTTTCTTGAGTTCTTTATATATTTTGAAGATCAGACCTTTGTCTGATGCAGGGTTGGTTAAAATCTTCTCCCAATCAGTAGGTTGTCTTTTTGTCTTAATGACAGTGTCCTTTGCTTTACAGAAGATTCTTAGTTTCAGGCGGTTCCATTTATTAATTGTTGCCCTATTGTCTATGCTACCTGGGTTATATGTAGAAAGAGGTCTCCTGTGCTCATGTGTTGTAGACTACTTCCCACTTTCTCTTCTATCAGGTTCAGTGTGTTCAGATTAATATTGAGGTCTTTAATCCATTTGGACTTGAGTTTTGTGCATGGTGATAGGTATGGATCTATTTTCATTCTTCTACAGGTTGACATCCAGTTATTCCAGCACCATTTGTTGAAGATGCTTTCTTTCTTCCATTGTAGGCTTTTAGCTCCTTCATCGAAAATCAGGTGTTCATAGGTTTGTGCGTTAATATCCAGGTCTTCAATTTGATTCCATTGGTCGACGACTCTGTTTTTATGATAATACCAAACTGTTTTCATTACTGTATAGGAATATTTCTTCCTGTATAGGAATGAGTTGTCATCCCCTGTCTTCTTCAGTCACTCTCTACTATGTCTTCAGAGGCTGGGTCTCTTTCTTAACAGATCACACACCTGTAACTAGCCTGACTGACCAACAAGTTTTGGGGATCTATGTTCCCCACTTCCCAATAGAGTTACAGATGCCCCAAGCACACCTGGATTTTTACATGGGCTCTAGACATCCTAAGTCAGACACTCATGATTGTACAACAGCCGCTTGAACAACTGTGACATCTCCCCAGCTCCACACCTATTTTTTTTACTCTAAGTGTGTTCCAGCACTTTAGACAACACAGTGTCCTTTTGTGTTGTCTCTCAACCCTGAATCTGCACCAATAGGAGGCCACAGGTGCCTTTTGGTTACAAATCATAGGGAGCAGTGTTGTGGGCTCCATTCAACTCCCTTTCTAGTTTCTCTTCAGAAAAAAACAATGCCTGTGAGTACTTACTTCATCTGCAACAGTTACCACTAGGTATCTGCTTCTCCAAGGCTCCCTACATCAAGAAGTACAGAGACTTGTCACCTCAGTGACTGCCTATACCATCCCTGTCTGCCTGGTCATGTTCACTACTCACTGTGCTCTCTTATAGAGTACATCCTTTATTTGGGGGGTATTTTGGACTTTTTGGATTTTCAAGACAGGGCTTCTCTATAGCTTTGTAGCCTGTACTGGAACTTGTTCTGTAGACCAGCCAGCCTGAAACTCACTGGGATTAAAGGTATCGGCTACCTACACGCAGCGTAAAGCACCTATTGAAAGAACTTGGCTTGGAATTTAAAAAAAAAAATGGGGTACTGAACTGAACAGAGAATTCTCAACAGAAGAAGTTCAAATGGCCAAAAGACACTTAAAATCATGCTCAACCTCCTTAGCGATCAGGGAAATGCAAATCAAAACAACTTTGAGATACCATCTTACACCAGTCAGAATGACTAAAATTAAAAACACCAATGATAGCCTATGATGCAGAGGAAGTGGAGTAAGGGGAACACTCATCCACTGTTGGTGGGAATGCAAACTTGTGCAGCCACTGTGAAAATCAGTGTGGCGGTTTCTCAGGAAACTTGGAATCAACCTCCCTCAGAATCCAGCAATTCTACTCTTGGGAATATATCCAAAAGATGCCCTATCATACTTCAAAAGCATTTGCTCAACTATGTTCATAGCAGCACTATGTGTAATAGTCAGAACCTAGAAACAACCTAGGTTCCCCCTCAATAGATAAATAAATAAAATAGATAAATAAAATAGATAAAGAAGGTGTAGCACATATACATTTTAGAGCTCTACTCAGCGGAAAAAAAAAACGACATCTTGAATTTTGCATGCAAATGGATGGAAATTGAAAACAATTTACTGAGTAAGATAGTCCAGACCCAAAAAGATGACTATGGTATGTACTCACTCATAAGTGGATTCTAGCCATAAACAAAGGACATTGAGCCTATAATTCATGATCCTAGAGAAGCTAAATAAGAAGGTGAACCCAAAGGAAAACATGTATTTCTCCTCCTGGATATTGGAAGTAGACAAGATTGCCAGGCAAAAGTTGAGAGCATAGGGTTAGGGTGGGGTGGAGAGAAGGGGAGGTGGGGAGAGAGAAGGGAGAGGGGGAGGATTGGGGAGAGCTTGAGGGAATGGGATGGTTGAGATGGAGAGTAGATATGGGAACAGGGAAGAAGATATCTTAATTACGGGAGCCATTTTAGGGTTGGCAAGACACTTGGTTCTAGAGAGGTACCTAGGTATCCAAGGAGATGTCCCCAGCTAGGACTGTGGGCAGCAGAGGAGAGGTTGCTTGAACTGGCCTTGTCCCATAGCCACACTGATGAATATCTTGCATATCATCATAGAACCTTCATCTGGCAATGGATGGAGATAGAGACAGAGACCCACATTGGAGTGCTGGACTGAGCTCCCAAGGTCAAGATGAAGAGCAGAAGGAGGGAGAACATGAAGGAAGTCAGGACCGCGAAGGGTGCGTCCACCCACAGAGATGGTGGGACTGATCTAATGGGAACTCACCAAGGTCAGCTGGACTGGGACTATAAGAGCATGTGATCAAACCGGACTCTCTGATTGTGGCTGACCATGAGGGCTTACTAAGAAGCCAATAATAATGGCACTGGGTTTTGATTCTACTGCATGTACTGGCTTTTTGGGAGCCTAGTCTGGATGCACACCTACCTAGACCTAGACAGAGAGGGGAGGGCCTTGGACTTTCCACAAGGCAGTGCACCCTGACTTCTCTTAGAACTGGAGACTAATGGGATAAGGAAAGTAGGGGGAGAGGTGGGAAATGGGAGGAGGGGAGGAGGTGAAAATTTTTATTAAATAAATAAATTAAAAAAAAATAACTTGGCTTTGACTGGTTGGTGGCAGCACACGCCTTTAATTCCAGCACTCAGGAGGCAGAGATAGAGGAAATCTCTGTATTTAAAGGCAGCCTGGTATACAAATGCTAGTTCAGTTCCAGTATAGGATCCAAAGATTCAGAGAAACCCTGTTCTGAAAAACCAACAAAAGGAAGGAAGGAAGGAAGCAAGGAAGGAAGGAAGGAAGGAAGCAAGGAAGGAAGGAAGGAAGGAAGGAAGGAAGGAAGGAAAAGAGGAAGGAAGGAAGGAAGGAAAGAAAGAAAGGAAGGAAGGAAGGAAGAAAGGAAGGAAGGAAGGAAGAAAGAAAGAAAGAAAGTGCCACGGACCGGCTCAGGGGAGCCACTCAGACCGTAAGGGAATCAGGGTGAAGGCACAGGAGAAATCAGGATACGGCGAGGAAAGTGACACACAGACACTCTCAATGTTTTTGAGACATGCTGTTGTGATTTACTTACTTCTGTGCAGGATTATATATTTCTTTTTTACAATCAAAGAACTTGGCAAAGGCATACATCATCAAATCATAAAACAGAAAAGAACAGCATAAAACAGTTTACAAAAAGAATCTTTGAAGATGCTTTGACTTGGGCACAAGGACTTCTGCTCTCTCACACTTTACAAAACAAACTGTCTCCTCTTGCCTTCAAAGAGATCACTGCCCTTGAGCTAGACCATCTTTATCAGCTTGCAGGTGGCTCCTTGGTTTGAGCTAAGTGACCTTGTGTGGGAAAGAAGAAGGCTACTATCTTCCTGGGAAAATTTTCTGCTAGGAAAATTCTAATACATAGTCTTGAATTTCTCTGAAGTTTACTTTATATCACTAACCTCAACTCTCCTCCCTTCTCAATTCTCAGGCTCAGATATTATCTGCTTAGGCTAGGTCTTTTTCTTCCCATAAGAAAGGTTTCATAAGCCTTCTATTTACAACTGTACATATTTTTCAGGCAAATGCCTAAAGCTTCTAAGGTTTTTCCTAGTAAAATTAACTCTTTTTGTTCCACATCATCAGGGAATTGTCCTAATGATGATTCCGGCAATTCCCAGAACTGGCTACTTTTTTAAGGCTTTAATTAATAGTGGAGCAGAATTCAAAAATGTCCTTAGCAGTCTTGTTTGTATCCGCAACTGCCTGGAATAGTCTGATCTGTTAGCAATATGCAAGAATCACAAAGAACACACAGACAAGGGGAAAAGACAGACATATGGCTCGAAGGATAGCCAGGTTGAGTCAGTACTAATGGCGACTCAGGTAGCATTACACCACAACTGATTGCCACGGGACCGCCTGGAGCACACACAGCTCTGAGAAGCACGAATCCCAATCCTTCCGGCAATATTTGCCCATCCAGTCAGCATTTCTGCTACACTGGCGAGACAGCCGCGGATGTAGCAAGAAAGAAAGAAAGAGAAAGAAAGAAAGAAACTGGGCTTTGGTGACTGTGTCCTCTGTCTACCAAAAACAACTAGCTGTTCAGAGAACAACATTCCCTCTAGACCTAGAAGCTGAGAATTAATGGGAAAAGACATTGCCATTAACAGAGCACTTTGAAGAAGGGGTGATGAGCCCAGTCATGATTTTCATCCCAGCACTCTGTAATGCAGGAAACTGGGAGTCAACCTCCCTCAGGACCCAGCAATTCCACTCTTGGGAATATACCCTAGAGATTCCAGTAGAGTAGCCAGTTCTGGTAATTGCCAGAATCATCATTAGGACAATTCCCTGATGATGTGGAACAGAAAGAGTTAATTTTACTAGGAAAAACCTTAGAAGCTTTAGGCATTTGCCTGAAAAATATGTACAGTTGTAAATAGAAGGCTTATGAAACCTTTCTTATGGGAAGAAAAAGACCTAGACCTAGCCTAAGCAGACAATATCTGAGCCTGAGAATTGAGAAGGGAGGAGAGTTGAGGTTAGTGATATAAAGTAAACTTCAGAGAAATTCAAGACTATGTATTAGAATTTTCCTAGCAGAAAACTTTCCCAGGAAGATAGTAGCCTTCTTCTTTCCCACTCAGGCACACAAGGTCACTTAGCTCAAACCAAGGAGCCACCTGCAAGCTGATAAAGATGGTCTAGCTCAAGGGCAGTGATCTCTTTGAAGGCAAGAGGAGACAGTTTGTTTTGTAAAGTGTGAGAGAGCAGAAGTCCTTGTGCCCAAGTCAAAGCATCTTCAAAGATTCTTTTTGTAAACTGTTTTATGCTGTTCTTTTCTGTTTTATGATTTGATGATGTATGCCTTTGCCAAGTTCTTTGATTGTAAAAAAGAAATATATAATCCTGCACAGAAGTAAGTAAATCGCAACAGCATGTCTCAAAAACATTGAGAGTGTCTGTGTGTCACTTTCCTCGCCGTATCCTGATTTCTCCTGTGCCTTCACCCTGATTCCCTTACGGTCTGAATGACTACCCTGAGCTGGTCCGTAGCTCTTTCTTTCTTTCTTTCTTTCTTTCTTTCTTTCTTTCTTTCTTTCTGTCTGTCTGTCTGTCTGTCTGTCTGTCTGTCTGTCTGTCTGTCTGTCTGTCTTTCTTTCCTTCCTTCCTTCCTTCCTTCATTCTTTCCTTCCTTCCTTCCTTCCTCCCTCCTTTCCTTCCTTCCTTCTTTCCTTCCTTCCTTCCTTCCTTCCATCCATCCTTCCTTCCTTCCTTCCTTCCTTCCTTCCTTTTGTTGGTTTTTCAAGACAGGGTTTCTCTAAATCTTAGGATCCTATACTGGAACTGAACTAGCATTTGTATACCAGGCTGCCTTTAAATACAGAGATTTCCTCTATCTCTGCCTCCTGAGTGCTGGAATTAAAGTCGTGTGCTGCCACCAACCAGTCAAAGCCAAGTTATTTTTTTTTAATTTATTTATTTAATAAAAATTTTAATATCTTTGTAATATCTTAGTAATTGAATAAGTCTTAACTAAACTGGAATCAACACAATTAGTTAAACACATCTAGAACAGCTAACCCGATAAGTTTGTCCTGATCTAATAATTTTTAAATTTGGAAATTGTCCAGCAAGCATACCATAAGGATAGCCTAAACAGGATATAATTTTTATAGGAGTGCTCTCAGTTTGCAGAGGCTTTTTAAAATAAATTAAGCTTGTTGCAGCAAAAAAGCCTGAATAATCCTGGAAAAACTTTCAAAATCCCACCTGAGGGAGAATGACTGACATGAATAGCCTCCACCCATCCTGGTTTGAACCACCTATTGATTGGGCTCTTCTCTAAACACCTCAGTCTTATATCCATGGTAAAGTGACTCTTTATTAAATAAATATTTTTATAATTAACTTTGAAACTACAGAATAATCACAAACTGTTTCTTGAGTCCCCCAAGTTTTGTATACCATAGCCCACGGTTCAAACCCACATTTAAGCCAATTTGACCTTATATTTTTGAGCAAAGATGAATCCCATACTTTATCTTTGTCTCGATATTTTTTTACATATGATTTCATAGAAATGGTTTTTGCTTTTGGTAATCTTACCTTTGTATCATTATTGTAACTGTTCCCCAAAATCTTTATTTTATTTTTCCATATATATCTTTCGTGATATGGAGGCAATTTCTCTGGAGGCAATGCATCTGGAACATCAGAAAGAAAAGTTCTATAAGATATGGGAAGGCACCCCATGGAAGGTGTTCCTATTATAGCAATACAGATTGGAGCAGAATCAGACATTCCTTCCTATGTAATTACAGTATGTACCCCCATCAACCCAGTGTCATTAGTCATCACTCTGATGTTCACATCATCTCCCCAACCCACGGGATGAAGAAGTGGAGGATGGGGAACATCAGCCCAAAACAAGGCTGCAGAGGCAGGGTATACTTGCAGAGCAACGACAGCAAGCATAGCAAGAAACATGTTCTCGACTGATGATGGCTTTCCAGTGTTAGAGCCCATTTGCTGTGCTTTCCGGGTGAGCTACTTCAATTGTCCCCAAGTAGGTGTATTTATCCTCACAATGGATGACGATGCAGTGGGAGTTGAAGGTGCCTGCAAAGAAGAGAGATCAAGCTTCCTCATTTTCTTTACTTTTTTTTAAAAAAATTTACTTATTTATTTATTAAAAATTTCCACCTCTTCCCCACCTCCCTTTCCCCTTCCCCTCACAACCTCCCCCTCCCTTTTTAGTCTTAAGAGCAGTCAGTGTTCCCTGCCCTGTAGGAAGTCCAAGGTCCTCCCCCTCCATACAGGTCTATAAAGGTGAGCATCAAAACAAACCAGGCTCCCACAAAGTCAGTCCATGCAGTAGAATAACATCCCAGTGTCACTGTCCTTGGCTTCTCAGTCAGCCCTCATTGTCAGCATCGTTCACAGTGTCCATTTTGATCACATGCTCCATCACTCCAGGTCCAGCTGGCCTTGGTGAGGTCCCATTAGATCAGTCCCACTGTCTCAGTGGGTGGACGCACCCCTCATGATCCTGACTTCCTTGTTCACATTCTCCCTCCTTCTGCTCCTCTGGTCTACAAAGAGAGTTCCAGTACAGCCTGTGTCATACAAAGAAAAACTCTGTCTAAAAAAGTCAATAAAAAAAGAGAAGTAAGGAAAGAAAAAAAGACTGCTCATGCCTAACAGATGGGTCCACAGGTCAATATGATGCAGGCAATCCTTTAACTGAGGTTTTCCCTACCCAGTGTGTGGAGCTGGCAATTAACCATTATAGGGGCTAGAGAGATAGTTCAGCACTTAAGAACACTTTCTGCTCTTTCTGAGGACCTGAACTCAACTCTTACCACCACACAATAGCTGACTAACAATGCTTGCTGTCCCAATGCCCTCTTGTCACTGGGTTTGGCCATCTCTCACATACATTCTAACTTATCACCCAGCACCTCCTTTTCCTCATTTCTCGCCTCTTCCCTGGATAGAAACCATGTAGGGTTTAGCTGAGTTGGATGTCTCCATTCAAGCTCCCCCAACTTTTCCAGCGTGTCTCTGAACAGCCACTACCAGCTGCTACCAGTCCCTGCACAAGAACAGCAGGCTCTAGCTGCACCTAATGCTCACCAATACAGACGTTGGTAGGGTTGAGGCCTGAACTTTGGGGCACGAGTGGGGATTGAGGTGGGGATGGAAAGGCAGAGTTCAGTAAAGTTCCTGTTCAGTAAAGGAAAGAACAGGAACCACGTATCTTAAACCAGGCAATGAGTAATCTTATTCCTAAATTTAGTAAACCAGGGAACCAGAGATCAACCTGGCTTCACTTGTAGCATCCTGAGAGAGGGAAAGTTAGAGGAGAGCATGTGTTCTGTTTTGTTTTGTTTTTTCCAAAAAAGCTAGGTTGCTGTGTACTTTAGCGGGACAGTTATCCTGTGGCATTTGTTTAGGCACAGTAAAGACTCCAAGGTGACCAACAAGAAATCATGCCTTCAGTGCTTGTACTGTCGGGTTTGGTTGCCTTCATCTAACTTCTGATGATGAGCACACACCAGAAATGCTTTGAGTCCAGTACTTTTAGGACCAAGGTGACCATATGACATTACTTCTTTCTCTTCTCTCCTCTTGTTGGGGGGAGACTGCTGGTTTATTCCTGGCTGCCGAGAACCAAAATAATCCCTCAGAAACTATATTATTTGCAATACTGTTCGACCAATAGCTTAAATGTATTGCTAGCCAGTTCTTATATCTTAAATTAGCCAATTTCCATTATTTTATATTTTACCATGAGGTTTGTGGCCCAATGCATCTGTCTCAGATGGCAGCAACATGGCTTCTCACTGAATCTGCTTACTCTCTCCTCCTCTATCTGCTTGGAACTCCCGCCTTGCCCTATTCTGATAAATCACTGGTTAAAACAGATTTATTCATTAACCAATAAAAGCAACACAAAGACAAAAGGACTTCCCACACCATCCCTATTGCCTCTCTGTCTTCTCCTTCCTTCTCTCCCCACCCCTCCCTTCTTTCCTGTCCTTTTCCCTGCCTCATCTCTCCCCTCACCTTCTGCTTTTGGTGCTTCCTCCACCATAGATATCTCAGTCTGGCTGCTGCTCCTCCTTCTTCCTCCTTCTCCTTCCTTTTGGGTTTTTCCCATATAGGGTTTCTTTGTGTAATTATACTGATTGTTCTGTAACTCACTTTTTGGACCAGGTTGGCCTTGAATTCAAGTGATCTCCTGTCTCTGCTGCTTCCTTTGCATCTCAGAGTGCTGGGATGAAAGTCATGACTGGGGTCTCTGTCCCCTCTTCAAAGTGCTCCTCTAATGGATGTGTGTTGTATAAGAAGCAGGCTGCATCCCACCCAGCTTCAGCCACCCGTATAGCTTATACCCGAATTAATTTCACAGAAGCTGTATTCATTTATACACTGCCTGGCCCATTAGTCTAGCCTCTTATTGGCTAACTCTCACATCTTGATTCAACCCATTTTATTTATGTATCTGTGTATCACCACGAGATTGTGGCTAACCAGGAAAGATTCAGCATGTCTGACCTGGCAGCTTCATGGCGGGCTGCTCTCTGTCTCTGCCTCCTTTCCCCCAGCATTCTGTTCTGTCTACTCCACCTATCTAATCTGCTGTCTTATCAAAAGGCCAAGGCTGTCTCTTTATTTAAACAATGAAAGCAGCACATAGAAAGAATATCCTCCTACACCAGTAATGTCTTTGCTATTGATCTCCAGCTTCTAGAGCAAGATGCAATGGATGTTCTCCTAGGATCTAGTTATGTTTGGTAGACAGAGAAGACAATCACCACCTGGTTCTTTCAACAGGTGCTTCACCAGAGGGCAGTGTGTAGTGGAGACAACCATGTAGGCAGGGATGGTGTACCAGTAACTGAGGTGACAAGTCTAACAGTGAACACCCTGTATTGCTTGTTGTATGGAGCCTTGTAGAAGCAGATGGTGGCCTGGCAGTTACAGCTGCAGATAGAGGCCTCACAAGGGTTGTTTTTGTCTGTGGAGAAACAAGGAAGGAAGTTGAGTGGTGTCCATGACCAAATTCTCTAAGATATGTAACCAAAAACCTGTGACCTCCCATTGGTGCAGTGTCAGGGTTGAGACAAAGCCCACAAAAGGACATTGGGTGCATTATTACTAGAACACACTTACAATAGAAATATTAGTTGGGACTCAGCAAGCTAGTCCTTTTGTCTGTGAGGTCCCTGGCCAGAAAGAGGCCCTGATCCTGTACCAGAAAAAACATTGGAGGGATGAGTGTGTTCCTGACTGACCAGCAGAAGCCCCAGAGAGGGAGCACAGACACTCCTCAACCCTAAAAACTTTCTGGTCATTCTGCTGGGACTTCTCTCCCTGGCTACTGCCTCTCTCTTCCTATCCCATCCCAGACACGCATTCCCTTCTTTGGGGCCATAAGATACCCCAGCTCAGCCTGTTTTGGGCTGTGATGGGTGGTGAGTGCAACCAGGCAGGATTTCCTTTGTTTCACTAAGCCTGCACACAGCAAGCTAGTCCTTTTGTCTGTGAGTTCCCTGGCCCGCAAGTGGCCATGATCCTGTACCAGAAGATCCATCAGAGAGCATTTGAAGGAAGAGATGGGCAGGCACCAAAGCAAGAATTCTTCCAACAATCTGAAAAACAACATGATAACACCAGAACCCAGTGAACAAATAACAGGAAGATTTTAACACCCTAATCCAGAAGAAGCCAAAGAAATAGACATTATGAATTTGATAGAGTCCCTTAAATCAGAGGCGAAAAACTCCCTTAAAGAAATGAATAAGAAGAATAACAAAGAGTTTGAAGAAATGAATAAATTCCTAAATGATACCCTAGGTAACCAAGAAAAAACAATCAAACAGAAAATAGAAACCGTTCAAGACTTGAAAACTAAAATGGAGGCAATATAGAAAACACAAACTGAGGGCTGGATGGATATGGAAAATCTAGGTAAATGAACAGAGACTACAGAGACAAGCATAACCAACAGAATACAAGAGTTAGAAGAAAAAAATCTCAGATGCTGAAGACACTATAGCGAAAATAAATGCACTGATCAAAGAAAACAGCAAATCCAACAAATTCTCATCACAAAACATCCAGGAAATCTGGGACATGATAAAAAGACCAAACCTAAGAATAATAGGGGTAGAAGAAGGAGAAGAATTCCAGGTCAAAGGCCCAGAAAATATATTCAACAAAATTATAGAAGAAAATTTTCCCAACCTAAAGAAGGATATTCGTATGAAGGTACAAGAAGCATACAGAACACCGAATAGACTGGATCAAAAAAAAACCCATCTCCTCGCCATATAATAATCAAAACATAAAACATACAGATTAAAGAAAGAATATTAAGAGCTGCAAAAAAAGGTCAAGTAACTTTTAAAGCTAAAGCTATTAGACTTACACCTGACTTCTCTATGGAAACCATGAAAGCCAGAAGGTCCTGGATAGATGTGCTGCAGAAACTGAGGTACCATGGATGCAAGTCCAGACTATTGTACCCAGGCAAGCTTTCATTTAAAATCAATGGAGAAAACAAAATATTCCAGGAAAAAAACAAATTTAAACAATATGTAGCCACAAGTCCAGCCTTACAGAAAGTAATAGAAGGAAAATCACAACCCAAGTAATCCAACAATTCCCACAATAACTCAGCCATCTAGCAACCCTTCACCAGCACAACACAAAGAAGGGAAACACACAAACTCTACCACCAAAAAAAACATAACTGGAGTTAACAAGTGGTCATTAATATCACTTAATATTAATGGATTCAATTCACCTATAAAAAAGGCACAGGCTAAGAGATTGGATGTGGAAACAGGATCCAGCCTTCTGTTGTTTACGAGAAACACACCTCAATGACACAGACAGACATCTACTCAGAGTAAAGGGTTGGGAAAAGGTTTTTCAATCAAGTGGACTTAAGAAACCAGCAGGTGTGGCTATACTAATTTCTAAAAAAATTGACTTCAAACTAAAATCAATCAGAAGAGATGGAGATGGACACTTTATACTAATAACATTAACAATTCTTCAGGATTAAGTCTCTATCCTGAATATCTATGCCCCTAATATAAAAACATCCACTTATGTAAAAGAAACATTACTAGAACTCAAGGAAGACATCAAACCACTCTAATAGTAGAAGACTTCAAGACTCCTCTCTCACCAATGGACAGGTCAAACAGACAGAAACGTAACAGAGAAATAAGAGAATTAATGGAGGTAATAAATCAAATGGACTTAACAGACATCTATAGAACATTCCACCCAAATAGGAAAGAATATACCTTCTTCTCAGCATCTCATGGAACCTTCTCGAAAATTGACCACATACTCAGTAACAAAGGAAATTTCCACGGATACAAAAAAAATATAAGTAACCACTTGTGTCTTTTCTTATCACCATGGAATAAGGTAGAATTTAACAATAATTCAACCCCCAGAAAGCCTACAAAATCATGGAAGCCGAACAGTCAACTATTGAACCACCCCTAGGTTAAGGAGGAAATAAAGAAAGAAATTAAAGTCTTCCTTGAATTCAATGAAAATAGAGACACAACATACCCAACCCTATGGGATACTATGAAAGCAGTGCTAAGAGGAAAGTTCATAGCTCTAAGTGCCCATATTAAAAAAAAAAAAGGAGAAAGCTCACATTAGAGACTTAACAGCACAGCTGAAAGCTCTAGAAAAAAAGGAAGCAGACTCACCCAGGAGGAGTAGAAGACTGGAAATAATCAAACTGAGGGCTGAAATCAACAAAATAGAAATACAGAAAAGAATCCAAAGAATCAATGAATCAAAAAACTGGTTCTTTGAGAAAGTCAACAAGATTGACGAACCTTTATCCAAACTAATCAAAAGGCAGAGAGAGAACATACAAATTAACAAGATCAGAAATGAAAAGGGGGACATAACCACAGACACTGAGGAAATTCAGAGAATCATTAGGTCTTACTACAAAAGGTTATGTGCCACAAAGTTGGAAAATGTAAAAGAAATGGACTTGTTTTTAGATAAGTACCACTTACCAAAATTAAATCAAGACCAGGTGAACAATTTAAATAGACCTATAAGTCGTGAGAAAATAGAAGCTGTCATAAAAAACCTTCCAACCACAAAGTGCCCAGGACCTCATGATTTTAATGCAGAATTTTATGAGAACTTTCAAGAGGAGCTAATGTCTATACTTCCTAATGTATTTCACATAATAGAATCAGAAGAGTCATTGCCAAACTCTTTTATGAATCTACAGTTACCCTGATTCCAAAACCACAGAAAGACTTAACCGAGAAAGAGAATTACAGACCAATCTTACTCATGAACATCGATGCAAAAATTCTCAATAAAATTCTGGCAATCAGAATCCAAGGACACATTAAAAAATTATCCATTATGATCAAGTAGGCTTCATCCCAGAGATGCAGGGCTGGTTCAACATGCAAAAATCTATCAATATAATCCATCATATAAACAAATTGAAAGAAAAAAACCATATGATCATTTCATTAGTTGCAGAAAAAGCATTTGATAAAATTCAACACCCCTTTATAATAAATATTTTGGAGAGGTTAGGGATAGAAGGATTATACGTAAATATAATAAAAACAATATATAGCAAGACAACAGCTAATATCAAATTAAATGGAGAGAAACTCAAAGCCATTCCACTAAAATCAGGAACAAGACAAGGCTGTCCACTCTCACCATATCTCTTCAACATAGTTCTTGAAGTTCTAACAATAGCAATAAGACAACATAAAGAGATTAAGGGGATTCGAATCGGAAAGGAAGAAGTCAAGCTTCTGTTATTTGCAGATGACATGATAGTGTACATTAGTGACCCCAAAAACTCTACCAAAGAACTCCTACAGCTGATAAATACCTTCAGTGATGTGGCAGGATACAAGATCAACTCAAAAAAATCAGTATCCCTCCAATACATAAAGGAAAGAGAAGCAGAGAGGGAAATCAAAGACTTCACCTTTTATGATAGCCACAAACAGCAAAAAGTATCTTGGGGTAACTATAACCAAGGAAGTAAAAGATATATTTGATAAGAACCTAAAGGCATTGAAGAAAGAAATTGAAGAGGACACCAGAAAATGGAAGGATCTCCCTTGCTCTTGGGTGGGTAAGATCAACATAGTAAAAATGACAATTCTACGAAACGATCTATAAATTCAACGCAATCCCCATTAAAATCCCAACAAAATTCTTCACAGATCTTGAAAGAACAATAATCAACTTTATATGGAAAACCAAAAAACCCAGGATAGCCAAAAAAATCCTATATAATAAAGGAACTTTTGAAAGCATTACCATCCCTGACTTCAAACTCTATTACAGAGCTACAGTAATGAAAACAGTTTGGTATTATCATAAAAACAGAGGCGTCGACCAATGGAATCGAATAGAAGACCTGAGTATTAACGCACAAACCTAGGAACACCTGATTTTCGACAAGGGAGCTAAAAGCATACAATGGAAGAAAGAAAGCATCTTCAACAAATGGTGCTGGCATAATTAGATGTCAACCTGTAGAAAAATGAAAATAGATCCATACCTATCACCATGCACAAAACTCAAGTCCAAATGGATTAAAGACCTCAATATTAATCTGAACACATTGAACCTGATAGAAGAGAAAGTGGGATGTAGTCTACAACACATGAGCACAGGAGACCTCTTTCTACATATAACCCCGGTAGCATAGACAATAAGGGAAACAATTAATAAATGGGACCGCCTGAATCTAAGACTCTTCTGTAAGCAAAGGACACTGTCATTAAGACAAAAAGACAACCTACTGATTGGGAGAAGATCTTCACCAACCCTGCATCAGACAAAGTTCTGATCTTCAAAATATATAAAGAACTCAAGAAACTATACTTTAAAATGCTAATTAATACAATTAAAAAGTGGAGCAGTGAACTGAACAGAGAATTCTCAACAGAAGAAGTTCAAATGGCCAGAAGACACTTGAGGTCATGTTCAACCTCCTCAGCAATCAGGGAAATGCAAATCAAAACAACATTGAGATACCATTTTACACCTGTCAGAATGGCTAAAATCAATAATACCAATGATAGCCTATGATGGAGAGGATGTGGAGTAAGGGGAACACTCATCCATTGTTGGTGGGAATGCAAACTTGTGCAACCACTTTGGAAATAAGTGTGGTGGTTTTCCCATAAATTCTGGATCAACCTACCCCAGAATCCATCTATTCCACTCTTGGGAATATACTCAAGAGATACCCTATCATACTATAAAAGCATTTGTTAAACTATATTCATAGCAGCATTATTTGTAATATCCAGAACCTGGAAACAATCTAGATGCCCCTAAACGGATGAATGGATAAAGAAAGTGTGGAATATGTGCACATTAGAGTACTACTCAGTGGTAAAAAAACAATGACTTCTTGAACTTCATGCAAATGGATGGAAATGAAAACACTATCTTGAGTGAGGTAACCTAGACACAAAAAGATGAATATGGTATGTGCTAACTCATAAGTGGATTCTAGCCATAAATAAAGGACATTGAGCCTATAATTCGTGATTCTAGAGAAGCTAAATAAGAAGGTGAACCCAAAGAAAAACATATAGTTATCCTCCTGGATATTGGAAGTAGACAAAATTGCCAGGCAAAAATTGGGAGCTTTGGGGGCTAGAGAGATGGCTCAATCGTTAAGAGCATTGCCTGCTCTTCCAAAGGTCCTGAGTTCAATTCCTGGCAACCACATAGCGGCTCACAACAATCAGTAATGAGGTCGGGTGCCCTCTTCTGGCCTGCAGACATGCACACAGACAGAATATTGTATACATATTAAATAAATCAATAAATAAAAAATTGGGAGCTTGGGGGTGGAGTGGTGTGGGGGTAAGGGAGATGGGGGGAGAGAAGGGAGAAGGTGAGGATGGGGAGAGCTTGGGGAATGGGATGGTTGGGATGGAGGAAAGGTGGATATGGGAACAGGGAAGAAGATATCTTAATTAAGGGAGCCATTTTAGGGTTGGCAAGAGACTTGACTCTAGAGGTATTCCCAGGTGTCCAAAGAGATTTTCCCAGCTTGTTCCTGAGCTGAGGAATGGGCGCCTGAACCTGCCTTATCCTAAGGGCACACTGATATCTTGCATATCTCCATAGAATCTTCATCTGGCAATGGATGGGATAGAGACAGAGACCCACGTTGGAGCACTGGACTGAGCTCCCAAGGTTCAAATGAGGAGCAGAAGGAGGGAAAACATGAGCAAGGAAGTCAGGACCATGAGGGGGTGTGCCCACCCACTGGGATGGTGGGGCTGATCGAAAGGGGAGCTCACCAAGGCCAGCTGGACTGGGACTGATGGAACATGTGATCAAACCGGAATCTCTGAATGTGGCTGACAATGAGGGCTGTCTGAGAAGCCAAGGACAATGGCACTGAGTTCTGATTCTACTGCATCTACTGGCTTTTTGAAGCCTAGTCTGTTTGGATGCTCACTTTCCTAGACCTGGATAGAGGAGGGCACCTTGGACTCCCAACAGAGCAGGGAACCCTGACTGCTCTTTTGACTGGAGAGGGACGCGGAGGAAAAGGGGGGATAGAGAGGGAAATGGGAGAAGGGAAAAAGTGGAAATTTTTCATACAAATACCCAACACTCCCCCCATAAAACAAAACAACAAAAAATATTAGTTGGTAAGACAGTTGCCATACAAGCATGAGGACCTGACCTAGGATACCCAGAGCCCATGTAAGATTCAAGGTGTGGTCGGGGCATCTATAATTCTTTGGAAAATAGTGAATATGAATCCCCAAAACTTGTTGGTCAGTCAGGATAGCTAAAGGTGAGTGTCCTGTTCAGTGAGACACCCAGCCTCTAAAGACACGGTAGACAGAATATCAACTCATTACTATATATAAAATTAAATAAACAGTGATATTTAATTATAAAATCAGAAAATACAAAATACCAACTACCACTTCTAAAACTATATGATTTAAGACACTTTTCCTGCTTCACGTCTTCCATGTTGAGGTTGCATGTGTGCATTGCCCACTCAATTTATGGGGTCTGGATGTAGGACCACTGGTTCTGTGCATGCCTTGGAAGTGCTGTAGCAACTGAGTTATATTTTCAGTCTTCTGATTCCTCTCCTGTAAAATGGATATGATGAATCTTGCCCTGCATCGTTGTTTATTCCAGTATATGGCTTATACCCAATGGTGTAGCTTACAAGAGTTTAGTTTCTCTCCCTTCATCTATATATTCTTCCACCCATCCATTCATATGCCCATCCCTTAATCTATACACACATCCATCAGTGTGCCCTTCCCTCCACCTATACAATATCCATCAGTGTGCCCCTCCTTCCATCTATAGATATATCTGTCAGTGTGTCCATCCTTCAACCTATACATCCATCCTTCAGTGTGTCCATTGGGAATGTAGGCAGAGGATGGAGGTAGTACACCCATTTAATGCCTTTAATTTCAGGAATCAGGAAGCAGAGACAGGTGAATGTCTGAGTTTGAGTCCATCCTGGTCTACAGAGAGAGTTCCAGGACAGCCTGTGTCATACAAAGAAAATACCTGTCTAAAAAAGTCAATGAAAAAGAGAAGGAAGGAAAGAAAAAAGGCAGCTCATGCCAAAAAGATGTATACACAGGTCAATATGATGCAGGCAATTCTTTAGCTGAGGCTTTCCCTACCCAATATGTGAAGCTGGCAATCAACAATTATAGGGTCTAGAGAGATGGCTCAGCAATTAAGAATACTTTCTGCTCTTGCTGAGGATCTGAATTCAACTCTCACCACCACACAGTGGCTGGCAAACAATGCCTGCTGTCCCAATGCCCTCTTGTCACTGGATGTGTGATGTAGGTGGATTCTGTATATCTGTTGCTTTCATTGGTTAATTAATAAAGAAAACTGCCTGACCTGATACGTCAGAACATAGGTAGGAGGAGAAGAAAGAACTAAATTCTGAGAGGAAGAAAACAGGGTCAGGAGAGCTGCCTGCCATGAAGCTGCCAGTTCAGACATGCTGAATCTTTCCCAGTAAGCCACGACCTCATGGTGAGATACAGATTATTAGAAATGGGTTGAATCAATATGTGAGAGTTAGCCAATGAAGGCTAGAGATAATGGGTCAGGCAGTGTTTAAAAAAATACAGTTTCCATGTAGCTATTTCAGGTAAAGCTAGCTGGGCGGGCGGCGGGAAGTAGCCCACCGTTCCTTTTGCAGGTGTGGCCATCTCTCGCATACCCTCTAACTTAGGACCCAGAACCTACTTTCCTCATTTCTCACCTCTTCCCTGGATAAGGACCATGTAGGGGTTAGCTGAGTGGGTTGTTTCCATTCAAACTCCCCCAACTCTTCCAGCGTGTCTCTGGACAGCCACACCCAGCTGCTACCAGTCCCTGTACATGCACAGCAGACTCTAGCTGCACCTAATGCTCATCAATACAGACATTGGAAGGGTTGAGGCCTGAACTTTGGGGCACGAGTCGGGATTGAGGTGGGGATGGAAAGGCAGAGGACTAGATACCTGTTCAGTAAAGGAAAGAACAGGAACCACGTACCTTAAACCAGGCAATGAGTTATCTTATTCCTAAATTTAGTAAACCAGGGAACCAGAGATCAACCTGGCTTCACTTGTAACATCCTGAGAGAGGAAAAGGTGGAAGAGAGGATGTATTCTTTTTTTTCCAAAAAAGGTAGGTTGCTGTGTACTTTAGTGGGATAGTTATTCTGTGGCATTTGTTTAGGCACAGTAAAGACTCAAAGGTAACCAACATGAAATCATGCCTTCAGGGCATATACTGTCAGGTTTTGTTGTATTTATCTAACTTCCAATTATGAGCACACACCAGAAATGCTTTGAGTCCAGTACTTTTAGGACCAAGGTGCCCACATGACACTGCTTCTTTCTCTCTTCTCTCTCCTTCTTCGGGGAGACCACTGGTTTGTTCTAGGCTGCCCAGAATCAAAATAATAACTCAGAAACAATATTACTTCCAATACTGTTCGAACAATAGCTTAAGTGTAATTCTAGCCAGTTCGTATATCTTAAATTCACCAATTTCCATTATTTTATATTTTACCATGAGGTTTGTGGCCCAATGCATCTGTCTCAGATGGCAGCAACATGACTTCTCACTGACTCTGCTTACTCTCTCCTCCTCTTTCTGTTTGTAACACCTACCTTGCCCTTTTCTGATAAGCCACTGGCCAAAAAAGATTTATTCATTAACCAATAAAAGCAACACAAAGACAGAAGAACTTCCCACACCATCCCCTTCTACCTCTCTGTCTTCTCTTTCCTTCTCTCCCTACCCCTCCCTTCTTTCCTGTCCTTTTCCCTGCCTCATCTCTCCTCTCAGCATCTGCTTTTGGTGCTTCCTCCACCATATATATCTCAGGCTGGCTGCTGCTCTTCCTCTTCTTCCTCCTTCTCCTTCTTTTTGGGTTTTTCCCATACTGGGTTTCTTTGTGTAATAATCCTGGTTGTTCTGTAACTCACTTTTTGACCAGCTTGGCCTTGAATTCAAGTGATCTCCTGACTCTGCTGCTTCCTTTGTACCTCAGAGTGCTGGGATGAAAGTCATGACTGGGGTCTCCACCCCCTCTTCAAAGTGCTCCTCTAATGGTAATGTGTTGTATAAGGAGTCAGCCCCGTCCCACCCAGTTGTTGGCCACCTGGCTAGATTATATCTGAAATAATTACACAGAAACTGTATTAATTTAAACACTGCCTGGGCCATTACTTCTAGCCTCTTATTGGCTAATTCTCACATCTTGATTCAACTCATTTTATTAATGTATCTGTGTATCACCACAAGATTGTGGCTTACTGGGAAAGATTCAGCATGTCTGACCTGGCAGCTTCATGTCGGGTGGCTCTATGTCTCTGTCTTTTTTCTGCGAACATTTTGTTCTGTTTACTCTGCCTATCTAAGCTGCTGTCCTATCAAAAGGCCAATGCAGTCTCTTTGTGCTATGAAAGCAGCACATAGAAAGAATACCCTCCTATGCCAGTAATGTCTTTGCTATTGATCTCCAGCTTCCAGGGCTAGATGGAATGGATGTTCTCCTAGGATCTAGTTATGTTTTGTAGACAGGGAAGACAATCACTACCTGGTTCTTTCAACAGGTGCTTCACCAGAGGGCACAGTGTGTAATGGAGATAACCATGCAGGCAGGGATGGTGTACCAGTAACTGAGGTGATCAGTCTAACAGTGAACACTCTGTACTGCTTGTTGTATGGAGCCTTGGAGAGGCGGATGACAGCCTGGTGGTCACAGATGCAGATGAAGTCCTCACAGGGGTTGTTTTTGTCTGTGGAGAAACAAGGAAGGATGCTGAGTGGAGTCCATGTCCACGTTCTCTAAGATATGCAGCCAAAACCCTTGACCTCCTATTGGTGCAGAGTCAGGGCTGAGAGACAAAGCCCACAAAAGACATTGGGTGCATAATTGCTGGATCACATTTACAATAGTAATATTAGTTGGGATGCAGAAAGCTAGTCCTTTTCTCTGCGAGGTCCCTGGCCAGAAAGTGACTCTGGTCCTGTACCAGAAGATCCATCGGAAGGGTAATTGTGTTCCTGACTGGTCGGCAGAAGCCCCAGAAAGGGAGCACAGACACTCCTCAACTCCCTAAACTTTCTAGTCATTCTGAAGGGGCTTCTCTCCCTGTCAACTGCCTCTCTCTTCCTATCCCATCCCAGCTTGCTCCTAGGTACCTGTTACCTTCTCTGGGGTCATAAGATCCTCCAGCTCAGCCTGTTTAGGTGCTGGGATGGGTGGTGAGTGCAACCGGGCAGGAGTTCCTTTGTTTCACTAAGCCTGCATGCAACAAGCTAGTCCTTTTGTCTGTGAGTTCCCTGGTCTGCAAGTGGCCTTGATCCTGTACCAGAAGAACCATCAGAGAGCATTTGGAGGAAGAGATGGGCAGGCACCAAAGCAATTCCTCCAACAATCTGAGAAACAACATGATAACACCAGAACCCAGTGGACAAAGAACAGAAAGACTTTAACACCCTAATCCAGAGGAAGTAGAAAAAATGGACATTATGGAAGTGATAAAGTCCCTTAAAGGATGTGAAAAACTCTCTTAAAAAATGGATGAGAAAAATAACAAAAATTTGAAGAAATGAATAAATCCCTAAAAGATACCCTAGGTAACCAAGAAAAAACAAAGAAACAGATAATGGAAACAGTTCAAGACTTGAAAACTGAAATGGAGGCAATGAAGAAAACACAAACCAAGGGCCGTCTGGATATGAAAAATCTGGGTAAATGAACAGGAACTACAGAGATAAGTATTACCAACAGAATACAGGAGATAAAAGAAAGAATCTCAGACACTGAAGATACTACAGAGGAAATAAACTCCCTGATTAAAGAACAAAACAAATCTAACAAATTCTTAACACAAAACATCCAGGAAATCTGGAACACTGTGAAAAGAGCTAACCTAAGAATAATAGGGGTAGAAGAAGGAGAAGAGTTACAACTCAAAGACACAGAAAATATATTCAACAAAATTGTAGAAGAAAACTTTCCCAACCTAAAGAAGGATATTCTTTAGGTACAAGAAGGTACAAGAAGCATACAGAACTCCAAGTAGACTGGATCAAAAAAAAAAAGCATCCACTTACCATATAATAATCAAAACACAAAACATATAGACTAAAGAACAAATATTAAGAGCTGTAAGGGAAAAAGGTCAAGTAACATATAAAGGGAAACCTATCAGAATTACACCTGACTTCTCAATGGAAACCACGAGAGCCAGCAGGTCTTGGATAGATGTACTGCAGACACTAAGAGACCATGGATGCAAGCCCAGACTACTCTATCCAGCAAAGCTTGCATTCACCATTGATGGAGAAAACAAGATATTCCAGGACAAAAACTGATTTAAACAATACGTTGCCACAAACCCAGCCTTACAGAAAATACTAGAAGGAAAATCACAAACCAAGGAAACCAACAACACCCATAATAACACAAGCATCTGACAATCCTCCACCAGCACAACTCAAAGAAGGGAAACACACAAACTCTACCACCAGAAAAAATAACCAGAATTAATAACCACTGATCATTAATATCACTTAATGTCAACAGACTCAATTCACCAATAAAAAAGGTACAGGTTAAGAGAATAGATACGAAATCAGGATCCAACATTCTGCTGTTTACAAGAAACACACCTCAAACTTAAATACAGACACTACCTCAGAGTAAAGGGTTGGGAAAAGGTTTTCCAATCAAATGGACCAATAAATAAGTGGGTGTGGCTATACTAATATCTAACAAAATTTATTTTAAACTACAATCAATCAGAAGAGATGGAGATGGACACTTTATACTCATAACAGGAACAATTCAACAGGAGGAAGTCTCTGTCCTGAATTTCTATGCCCCTAATATAAAAGCACCCAATTATGTAAAAGAAACATTACTACAAATCAAAGAATACATCAAACCACACACTCTAAGAGTAGGAGATTTCAACACTCCTCTTTCACCAATGGCTAGGTCAACCAGACAGAAACTTAACAGAGAAATAAGAGAACTATCAGATGTAATGAACCAAATGGACTTAATAGACATCTATAGAACATTCCACTCAAACAGAAAAGAATATATCTTGTTATCAGCATTGCATGGAACCTTCTCAAAAATTGATCACATACTTGATAACAAAGCAAACATCCATAGATACAAAGAAATTATAGTAACCACCTGTGTACTATCAGATCACCATGGAATAAAGCTAGAATTCAACAACAATTCTAACCCCAGAAAGCCTACAAACTCATGGAAACTGAACAGTCAACTACTGAACCAGCCCTGGGTCAAGGAAGAAATAAAGAAAGAAATTAAAGTCTTTCTTGAATTCAATGAAAACAAAGACACATCGTACCCAAACCCACGGGACACTATAAAAGCAGTGCTAAGAGGAAAATTCATAGCACTAAGTGCCCACATAAAGAAAATGGAGAAAGCACACATTAGAGCCTTAACAACACAGCTGAAAGCTCTAGGAAAAAAGAAGCAGATTCACCCAGGAGGAGTAGAAGACTGAAAATAATCAAACTGAAGGCTGAAATCAACAAAATATAAACACAGAAAACAATCCAAAGAATCAACAAAACAAAAAGCTGGTTCCTGGAGAAAATCAACTAGATTGACAAACTCCTAGCCAAACTAATCAAACGACAGAGAGAGAAGATACAAATTAACAAATCAGAAATGAAAAGGGGGACATAACAACAGACACTGAGGAAATTCAGAGAATCATTAGGTCTTACTACAAAAGCCAGTATGCCACAAAATTGGAAAATGTGAAAGAAATGAACATTTTTTAGATAAGTACCATATGTCAAAATTAAATCAAGACCAGGTGAACAGTTTAAATATACCTGTAAGTTGTGAGGAATTAGAAGCTGACATCAGAAACCTTTCTACCAAAAAAAGCCCAGGACCAGATGGTTTCAATGCAGAATTCTACCAGAACTTTCAAGAGGCGCTAATACCTATACTCCTTAATGTGTTTCACAAAATAGAAGCAGAATAGTCATTGCCAAACTCCTTTTATGAAGCTACAGTCACCCTGATACCAAAACCACACAATGACTTAACCAAGAAAGAGAATTACAGACCAATCTCAGTCATGAACATTGATGCAAAAATTCTCAATAAAATACTGGCAAACCGAAACCAAGAACACATCCAAAAAATTATACATTATGATCAAGTAGGCTTCATCCCAGAGAGGTAGGGCTAGTTCAACATACGAAAATCTATCAATGTAATCCATCATATAAATAAACCGAAGGAAAAAACAATATGATCTTTTCATTAGATGCTGAAAAAGCATTTGACAAAATTCAACACCCCTTTATGATAAAAGTCTTGGAGAGATTAGAGATACAAGGTTCATTCCTAAATATAATAAAAGCAATATACAGCAAGCTGACAGCTAACATTAAATTATATGGAGAGAAACTCAAAGCCATCCCACTAAAATCAGGAACAAGACAAGGCTGCCCACTCTCTCCTTACCTCTTCAATATAGTGCTTGAAGTTCTAACAATAGCAATACAAAAGCATAAGGAGATCAAGGGGATTTGAATTGGAAAGTTGCAAAGGAAGAAGTCAAACTTTCGTTATTTGCAGATGATACAATAGTGTACATAAGCCACCCCAAAAACTCTACCAAAGAACTCCTACAGCTGAAAAACACCTTTAGCAATGTGGCAGGATACAAGATTAACTCCAAAAAAAATCAGTTGCCTTCCTATACAGAAAGGACAAAGAAGCAGAGAGGGAAATCAGAGAAACTTCACCTTTCATGATAGCCACAAATAGCATAAGGTATCTTGGGGTAACTCTAAAAAAAGGAAGTGAAAGATCTATTTGACAAGAACTTCGAGTCTCTGAGAAAAGCATTTGAAGAGGATACCAGAAAATGGAAGGATCTCCCTTGCTCTTGGATTGGGAGGATCAATATAGTAAAAATGGCAATTCGACCAAAAGCAATCTATAGATTCAATGCAATCCCCATTAAAATCCCAACAAAATTCTTCACAGACCTTGAGAGAACAATAATCAACTTTACATGGAAAAACAAAAAACCCAGGATAGCCAAAACAATCCAATACGATAAAAGTACTTCTGGAGGCATTACCATCCCTGATTTCAAATTCTATTACAGAGCTACGGTAAAGAAAACAGCTTGGTATTGGCACATAAACAGGGATGTTGACCAATGGAATCGAACCAAAGACCCAGATATTAATCCACAAACCTATGAACACCTGATTTTCAACAAAGGAGCTAAAATTATACAATGGAAGAAAGAAAGCATCTTTAACAAATGGTGCTAGCATAACTGGATGTCAACCTGTAGAGGAATGAAAGTAGATTCATTTCTATCACCATGCACAAAACTCAAGTCCAAATAGATTAGAGACCTCAATATTAATCTGAACACACTGAACCTGATAGAAGAGGAAGTGGGAAGTAGTCTACAACACATGGGCATACAACACATGGGCACAGGAGACCTCTTCTTATGTAGAACCCCAGTAGCACAGACAGTAAGAGCAACAATTAATAAATGGAACCTCCTGAAACTGAGAATCTTCTGTAAAGCAAAGGACACTGTCATTAAGACAAAAAGGCAACCTACTGATTGGGAGAAGATCTTCACCAACCCCACATCAGACAAAGGTCTGATCTCCAAAATATATAAAAACTCAAGAAACTATACTTTAAAATGCTAATTAACCCAATTAAAAAAATGGGGCAGTCAACTGAACAGAGAATTCTCAACAGAAGAAGTTCAAATGGCTAAAAGGCACTGAAGGTCATATTCAACCTCCTTAGTGATCAGAGAAATGCAAATCAAAACAACTCTTAAACATGTATAAAATCAGTAACACCAATGATAGCCTATGATGGAGAGGATGTGGAGTAAGGGGAACACTCATCCATTGTTGGTGGGAATGCAAACTTGTGCAACCACTTTGGAAAACAGTGTGGCGGTTTCTCTGCATGTATGGGCTTGGTGGGAGCCTAGTCTGTTTTGATGCTCACCTTCCTAGACCTGGATGGAGGGGGGAGAACCTTGGACTTCCCATGGGGCAGGGAACCCTGACTGCTCTTTGGACTGGAGAGGGAGGGGGAGGTGGGGAGAGGGAGGGAAGAATGGTAGGAAAATGGGATAAGGTGGAAATTTTTAATTAAAAAAAAACCAAAAAAAAACCAAAACCAAAAAAAAAAACCAAAAAAGAAATATTAGTTGGTAAAGCAGTTGCCATACAAGCATGAGGGCCTGACCTAGGATGCCTAGGGCCCATATAAGATTCAAGGTCCCGTTGGGGTATCTATAATTCTTCGCTAAAGGTGAGTGTCCTGTTCAGTGAGACACCTAGCCTCTAAAGACACGGTAGACAGAATGCCAACTCATTCCTATATATAAAATTAATAAACAGTGATATTTAATTATAAAACCAGAAAATACCAAATATCAACTGCCACTTCTAAAATTATATGATTTAAGACAATTTTCCTGCTTCACGTCTTCCATGTTGAGGTTGCAGGTGTGCATTGCCCACTCATTTTATGGGGCCTGGATGTAGGACCTGTGTTCTGTGCATGCTATGGAAGTGCTGTAGCAATTGAATTATATTTCCAGTCTTCTGATTTCTCTTCTTTAAAATGGGCATGATGAATCTGCCCTGCATAGCTGTTTATTCCAGTATATGGCTTATACCCAATGGTGTAGCTTACAAGAGTTCAGTTTCTCTCCCTTCATCTATATATTCTTCCACTCATCCATTCATATGCCCATCCCTCAATCTATACACACATCCATCAATGTGTCCATCCCTCCACCTATACATATATCCGTCAGTGTGTCCATCTTTCCATCTATACCTACATCCGTTAGTGTGTCCATCCCTCCATCTATACATACATCTGTCAGTATGTTTATCCTTCCTTCTATGCATACATCTGTCAGTGTGTCCATCCCTCATCTATACATACATCTGTCAGTGCGTCCATCCCCCATCTATACATACACCTGTCAGTGTGTACATCCCTCATCTATACACACATTTGTCAGTGCGTCCATCCCTCATCTATACATACATCTGTCAGTGTGTCCATCCCTCATCTATACATACATCTGTCAGTGTGTGTCCATCCCTCATCTATACATACATCTGTCAGTGTGTCCATCCTTCATCTATACAGACATCTGTCACTGTGTCCATCCTTCTATCTGTAATACATTCTGGTGTTCATTGAGTTTTCAAAGACTATGGAGATTTTTAATTTTTTTTAGACAGGGTCTTGATTTATAGGTCAAACTAACTTCAAACTTGATGTCCTCTGCCTCGCCTGTCTTTGTACTAGCATTTCAGGTATTCACTTCCACACCTAGCCTTTATAGAGTTTTCTCTACTTACCATAATATATTAAGATCCATTTCTGTATTTTATTGCTTTTTTATCTAAAAGAAGATTTTCCTTGTGTAGCCTTGGCTGTCCTAGAACTAGCATTGTAGACCAGGCTGGCCTTGAACTCACAGACTCACTTCCCTCTGTGTCTGGAGTGCTGTGATTTAAGGTGTGCGTCACAACTGTTTGTAAAACTTGGACATTTTTACAATTTTATTTTGTATGTGTGTGTGTGTGTGTATGTGTTTGGATGTACATGTAACATGACACATGTTTCCATGTCAGGGAACAATGTATAGGAGTCAGTCCTTGCCTTCCACCCTGTGGGTTCTTGGTATTGAACTCATGTCCTCTGGGCTGGGAGAAAGTTCCTTTACCCATTTTACCCACAGAGTCATCTTACTGGCATTGGGTTTGTTTTTTTGGTTGGTTTTGAGAGTCCCTTTTTTTTAGTTTTTTTTTTTTTTTTTTTTTTTTTTTTTTTTTTTTTTTAGTTTTCCGAGGCAGGGTTACTCTCTAGCTATGGAGCCTCTCCTGGAACTAGCTGTTGTAGACCAGGCTGGCCTCGAACTCACAGAGATCTGCCTGTCTCTGCCCTCATAGTGTTGGGATAAGGGTGTGTGCCATCCTGTTTTTTTGGGGGGGCGGGGGTAGGCTGATGTGTACAACCATTTCATCCTTCCCATTGCCATTAACTTGTTTGATTTCTTTTTAGATCCCTAAGGATTCTTCCCTTACCTTCACACTAATGAAGGTTACAAACTGTGTCCTATAGAGTGTAGAAAGCAATGTCTGCAGGCCAGTCCACCA
Organism: Myodes glareolus; assembly: GCF_982192425.1. Lineage (NCBI taxonomy): Eukaryota > Metazoa > Chordata > Mammalia > Rodentia > Cricetidae > Myodes > Myodes glareolus. The sequence continues at coordinate 133,477,920 of NC_142027.1, forward strand.
GAGCACACCCCTGTTTACAGACAGCTGTCAGAGTCCTCGTGCAGATGAGAACTGCCCTCCTAAGAAGGACTTTTTCAAGAAGCAGCTGTTCTTGACGACACAGCTGTGCCACCTTCCTCTTCATCCCACCGGGAAGAAGGAACACCTGGAAGTCCATGAGCCAGCGTGGTCTGTGGAGGCCGCCATTGAGACCTCACTAATTCAGGGAAGAACCAGAAGGACCTCTATAATTCACTTCTAATTCCACAGGTTGTCTCTGGCTAAAGCACTTTGATATTTTAACAGCATGATCAACAGCATAATGAAATTTTTATTAACCAAACAATAAATTATTTTAAATAGCATACCAAGTTTGTAAACTGTGAATTTGTATAGAAGAGAAAGTAGAGATTTAAGCTAGTGTGTCCTAAAGATTTCTTGAGAACTTTATGTTCGCTCTCAGAAGGGGACATCTTCCATGAACCTGGTGTGTAAAGAGAAAACAGTTCATTCCCCGTGGGTTCTTCAGCTGGTATGTGTGATCACTGCCCTCGATGGAAAGAACCAGTGTGCCCTTAAACGTGAGACACATGAAGACTCATGCTCTACCTTGGAAAGCCCCATGTCTGAGTTGGGGACAGGCAGCTCATGCTCCCCTGTCCCGACCTCGGGAGCCATCTTAGCTCACAGGGTAATTCATGGTCTTGGGCTGTGTAGAGCTGTGGGGCTTCCTAGTCCTTCATTCTGAACAACCACAGGACTATAAATCTCATTCCAGGATTTTTTCTCTTAAAGAGTTATTTTATTATTTTCAATATTTTTATGGGTATGCTTGAGTGTGTATGTACAGCTGCTCAAAGAGTCACTGCAATCCTTGGAGCTGGAGCCACAGTTCATCGTGAGCAGGTTCATGAAAGTGCTGGGAACTGAACCCTGAACAGGTAGCTAGGGCTCTATAGACCTGTTAATCCATCTCTCTAGACTTCCTATTCACCCCCACTTTTTTCTTTAAGTCAAGGGCTCACCTGTAGGCATACGTGTTTTCTTTGTATTCTGCGCTGAGGTGGGATTCTACAAATAAATACATAAACAAACAAACAAATCTCTCCCAAGAAGAACTTGGTATTTCCTAAAGCCCTGGAATCTCACTCTGTAGATCAGGCTTACCACAAACTGACAGTCATCCACCTGCCTCTGCCTCCTGAGTGCTGAGATTAAAGGTGGTAGATCTCAAATAATTAATAAATTAATTAATTTAGGCCAGTTGAGAGACAAAGTCTTATGTGGTCTAGGTTTGTTTCCAACTTATTACATTTCTGAGAATGACTTTGGACTTCTGATCCTCCTGCCTCTGCCTTCCTAGTTATGGGATTGCAAATGTGTGTCCCCAGGCCTGACTTACACTTTTACTTTATTTTCAGTGTTAGATATTGAGCTTGAGAGCCCTGTGCATGCTAGGGAAATGCTGTCATGAACTACATTCCTAGCTCTTTAATTTTCTTTTTTCTTTGTTTGTGGTTTTAGAGTCAGTATCTCTCTATGTCATCCCAGCTGTCACGGGACTTACTATGTAGATCAGGCTGTCCTGAATTTACAGAGATCTGCCTGCCTCTGCCTCCTGAGTGCTGTGATTAAAAGTGTGCACCAGCACACCCACCCCAGAAGGTTTTCTTTCGCATTTACACTTACTACAAAGAGAGGAGAGCATGGAATGGAAACTCGGAAAATAGACAGAAGTGGTTTTCAGTCTGCTTTTTCATTTACTAACTAGATGAACCTAAGTTATTTTGTGTGATTTCCAGGCATATTTTTGAATACATAAGGATTGGCTAGGGATGCAGCACAGTTGGTAGAATGGTTGCCTGGCAACACAACACCCTAGGTGAGATCCCTAGCACATAACCTAGCACATAACCTAGCACACACCTGCAATCCCAGCTCTCAGACTGAGGACAGGAGCATTAGCAGCTCGAGGTCATCCTTGCCTACATGGTGAGTTGGAGGCTAGCCTGGGATAGCACACTAGACCCTCAAAAAATAAAATTAGAATAATAGTTACTTTTGTGGCTTTGGAAGAATAAGTCACATGGCAGAGCATCTGGCCCATAGTAAGCAAATGGCCCCACCCCGCAACTGTTAGTGTATAGGATGGAAGAGGAGATGGTGTCGATTATGCTAACCTCTGTCCCTATCGAGTACACCTAGATATCTGGATGAACTTCCCCAGCGCCTCAGTTTTATTTTCCTTTATAGATTTTTAAAAAATGTATTTTCTGTATGTGGGTGCGTTGTCTGCATGTACATCTGCACACCAGAAGAGAGTAACATATTCCATTCTAGATGGCCATGGGCTGACGTGTAGTGCTGGGAGTTGAACTTAGGTCACTGCGTCTGTGCAGGCAGCTCAAGCTGCACCTGCTGCTCCCCAGACCTGTCCTTGGGCAGGGCAAGGCCTGAACTTTGGGTGGGACTGGATCAGGGATGGCTTTGGGGTTAGAAAGGTAGAGGACTATGCAGCTGCTCATTAAATGAAAAGAGAAACTGAGAACCACATAGTCTTCACCAGCCAATGGTTCCTGTTGACCAGGAAACCAAGGATTAACCTGTCTATACCTGCGGGGTCCTGTGATAGAGAAATGGACAGGAGAAGACGTGCTATGCATTCTTTGTAGCACAAAGGCTGCCGTGTATTTTAGTGGGACAATTACCCTGTGGTGTGTGTTTAGGCACAGTGAAGACTGGAAGCCCTCCAGGATGCAATCCTGACTTCAGGTCATTAACAGTCAGTCCAGTTAGGTTTCCTATATCCCACTTCCTAAAATGAGCACACAGCAGACACACTTTGAGTCCCATATTTTAGGGTCAAGATGTTGCTTTTAGTGTCCATGTGACACTGCTTCTTTCTCTCTCCTCTCCCTTCTCTCTGCTTCTCTCTCTTTCCCTCCCAACACCTCCCCTCCCCTCCTCTCCTGTCCCTTTTCCTGCTTCATCTCTCCCTCTCCTTCCCCTTTTCTGTGTCTCCACCCCCACCCCATTTGTATCTCATGCTGGCTACTTCTCCTCCTCCTCCTCCTCTTCTTTCTCTTCCTCTTCATCCTCCTCTCCTCCTTCTTTTGCTTCAGTCAGGATTTTTTTTTTGTAATAATCCTCACTGTCCTGAAACTTGACTTTTAAAACTGGGTTGTCCTTGAACTCAATAGATCTGCCTACCTCTGCTTCTGTCTCTCTATCCCAGAGGCAGGGATAAAAGGCACGGCTGGGCTAATCACCCACTGTTGACAGAGGTTTCTGTCCCATCCTGTCCTGTAGCCGTTCAGTTCCAAAGAAACCCACAGAGCCCTATATTAATTATAAATTGGTTGGCCTATTAGCTCAGGCTTTCTTATTATTGAATTCTTACATCATACATTAACCCATAATTCCTGTCTGTGTTAGCCACATTGCTTGGTACCTTTATCAGTGAAGCATTCTTACCTAACCTCTTCTTGCTTCATCTGTGACGATTGTAGACTGAGCGTTTCCTCTTTCCAGAACCTTCTTATTCTGGTTGTCCTGCCTATATTTCTTGCCTGGCTACCCTGCCTATACTTTTCCCTGGCTACTGTCCAGGCAGCGTTTTATTAAACCAATACAAGTGACAAATCTTTACACAGTACAAGACCATTGTCCCACAGCAACCCACCCTTCAAGGTGCTCTGCTAATGTCAATGTCTTTCCTGTTAACCTTTAGTTTCCAGGGCTAGGCGAATGATGTTCTCTGAAGATCTATTTATGTTTGGTAGACAGAGAAAACAATCACCAATGTTTATCTCTTTCTATAGTTGCTTTATTGGAAGGCACAGTGTGTAGTGAACACAACCAGTTAGGCAGCAGAGGTGTAGGCAGTAAATGAGGTGAGAAGTCTAACAGAAGCTTTTGCCTTCGAACGTCTCGTTGAACACATTCCTTAAGATGCATCTGGCTGCCTGGCGGTCACAGTTGCAGATGGCGACCTCACAGGCGTTGTTTTTATCTGCAGAGAATCAAGAGAGGGCGTTGAGTGGACCCTGCTCGCTGCCATTTGTAGGCAAATGAAGCTGGTGGCCCCCACATCGGTGCAGACTTAGGCTTGAGAGACAAAGCAAACTAAATATATTGGTTTGCCCAAATTGTTGAAACACACTCATACTAAAAGAAATCATCCCAGCACTTGGGAGGCAGAGTTAGGAGGATTTCAGTGAATTCAAGGCCAACCTGGCCCAAAGATAGAGTCCCAGGACAGACAGAAGTGTTACACAGAGAAACCCTGTCTTGAAAATACAAAAAAATATTTATTGTGGGGCTGGGGAGATGGCACCGTTGATAAAGCAGTTGCCATACAAGCATGAGGGCCTGACCTAGGATGCCCAGCACCCATGTAAGATTCAAGGTGTGGTTAGGGCATCTGTAACTCTATTGGGAAGTGGGGAGCATGGATCCTCAAAACTTGTTTGACAGTCAGGGTAGCTAAAGGTGAGCGTTCTGTTCAGTGAGAGACCCGGCCTCTAAAGACACGGTAGAGAGTGACTGAAGAAGACAGGGGATGCCAACTCATTCCTATACAGGAAAATAAATAAACACGGATATTTAATCCTAAAACTAGGAGAATGACAAATATGTACACCCACTTCTAAAATTACACAATTTAAGACAATCCTCCTGCTTCCATCTCCCAGTGCTGGGATTGCTGATGTACACCACCATGCTCAGTTTATGAGTTCTGGGGTGGACCAAGGGCTCTGTGCTGCTAGGCAAGCACTCGAGCAGCTGAGCTACATTCCCAGCCCTCTGAATCCCCACCTGTAAAATGGGAATGAAAAATCTTGCCCAGCATAGGCATTTAGTTCAGTGTTTGTCTTGTAGTCATGATATAGCTTTCAGTTGTTTAGTAAATATGGAATCCGTATAACACAGCAGTTAAATGGAGAGACTGTGGGCAGGCAAGATGGCTCAGGGAATGAAGGTACTTGCTGCCAAGTCTGAAGACAAGTTCTGGCTCCAGGACTCACATGGCAGAAGGAGAGAACAGACTCCTGCTTGTTGTCCTCAGAACTCTCCACCTGTGCTGTGGCACAGGCATGAAGCCCCCCTCCAGAAATATATAAAATCTTTAAATTTTTTTCTTTAAATGCTTTTTTAAAAAATGCATTGGATGATATAGACCTGTTTTCTAGAAGCAAAAGTCATTACTTCTAAACTTGGTACCCTTGGGCAAATGGCCGGGTCTTCCTCATCTTCCTCATCAATATCCTCGTCTAAATTTAAGTATCTACCTAAGAAGGCTGTGACGTTTCAAATAAGATCAAAGTAATGATCGCTGAATGTTGACTGTCCTTGTTGCTTCCGTGCCCCTTCCAAACACGCCCAGGACCAAGGAGAATCCCGCGTTCCCGGAGGTGAACCTACCACTGCAGATGAGCTCACTCCCAGAGCAGGAGTAATAATAGGGAATGTCGTAGCGGTTGTCTTCAGAAATTGTACAGCCTCCAAGCTTCTTCGCCTCTTCGTAGCACCTGTCATGTCTCTCACAGCACCTGGGGAGAGAAAGGAAGAGCTGAGGGTGAGTGAGGACCCACAGGAAGTCAGTTCTCACTTGCAGTCTCTCTCACACATGTCAGGATAATTTAAACAACACAATAGTCCAGAAGAAATGGTCCTGAGGCTTGATAACCTCTGATTTCTATTAGTACTTATTTATCGAAAGAACTTGTGTGTAGTTTCAGTCTTTAATCCCAGGACTTGGGAGACAGTGGCAGTTGGTTCTCTGAGTTCGAGAAAATTCAAGGATACAAGAGTAGATGCTGTCTCAAAAAAGTGATTTTTCTACAGAGCTGCAGGAATATAGTGAAATTATAAGTTCTCATGATTCGATGACTTTTTAAAGCCAAGGCAGGGACTTTGATGGTGGCTGTGATGGCTGTGCCCTGGTCTGGAGCCCACTCTTTACATCTCACAATTCTGCTTTCAGGGACCACTAGGTATAGGGTCCTTCTGGACCAATTTCTTTATATAACAAGACACCTCTTGAATATACATATTGGATGATGATGCAGGCCTTTATTCTGAGCATTCATGAGGTAGAGGCTGGGAGATCTCTGAGTTCAAAGCCAGATTAGTCTCTAGAGTGAGTTTTGGGACACCTGGGGCTACACAGAGAACCACGGTTTTGAATCAAGCCAAAATAAATAATAAATAAACCAAACAAAATACACGATATTTGGCCAATATGCCTGTCTTCCTGTTCATACCTCATGAGAGGCAGTGTTTGTGTCCTTTTCCCATTCCAGTACAGACAATCCAGTCCCCCATCAGATGGATCACTCACCTGACAATATTATCCTCATAGCGGCTGAGTCTTACGGGTCCATGACACATGCAGCCAAACATTGTGTACACCGACAAGGGTTGAATGATCCTCAAAAAGAAATTTCTCTCGGATTGACGCTCCAACGTAGTTAAATTACTCCCGGAGAAGCAGTCAAAGGCATTTCCAAACCTCTGCACATCCCGACGGCTGATGCTGTGTGCAGTAGTGCCTGCTGCAAGAACACACAGCACACCCAATAAACCCCACTTGGCTCTACCCAGGGTCTGATGCCTGCCTACCAGCTTCCTCCTTGACTACTCCCAGCTGCTGCATCAGGAGAGCAGTGAATAGAGGTGTGTGTGTGAGTGTGTGTCTGTGTGTGTGTGTGCGCACGCCTGTGTGCTGGCCTGCATACAGGGTGGCAAACACATTCTTGGGAGCACTCATCAATGACACTACACAGAGGAGGTCAGAGGACAGCTTTAGGGAGTTGCTTTTCTCCTTCCACTATGTAGGTCTTGGAGATCAAACTCAAGTCACCAGGCCTAAGCAGGAAGGTGTCTAACTTTTTAAGACAAGGAGTTGCTCTGTAACTCAGGCTAGCTTCAGACTCTGTAGCATCCCCCTGGCCTCAGTGTCCCAACTGGTAGTATTATAAATGTACACTACTGCACTGGGATGGGCTGAATTTCCAAGATTGAGTTCTAAGCACATTGCCTTTTGCCTTGCTTGCCTTCTCATTTCTGACTGTAAGGGCAGACAGTGGCCACACTGTGAGCTGCCCTGTGGTCCCTGTGTTGAGGAGCTAAGAACACTCTGCAGTCAGCAGCCAATTACCAAGCAATCCATCCATCTCTTGAGTTTGAGAACTGCCCCACTTTTACTCACGCCCAGGTGAAACCCTAGCCTCAGTCAGCAGTGGGATTCATCACAGTTCTAGCTAAGACCTTGAGCCAGAGAAGCAGCCAACACCTGCTCACTGTTTCACACTGGAGAATCAGAAGGAATCTGTTGTAGGACCATGCACAGCTCATACACAAGGCTAATGGTCAGGTCATCACGTGTAACATCAGCATATGACATAACAAACTGTTCATCAGCTGAGGAGCAGGTAAATGAGACGGGATTCAGTGTGCAGTGGGATACTTGGTCCCCATTAAAATGAAGGAGAAGCCAGGTACAGTGGAGCACACACCGTGTAATCCCATCAATCTGGAGGAAGAGGCAGGTGGATATCCTAAATCAAAGTCAGCATGATCGACAAAGTCAGTTCTAGGACAGACCCAGAGGAACTGTTATGTTAAAAAAACAAACAAACAAAGAAAAACAAAACATATTGAAAAATTAAATTTCAGAAGGATGTCAGGTACCTATTTAATCCTGTTTGAAGGTGTAGGCAGGAAGGTTTCAAGTGCAAGCAATAGTGTTGAGCTGGAAGAAACCTGATCCACACATTAAGGACATATAAAACATTAATAAGAGCTGGAGAGATGGCTCTGCAGTCAGGAGCACTTGCTGAGCTTGTGTAGGACCCAGGTTCTGCTTCCAGCACTCACGTGGCAGCTCACCATTGTCTATGAGCTCAGTTCTGGAAGATCACACCCTTCCTCTGACCTCTGTAAACACTGCTCATACATAGTTCATAGAGAGACATGCAGACAAACACTCACACATAAAATAAAAATAAACATTTTTTAAAATGATAGGAAAAATCAAATTGCTGTGGCACATTTGGGCCAGATAGATTGGTACCAGGGATGTATAGCACAGGTAGAGAGACTTTCTTTGCTTGTGCAAGTGAATGCAGTGGATTTGAGACTGCACATCTCAGCATGAGCTTGGCTGTCCTGGAAATCACTCTGTATACCAGGCTGGCATTGAACTCACAGAAATCCGCATTCCTTTGCTTCAATAATGCTGGTATTAAAGGCAAATGCCACCAACTCCTGGCTGCAGTGAACTTTTCCAAGGAGTCCTCTAAAGTCAAATTTGGAGGTTCAATGTGCCAGCTGTTGAGGACATGAGGGTGAGGAGGGAACCCCAACTTAGATGCTATTAGACCCCAATAGGAATAGGAAACCATAACTTTAGGTGTGACAAGTGGGAGCCTGCACTTGAAGAGAAGGCAGATGGTGGGGTCCCTCGGAGTGGACATGGGTCCTACCTGTGAGCAGAGTGACCAGCAGAAGGAGTTTCATCTTGAGTGAGAGGAGGACACAAGTGACTTCTCTCTTTCCAGTCCTGTAGCTGTGCTCTGACAGGGTGCAATCAGCAGGCGGGGCCTGTGACTACTGTGTGTGTAGCACAGAAGTAGACTATGTCCACCCTCACAGACAGTCCTGACCGTCAGAGCTGCTGTAGATGGTGGCAGAGCCTGAATCAGTGCTGTCGCAGAGGCGCAGATAAAGGGCTGGCTCAACCCCCCACACCAACGTCAGTGCAGTGACTGGCAACGTGCCCAGTCCCTCTCCTGTGGAAGCTTTGCGGTCATAAGGAGATATAAACATTGTTCCTGGGGTTGGGTCTGAGGGACGCTGATAGTGATGTGTGATACTGGACCCAACAATCCTCCACGTTAACTGTAGTAAGTCTGTTCCAATATCTACCACAGTCTTCGAGGTAGATCCAGTTATAAACTTGACCTTTAATTAATTAATTAATTAATTAATTAATTAATTAATTAATGTGTGTGTGTGCACATATGAAGTTCGGAGGACAGCTCTATGATATCAGTTCTCTCCCTTTACGTGGTTTCTTATAATCAAACTCAGGACACCATGCTGCAAGCAACTTTATCTTCATTGGCTGAGCCATCTTAGCCCACAAACTCCATTCAAAACCTGGGAAAGTAGCCAGATGCTGGTGGTGGTACATGCCTTTAATAACAGCACTCAGGAGGCAGAGGCAGGCGAATATTTGAGTTTGACGCAAATCCTATTAACAGAGTGAATTTCATGGCAGCTAGAAGTACACAAAGAAACCCAGTCTTTGAAAACCAAAAACTAAAAATAAATAAATAAATAAAATGAAATAAATAAAAAAGCAAGGAAGCAAGCAAATGCCCAACAGAAGTGTCCATAGGCCCATAGGATGCAGGCCACCCTTCAGCTGAAGCTCTCCATAAGCGGTGTGTGAAGCTGACAATCAACTATTACAGAGGCTGGAGAGAGGGCTCAGCAGGTAATAGGACTTTCTGCTCTTGGTGTGGACGGGAGTTCAAATCTCAGCCATCACATGGTGGCTGTTGAACAATATCTTCTGGCCTGAAGCCCTCTCCCTTTGTGTTTGGCCATGTCTTATGCACTTTCAATTTAGGGCCCTAGGACCTCCTTTCCCACACTGTTCAGCACTCGTATGGGGAAAGATCATGTAGGGGTGAGTTGAGTTGGTTGTCTTCACACTCAAGCTCCCCCTACCCTTCCAGCAGGACTATGGACAGTCGAACCAGCTACTACCAGTCACTGAGCCTGGGCAGGGGGCTTCTAGCTGTACCTGTTACTCAACACAACTGACCTTGGGAGGGATAAGGCCTTTGCTTTGGGATAGCAGTAGGGATGGGTCTGGAGCCTAGAGAAGCAGATGATTGGGCAGCTGGTCACTAACGGAAAAGAGAGACTGAGAACCACATAGCCTTTAACCAGGCAATGAGAAATTTCTTCCTAAATTTGCTTGACCAGGGAACCAGAGATTAGCCTGGCTTCACCTGTGGGGTCCCGTGGTAGAGAGGTAGAGAAGACAACGTGTTCCTTATGTTTATTGCAAAGTTAGGCTGCTGTGTCCTTTAGCGGGACAATTATCCTGTGCTGTGTGTTTAGGCACAGTGAAGACTGGAAACCCACCAGGATGTAATCCTGACTTCTGGTCATTTACAGTCAGTCCACTTAGGTTTCATCTGTCCCACGTCCTGGATTCAGCACACAGCAGAAGCATTTTGAGTCCAGTAATTTTAGGGCCAAGATGTTCCTTTAGTGCCCATGTGACACTGCTTCTTCCTCTCTTCTCCTCCCTTCTATCTCTCTGACTTCCCTTTCCTTACCTGCACCCCTATCCTCCTTCCCTGCCTCATCTCTCCACTCTTTTTCCCCATTTTGTCCCCCTAAACACAATGTATTTTGTAGGTGTGCATGCTCTCTTTTTGGTGCCCGCCGACCCTATCGGATTTCAGAACTCCCATTCTTGTGTAAGTTTCCCCCCTCTTTAACCATTAAAGTATTCCTGTTACTCTTGAGCTAGTCTGGTTAATTAATTGCACTTGGCACCTGAATTTGGGGACACTGCGTCTCCCGGCCCTGCACCATTTGCGTGTACCACGGCTTGGCTTCCCTAGGCTTGGCACCCCGCGCCATTTGCACAAACTGCGTCTTGTCTTTCCTTGGCTCCGTGCCCTGTGCCATTTGCGCGTACCATGTCTTGGCGTCCCTGGGTGCGCCTGATTCAAAAGAATCCTGGGGCCTTTAAAGATCAGGTCAGCACCCCTGGAGGAATGGGCCTTGCTTACAATGAATGTTGAGACATTTGACTATGGCACTGAAGCAGGGGTAGGAGAAATAATTTCCAGTGGTAAGAGAAGACATCAAGAAACCAAATGTTTTAATTGTGGTAGAATGGGTCATATGAGAAGGGATTGTAGACAATGGATTTCCAGGAAAAATGCTACTTCTCAGAATAACAGGAACAGGAGGACTCAGCCTTCAGGTTTGTGTATGTGTGGCAAAGGCCGGCATTGGACCAATGAATGTAGGACAATAAGAGATAGACAAAGCAACGCAATACCACTGGGAAACGCCATGGGGGCTTCTCGCAGGCCCCCATGGTGAATATGGTCCAATCATTCCCAGTACTGTGGAGAATGTGTCTCCTCAAGAAAATTAGAAGATCCCATGCCTGCAGTCAAAAGAAATAACAGTCTGAATGATGAGATAAATGTGGAGAATGAGTCAAGAAATCTGGCAGGTGAGAATTCTAACACTGAATGTAAATGGATAAAATGTCAGATTCTGCCAAGACAGGGTAAGATAGTTTTGAAAAGTTTCTTGCCTTTAAAAGTGGTGTGTCAGTTATGTTAGGCCTTAGCCAAAGTTAGTTCCCTCAGCATTGCAAATGAGACTTTGGGTGATTGGCCAGGTAGTCAGTTATCTCTGTCATTTGTTGCACATTTTGGAATTTCTCGATTGTACTTCCTGTTTACTCAAGTAATATTGCTTCCCTTCTCAGATCTTTGATGAAGTTGAAGATTGGATCATTGTAGTTAAACTCCTCATGATTTAGCTAAACTTAATTTCAATACATTACTTAGACTCCTTGAAATAGAATGCTTAGTAAAACTTTTGTTATGCATTTCTTGCTTAATATTGTTTATTGCTTGTAATTTTATATTTGGTATCTGTTCCTATTGTATATGGTTCTATTGGGTTTGGATCAATCTTATTTGGACAAAAGGGGGAGATAATGGGGACATTCAACAAATCACATCTGGTTAGGGTGTGACCACCTGGAGCCCAGGTAGAAAAACTTGGAGATGTAGGTGCGTGCGCTCTCTTTTTGCGGAGACCTACTGAATTTTGGAACTCCCATTATTGTAGTGTAAGTGTTCCCCTCTTTAACCATTGAAGTATTCCTGTTGGTCTTGCGATAACCTTGTCAATTCATTACAGTATTTCATGCTGGTTTCTTCTTTTTTGTTTTGTTTTTTCCAGGTAGGGTATCTTTGTGCCGTACTTCACATTGTCCCGGTACTCAGTCTTTAGACCAGGTTGACGTTGTTAGACCAGGTTGACCTTGTACTGAAGAGATTTGCCTTCCTCTACCTCTGCATTACAGACTGCTAGAATGAAAATCATGGCTGGGCTCATCACCCCTTCTTCAAGGTGCTCTGTTAATGGCAATGCCTTTTCCCATTATTTCTCAGCTTCTAGGTCTAGAGGGAATGGTGTTCTCTGAACAGCTAGTTGTTTTTGGTAGACAGAGAATACAGTCACCAAAGCCCAGTTTCTTTCTTTCTTTCTCTTTCTTTCTTTCTTGCTACATCCACGGCTGTCTCGCCAGTGTAGCAGAAATGCTGACTAGATGGGCAAATTGCCGGAAGGATTGGAATTCGTGCTTCTCGGAGCTGTGTGTGTTCCAGGCGGTCCCGTGGCAATCAGTTGTGGTGTAATGCTACCTGAGTCGCCATTAGTACTGACTCGACCTGGCTGTCCTTCTAGCCATATGTCTGTCTTTTCCCCTTGTCTGTGTGTTCTTTGTGATTCTTGTATATTGCTAACAGATCAGACTATTCCAGGCAGTTGCGGATGCAAACAAGACTGCTAAGGACATTTTTGAATTCTGCTCCACTATTAATTAAAGCCTTAAAAAAGTAGCCAGTTCTGGGAATTGCCAGAATCATCATTAGGACAATTCCCTGATGATGTGGAACAAAAAGAGTTAATTTTACTAGGAAAAACCTTAGAAGCTTTAGGCATTTGCCTGAAAAATATGTACAGTTGTAAATAGAAGGCTTATGAAACCTTTCTTATGGGAAGAAAAAGACCTAGCCTAAGCTGACAATATCTGAGCCTGAGAATTGAGAAGGGAGGAGAGTTGAGGTTAGTGATATAAAGTAAACTTCAGAGAAATTCAAGACTATGTATTAGAATTTTCCTAGCAGAAAACTTTCCCAGGAAGATAGTAGCCTTCTTCTTTCCCACTCAGTCACACAAGGTCACTTAGCTCAAACCAACCAGCCACCTGCAAGCTGATAAAGATGGTCTAGCTCAAGGGCAGTGATTTCTTTGAAGGCAAGAGGAGAGAGTTTGTTTTGTAAAGTGTGAGAGAGCCGAAGTCCTTGTGCCCAAGTCAAAGCATCTTCAAAGATTCTTTTTGTAAACTGTTTTATGCTGTTCTTTTCTGTTTTATGATTTGATGATGTATGCCTTTGCCAAGTTCTTTGATTGTAAAAAAGAAATATATATTCTTGCACAGAAGTAAGTAAATCACAACAGCATGTCTCAAAAACATTGAGAGTGTCTGTGTGTCACTTTCCTCGCCGTATCCTGATTTCTCCTGTGCCTTCACCCTGATTCCCTTATGGTCTTAGTGGTTCCCCTGAGCCGGTCCATAGCTCGCTCGCTCTTTCTTTCTTTCTTTCTTTCTTTCTTTCTTTCTTTCTTTCTTTCTTTCTTCCTTCCTTCCTTCCTTCCTTCCTTCCTTTCTTTCCTTCCTCCCTCCCTCCCTCTCTCCTTTCTTCTTTCCTTCCTTCCTTCCTTCCTTCCTTTTGTTGGTTTTTCAGAACAGGGTTTCTCTGAATCTTTGGATCCTATACTGGAACTGAACTAGCATTTGTATACCAGGCTGCCTTTAACTTACAGAGATTTCCCCTATCTCTGCCTCCTGAGTGCTGGAATTAAAGGTGTGTGCTACCACCAACCGATCAAAGCCAAGTTATTTTTTTTGAAAGTAATTTTATTAAATTATAAAAGTTTCCATTTATGCCCCTCTTCCCAACACCCTCCCACTCCCCACCCCTCTCCTCCTCCCTCTTTGTCCCTAAGGGCAGTCAGGATTTCCTGCCCTGTGGGGAGTTCAAGTTCCTCCCCCCTCCATCCAGGTCCAGGAAGGTGAGTATCCAAACAGACTGGATCCCAAAAATTCAGTATATGCAGAGGAAACTAGTCCCAGTGTCATTGTCATTGGCTTCTCAGAAAGACTCCGGGCCAGCCACATTCAGAGAATCCGGCCACATTCAGAGAGTCTGGTTTGATCACGTGCTCGTTCAGTGGCAGTCCAACTGGACTTGGTAAACTCTCATTAGATCCGACCCCTTGCATCAGTGGGTGATAGCATCCCTCGCAACCCTTCGTCATTTTCTTCGTCCTTCTGCTCCTCATTTGGACCTTGGGGGGCTCAGTCCGGTGCTCCAATGTGGGTCTCTGTCTGTATCGCCATCCATCGCCAGATGAAGGATCTATGGTGATAAGCAAAATATTCATCAGTATGGTTATGGGCCAAGGCAGGTTCAGGCACCCTCTCCTCTGTCCAGAGAACAATCTGGGGATCTCTCCTTGGACCTGGGATCCCATATATAGTCAAGTTTCCTGTAAACCCTAAAATGACTCCCTTAGTTGAAATATATTCTTCCCTGATCCCATATTCATCCTTCCTCCCTTCCCCCCGTCCCGGTCAACTGAGCTTTCTCCATTCCTCCCCTACTCCCTTCTCTCTAACCCTCTCCCCTTCCAACAACCCTTCCACCCCCCCCATGCACCCAAGGTTATCTGGGACTCTTGACTATTTCCTACCTCCTGGCGGATAGCTAAATAATCTTCATCAGGTTCGTCTTCTTATTTAGCTTCTCTAGGATCACGAATAATAGGCTCAAAGACCTTTAATTATGGTTAGAATCCACTTATGAGTGAATACATACCGTGTTCCTCTTTTTGGGTCTGGCTTACCTCACCCAGTAAAGCGTTTTCTATGTCCATCCATTTGCATGCAAAATTCAAGATGTCATTATTTTTCACCGCTGAGTAAAACTCTAATGTGTATATGTTCCACACCTTTTTTAACCATTCTTCTATTGAGGGGCACCTAGGCTGTTTCCAGGTTCTGGCTATTACAAATAGAGCTGCTATGAACATAGTTGAACAAATGCTTTTGTAGTATGTTAGGGAATCTCTAGGGTATATTCCCAAGAGTGGAATTGCTGGGTCCTGAGGGAGGTTGACTCCCAGTTTCCTGAGAAACCGCCACACTGATTTCCACAGTGACTGCACAAGTTTGCATTCCCACCAACAATGAATGAGTGTTCCCCTCACCCCACATCCTCTCCAGCATAGGCTATCATTGGTGTTTTTGACTTTAGCTATTCTGACAGGTGTAAGGTGGTATCTCAAAGTGGTTTTGATTTGCATTTCCCTGATCGCTAAGGAGGTTGAGCATGACCTTAAGTGTCTTCTGGCCATTCGAAGTTCATCTGTTGTGAATTCTCTGTTCAGTTCAGTACCCCATTTTTTAATTGGTTTAATTAGAGTTTTAGTGCCTAGTTTCTTGAGTTCTTTGTATATTCTGGAGATCAGACCTTTGTCTGATGAGGGGTTGGTGAAGATCTTCTCCCAATCAGAAGGCAGCCTTTTTGTCTTACTGGCAGTGTCCTTTGCTTTACAGAAGCTTCTCAGTTTCAGTAGATCCCATTTATTCATTGTTTCTCTTATTGTCTGTGCTGCTGGGGTCCTACTTAGGAAGAGGCCTCCTGTGCCTATATCTTGTTGACTACTTCCCACTTTCTCTTCTATCAGGTTCAAAGTGGACGGCTTAATGTTGATGTCTTTAATCCATTTGGACCTGAGTTTTGTGCATGGTGATAGGTATGGATCTACTTTCATCCTTCTACAGGTTGACATCCAGTTATGCCAGCACCATTTGTTAAAGATGCTTTCCTTCTTCCATTGTATACCTTTAGCTCCCTTGTCAAAAATTAGGTGCTCATAGGTTTGTGGGTTAATATCCGGGTCTTCTATTCAATTCCAAAGGTTGATTTCTCTGTTCTTATGCCAATACCAAGCTGTTTTCAATACTGTAGCTCTGTAATAGAGTTTGAAGTCAGGGATGGTAATGCCTCCTGGAGTTCCTTTATTGTATAAGATTGTTTTGGCTATCCTGGGTTTTTTGTTTTGCCATATAAACTTGATTATTGTTCTCTCAAGGACTTTGAAGAAGTTTGATGGGATTTTGATGGGGATTGCATTGAATCTATAGATTGCTTTTGGTAGAATTGCCATTTTTACTATGTTGATTCTCCCAATCCAAGAGCAGGGGAGGTCTTTCCATTTTCTGGTATCCTCCTCAGTTTCTTTCTTCAAAGACTTAAAGTTCTTGTCAAATAGGTCATTCACTTCCTTGGTTAGAGTAACCCCAAGATATTTTATGCTATTTGTGGCTATCGTGAAAGGTGATGTTTCTCTGATTTCCCTCTCTGCTTCTTTATCCTTTGTGTATAGGAGGGCCACTGATTTTTTGGAGTTGATCTTGTATCCTGCCACGTTACTAAAGGTGTTTATCAGCTGTAGGAGTTCTTTGGTAGAGTTTTTGGGGTCACTTATGTACACTATCATATCGTCAGCAAATAACGAAAGTTTAACTTCATCCTTTCCAATTCGAATCCCCTTGATCTCCTTATGTTGTCTTATTGCTATTGTTAGAACTTCAAGCACTATATTGAAGAGGTATGGAGAGAGTGAACAGCCTTGTCGTGTTCCTGATTTTAGTGGAAAGGCTTTGAGTTTCTCTCCATTCAATTTGATGTTAGCTGTCGGCTTGCTGCATATTGCTTTTTATTATATTTAGGTATGATCCTTGTATCCCCAGTCTCTCCAACACCTTTATCATAAATGGGTGTTGAATTTTGTCAAATGCTTTTTCAGCATCCAATGAAATGATCATATGGTTTTTTCTTTCAGTTTATTTATATGATGGATTACACTGATAGTTTTGCATATGTTGAACCAGCCCTGCATCTCTGGGATGAAGCCTACTTGATCATAATGGATAATTTTTCTAATGTGTTCTTGGATTCAGTTTGCCAGGATTTCATTGAGAATTTTCCTGTCGATGTTCATGAGTGAGATTGGCCTGTAATTCACTTTCTTGGTTGTGTCTTTGTGTGGTTTTGGTATTAAGGTAACTGTAGCTTCATAAAAGGAGTTTGGCAATGACTCTTCTGTTTCTATATTATGGAATACATTAAGGAGTATAGGTATTAGCTCTTCCTGGAAGTTCTGGTAGAATTCTGCATGAAACCATCTGGTCCTGGGCTTTTTATGGCAGGGAGATTTCTGATAACAGCTTCTAATTCTTCACGATTAACAGGTCTATTTAGATTGTTCACCTGTTCTTGGTTCAACTTTGGTATATGGTACTTATCTAAAAATGTCCATTTCTTTTACATTTTCCAACTTTGTGGCATATAAACTTTCGTAGTAAGATCTAATGATTCTCTGAATTTCCTCTGTGTCTGTGATTATATCCCCCTTTTCATTTCTGATCCTATTAATTTGCATGTGCTCTCTCTGCCGTTTGATTAGTTTGGATAGGGGTTTGTCAATCTTGTTGATTTTCTCCAAGAACCAGTTTTTTGATTCATTGATTCTTTGGATTGTTTTCTCTGTTTCTATTTTGTTGATTTCAGCCCTCAGTTTGATTATTTTCAGTCCTCTACTCCTCCTGGGTGAATCAGCTTCTTTTTTTTCTAGAGCTTTCAAGTGTGCTGTTAGGTCTCCAATGTGTGCTTTCTCCGTTTTCTTTAGTTGGGCACCTATTGCTATGAACTTTCCTCTTAGCACTGCTTTCATAGTGTCCCCTAGGTTTGAGTATGTTGTGTCTTTGTTTTCATAAATTCAAGGAAGACTTTAATTTCTTTCTGAATTTCGTCTTTGACCCAGGGGTGATTTAGTAGTTGACTGTTCAACTTCCATGAGTTTGTTGACTTCCTGGGGGTAGCATTGTTGTTGAATTCTAATTTTAATCCATGGTGATCTGACAAGACACAGGTGGTTACTAATATTTTTTTGTATCTGTGTAAGTTTGCTTTGTTACCGAGTATGTGGTCAATCTTCGAGAAGGTTCCATGAACTGCAGAGAAGAAGGTATATTCTTTCCTATTTGGGTGGAGTGTTCTATAGATGTCTGTTAAGTCCATTTGATTCAATACCTCCAATAAATCTCTTAATTCTCTGTTTGGTTTCTATCTGATTGACCTGTCCATTGGTGAGAGAGGAGTGTTGAAGTCTCCTACTATTAGCGTGTGTGGTTTGATGACTGCCTTGAGTTCTAGAAGAATTTCTTTTACATGTGTGGGTGCCTTTATATTAGGGGCATAGATATTCAGGATTGAGACTTCTTCCTGATGATTTGTTCCTGTTATGAGTATGAAATGTCCATCTCCATCTCTTCTGATTGATTTTAGTTTGAAGTCGATTTTGTTAGATATTAGAATGGCCACACCCGTTTGTTTCTTAGGTCCATTTGCTTGGAAAACCTTTTCCCAACCCTTTACTCTGAGTAGGTGTCTGTCTTTGTGGTTGAGGTGTGTTTCTTGTAAACAGCAGAATGTTGGATCCTGTTTTCGTATCCAATCTCTAAGTCTGTGCCTCTTTATAGGTGAATTGAGTCCATTGATATTAAGAGATATTAATGACCATTGGTTGTTGACTCCAGTCATTTTTTTGGGGGGTAATAGAGTGTATGTGTTTTCCTTCTTTGAATTGTGCTAGTGAAGGGTCGCTAGATGTCTGAATTATTGTAGTCAGTGTTGGCAATGTTGGATTCCTTGGGATGTAATTTTCCTTCTAATATTCTCTGTAAGGCTGGATTAGTAGTTACATATTGTTTAAATTTGTTTTTATCCTGGAATATTTTGCTTTCTCCGTTGATAGTGAACGAAACCTTGGCTGGGTATAGTAGTCTGGGCTTGCATCCATGGTCCCTTAATTTCTGCAGTACCTCTATCCAGGACCTTCTGGCTTTCATGGTTTCTATAGAGAAGTCTGGTGTAAGTCTGATAGGTTTACCTTTATAGGTTACTTGACCTTTTTCCTTTGCAGCTCTCAATATCCTTTCTTTAATCTGATTGCTTTGTGTTTTGATTATTATATGGCGAGGGGATGTTTTTTTCTGATCCAGTCTATTCGGTGTTCTGTATGCTTCTTGCACCTTCATAGGAATATCACTCTTTAGGATGGGAAAGTTTTCTTCTATAATTTTGTTGAATATATTTTCTGGACCTTTGATCTGCAATTCTTCTCCTTCTTCTACTCCTATTATTCTTAGATTTGGTTTTTTTATTATGTCCCATATTTCCTGAATGTTTTGTGATGAGAATTTGTTGGATTTGCTGTTTTCTTTGGTAGGGCGTTTATTTTCTCTATGGTGTCTTCATAATCTGAGATTCGTTCTTCTATCTCTTGTATTCTATTGGTTATGCTTGTTCCTGAAGTCTCTGTTTGTTTACCTAGATTTTCCATATCCAGCTGGCCCTCGGTTTGTGTTTTCTTCACTGCTTCCATTTCAGTTTTCAATTCTTGAACTGATTCCATTACCTGTTTGATTGTTTTTTCTTGGTTTCCCAGAGTATCATTTACGAATTTACTCATTTCTTCAAACTCTTTGTTATATTTGTCTTCCATTTCTTTACTCATTTCTTTCATCTTTTTGTTATATTTCTCTTCTATTTCTTTAAGTGAGTTATTCATACCCTGTTTAAGAGACTCTATTGCTTTCATAATAACACTGTTTTCCACTTCTTCCGGAATAGGTCGTTCAAGCCCTTCTGTCGTAAGATCGCTGGGATCTGGTGTTTTCATGTTGTTTTTCAGATTGTTGGAGGAATTCTTGCCTTGGCGACTGCCCATCTCTTCCTTCAGATGCTCTCCAATGGCTCTTCCCTCCGCTGGGTCTTCTTCTACTGGTTTAGTGCCCCTTGCTATCCAGGAATCACTTTGCCTGCAGCCTTAGCTTGCTGCAGGCAGGATATTAGAACAAAGGGACTTCCTTCCCTTTGCACTCACCACCTGTGTCATTCCGTGGTGGCCACCCCAGCTGAGATGGAGGAATTTAAGCCCCAAAAAAGGGAGAGGGGAGGGGAGGGGTTCCAGGCAGAAAGCTGGGATGGCGTAGCAGGAGAGAGAGATTAGCTGGGGGAAGCTACCCCTTTGGAGTAGCCAGGGAGATAAGGATGGCGGGAATATTGTGTGTTCCCTAACTGGACTTGTATGGCGGTCAACACACTTACCACTCCACAGGATCAGAGCCCCTCGCTGGTCAGAAGTCTCCCTGCCTGCAGTCTTAGCGTGCTGCAGGCCGGCTATCAGAACAAAGGGACTACCATCCCTTTGCACTCACAGCCTGACCCGGCCCGCGGTCCAAGTTATTTTTTTTTAATTTATTTATTTAATAAATTTTTTCACCTCCTCCCCTCCTCCCATTTCCCACCTCTCCCCCTACTTTCCTTATCCCATTAGTCTCCAGTTCTAAGAGAAGTCAGGGTGCACTGCCTTGTGGAAAGTCCAAGGCCCTCCCCTCTCTGTCTAGGTCTAGGTAGGTGTGCATCCAAACAGACTAGGCTCCCAAAAAGCCAAAACATGCAGTAGAATCAGAACCCAGTGCCATTATCATTGGCTTCTTAGTCAGCCCTCATTGTCAGCCACATTCAGAGAGTCCGGTTTGATCACATGCTCATATAGTCCCAGTCCAGCTGGCCTTGGTGAGCTCCCATTAGATCAGTCCCACCATCTCTGTGGGCGGACGTACCCTTCGTGGTCCTGACTTCATTCATGTTCTCCCTCCTTCTGCTCCTCATCTGGACCATGGGAGCTCAGTCCAGCACTCCAATGTGGGTCTCTGTCTCTATCTCCATCCATTACCAGTTGAAGGTTCTATGATGATATGCAAGATATTCATCAGTGTGGCTATGGGACAAGGCCAGTTCAAGCACCCTCTCCTCTGCTGCCCACGGTCCTAGCTGGGAACATCTCCTTGGATACCTAGGAACCTCTCTAGAGCCAAGTCTCTTGCCAACCCTAAAATGGCTCCCTTAATTAAGATATTTTCTTCTCTGCTCCCTTATCTACCCTCCATCTCAACCATCCCATTCCTTCATGCTCTCCCCAATCCTCCCCCCTCCCTTCTCTCTCCCCACCTCCCCTTCTCTCCACCCCACCCCTACCCTCATGCTCCCAACTTTTGCATGGCCATCTTGTCTACTTCCAATATCCAGGAGGATAAATATATGTTTTCCTTTTGGTTCACCTTCTTTTTTAGCGCCTCTAGGATCACGAATTATAGGCTCAATGTCCTTTGTTTATGGCTAGAATCCACTTATGAGTGAGTACATACCATATTCATACCATATTCATCTTTTTGGGTCTGGACTATCTTACTCAGTAAAGTGTTTTCAATTTCCATCCATTTGCATGCAAAATTCAAGATGTCGGTTCCCCCCCCCCCCCGCTGAGTAGAGCTCTAAAGTGTATATGTACCACACCTTCTTTATCCATTCGTCTATTGAGGGGCACCTAGGTTGTTTCTAGGTTCTGACTATTACACATAGTGCTGCTATGAACATAGTTGAACAAATGCTATTGTAGTATGATTGGGCATCTCTTGGATATATTCCCAAGAGTAGAATTGCTGGATCCTGAGGGAGGTTGACTCCCAGTTTCCTGAGAAACTGCCACACTGATTTCCACAGTGGCTGCACAAGTTTGCATTCCCACCAACAGTGGATGAGTGTTCCTCTCACTCCACATCCTCTCCAGCATAGGCTATCATTGGTGGTTTTGATTTTACTCATTCTGACTGGTGTAAGATGGTATCTCAAAGTTGTTTTTATTTGCATTTCCCTGATCGCTAAGGAGGTTGAACATGATTTTAAGTGTCTTTTGGTCATTTGAACTTCTGTTGAGAATTCTCTGTTCAGTTCAGTACCCCATTTTTTAATTCAATGTCAAATTCATTCAATAGGTGCTTTACACTGCGTGGTGGTAGCCCATACGCTTAATCCCAGTGAGTTTCAGGCTAGCTGGTCTACAGAACAAGTTCCAGTATAGGCTACAAAGCTATAGAGAAGACCTGTCTTGAAAAACCAAAAAGTCCAAAATACCCCCCAAATAAAGGATGTACTCTATTAGAGAGCACAGTGTGTAGTGAACACGACCAGGCAGGCAGAGATGGTGTAGGCAGTCATTGAGGTGACAAGTCTCTGTACTTCTTGATGTAGGGAGTCTTGGAGAAGCAGACGGCGGCCTGGTGGAAACTCTTGCAGATGAAGTAAGTCCTCACAGGCATTGTTTTTTTCTGAAGAGAAACTAGAAAGGGAGTTGAGTGGAGTCCACGACACTGCTCCTTATGATTTGTAACCAAAAGGCAGCTGTGTCCCTCCTATTGGTGCAGAGTCAGGGTTGAGAGACAACACAAAAGGACACTGTGTTGTCTAAAGTGCTGGAACACACTTAGAGTAAAAAAAATTAGTTGTGGAGCTGGGGAGATGTCACAGTTGGGCAAGCTGCTGTCGTACAAGCATGAGGGCCTGACCTAGGATGTCCAGTGCCCATGTAAAAAGCAAGGTGTGCTTGGGGCATCTGTAACTCTATTGGGAAGTGCAGAATCCCCAAAACTTGTTGGTCAGTCAGGCTAGTTACAGGTGTGTGATCTGTTAAGGAAGAGACCCAGCCTCTGAAGACATAGTAGAGAGTGACTGAAGAAGACAGGGGATGCCAACTCATTCCTATACAGGAAAATAAATAAACATGGATATTTAATCCTAAACCTAGGAGAATGACAAATATGAACACCCACTTCTAAAATAATATAATTTAAGACAATACTCTTGCCCCACCTCCCCAGTTCTGGGATTGCAAGTATGCACCATCGCACTCAATTTAAGTGTTCTGAAGGTGGAACCCAGGGCTCTGTGCATGCTAGGCAAGCACTCTAGCAACTGAGCTACATTCCCACCCCTCTGAATCCCCACCTGTAAAATGGGAATGATAAATATTGCCCTGCATAGGTGTTTGATCCAGACTTTGTCTTATAACAGTCATTGTAGCTTTCAGTTGTTTAGTAAATATAGAATCAGTATAACATAGCGGCTAATAGGAGAGGCTTTGGCCAGGCAAGATGGCTCAGGGAATAAAGGTACTTGTTACCAAGGCTGAACACAAGTTCCATTCTGAAGACTTACACGGTCGAAGGAGAAAACCACCTCCTTCAAGTTGTGTAGGTGTGTTATTGAACTGACATGGCGCCCCTGAAATACACAGAATCTTTAAATGTTTTAAAAAAGGCATGGGAATGATGTAGATCTTTGGTTCAGAACAAAATGCCATCACTTCTAAGGTCGGTGACTTTGGGCAATTGGCCCAGCCTTCCTTATCTTCCTCATCAGTGACATCATCTGTATCTTAGTATCTACCTTTTAAGGCTGTTGTGCGATCAAATGAGACCAAGGAAATGACCACTAAATGGTAAATGTCAATGTTACTTCTCTGCCTCTCCTAACCTGCCAAGGGCCAAGCAGAGTCCAGAGGTCCCGCAAGGCAAACTTACCATTGCAGGTCATCTCACTCCCAGAGCACAAGTATGAGTAGGAGCTGGTGTAGGGGTTGCGTAGGAGGAATGTGCCACTGACCACCGCAGCCGGGTATGGGTGTCTGGTGGGACGTGGTTTCTCAAAGACCAGGTGGGTAAGGATTCAGTGCTGACAAACAGAAACAATCACAGAGGCAGCTTGAATCTGAGTGTATTTTGCAGCTCTCAAACAAGGGTTTTTATACAAGTAGAACAGGTATTACAATTCTTAAAAGATGGGTTCAGTGAAGCAGTTACAAAAACAAATTATTATAATCACCTGGCACAGGAAGGCACAAAATCAATCAAGTATTACATTTCCTGGCCAGTGGGTTTAAAGGATCAATTACGAATGGAACAGATAACATCTTTAGTTACTAAACAAAACAATTTGATAAATCACTTATAGTTAACGGGTGACTCCTACGTTCAGATCAAGTTAATATATTTTCATACGTATTCCTTAACTAACGCCTAACTTTTATCTTCTTAAAAATCTTCAAAGTTCAATTTAAAACTATACTTAAACAATGCTTTCTATACCACAGTGTCAAAGCCAGCCTCATCTACCCATGCATACCCATACAAATTCATATATAGTCAGGAGGATAGTCTATCAAAATATTATTTTACAATTATGTAAATGATTATGAAGCAAAGCGATGAATCTCTTAGAGAAGAGGTCATGGCCAGTGACCCCAATGCAAGGGAGTGGCTTCTTTTTGACCCAGGCTATCAGAACCATCTCGTAAGTATAGAAAGGAAATAGCAGCAGACAGACTGCCATGAGAACTATGACTCAATATTTTCTCTCCGTCTAGAGAGTTCCAAAGCCGGTTCCAGGAGACCTCCTCCCTTTGGAGTCAAATGCCTCATTCTGTGGAACTTGACACACAGGTTCTACTTGGGTTGGTGTGACATCTCTCTCTTTTTTATGTTTTAATTGAAGCTTGTAAATAGAGATATTTCGGCTGTGGAAATGGAGGAGAAGATTAGTCTTAAATGGAAGAATAAGGAGGAGAAGAAAAATTATTCCTGTAGCCATGGTAATAACAATAATCCAATGTAACCAATTTATAGGGTTTAAAGACCATAAACCAGAATTAATAGACTGAGTCAAATCCTCTAGACTAATAGACCCATCATAGGCCTTACTCATAGCTGAAATTTGAGTTTGCAATTGAGCCATATCATGAGTAATATCATTGCCTTCCAAACTCCCAACAAATGACTTTTAGTAAGATTCCAATTATAATTTTTATCATAAGTTAACGGTGTTACATATATGTATCGAAAGCTGACGTGGCACCTGGTAGAAAGCTAAACCTTAATATTTTCTATCTCTCGTCCTAATTCTAAAACAACATCCTCTAAAGCATCTAGCTTGGCTTTTAGTGTTTTATCTATAATTTGTTACCTTGCTAATGCCAAAGAAATATTCTTATTTAAATCATTAACAAAATGTTTAGTCTTGGGCTGGAGAGATGGCTCAGCGGTTAAGAGCATTGCCTGCTTTCCAAAGGTCCTGAGTTCAATTCCCAACAACCACATGGTGGCTCACAACCATCTGTAATGAGATCTGGTGCTCTCTTCTGGCCTGCAGGCATACAAGCAGACAGAATACTGTATACATAATAAATAAATTAATTTAAAAAAATGTTCAGTCTTTATCTCTGAGACTAGAGGGACTGATGAAACTGTCAGTGAGGTTACAATAGTGATTAAAGCACTAATGCCTAACATCAAGGCTGCCACAAATGTTTTGTTCTAATGAGCTCATTAACTCTTTTCAGTGTTTGTAAGGCTTCATTGTCAAACCAAGCATCATCTTTCAAATCTATAGGATTTGAAGCATAGCATAGGAAGGTCTTTGTACTATATTAGTAATTGAAGATGTCTTAGCTAAACTGAAATCTACACAATTAGTTAAAATTCATCTAGAACAGCTAACCTGATAAGATTGTCCTGATCTAATAATTTTTAAATTTGGAAATTGTCCAGCAAGGATACCATAAGGATAACCTAAACAGGATATAATTCTTATAGGAGTGCTCTCAGTTTGCAGAGGCTTTTAAAAATAAACTAAGTTAGTTGCAGCAAAAAGTCTGAATAATCCTGGAAAAACTTTCAAAATCCCACCTGAGGGAGAATGACTGACATGAATAGACTCCACCTATCCTGGTGTAAATCACCTTTTGATTGGCCCTTCTCTAAACACCTCAGTCTTATATCCATGGTAAAGTGACTCTTTATTAAATAAATATTTTTATAATTAACTTTTGAAACTACAGAATAATTATGAACTGTTTCTTGAGTCCCCCAAGGATTATATACCACAGCCCAATGTTCAAACACACATTTAAGCCAATTTGGCCTTACATTTTTGAGCAAAGATGAATCCCATACTGTATCTTTGTCTCGATATTTTTATACATATGATTTCATAGGAATGGTTTTTGTTTTTGGTAATCTTACCTTAGTATCATTATTGTAACTGTTCCCCAAAATCTTTATTTTATTTTTCCATATATATCTTTTGTGATATGGAGGCAATTTCTCTGAAGAAAATGCATCTGGAGCGTCAGAAAGAAAAGTTCTATGAGTAATTGGAAGGCAACCCATAGGAGGTGTTTCTTTTATAGCAATACAGATTGGAGCAGAATCAGTCATTCCTTCCTATGTAATTACAGTGGAGGTCACATGGGAGGAGAAATCAGCATGTCCCCCCATCAACCCAGTGTCATTAGTCATCACTCTGATGTTCACATCATCTCCCCAACCCACGGGATGAAGAACAGGAGGATGGGGAACATCAGCCCAAAACAAGGCTCCAGAGGCAGGATATACTTGCATAGCAATGACAACAAGCATAGCAAAAAACATGTTGTCGACTGATGATGGCTTTCCAGTGTTAGAGACCGTTTGCTGGGCTTCCTGGTTGAACTCCTTCAATTGTCCCCAAGTAGGTGGATTTATCCTCGCAATGGATGACGATGCAGTAGTAGCTGAAGATGCCTGCAAAGAAGAGAGATCAAGCTTCCTCATTTTCTTTACTTTTTTAAAATTTATTTATTTATTTATTAAAAATTTCCACCCCTTCCCATTTCCCCCTCCCTCTCTAGTCTTAGGAGCAGTCAGGGTTCCCCGCCCTGTGGGAAGTCCAAGGTCCTCCCCCTCCATACAGGTCTATAAAGGTGAGCATCTAAACAAACCAGGCTCCCACAAAGTCAGTCCATGCAGTAGAATAACCCAGTGCCATTGTCCTTGACTTCTCAGTCAGCCCTCATTGTCAGCAACGTTCAGAGTGTCCATTTTGATCACATGCTCCATCACTCCAGGTCCAGCTGGCCTTGGTTATCTCCCATTAGATCAGTCCCACTGTTTCAGTGTGTGGATTCACCCCTCATGATCCTGACTTCCTTGCTCACATTCTCCCTCCTTCTGCTCCTCTGGTCTACAAAGAGAGTTCCAGTACAGCCTGTGTCATACAAAGAAAAACCCTGTCTAAAAGGTCAATAAAAAAGAGAAGGAAGGAAAGAAAAAAAGACAGCTCATGCCTAACAGATGTGTCCACAGGTTAATATGATGCAGGCAATCCTTTAGATGAGGTTTTCCCTACACAGTGTGTGGCCATCTCTCACATACCTTCTAACTTAGCACCCCAGCACCTCCTATTCATCATTTCTCACCTCTTCCCTGGATAGGTACCATGCAGGGTTTGGCTGAGTTGGTTGTCTCCATTCAAGCTCCCCCAATCCTTCCAGCATGTCTCTGGACAGCCACTACCAGCTGTCACCAGTTCCTGCACATGCACAGGAGGCTCTTAGCTGCACCTGATGCTCACCAATACAGACATTGGAAGGTTTGAGCCCTGAACTTTGGGGCATGAGTGGGGATTGAGGTGGGGATGGAAAGGCAGAGGATTGGATACCTGTTCAGTAAAGGAAAGAACAGGAACCACGTACCTAAAACCAGGCAATGAGTTATCTTATTCCTAAATTTAGTATACCAGGGAACCAGAGATCAACCTAGCTTCACTTGTAGCATCCTGAGAGAGGGAAAGGTAGAAGAGAGGATGTGTTCTGTTTTTTTTTCTTTTACAAAATGATAGGTTGCTGTGTACTTTAGCAAGACAGTTATCCTGTGGCATTTGTTTAGGCAAGGCAAAGACTCCAAGGTGACCAACAAGAAATCATGCCTGTCGGGTTTGGTTGCCTTTATTCAACTTCCAATGATGAACACACACCAAAAGTGCTTTGAGTCCAGTACTTTTAGGACCAAGGTGCCCAGATGACACTGATTCTTTCTCTCTTCTCTGCCCTTGTTGTGGGGTGTGGGCTGCTGGTTTGTTCCTGGCTGCCCAGAACCAAAATAATCCCTCAGAGAGTATATTATTTGCAATATCTACCAGGAAATCTGGACATGATAAAAAGACCAAACCTAAGAATAATAGGAGTAGAAGAAGGAGAAGAATTACAGGTCAAAGGCCCAGAAAATATACTCAACAAAATTATAGAAGAAAACTTTCCCAACCTAAAGAAGGATATTCCTATGAAGGGTCAAGAAGCATACAGAACACCAAATAGACTGGATCAAAAAAAAACCCATCCCCTCGCCATATAATAATCAAAACACAAAACATACAGATTAAAGAAAAAATATTAAGAGCTGCAAAGAAAAAGGTCAAGTAACTTTTAAAGGTAAACCTATCAGACTTACATCGGACTTCTCTATGGAAACCATGAAGGCCAGAAGGTCCTGAGTAGATGTGCTGCAGAAACTAAGAGACCATGAATACAAGCTCAGACTATTATACCTAGACAAGCTTTCATTCACTATCAATGGAGAAAACAAAATATTCCAGGATAAAAACAAATTTAAACAATACAGAGCCACAAATCCAGGATTACAGAAAGTAATAGAAGAAAAATCACAACCCAAGGAATCCAACAATGCCCACAATAACTCAGACATCTAGCAACCCTTCACCAGCACAACTCAAAGAAGGGAAACACACAAACTCTACCACCAAAAAGAAAAAAAAATAACCAGAGTTAACAAGTGGTCATTAATATCACTTAATATCAATGGATTCAATTCACCTATAAAAAGGCACAGGCTAAGAGATTGGATGCGAAAACAGGATCCAGCTTTGTGCTGTTTACGAGAAACACACCTCAATGACACAGACAGACATCTACTCAGAGTAAAGAGTTGGGAAAAGTTTTTTCAATCAAATGGACTTAAGAAACAAGCAGGTGTGGCTATACTAACAAAATTGACTTCAAACTAAAATCAATCAGAAGAGATGGAGATGGACACTTTATGCTCATAACAGGAACAATTCATCAGGAGGAAGTCTCAATCCTGAATATCTAGCCCCTAATATAAAAGCACCCACTCATGTAAGAGAAACACTACTAGAACTCAAGGCAGACATCAAACCACACACTAATAGTAGGAGACTTCAACACTCCTCTCTCACCAATGAACAGGTCAATCAGACAGAAACCTAAAAGAGAAATAAGAGAATTAATGGCAGTACTGAATCAAATGGACTTAAGAGACATCTATAAAACATTCTACCCAAATAGGAAAGAATATACCTTCTTCTCAGCATCTCATGGAACCTTCTCGAAAATTGACCACATACTCGGTAACAAAGCAAATTTCCACAGATACAAAAAAATTAGTAACCACCTGTGTCTTTTTGGATCACCATGGAATAAAGTTAGAATTTAACAAAAATTCTACCCCCAGAAAGCCTACAAACTCATGGAGACCAAACAGTCAACTACTGAACCACCCCTGAGTTAAGGAAGAAATAAAGAAAGAAATTAAAGTCTTCCTTGAATTCAACGGAAATAAAGAAACAACATACCCAACCCTATGGGATACTATGAAAGCAGTGCTAAGCGAAAAGTTCATAGCTCTAAGTGCCCACATTTAAAAAAAAAGGAGAAAGTTCACATTAGAGACTTAATAACACAGCTGAAAGCTCTAGAAAAAAAGAAGCAGACTCACCCAGGAGGAGTAGAAGACTGGAAATAATCAAACTGAGGGATGAAATCAACAAAATAGAAACACAGAAAACAGTCCAAAGAATCAATGAAACAAAGAGCTGGTTCTTTGAGAAAGTCAACAAGATTGACAAACCTTTATCCAAACTAATCAAAAGGCAGAGAGAGAACGTGCAAATTCACAAGATCAGAAATGAAAAGGGGGACATAACAACAGACACTGAGGAAATTCAGAGAATCATTAGGTCTTACTACAAAAGTTTATATGCCACAAAGTTGGAAAATGTAAAAGAAATGGACTTGTTTTTAGATAAGTACCATTTACCAAAATTAAATCAAGACCAGGTGAACAGTTTAAATAAACCTATAAGTCGTGAGGAAATAGAAGCTGTCATACAAAACATCCCAACCAAAAAGAGCCCAGGACCTGATGGTTAAATGCAGAATTTTATGAGAACTTCCAAGAAGAGCTAATATCTATACTCCCTAATGTATTTCACATAATAGAATCAAACTCTTTTTATGAAGCTACAGTCACCCTGATTCTAAAACCACACAAAGACCCAAACAAGAAAGAGAATTACAGGCCAATCCCACTCAAGAACATCGATGCAAAAATTCTCAATGAAATTCTGGCAATCAGAATCCAAGGACACATTAAAAAATTATTCATTATGACCAAGTAGGCTTTATCCCAGAGAAACAGGGCTGGTTCAACATGCAAAAATCTATCAATGTAATCCATCATATAAACAAACTGAAAGAAAAAGAACCATATGATCATTTCATTAGTTTCAGAAAAAGCATTTGACAAAATTCAACACCCCTCTATAATAAAGGTTTTGGAGAGGTTATGGATACAAGGATCATATGTAAATATAATAAATCAATATACAGCAAACCAACAGCTAATGTCAAATTAAATGGAGAGAAACTCAAAGCCATTCCACTAAAATCAGGAACAAGACAAGGGTGTCCACTCTCACCATATCTCTTCAACATAGTTCTTGAAGTTCTAACAATAGCAATAAGACAACATAAAGAGATTAAGGGGATTCGAATCGGAAAGGAAGAAGTCAACCTTTTGTTATTTGCAGATGATTAGATAGTGTACATTAGTTACCCCAAAAACTCTACGAAAGAACTCCTACAGCTGATAAATGCCTTTAGTGGTATGGCAGGATACAAGGTTCAACTCAAAGAAATCAGTATCCCTCCTATACATAAAGGATAGAGAAGCAGAGAGGGAAATCAGAGAAACTTCACCTTTTACGATAGCCACAAATAGTATAAAGTATCTTGGGAAACCTATAACCAAGGAAGCAGAAGATCTATTTGAAAGAACTTTAAGGCATTGAAGAATGAAATTGAAGAGGACACCAGAAAATGGAAGGATCTCCCTTTCTCTTGGATGGGTAGGATCAACATAGTAAAAATGACAATTCTACCAAAGGCAATCTATAAATTCAATGCAATCCCCATTAAAATCCCAACAAAATTCTTCACAGACCTTGAGAGAAAAATAATCAACTTTATATGGAAAACCAAAAATCCCAGGATAGCCAAAACAATCCTGTACAATAAAGGAACTTCTGGAGGCATTACCATCCCTGACTTCAAACTCTAGTACAGAGCTACAGTAATGAAAACAGTTTGGTATTAGCATAAAAACAGAGACGTTGACCAATGGAATCTTATAGAAGACCCGGATATTAACCCACAAACCTATGAACACCTGATTTTCGACAAAGGAGTTAAAAGCATACAATGGAAGAAAGAAAGCATCTTCAACAAATGGTGCTGACATAACTGGATGTCAACCTGTAAAAGAATGAAAGTAGATCCATTTCCATCACCATGCACAAAACTCAAGTCTAAATGGATTAAAGACCTCAATATTAATCTGAACACACTGAACCTGATAGAAGAGAAAGTGGGAAGTAGTCTACAACACATGGGCACAGGAGACCTCTTCCTACGTATAGCCCCAGTAGCACAGACAGTAAGAACAATATGGAATAAATGAGACCTCCTAAAACTGAGAAGCTTCTGTAAAGCAAAGGACACTGTCATTAAGACAAAAAGGCAACCTCCTGATTGGGAGAAGATCTTCACCAACCCCGCATCAGACAAATGTCTGATCTCCAAAATATATAAAAACTCAAGAAACTAGACTTTAAAATGCTAATTAACCCAATTAAAAAATGGGGCACTAAACTGAACAGAGAATTCTCAACAGAAGAAGTTCAAATGGCCAAAAGACACTTGAGGTCATGCTCAACCTCCTCAGCAATCAGGAAAATGCAAATCAAAACAACATTGATATACCATCTTACACTTGTCACCATGGCTAAAATCAAAAACACCAATGATAACCTATGATGGAGAGGATGTGGAGTAAGGGGAACACTCATCCATTGTTGGTGGGAATGCAAACTTGTGCAACCACTTTGGAAATCAGTGTGGTGGTTTTCCCGGAAATTCTGGATCAATCTACACCAGAATCCAGCGATTCCACTCTTGGAAATATACCCAAGAGATGCCCAATCATACTACAAAAGCATTTGTTCAACTATGTTCATAGCAACATTATTTGTAATAGCCAGAACCTGGAAACAACCTAGATGCCCCTCAATGGAAGAATGGATAAAGTGTGGAATATATGCACATTAGAGTACTACTCAGTGGTAAAAACAATAACTTCTTGAACTTCATGCAAATGGATGGAAATGAAAACACTATCTTAAGTGAGGTAACCTAGACCCAAAAAGATGAATATGGTATGTACTCACTCATATGTGGATTCTAGCCATAAATAAAGGACATTGAACCTATAATTCTTGATTCTAGAGAAGCTAAATAAGAAGGTGAACCCAAAGAAAAACATAGTTATCCTCCTGGATATTGAAAGTACACAAGATGGCCAGGCAAAAATTGAGAGCTTTGGGGGCTGGAGGGATGGTTCAATGGTTAAGAACATTGCCTGCTCTTCCAAAGGTCCTGAGTTCAATTCCCGGCAACCACATGGTGACTCACAACAATCTGTAATGAGGTCTGGTGCCCTCTTCTGCTCTGCAGACATGCACACAGACAGAATGTTGTATTCATATTAAATAAATAACTAAAAAATTGGGAGCTTGGGGGTGAAGTGTTGTGGGGGTAAGGGAAGATGGGGAGAAATAAGGAAGAAGACAAGGATTGGAAGAGCTTGGGGGAATGGGATGGTTGGGATGGAGGAAGGGTGGCTATGGGAACAGGGAAGAAGATATCTTAATTAAGGGAGCCATTTTAGGGTTGGCAAGAGACTTGACTCTAGAAGTATTCCCAGGTGTCCAAAGAGATTTTCCCAGCTTGTTCCTGAGCTGAGGAATGGGCGCCTGAACCTGCCTTATCCTAAGGGCACACTGATATCTTGCATATCTCCATAGAATCTTCATCTGGCAATGGATGGGATAGAGACAGAGACCCACGTTGGAGCACTGGACTGAGCTCCCAAGGTTCAAATGAGGAGCAGAAGGAGGGAAAACATGAGCAAGGAAGTCAGGACCATGAGGGGGTGTGCCCACCCACTGGGATGGTGGGGCTGATCGAAAGGGGAGCTCACCAAGGCCAGCTGGACTGGGACTGATGGAACATGTGATCAAACCAGAATCTCTGAATGTGGCTGACAATGAGGGCTGTCTGAGAAGCCAAGGACAATGGCACTGAGTTCTGATTCTACTGCATCTACTGGCTTCTTGAGGCCTAGTCTGTTTGGATGTTCACCTTCCTAGACCTTGATAGAGGGGGGCACCTTGGGTCCCTACAGAGCAGGGAACCCTGACTGCTCTTTTGACTGCAGAGAGACGCGGAGGAGAATGGGGGAGAGAGAGAGAAATGGGAGAAGGGGAAGAAGTGGAAATTTTTCATAAAAATACCCAACCTCCCCCAAACAAAACAACCAAAAAATATTAGTTGGTTAGACAGTTACCATACAAGCATGAGGACCTGACCTAGGATACCCAGGGCCCATGTAAGATTCAAGGTGTGGTTGGGTCATCTATAATTCTTTGGGAAATAGTGAATATGAATCCCCAAAACTTGTTGGTCAGTCAGGATAGCTAAAGGTGAGTGTCCTGTTCAGTGAGACACCCAGCCTCTAAAGACACGGTAGACAGAATATCAACTCATTCCTATATATAAAATTAAATAAACAGTGATATTTAATTATAAAACCAGAAAATACTAATACCAACTACCACTTCTAAAATTATATGATTTAAGACAATTTTCCTGCTTCACGTCTTCCATGTTGAGGTTGCAGGTGTGCATTGCCCACTCAATTTATGGGGTCTGGATGTAGGACCCGTGGTTCTGTGCATGCTGTGGAAGTGCTGTAGCAACTGAATTGTATTTCCAGTCTTCTGATTCCTCTCTTGTAAAATGGATATGATGAACTTGCCCTGCATAGCTGTTTATTCCAGTATATGGCTTATACCCAATGGTGTAGCTTACAAGAGTTTAGTTTTTCTCCCTTCATCTATATATTCTTCCACCCATCTATTCATATGCCCATCCCTCAATCTATACGCACATCCATCAGTGTGCCCTTCCCTCCACCTATACAATATCCATCAGTGTGCCCCTCCTTCCATCTATAGATACATCTGTCAGTGTGTCCATCCTTCAACCTATACATTCATCCTTCAGTGTGTCCACTGGGAATGTAGGCAGAGGATGGAGGTAGTACACCCATTTAATGCCTTTAATTTCAGGAATCAGGAAGCAGAGACAGGTGAATTTCTGAGTTTGAGTCTATCCTGGTCTACAGAGAGAGTTCCAGGACACCCTGCATCATACAAAGAAAATACCTATTTAAAAAAGTCAATAAAAAAGAGAAGGAAGGAAAGAAAAAAAGGCAGCTCATGCCTAAAAGATGTGTCCACAGGTCAATATGATGCAGGCAATTCTTTAGCTGAGGTTTTCCCTACCCAATATGTGAAGCTGGCAATCAACAATTATAGGGTCTAGAGAGATGGCTCAACAATTAAGAATACTTTCTGCTCTTGCTGAGGATCTGAATTCAACTCTCACCACCACACAGTGGCTGGCAAACAATGCCTGCTGTCCCAATGCCCTCTTGTCACTGGATGTGTGATGTAGGTGGATTCTGTATATCTGTTGCTTTCATTGGTTAATTAATAAAGAAAACTGCCTAGCCTGATAGGTCAGAACATAGGTAGGCGGAGAAGAAAGAGCTAAATTCTGGGAGGAAGAAGCAGGGTCAGGAGAGCTGCCTGCCATGAAGCTGCCAGTTCAGACATGCTGAATCTTTCCCAGTAAGCCACGACCTCATGGTGAGATACAGAGTATTAGAAATGCGTTAAATCAATATATGAGAATTAGCCAATAAAGGCTAGAGATAATGGGTCAGGCAGTGTTTAAAAAATACAGTTTCCATGTAGTTATTTCAGGTAAAGCTAGCAGGGCAGGCGGCGGGAAGTAGCCCTCCGTTCCTTTTACAGGTGTGGCCATCTCTCACATACCTTCTAAATTAGCACTCAGCACCTCCTTTCCCTCATTTCTCACCTCTTACCTGGAGAAGAACCATGTAGGGGTTAGCTGGGTGGGTTGTCTTCATTCAAATTCCCCCAATCCTTCCAGCGTGTCTCTGGACAGCCTCTCCCAGCTGTTATCAGACCCTGTGCATGCACAGGAGGCTCTAGCTGCACCTGATGCTCACCAACACAGACATTGGAAGGGTTGAGGCCTGAACTTTGGGGCACGAGTGGGGATGGAAAGGTAGAGAACTGGATACCTGTTCAGTAAAGGAAAGAACAGGAATCACGTACCTTGAACCAGGCAATGAGTTATCTCATTCCTAAATTTAGTAAACCAGGGAACCAGAGATCAACCTGGCTTCACTTGTAGCGTCCTGAGAGAGGAAAAGGTGGAGGAGAGGATGTATTCTGTTTTTTTTTTTCCAAAAAAGATAGGTTGCTGTGTACTTTAGTAGGATAGTTATCCTGTGGCATTTGTTTAGGCACAGTAAGGACTCAAAGGTAACCAACATGAAATCATGCCTTCAGGACATGTACTGTCAGGTTTTGTCTTTATCTTACTTCCAGTTATGAGCACACACCAGAAATGCTTTGAGTTCAGTACTTTTTAAGACCAAGGTGCCCACATGACACTGCTTCTTTCTCTCTTTTCTCCCCTTGTTGGGGGTGACCGCTGGTTTGTTTTAGGCTGCCCAGAATCAAAATAATAACTCAGAAACTATATTATTTGCAATACTGTTCGAACAATAGCTTAAGTGTAATTCTAGCCAGTTCATATATCTTAAATTCACCAATTTCCATTATTTTATATTTTACCATGAGGTTTGTGGTCCAATGCATCTGTCTCAGATGGAAGCAACATGGCTTTTCACTGACTCTGCTTACTCTCTCCTCCTCTATCTGCTTGGAACATATGCCTTGCTCTATTCTGATAAGCCACTGGCCAAAACAGATTTATTCATTAACCGATAAAAGCAACACAAAGACAAAAAGGACTTCCCACACCATCCCCTTCTACCTCTCTGTCTTCTGTTTCCTTCTCTCCCCACCACTTCCCTACTTTCCTGTCCTTTTCCCTGCCTCATCTTTCCCATCACCTTCTGCTTTTGGTGCTTCCTCCACCATAGATATCTCAGGCTGGCTGCTGTTCCTCCTCTTCTTCCTCCTTCTTCTTTTTGGGTTTTTCCCATATTGTGTTTCTTTGTGTAATTATCCTGGTTGTTCTGGAACTCACTTTTTGACCAGTTTGGCCTTGAATTCAAGTGATCTCCTGTCTCTGCTGCTTCCTTTGCATCTCAGAGTGCTGGGATGAAAGTCATGACTGGGGTCTCCACCCCCTCTTCAAAGTGCTCCTCTAATGGTAATGTGTTGTATAAGGTGTGGGCCACATCACACCCAGTTGTTGGCCGCCTGGCTAGCTTATACCTAAAATAATTACACAGAAACTGTATTAATTTAAACACTGCCTGGCCCATTACTTCTAGCCTCTTATTGACTAACTCTCACATCTTGATTTAGCCCATTTTACTAAATCCATGTATATCCACAAGATTGTGGCTTTTCAGGAACGATTCAGCATGTCTGACCTGGCAGCTTCATGGCGGGTGGCTCTCTGTCTCTGTCTCCTTTCTCTGAGCATTCTGTTCTGTCTACTCTGCCTATATAAGCTGCTGTCCTATCAAAAGGCCAAGGCAGTCTCTTTGTGGTATGAAAGCAACACATAGAAAGAAGACCCTCCTATGCCAGTAATGTCTTTGCTATTGATCTCCAGCTTCCAGGGCTAGATGGAATGGATGTTCTCCTAGGATCTAGTTATGTTTGGTAGACAGGGAAGACAATCATCACTTGGTTCTTTCAACAGGTGCTTCACCAGAGGGCACAGTGTGTAGTGGAGACAACCATGTAGGCAGGGATGGTGTACCAGTAACTGAGGTGATCAGTCTAACAGTGAACACTCTGTACTGCTTGTTGTATGGAGCCTTGGAGACGTAGATGGCAGCCTGGTGGTTGCAGATGTAGAAAAAGTCCTCATAGGGGTTGTTTTTGTCTGTGGAGAAACAAGGAAGGACGTTGAGTGGAGTCAGTGTCCACGTTCTCTAAGATATGCAGCCAAAAACTTGTGACCTCCTATTGGCGCAGAGTCTGGGCTGAGATAAAGCCCACAAAAGGACATTGGGTGCATAATTGCTGGATCAAACTTACAATAGTAATATTAGTTAGGATGCAGAAATCTAGTCCTTTTGTCTGCGCGGTCCCTGGCCAGAAAGTGGCTCTGATCCTGTACCAGAAGATTCATCGGAAGGGTGAGTGTGTTCCTGACTGGCCGGCAGAAGCCCCAGAAAGTGAGCACAGACACTCCTCAACTCCCTAAACTTTCTGGTCATACTGCAGGAGCTTCTCTCCCTGGCTACTGCCTCTCTCTTCCTATCCCATCCCAGCTTGGTCCTAGGCACCTGTTCCCTTCTTTGGGGTCATAAGATCCCCCAGCTCAGTCTGTTTTGGTGCTGTGATGGGTGGTGAGTGCAACTGGGCAGGAGTTCCTTTGTTTCACTAAGCCTGCATGCAGCAAGCTAGTCCTTTTGTCTGTGAGTTCCATGGCCCACAAGTGGCCTTGATTCCTTAAGAAAAGATCCATCAGAGAGCATTTGAAGGAAGATGGCAGGTGCCAAAGCAATTCCTCCAACAATCTGAAAAACATCATGATACCACCAGAACCCAGCAAACATAAAATAGAAAGACTTGAACACCCTGATCCACAGGAAGTAGAAAAAATGGACAATATGTAAGTGATAAAGTCCCTTAAAGGATGTGAAAAACTCCCTCAAAGAAATGGATGAGAAAAATAACAAAAAGTTTGAAGAAATGAATAAATCCTTAAAAGATACCCTAGGTAACCAAGAAAAAACAATGAAACTGATAATGGAAATAGTTCAAGACTTGAAAACTGAAATGGAGGCAATGAGGAAAACACAAACCAAGGGCCATCTGGATATGAAAAATCTGGGTAAATGAACAGGAACTACAGAGATAAGTATTACCAACAGAATACTGGAGATAAAAGAAAGAATCTCAGACACTGAAGATACTACAGAGGAAATAAACTCCCTGATTAAAGAACAAAACAAATCTAACAAATTCTTAACACAAAACATCCAGGAAATCTGGAACATTGTGAAAAGACCAAACCTAAGAATAATAGGGGTAGAAGAAGGAGAAGAGTTACAACTCAAAGGCCCAGAAAACATATTCAACAAAATTGTAGAAGAAAACTTTCCCAACCAAAAGAATGATATTCTTTAGGTACAAGTGCTGCGGGAGTACCTTCCACTGCTTCAGCCAATAGACGCTGAAGCACGAGCCCACAGTGTTGTGGGAGCTCCTTCTGCTCCATCAGCCAATAGCCGCTGAAATACCAGCCCACTGGGGCAAGGTATATTTCTCTTTAAAAGAAGGGCGTCAAGCTCGGCTCGGCCTCTTGGTTCCAGTGCTTGGTCCCGGCTCCTGCTCCTGGCTCCTGCTCCAGCGACTAGGCTCCCTTCCTGATGGTTTATGGTACATGTAAGTTTTACCCCCCAAAATAAATACTCCTTTAAAACCTAACTGGTGTGGGATTGATTTGCCATTATTTGGCGCCCAGACGTGGGCCCTTTTTCCCACCTCGTGGTGTGGGCCTAGCAGCCTGAGCGCACACAGCACCTTGGTGGCCCCATGGCCTTTACAGTAAAGCCTGCACTGGATCCCAGGTCCGTTCAATAGAATCGGGCTGGGGACTTTTCAGCTTCTGCAATTACCGCGGAACTCAGGCATTTGCAACTCTACCCCCACTCAGGCAGTGTATTCCCTGCTGCCCCGGCTGAGTTTGGCTTGCACTGCTAGCCTGAAAGTAACCTCTGGATTTAAGTGTATATATATTTCAGAATCTTTCCGGGTTGGCGCCACTGCCACTTGGATTCAGGTGCGCCCCCGCCTCCTACTGGCAGGCAACAGTCATTACAGTTAAGATTTTTCTTTTCGATTGAAAATACATACATACATACATACATACATACATGCATGCATACATACATACATACATACAAGTACAATTTCTTTTGATTGAAAATGTCAGAAAATATTACTATCCAAAAGTTCAGTGGTTTTTTTAATTGCGCTATGGAGGATATTCTGAAGGATGTCTCTGATATTCCTCTTACTTGGTTATTCCTGGGATCTGTCGCTTTTCTGGTGTTTGACTATTTTATAAGGAAGAAACAGTCCTTATAGACTGAATCTACAATGCTGAGGGCAGAGATTAAAACCTTAAGGACAATTCAGATTGATCCCAACCTTCTCAAAACAGAGTTTGGGGTTCTCAAGGAGGAGACTAGATCTTTGTCTGATATGACTCGGTCGACTGACCAAAATATCAAAAAGGTACAGTCTGATATTGCTTCTTTAGAAGGGAGCTTCAATGCTCTGGAGGAGGGGACAACCAAAATGACTTGTAACCTCCAGTCCATGACTGTAAGTGCTGAAACATTAGCTGAGAGGATTATAACCATTGAATGTGAAAATCGGACTTTATCAAAAGTGTATGATAGATTAATTGACAGGATTTCCATACAAGAAGGCACAGTACATGCCATGAGGATTATGTCCAAGGAGGATATGGTATCTCTAATGGACAAGCTTTACGCCTTAGAATTATCAATGAAGGCGATTGTGTCCAAGGAGGAAATGGTGTCTCTGACGGACAAGCTCCGTGCCTTAGAATCATTAATGAAGACTTTGGAGCATAATACTGGACAGGAGATTCAGGACTTACAGAAGGCAATGGTGAGCAGATTTAATAAGATTGAGGAAATCATAGACTCTGATGAACAGGATCAAAAGGTAGAAAGGCAACATTCACCTCAAAAAACTCTCAGTCTACATAGAGTTCTATCTGCCTTTCCAGTAATAACATCAGAAAAGATAACCGGCTCCCAAAACCCTAAGGTCATTAAAGAACATACATGGGAGCCTCTACGTATGAATGATCTGAAAGAATTTAAACAAGCAATTGTGAATTATGGACTACATTCATCCTTTGTTAGGGAGATGTTAAAATCCTGGGCTCTGAGCAGCAGAGCCACACCTCAAGATTGGAATCAATTAACGTCAGCTGTCCTCGAGAACAGACCTTTATGGCATTTCAAATGCCTATTCAAACAAGAGGCCAGACTTTTACAACAACAAGAATCAGCAAAAGGAATTGAGGTTTCTCTAGTTCAAATTCTAGGTGAAGGACTTTACTTTGATCCTCAAGAACAAGCTCTTTATGATGAAAACATTTTATCCATATATGCTACAGCAGCTCTAAGGGCCTGGGACAGGGTTCAAGACTCAGGTCAGAGAGTAGAATCGTATGTCAGGGTCAAACAGGGTCAGAGAGAACCCTTTAGTGACTTTTTACAAAGACTAACTAAGGCTGTACAAATAGGGATACCTGATCCAGAAGCAAGAAATATAGTAATTGAGTCTTTGGCTTATGAGAATGCCAATGTAGAATGCAAAAGGATCCTGGGGCCTTTAAAGATCAGATCGGCGCCTTTGGATGAATGGGTTTTACATACAATGAATGTTGATACATTTGATTATGGCAAAGAAACATGGGTGCAAGAAGCAATTTCCAAAGGTAAAAGGAGACATCAGATTACAAAATGCTTTCATTGTGGCAGAATGGGACACATGAAAAGGGACTGCAGACAATGGAATTCCAGGAATAATGCCTCTTCTAGGAATAACAGGAATAGGAGGAATCAGCCTTCAGGTTTATGTAGAAGATGTGGAAATGGCAGGCATTGGACGAATGAGTGTAGGTCAACAAGAGATAAACAGGTTAACCCATTGCCATCGGGAAACTCAATAGGGGGCCTCTCGAAGGCCCCCATGGCAAATGTGGTCCAGTCATTTCTGATCACTCCAGAGAACATGCCTCTTCAGGGAAATTAGAATGCCCCATGCCTGCTGTTAAAAGCAATAACGGCCTGAAGGATGAGTTAAATGTGGTGAATGAATCAAGAAATCTAAGAGGACAAAGTAAACGAATATTCTGGCAGACTTCTATAAATGAACAAAGACCACAGCTAAGAGTGTGTGTAAATGGCAAATTTATTACTGGCTTACTGGACACAGGTGCGGATGTAAGTATCATTACTCCAGAATCTTGGCATCCGCATTGGCCTCTTCAGGAGGTAGATATTCAGTTCTTAGGAATTGGAACCCTATCTCGAGTAAGACAAAGCACAAGATGGGTCAATTGTATAGGTCCAGATGGACAAATAGGAAAACTAAGGCCACATGTAGCCAATATTGCAGTGAATTTATGGGGCCGTGACCTATTGCATCAATGGAATACCCAAATTAACATTCCTGCTGCTTCCAGAGCCTATATTTCTGAGGACAATATTACAAGATATTACAGATGGTGGAAACCAGCCATTAGAACTATACAAGAACACAACACAATTGATGGCCCTTCAGAGGTACCAACAGCCATGCCTCTACAATGGTTGACTGAGAAACCAATATGGACTAAACAGTGGCCTTTAGCTGAGGAAAAGTTACGGGCCTTAGAACAGCTGGTACAAGAGCAATTAGATGCTGGACACATAGAAGAATCTACCAGCCCTTGGAACTCTCCTGTATTTGTTGTTAAGAAAAAATCTGGTAAATGGAGAATGGTGACAGATCTTAGAGCTATCAACAAGGTTATTCAACCTATGGGCCCTCTGCAGTCTAGAATTTCTCTGCCCTCCCTGTTACCAAAGGGATGATCTCTTATAGTTATTGATCTGAAAGATTGTTTCTTCACTATACCATTACAAGAAAAAGATAGAGAAAAATTTGCCTTCACAATGCCTACTTATAATAACTCTCAGCCTGCAAGGAGGTACCAGTGGATCGTCCTCCCACAGGGAATGTTAAACTCTCCCACCCCGTGCGACTATTTTGTAAGCCAACCATTGAAAATTATATGCAAACAATTTCCTAAGTCCATAATATACCACTATATGGATGATATCCTGATATCTGATCAAAACAAAGACACCTTAGAAAGGTTGTTTGAAGAAGTAAAAATAGTATTACCTAAATGGGGATTGCAAATTGCTCCTGAAAAAATTCAGAGAGGAGATTCTGTTAATTATTTAGGTTATAAAATGGTTTACAAAGAATTAAGACTCAAAGGCACAAATCAGGAGAGACCGATTGCGAACTCTTAATGACTTTCAAAGATTATTAGGAGACATTTCCAGTCTACGACCAGCTGTTGGGATAACATCTGATCTAATAATTCATTTAAACAAAACCTTAGATGGTGACAAAGATTTGAATAGTCCCAGAGAGTTAAGAGCTGAAGCAGAAAAGGAACTGATGATGGTTGAGGAAAAATTACAGGAGGCACAGATAGATAGGGTGGATCCAAATCTTGGTTGCATTCTAGTCATATTGCCTTCCAGAATTTCTCCTGCGGGAATTTTGATGCAGAGGGAAGATACTATTTTAGAATGGATCTTTTTACCACACAAACCAAGTAAAAAGTTGAAAATGTATGTAAAAAAGGTCTCTGAATTAAGTATAAAAGGTAAACTGAGACTTCATTAACAAGCAGGTATAGACCCAGCAGAAATTATAGTGCCTTTCACTACTGACGAAATATAAAAGTTATGGGAAGACAATGAACCATGGCAAAGAGCTTGTGCTAATTTTTGGGAGAAATCAATAACAATTACCCAAAAAGCAAGAGACTTAACTTTATAAAGAGAACTTCTTGGATCCTCCCTCGAATTGTCCAAGATGCTCCAATAACCGGAGCCCATACATTTTATACCGATGCTAATAAATCAGGGAAAGCAGGTTACATTTCAGAAGAATTGAGTAAAGTGGAACAAAGTCCTTATGATTCTGTCCAGAAGGCAGAATTATATGCCATCCTTATGGTGCCTAGGGATTTTAAAGAACCTCTTAATATAATTACTGACTCACAATATGCAGAAAGAGTTATTTTGCATATTGAAACTGACAAATTTATACCTGATGATACAGAACTGACCTCATTGTTTATCCAGGTACAAGACATGATCAGGAACAGGCTCTGCCCTATGTAT
This sequence comes from Myodes glareolus, assembly GCF_982192425.1. Lineage (NCBI taxonomy): Eukaryota > Metazoa > Chordata > Mammalia > Rodentia > Cricetidae > Myodes > Myodes glareolus. Next base: position 133,521,010 of record NC_142027.1, read on the forward strand.
ATAACACATATCCGACCCCATACGGGTCTGCCAGGTCCTCTAGCACAAGGTAATGCAGATATTGATCAATTATTGATTGGTAGTGTGCTGCAGGCATCTGAATTTCATAAAAAACATCATCATTTCAATAACAAAGGCTTGAAAAAAGAGTTTTCTATTACATGGCAACAAGCTAAGGAGATTGTAAAGAAATGCCCTACTTGCTCTTTTTATAACCAAACACCATTGCCTGCAGGGACTAATCCAAAGGGTATTAAAAGGAATGAAATTTGGCAGATGGATGTGTTTCACTTTCCAGAATTTGGCAAATTAAAATATGTACAATGGTATGGGAGAATTGTCTGTATTCTGTCAATCATATTTTAATTAAACGCTGATTGGTCAGGCAGGCAGTATAGGCGGGAAAGCCAGACAGGAAGTAGGGGTGGAGCAAAGAGACTGGGAATATTCTGGGACACAGGAAGCTCTCTCGCCATTCCTGCACAGACCATCGAAGAGGCAACATGTAAGCTGTCACACTGAGAAAGGTACTGAGCCCATGTGGCTAACATAGATAAGGATAATGGGGTAACATATGTTATAAGAGTTAACAAGAAGCCTGACCTAATGGGCCAATCAGTTTATAACCTAATGTAGACTCTGTGTGATTTTCCTTGGGACTTGCTGGCTTGTTGGGGTACTGGGCGGGACAGAAACCCCAACAAGCCGGCCCGCTCACTACAGTACATCACACCATTGACACGTACTCAGGTTTCCAATGGGCAACTGCTTTAAGCTCAGAAAAAGCTGATTCAGTAATCACTCATTTATTAGAAGTTATGGCCATCATGGGTATACCTACACAGATAAAGACGGATAATGGTCCAGCTTATGTTTCTAGGAAAATGACACGATTTTTTGCTTATTATAATATTAAGCATGTTGCAGGTATACCATACAATCCTACAGGTCAAGCAGTTATAGAAAGATCAAATCGAACTATAAAAGATATGTTGAACAAACAGAAAGGGTTGGAAAATACCCCCAGGAATAGGTTACATAATGCTTTATTAACCTTGAATTTTCTCAATGCTAATGAGAAGGGGACAACGGCTGCAGAAAGACATTGGATATTGGAAAACTCTGCTGAATTAAATCAACCAATTTATTTCAAGGATGTGTTGACCTCACAGTGGAAGCCAGGAGATGTGCTGCATTGGGGAAGGGGTTTTGCTCTTGTTTCCACAGGAGAAGAAAAATTGTGGATACCATCAAAATTAATAAAGGGTAGATCTGAAGAGAAGAAACCTCTTGGAAACAGAAATGACAGCATCTGCAATGATGATGACCATACAGGTGGTAAGAAAAACATAAAATGGGGGAAGGGTTCTGTTCTTGTCTCCACAGGAAAGCACTCGTCTTTGGAAAATTCAAAGGACCCTGGATGTTTGAATACTGACAGATGGAAAAATAACTACCCAATATGGATTATCAAGAAAACTGAATAGGTTCTGTAAGTATGAAGCTCTGGAGTATACTAAATCATACTTCTGAATTTATAGAGTTGGATTTTTTGAAAGTAATTTTATTAAATTATAAAAGTTTCCATTTATGCCCCTCTTCCCAACACCCTCCCACTCCCCCCACTCCCTCTCCTCCTCCCTCTTCGTCCCTAAGGGCAGTCAGGGTTTCCTGCCCTGTGGGAAGTTCAAGTTCCTCCCCACTCCCTCCAGGTCCAAGAAGGTGAGTATCCAAACAGACTGGATCCCCAAAATCCAGTATATGCAGAGGAAACAAGTCCCAGTGTCATTGTCAATGGCTTTTCAGAAAGACTCAGGGCCAGCCACATTCAGAGAATCCGGCCACATTCAGAGAATCTGGTTGGATCACGTGCTCGTTCAGTCGCAGTCCAACTGGACTTGGTAAACTCTCATTAGATCTGTCCCCTTGTATCAGTGGGTGATAGCATCCCTCGCAGTCCTTATTTCCTTTTTCATTTTCTTTGTCCTTCTGCTCCTCATTTGGACCTTGGGGGACTCAGTCCGGTGATCCAATGTGGGTCTCCGTCTGTATCGTCATCCATCGCCAGATGAAGGATCTATGGTGATAAGCAAAATATTCATCAGTATGGTTATGGGCCAAGGCAGGTTCAGGCACCCTCTCCTCTGTCCAGAGAACAATCTGGGGATCTCTCCTTGGACATGGGATTCCATATATAATCAAGTCTCCTGTAAACCCTAAAATGACCCCCTTAGTTGAAATATATTCTTCCCTGATCCCATATTCATCCTTCCTCCATCCCCCACCATCCCGGTCAACTGAGCTTTCCCCACTCCTCCCCTACTCCCTTCTCTCTAGCCCTCTCCCCTTCCAACAACCCTCCAACTCCCCCCATGCACCCGAGGTTACCTGGGACTCTTGACTATTTCCTGCCTCATGGCGGATAGCTAAATAATCTTCATCAGGTTCATCTTCTTATTTAGCTTCTCTAGGATCACGAATAATAGGCTCAAAGACCTTTAATTATGGTTAGAATCCACTTATGAGTGAATACATACCTTGTTCCTTTTTGGGTCTGGCTTATCTCACTCAGTAAAGCGTTTTCTATTTCCATCCATTTGCATGCAAAATTCAAGATGTCATTGTTTTTTATCGCTGAGTAAAACTCTAATGTGTATATGTTCCACACCTTTTTTAACCATTCTTCTATTGAGGGGCACCTAGGCTGTCTTCAGGTTCTGGCTATTACAAATAGTGCTGCTATGAACATAGTTGAACAAATGCTTTTGTAGTATGTTAGGGAATCTCTAGGGTATATCCCCAAGAGTGGAATTGCTGGGTCCTGAGGGAGATTGACTCCCAGTTTCCTGAGAAACTGCCACACTGATTTCCACAGTGGCTGCACAAGTTTGCATTCCCACCAACAATGGATGAGAGTTCCCCTCTCTCCACATCCTCTCCAGCATAGGCTATCGTTGGTGGGCCAGTTCAGGTGCCCACTCCTCAAAGAAACAATCAGGGGACATTTCCTTGGACACCTGGAAACCCGTCTAGAGTCAAGTCTCTCGCCAACCCTAATATGGCTCCTGTAATTAAGATATCTGCTTTCCTGCTCACATATCGACCCTTCCTCTATCACAAAAATCCAATTCCCCCAAGCTATCCCCATCCTCCCATTCTCCCTTCTCTCCCCCCATCTCCACTTACCCCCTTACCATCCCCACCCCCAAGCTCCCAGTTTTTTCTGGCAATTTTGTCAACTTTCAATATCCAAGAGGATAACTATATGTTTTTCTTTGGGATTACCTTCTTATTTAGCTTCTCTAGAATCATGGATTATAGACTCAATGCCCTTTATTTATGGCTAGAATCCACTTATGAGTGAGTACATACATATTCATCTTTTTGGGTATGGGTTACCTCACTCAGGATAGTGTTTTCTATTTCCATCCATTTGCATGCAAAATTCAAGATGTCATTGTTTTTTACCGCAGAGTAGTACTCTAATGTGTATATATTCCAAACTTCCGTTATCCATTATTTCATTGAGGGGCACCTAGGTTGTTTCCAGGTTCTGGCTATTACCAATAACTTTGCTATGAATATAGATGAACAAATGCTTTTATAGTATGATTGGGTCTCTCTTGGGTATATTCCCAAGAGTAGAATTGCTGGATCCTGGGGTATTTTGATCCCGAACTTCTAGAGAAACCGCCACACTGATTTCCAAAGTGGTTGCACAAGTTTGCATTCCCACCAACAATAGATGAGTGTTCCCCTTACTCCACATCCTCTCCATCATAGGCTATCATTGGTGTTTTTGATTTTAGCCATTCTGACAGGTTTAATATGGAATCTCAACGTTGTTTGATTTGCATTTCCCTGATCGCTAAGGAGGTTGAACATGACCTTAAGTGTCTTTTGGCCATTTGAACTTCTTCTGTTGAGAATTCTCTGTTCAGTTCAGTCCTCCATTTTTTAATTAAGTTAATTAGCATTTTAAAGTATAGTTTCTTGAGTTCTTTATATATTTTGAAGATCAGTCCTTTGTCTGATGCAGGGTTGGTTAAAATCTTCTCCCAATCAGTAGGTTGTCTTTTTGTCTTAATGACAGTGTCCTTTGCTTTACAGAAGATTCTTAGTTTCAGGCGGTTCCATTTATTAATTGTTGCCCTATTGTCTATGCTACCTGGGTTATATGTAGAAAGAGGTCTTCTGTGCTCATGTGTTGTAGACTACTTCCCACTTTCTCTTCTATCAGGTTCAGTGTGTTCAGATTAATATTGAGGGCTTTAATCCATTTGGACTTGAGTTTTGTGCATGGTGATAGGTATGGATCTATTTTCATTCTTCTACAGGTTGACATCCAGTTATCCCAGCACCATTTGTTGAAGATGCTTTCTTTCTTCCATTGTATGCTTTTAGCTCCTTCATCGAAAATCAGGTGTTCATAGGTTTCTGTGTTAATATCCAGGTCTTCAATTTGATTCCATTGGTCGACGACTCTGTTTTTATGATAATACCAAACTGTTTTCATTACTGTACAGGAATATTTCTTCCTGTATAGGAATGAGTTGTCATCCCCTGTCTTCTTCAGTCACTCTCTACTATGTCTTCAGAGGCTGGGTTTCTTTCTTAACAGATCACACACCTGTAACTAGCCTGACTGACCAACAAGTTTTGGGGATCTATGTTCCCCACTTCCCAATAGAGTTACAGATGCCCCAAGCACACCTGGATTTTTACATGGGCTCTAGACATCCTAAGTCAGACACTCATGATTGTACAACAGCCGCTTGAACAACTGTGACATCTCCCCAGCTCCACACCTATTTTTTTACTCTAAGTGTGTTCCAGCACTTTAGACAACACAGTGTCCTTTTGTGTTTTCTCTCAACCCTGAATCTGCACCAATAGGAGGCCACAGGTGCCTTTTGGTTACAAATCATAGGGAGCAGTGTTGTGGGCTCCATTCAACTCCCTTTCTAGTTTCTCTTCAGAAAAAAACAATGCCTGTGAGGACTTACTTCATCTGCAACAGTTACCACTAGGTATCTGCTTCTCCAAGGCTCCCTACATCAAGAAGTACAGAGACTTGTCACCTCAGTGACTGCCTATACCATCCCTGTCTGCCTGGTCATGTTCACTACACACTGTGCTCTCTTATAGAGTACATCCTTTATTTGGGGGGTATTTTGGACTTTTTGGATTTTCAAGACAGGGCTTCTCTATAGCTTTGTAGCCAGTACTGGAACTTGTTCTGTAGACCAGCCAGCCTGAAACTCACTGGGATTAAAGGTATCGGCTACCTACACGCAGCGTAAAGCACCTATTGAAAGAACTTGGCTTGGAATTTAAAAAAAAAATGGGGTACTGAACTGAACAGAGAATTCTCAACAGAAGAAGTTCAAATGGCCAAAAGACACTTAAAATCATGCTCAACCTCCTTAGCGATCAGGGAAATGCAAATCAAAACAACTTTGAGATACCATCTTACACCAGTCAGAATGACTAAAATTAAAAACACCAATGATAGCCTATGATGCAGAGGAAGTGGAGTAAGGGGAACACTCATCCACTGTTGGTGGGAATGCAAACTTGTGCAGCCACTGTGAAAATCAGTGTGGCGGTTTCTCAGGAAACTTGGAATCAACCTCCCTCAGAATCCAGCAATTCTACTCTTGGGAATATATCCAAGAGATGCCCTATCATACTTCAAAAGCATTTGCTCAACTACGTTCATAGCAGCACTATGTGTAATAGTCAGAACCTAGAAACAACCTAGGTGCCCCTCAATAGATAAATAAATAAAATAGATAAATAAAATAGATAAAGAAGGTGTAGCACATATACATTTTAGAGCTCTACTCAGCAGGGAAAAAAAAACGACATCTTGAATTTTGCATGCAAATGGATGGAAATTGAAAACAATTTACTGAGTAAGATAGTCCAGACCCAAAAAGATGAATATGGTATGTACTCACTCATAAGTGGATTCTAGCCATAAACAAAGGACATTGAGCCTATAATTCGTGATCCTAGAGAAGCTAAATAAGAAGGTGAACCCAAAGGAAAACATGTATTTCTCCTCCTGGATATTGGAAGTAGACAAGATTGCCAGACAAAAGTTGAGAGCATAGGGTTAGGGTGGGGTGGAGAGAAGGGGAGGTGGGGAGAGAGAAGGGAGAGGGGGAGGATTGGGGAGAGCTTGAGGGAATGGGATGGTTGAGATGGAGAGTAGATATGGGAGCAGGGAAGAAGATATCTTAATTACGGGAGCCATTTTAGGGTTGGCAAGAGACTTGGTTCTAGAGAGGTACCTAGGTATCCAAGGAGATGTCCCCAGCTAGGACTGTGGGCAGCAGAGGAGAGGTTGCTTGAACTGGCCTTGTCCCATAGCCACACTGATGAATATCTTGCATATCATCATAGAACCTTCATCTGGCAATGGATGGAGATAGAGACAGAGACCCACATTGGAGTGCTGGACTGAGCTCCCAAGGTCAAGATGAAGAGCAGAAGGAGGGAGAACATGAAGGAAGTCAGGACCGCGAAGGGTGCGTCCACCCACAGAGATGGTGGGACTGATCTAATGGGAACTCACCAAGGTCAGCTGGACTGGGACTATAAGAGCATGTGATCAAACCGGACTCTCTGATTGTGGCTGACCATGAGGGCTGACTAAGAAGCCAATAATAATGGCACTGGGTTTTGATTCTACTGCATGTACTGGCTTTTTGGGAGCCTAGTCTGGATGCACACCTACCTAGACCTAGACAGAGAGGGGAGGGCCTTGGACTTTCCACAAGGCAGTGCACCCTGACTTCTCTTAGAACAGGAGACTAATGGGGAAAGGGGAGTAGGGGGAGAGTTGGGAAATGGGAGGAGGGGAGGAGGTGAAAATTTTTATTAAATAAATAAATTAAAAATAAATAACTTGGCTTTGACTGGTTGGTGGCAGCACACACCTTTAATTCCAGCACTCAGGAGGGAGAGATAGAGGAAATCTCTGTATTTAAAGGCAGCCTGGTATACAAATGCTAGTTCAGTTCCAGTATAGGATCCAAAGATTCAGAGAAACCCTGTTCTGAAAAACCAACAAAAGGAAGGAAGGAAGGAAGGAAGGAAGGAAAAGAGGAAGGAAGGAAGGAAGGAAAGAAAGAAAGGAAGGAAGGAAGGAAGGAAGAAAGAAAGAAAGAAAGAAAGAAAGAAAGAAAGAAAGAAAGAAAGAAAGAAAGTGCCACGAACCGGCTCAGGGGAGCCACTCAGACCGTAAGGGAATCAGGGTGAAGGCACAGGAGAAATCAGGATACGGCGAGGAAAGTGACACACAGACACTCTCAATGTTTTTGAGACATGCTGTTGCGATTTACTTACTTCTGTGCAGGATTATATATTTCTTTTTTACAATCAAAGAACTTGGCAAAGGCATACATCATCAAATCATAAAACAGAAAAGAACAGCATAAAACAGTTTACAAAAAGAATCTTTGAAGATGCTTTGACTTGGGCACAAGGACTTCGGCTCTCTCACACTTTACAAAACAAACTCTCTCCTCTTGCCTTCAAAGAGATCACTGCCCTTGAGCTAGACCATCTTTATCAGCTTGCAGGTGGCTGGTTGGTTTGAGCTAAGTGACCTTGTGTGGGAAAGAAGAAGGCTACTATCTTCCTGGGAAAATTTTCTGCTAGGAAAATTCTAATACATAGTCTTGAATTTCTCTGAAGTTTACTTTATATCACTAACCTCAACTCTCCTCCCTTCTCAATTCTCAGGCTCAGATATTATCTGCTTAGGCTAGGTCTTTTTCTTCCCATAAGAAAGGTTTCATAAGCCTTCTATTTACAACTGTACATATTTTTCAGGCAAATGCCTAAAGCTTCTAAGGTTTTTCCTAGTAAAATTAACTCTTTTTGTTCCACATCATCAGGGAATTGTCCTAATGATGATTCCGGCAATTCCCAGAACTGGCTACTTTTTTAAGGCTTTAATTAATAGTGGAGCAGAATTCAAAAATGTCCTTAGCAGTCTTGTTTGTATCCGCAACTGCCTGGAATAGTCTGATCTGTTAGCAATATGCAAGAATCACAAAGAACACACAGACAAGGGGAAAAGACAGACATATGGCTCGAAGGACAGCCAGGTTGAGTCAGTACTAATGGTGACTCAGGTAGCATTACACCACAACTGATTGCCACGGGACCGCCTGGAACACACACAGCTCCGAGAAGCACGAATCCCAATCCTTCCGGCAATATTTGCCCATCCAGTCAGCATTTCTGCTACACTGGCGAGACAGCCGCGGATGTAGTAAGAAAGAAAGAAAGAGAAAGAAAGAAAGAAACTGGGCTTTGGTGACTGTGTCCTCTGTCTACCAAAAACAACTAGCTGTTCAGAGAACAACATTCCCTCTAGACCTAGAAGCTGAGAATTAATGGGAAAAGACATTGCCATTAACAGAGCACTTTGAAGAAGGGGTGATGAGCCCAGTCATGATTTTCATCCCAGCACTCTGTAATGCAGGAAACTGGGAGTCAACCTCCCTCAGGACCCAGCAATTCCACTCTTGGGAATATACCCTAGAGATTCCAGTAGAGTAGCCAGTTCTGGGAATTGCCAGAATCATCATTAGGACAATTCCCTGATGATGTGGAACAGAAAGAGTTAATTTTACTAGGAAAAACCTTAGAAGCTTTAGGCATTTGCCTGAAAAATATGTACAATTGTAAATAGAAGGCTTATGAAACCTTTCTTATGGGAAGAAAAAGACCTAGACCTAGCCTAAGCAGACAATATCTGAGCCTGAGAATTGAGAAGGGAGAAGAGTTGAGGTTAGTGATATAAAGTAAACTTCAGAGAAATTCAAGACTATGTATTAGAATTTTCCTAGCAGAAAACTTTCCCAGGAAGATAGTAGCCTTCTTCTTTCCCACTCAGGCACACAAGGTCACTTAGCTCAAACCAACCAGCCACCTGCAAGCTGATAAAGATGGTCTAGCTCAAGGGCAGTGATCTCTTTGAAGGCAAGAGGAGAGAGTTTGTTTTGTAAAGTGTGAGAGAGCCGAAGTCCTTGTGCCCAAGTCAAAGCATCTTCAAAGATTCTTTTTGTAAACTGTTTTATGCTGTTCTTTTCTGTTTTATGATTTGATGATGTATGCCTTTGCCAAGTTCTTTGATTGTAAAAAAGAAATATATAATCCTGCACAGAAGTAAGTAAATCGCAACAGCATGTCTCAAAAACATTGAGAGTGTCTGTGTGTCACTTTCCTCGCCGTATCCTGATTTCTCCTGTGCCTTCACCCTGATTCCCTTACGGTCTGAATGGCTACCCTGAGCTGGTCCGTAGCTCTTTCTTTCTTTCTTTCTTTCTTTCTTTCTTTCTTTCTTTCTTTCTTTCTTTCCTTCCTTCCTTCCTTCATTCTTTCCTTCCTTCCTTCCTTCCTCCTTTCCTTCCTGCCTTCTTTCCTTCCTTCCTTCCTTCCTTCCTTCCTTCCTTCCTTCCTTCCTTCCTTTTGTTGGTTTTTCAAGACAGGGTTTCTCTAAATCTTAGGATCCTATACTGGAACTGAACTAGCATTTGTATACCAGGCTGCCTTTAAATACAGAGATTTCCTCTATCTCTGCCTCCTGAGTGCTGGAATTAAAGTCATGTGCTGCCACCAACCAGTCAAAGCCAAGATGTTTTTTTTAATTTATTTATTTAATAAAAATTTTAATATCTTTGTAATATCTTAGTAATTGAATAAGTCTTAACTAAACTGGAATCAACACAATTAGTTAAACACATCTAGAACAGCTAACCCGATAAGTTTGTCCTGATCTAATAATTTTTAAATTTGGAAATTGTCCAGCAAGCATACCATAAGGATAGCCTAAACAGGATATAATTTTTATAGGAGTGCTCTCAGTTTGCAGAGGCTTTTTAAAATAAATTAAGCTTGTTGCAGCAAAAAAGCCTGAATAATCCTGGAAAAACTTTCAAAATCCCACCTGAGGGAGAATGACTGACATGAATAGCCTCCACCCATCCTGGTTTGAACCACCTATTGATTGGGCTCTTCTCTAAACACCTCAGTCTTATATCCATGGTAAAGTGACTCTTTATTAAATAAATATTTTTATAATTAACTTTGATACTACAGAATAATCACAAACTGTTTCTTGAGTCCCCCAAGTTTTGTATACCATAGCCCACGGTTCAAACCCACATTTAAGCCAATTTGACCTTATATTTTTGAGCAAAGATGAATCCCATACTTTATCTTTGTCTCGATATTTTTTTACATATGATTTCATAGAAATGGTTTTTGCTTTTGGTAATCTTACCTTTGTATCATTATTGTAACTGTTCCCCAAAATCTTTATTTTATTTTTCCATATATATCTTTCGTGATATGGAGGCAATTTCTCTGGAGGCAATGCATCTGGAACATCAGAAAGAAAAGTTCTATAAGATATGGGAAGGCACCCCATGGAAGGTGTTCCTATTATAGCAATACAGATTGGAGCAGAATCAGACATTCCTTCCTATGTAATTACAGTGGAGGTCACATGGGAGGAGAAATCAGCATGTACCCCCATCAACCCAGTGTCATTAGTCATCACTCTGATGTTCACATCATCTCCCCAACCCACGGGATGAAGAAGTGGAGGATGGGGAACATCAGCCCAAAACAAGGCTGCAGAGGCAGGGTATACTTGCAGAGCAACGACAGCAAGCATAGCAAGAAACATGTTCTCGACTGATGATGGCTTTCCAGTGTTAGAGCCCATTTGCTGTGCTTTCCGGGTGAGCTACTTCAATTGTCCCCAAGTAGGTGTATTTATCCTCACAATGGATGACGATGCAGTGGGAGTTGAAGGTGCCTGCAAAGAAGAGAGATCAAGCTTCCTCATTTTCTTTACTTTTTTTTAAAAAAAATTACTTATTTATTTATTAAAAATTTCCACCTCTTCCCCACCTCCCTTTCCCCTTCCCCTCACAACCTCCCCCTCCCTTTTTAGTCTTAAGAGCAGTCAGTGTTCCCTGCCCTGTAGGAAGTCCAAGGTCCTCCCCCTCCATACAGGTCTATAAAGGTGAGCATCAAAACAAACCAGGCTCCCACAAAGTCAGTCCATGCAGTAGAATAACATCCCAGTGTCACTGTCCTTGGCTTCTCAGTCAGCCCTCATTGTCAGCATCGTTCACAGTGTCCATTTTGATCACATGCTCCATCACTCCAGGTCCAGCTGGCCTTGGTGAGGTCCCATTAGATCAGTCCCACTGTCTCAGTGGGTGGACGCACCCCTCATGATCCTGACTTCCTTGTTCACATTCTCCCTCCTTCTGCTCCTCTGGTCTACAAAGAGAGTTCCAGTACAGCCTGTGTCATACAAAGAAAAACTCTGTCTAAAAAAGTCAATAAAAAAAGAGAAGTAAGGAAAGAAAAAAAGACAGCTCATGCCTAACAGATGGGTCCACAGGTCAATATGATGCAGGCAATCCTTTAGATGAGGTTTTCCCTACCCAGTGTGTGGAGCTGGCAATTAACCATTATAGGGGCTAGAGAGATAGTTCAGCACTTAAGAACACTTTCTGCTCTTTCTGAGGACCTGAACTCAACTCTCACCACCACACAATAGCTGACTAACAATGCTTGCTGTCCCAGTGCCCTCTTGTCACTGGGTTTGGCCATCTCTCACATACATTCTAACTTATCACCCAGCACCTCCTTTTCCTCATTTCTTGGCTCTTCCCTGGATAGAAACCATGTAGGGTTTAGCTGAGTTGGATGTCTCCATTCAAGCTCCCCCAACTTTTCCAGCGTGTCTCTGAACAGCCACTACCAGCTGCTACCAGTCCCTGCACAAGCACAGCAGGTTCTAGCTGCACCTAATGCTCACCAATACAGACCTTGGTAGGGTTGAGGCCTGAACTTTGGGGCACGAGTGGGGATTGAGGTAGGTATGGAAAGGCAGAGTTCAGTAAAGTTCCTGTTCAGTAAAGGAAAGAACAGGAACCACGTACCTTAAACCAGGCAATGAGTTATCTTATTCCTAAATTTAGTAAACCAGGGAAACAAAGATCAACCTGGCTTCACTTGTAGCATCCTGAGAGAGGGAAAGTTAGAGAGAGCATGTGTTCTGTTTTGTTTTGTTTTTTCCAAAAAAGCTAGGTTGCTGTGTACTTTAGTGGGACAGTTATCCTGTGGCATTTGTTTAGGCACAGTAAAGACTCCAAGGTGACCAACAAGAAATCATGCCTTCAGTGCTTGTACTGTCGGGTTTGGTTGCCTTCATCTAACTTCTGATGATGAGCACACACCAGAAATGCTTTGAGTCCAGTACTTTTAGGACCAAGGTGACCATATGACATTACTTCTTTCTCTTCTCTCCTCTTGTTGGGGGGAGACTGCTGGTTTATTCCTGGCTGCCGAGAACCAAAATAATCCCTCAGAAACTATATTATTTGCAATACTGTTCGACCAATAGCTTAAATGTATTGCTAGCCAGTTCTTATATCTTAAATTAGCCAATTTCCATTATTTTATATTTTACCATGAGGTTTGTGGCCCAATGCATCTGTCTCAGATGGCAGCAACATGGCTTCTCACTGAATCTGCTTACTCTCTCCTCCTCTATCTGCTTGGAACTCCCGCCTTGCCCTATTCTGATAAATCACTGGTTAAAACAGATTTATTCATTAACCAATAAAAGCAACACAAAGACAAAAGGACTTCCCACACCATCCCTATTGCCTCTCTGTCTTCTCCTTCCCTCTCTCCCTACCCCTCCCTTCTTTCCTGTCCTTTTCCCTGCCTCATCTCTCCCCTCACCTTCTGCTTTTGGTGCTTCCTCCACCATAGATATCTCAGTCTGGCTGCTGCTCCTCCTTCTTTCTCCTTCTCCTTCCTTTTGGGTTTTTCCCATATAGGGTTTCTTTGTGTAATTATACTGATTGTTCTGGAGCTCACTTTTTGGACCAGGTTGGCCTTGAATTCAAGTGATCTCCTGTCTCTGCTGCTTCCTTTGCATCTCAGAGTGCTGGGATGAAAGTCATGACTGGGGTCTCTGTCCCCTCTTCAAAGTGCTCCTCTAATGGATGTGTGTTGTATAAGAAGCAGGCTGCATCCCACCCAGCTTCAGCCACCCGTATAGCTTATACCCGAATTAATTTCACAGAAGCTGTATTCATTTATACACTGCCTGGCCCATTAGTCTAGCCTCTTATTGGCTAACTCTCACATCTTGATTCAACCCATTTTATTTATGTATCTGTGTATCACCACGAGATCGTGGCTAACCAGGAAAGATTCAGCATGTCTGACCTGGCAGCTTCATGGCGGGCTGCTCTCTGTCTCTGCCTCCTTTCCCCCAGCATTCTGTTCTGTCTACTCCACCTATCTAATCTGCTGTCTTATCAAAAGGCCAAGGCTGTCTCTTTATTTAAACAATGAAAGCAGCACATAGAAAGAATATCCTCCTACACCAATAATGTCTTTGCTATTGATCTCCAGCTTCTAGAGCAAGATGCAATGGATGTTCTCCTAGAATCTAGTTATGTTTGGTAGACAGAGAAGACAATCACCACCTGGTTCTTTCAACAGGTGCTTCACCAGAGGGCAGTGTGTAGTGGAGACAACCATGTAGGCAGGGATGGTGTACCAGTAACTGAGGTGACAAGTCTAACAGTGAACACCCTGTATTGCTTGTTGTATGGAGCCTTGTAGAAGCAGATGGTGGCCTGGCAGTTACAGCTGCAGATAGAGGCCTCACAAGGGTTGTTTTTGTCTGTGGAGAAACAAGGAAGGAAGTTGAGTGGTGTCCATGACCAAATTCTCTAAGATATGTAACCAAAAACCTGTGACCTCCCATTGGTGCAGTGTCAGAGTTGAGACAAAGCCCACAAAAGGACATTGGGTGCATTATTACTAGAACACACTTACAATAGAAATATTAGTTGGGACTCAGCAAGCTAGTCCTTTTGTCTGTGAGGTCCCTGGCCAGAAAGAGGCCCTGATCCTGTACCAGAAAAACCATTGGAGGGATGAGTGTGTTCCTGACTGACCAGCAGAAGCCCCAGAGAGGGAGCACAGACACTCCTCAACCCTAAAAACTTTCTGGTCATTCTGCTGGGACTTCTCTCCCTGGCTACTGCCTCTCTCTTCCTATCCCATCCCAGACACGCATTCCCTTCTTTGGGGTCATAAGATACCCCAGCTCAGCCTGTTTTGGGCTGTGATGGGTGGTGAGTGCAACCAGGCAGGATTTCCTTTGTTTCACTAAGCCTGCACACAGCAAGCTAGTCCTTTTGTCTGTGAGTTCCCTGGCCCGCAAGTGGCCATGATCCTGTACCAGAAGATCCATCAGAGAGCATTTGAAGGAAGAGATGGGCAGGCACCAAAGCAAGAATTCTTCCAACAATCTGAAAAACAACATGATAACACCAGAACCCAGTGAACAAATAACAGGAAGATTTTAACACCCTAATCCAGAAGAAGCCAAAGAAATAGACATTATGAATTTGATAGAGTCCCTTAAATCAGAGGCGAAAAACTCCCTTAAAGAAATGAATAAGAAGAATAACAAAGAGTTTGAAGAAATGAATAAATTCCTAAATGATACCCTAGGTAACCAAGAAAAAACAATCAAACAGAAAATAGAAACCGTTCAAGACTTGAAAACTAAAATGGAGGCAATATAGAAAACACAAACTGAGGGCTGGATGGATATGGAAAATCTAGGTAAATGAACAGAGACTACAGAGACAAGCATAACCAACAGAATACAAGAGTTAGAAGAAAAAAATCTCAGATGCTGAAGACACTATAGCGAAAATAAATGCACTGATCAAAGAAAACAGCAAATCCAACAAATTCTCATCACAAAACATCCAGGAAATCTGGGACATGATAAAAAGACCAAACCTAAGAATAATAGGGGTAGAAGAAGGAGAAGAATTCCAGGTCAAAGGCCCAGAAAATATATTCAACAAAATTATAGAAGAAAATTTTCCCAACCTAAAGAAGGATATTCGTATGAAAGTACAAGAAGCATACAGAACACCGAATAGACTGGATCAAAAAAAAAAACCCATCTCCTCGCCATATAATAATCAAAACATAAAACATACAGATTAAAGAAAGAATATTAAGAGCTGCAAAAAAAAGGTCAAGTAACTTTTAAAGCTAAAGCTATCAGACTTACACCTGACTTCTCTATGGAAACCATGAAAGCCAGAAGGTCCTGGATAGATGTGCTGCAGAAACTGAGGTACCATGGATGCAAGTCCAGACTATTGTACCCAGGCAAGCTTTCATTTAAAATCAATGGAGAAAACAAAATATTCCAGGAAAAAAACAAATTTAAACAATATGTAGCCACAAGTCCAGCCTTACAGAAAGTAATAGAAGGAAAATCACAACCCAAGTAATCCAACTATTCCCACAATAACTCAGCCATCTAGCAACCCTTCACCAGCACAACGCAAAGGAGGGAAACACACAAACTCTACCACCAAAAAAAACATAACTGGAGTTAACAAGTGGTCATTAATATCACTTAATATTAATGGATTCAATTCACCTATAAAAAAGGCACAGGCTAAGAGATTGGATGTGGAAACAGGATCCAGCCTTCTGTTGTTTACGAGAAACACACCTCAATGACACAGACAGACATCTACTCAGAGTAAAGGGTTGGGAAAAGGTTTTTCAATCAAGTGGACTTAAGAAACCAGCAGGTGTAGCTATACTAATTTCTAAAAAAATTGACTTCAAACTAAAATCAATCAGAAGAGATGGAGATGGACACTTTATACTAATAACATTAACAATTCTTCAGGATTAAGTCTCTATCCTGAATATCTATGCCCCTAATATAAAAACATCCACTTATGTAAAAGAAACATTACTAGAACTCAAGGAAGACATCAAACCACTCTAATAGTAGAAGACTTCAAGACTCCTCTCTCACCAATGGACAGGTCAAATAGACAGAAACGTAACAGAGAAATAAGAGAATTAATGGGGGTAATAAATCAAATGGACTTAACAGACATCTATAGAACATTCCACCCAAATAGGAAAGAATATACCTTCTTCTCAGCATCTCATGGAACCTTCTCGAAAATTGACCACATACTCAGTAACAAAGGAAATTTCCACGGATACAAAAAAAAATATAAGTAACCACTTGTGTCTTTTCTTATCACCATGGAATAAGGTAGAATTTAACAATAATTCAACCCCCAGAAAGCCTACAAAATCATAGAAGCCGAACAGTCAACTATTGAACCACCCCTAGGTTAAGGAGGAAATAAAGAAAGAAATTAAAGTCTTCCTTGAATTCAATGAAAATAGAGACACAACATACCCAACCCTATGGGATACTATGAAAGCAGTGCTAAGAGGAAAGTTCATAGCTCTAAGTGCCCATATTAAAAAAAAAAAAGGAGAAAGCTCACATTAGAGACTTAACAGCACAGCTGAAAGCTCTAGAAAAAAAGGAAGCAGACTCACCCAGGAGGAGTAGAAGACTGGAAATAATCAAACTGAGGGCTGAAATCAACAAAATAGAAACACAGAAAAGAATCCAAAGAATCAATGAATCAAAAAACTGGTTCTTTGAGAAAGTCAACAAGATTGACGAACCTTTATCCAAACTAATCAAAAGGCAGAGAGAGAACATACAAATTAACAAGATCAGAAAAGAAAAGGGGGACATAACCACAGACACTGAGGAAATTCAGAGAATCATTAGGTCTTACTACAAAAGGTTATGTGCCACAAAGTTGGAAAATGTAAAAGAAATGGACTTGTTTTTAGATAAGTACCACTTACCAAAATTAAATCAAGACCAGGTGAACAATTTAAATAGACCTATAAGTCGTGAGAAAATAGAAGCTGTCATAAAAAACCTTCCAACCACAAAGTGCCCAGGACCTCATGATTTTAATGCAGAATTTTATGAGAACTTTCAAGAGGAGCTAATGTCTATACTTCCTAATGTATTTCACATAATAGAATCAGAAGAGTCATTGCCAAACTCTTTTATGAATCTACAGTTACCCTGATTCCAAAACCACAGAAAGACTTAACCAAGAAAGAGAATTACAGACCAATCTTACTCATGAACATCGATGCAAAAATTCTCAATAAAATTCTGGCAATCAGAATCCAAGGACACATTAAAAAATTATCCATTATGATCAAGTAGGCTTCATCCCAGAGATGCAGGGCTGGTTCAACATGCAAAAATCTATCAATATAATCCATCATATAAACAAATTGAAAGAAAAAAACCATATGATCATTTCATTAGTTGCAGAAAAAGCATTTGATAAAATTCAACACCCCTTTATAATAAATATTTTGGAGAGGTTAGGGATAGAAGGATTATACGTAAATATAATAAAAACAATATATAGCAAGACAACAGCTAATATCAAATTAAATGGAGAGAAACTCAAAGCCATTCCACTAAAATCAGGAACAAGACAAGGTTGTCCACTCTCACCATATCTCTTCAACATAGAACTTGAAGTTCTAACAATAGCAATAAGACAACATAAAGAGATTAAGGGGATTCGAATCGGAAAGGAAGAAGTCAAGCTTCTGTTATTTGCAGACGACATGATAGTGTACATTATTGACCCCAAAAACTCTACCAAAGAACTCCTACAGCTGATAAATACCTTCAGTGATGTGGCAGGATACAAGATCAACTCAAAAAAATCAGTATCCCTCCTATACATAAAGGAAAGAGAAGCAGAGAGGGAAATCAAAGACTTCACCTTTTATGATAGCCACAAACAGCAAAAAGTATCTTGGGGTAACTATAACCAAGGAAGTAAAAGATATATTTGATAAGAACTTAAAGGCATTGAAGAAAGAAATTGAAGAGGACACCAGAAAATGGAAGGATCTCCCTTGCTCTTGGGTGGGTAAGATCAACATAGTAAAAATGACAATTCTACGAAACGATCTATAAATTCAACGCAATCCCCATTAAAATCCCAACAAAATTCTTCACAGATCTTGAAAGAACAATAATCAACTTTATATGGAAAACCAAAAAACCCAGGATAGCCAAAACAATCCTATATAATAAAGGAACTTTTGAAAGCATTACCATCCCTGACTTCAAACTCTATTACAGAGCTACAGTAATGAAAACAGTTTGGTATTATCATAAAAACAGAGGCGTCGACCAATGGAATCAAATAGAAGACCTGAGTATTAACGCACAAACCTAGGAACACCTGATTTTCGACAAGGGAGCTAAAAGCATACAATGGAAGAAAGAAAGCATCTTCAACAAATGGTGCTGGCATAATTAGATGTCAACCTGTAGAAAAATGAAAATAGATCCATACCTATCACCATGCACAAAACTCAAGTCCAAATGGATTAAAGACCTCAATATTAATCTGAACACATTGAACCTGATAGAAGAGAAAGTGGGATGTAGTCTACAACACATGAGCACAGGAGACCTCTTTCTACATATAACCCCAGTAGCATAGACAATAAGGGAAACAATTAATAAATGGGACCGCCTGAATCTAAGACTCTTCTGTAAGCAAAGGACACTGTCATGAAGACAAAAAGACAACCTACTGATTGGGAGAAGATCTTCACCAACCCTGCATCAGACAAAGTTCTGATCTTCAAAATATATAAAGAACTCAAGAAACTATACTTTAAAATGCTAATTAATATAATTAAAAAGTGGAGCAGTGAACTGAACAGAGAATTCTCAACAGAAGAAGTTCAAATGGCCAGAAGACACTTGAGGTCATGTTCAACCTCCTCAGCAATCAGGGAAATGCAAATCAAAACAACATTGAGATACCATTTTACACCTGTTAGAATGGCTAAAATCAATAATACCAATGATAGCCTATGATGGAGAGGATGTGGAGTAAGGGGAACACTCATCCATTGTTGGTGGGAATGCAAACTTGTGCAACCACTTTGGAAATAAGTGTGGTGGTTTTCCCATAAATTCTGGATCAACCTACCCCAGAATCCATCTATTCCACTCTTGGGAATATACTCAAGAGATACCCTATCATACTATAAAAGCATTTGTTAAACTATATTCATAGCAGCATTATTTGTAATATCCAGAACCTGGAAACAATCTAGATGCCCCTAAACGGATGAATGGATAAAGAAAGTGTGGAATATGTGCACATTAGAGTACTACTCAGTGGTAAAAAAACAATGACTTCTTGAACTTCATGCAAATGGATGGAAATGAAAACACTATCTTGAGTGAGGTAACCTAGACACAAAAAGATGAATATGGTATGTGCTCACTCATAAGTGGATTCTAGCCATAAATAAAGGACATTGAGCCTATAATTCGTGATTCTAGAGAAGCTAAATAAGAAGGTGAACCCAAAGAAAAACATATAGTTATCCTCCTGGATATTGGAAGTAGACAAAATTGCCAGGCAAAAATTGGGAGCTTTGGGGGCTAGAGAGATGGCTCAATCGTTAAGAGCATTGCCTGCTCTTCCAAAGGTCCTGAGTTCAATTCCTGGCAACCACATAGCGGCTCACAACAATCAGTAATGAGGTCGGGTGCCCTCTTCTGGCCTGCAGACATGCACACAGACAGAATATTGTATACATATTAAATAAATCAATAAATAAAAAATTGGGAGCTTGGGGGTGGAGTGGTGTGGGGGTAAGGGAGATGGGGGGAGAGAAGGGAGAAGGTGAGGATGGGGAGAGCTTGGGGAATGGGATGGTTGGGATGGAGGAAAGGTGGATATGGGAACAGGGAAGAAGATATCTTAATTAAGGGAGCCATTTTAGGGTTGGCAAGAGATTTGACTCTAGAGGGGTTCCCAGGGGTCCAAAGAGATGTTCCCAGCTTGTTCCTTAGGCAGTTGAGGAATGGGCGCCTGAACCTGCCTTATCCTAAGGGCACACTGATATCTTGCATATCTCCATAGAATCTTCATCTGGCGATGGATGGGATAGAGACAGAGACCAACATTTGAGCACTGGACTGAGCTCCCAAGGTCCATATGAGGGGCAGATGGAGGGAGAACATGAACAAGGAAGTCAGGACTGCTAGGGGTCTGCCCACCCACTGGGACGGTGGGGCTAATCTAAAGGGGAGCTCACCAAGGCCAGCTGGACTGGGACTGATGGAACATGTGATCAAACCGGAATCTCTGAATGTGGCTGACAATGAGGGCTGTCTGAGAAGCCAAGGACAATGGCACTGAGTTCTGATTCTACTGCATCTACTGGCTTTTTGAAGCCTAGTCTGTTTGGATGCTCACTTTCCTAGACCTGGATAGAGGAGGGCACCTTGGACTCTCAACAGAGCAGGGAACCCTGACTGCTCTTTTGACTGGAGAGGGACGCGGAGGAAAAGGGGGGATAGAGAGGGAAATGGGAGAAGGGAAAAAGTGGAAATTTTTCATACAAATACCCAACACTCCCCCCACAAAACAAAACAACAAAAAATATTAGTTGGTAAGACAGTTGCCATACAAGCATGAGGACCTGACCTAGGATACCCAGAGCCCATGTAAGATTCAAGGTGTGGTCGGGGCATCTATAATTCTTTGGAAAATAGTGAATATGAATCCCCAAAACTTGTTGGTCAGTCAGGATAGCTAAAGGTGAGTGTCCTGTTCAGTGAGACACCCAGCCTCTAAAGACACGGTAGACAGAATATCAACTCATTACTATATATAAAATTAAATAAACAGTGATATTTAATTATAAAATCAGAAAATACAAAATACCAACTACCACTTCTAAAACTATATGATTTAAGACACTTTTCCTGCTTCACGTCTTCCATGTTGAGGTTGCATGTGTGCATTGCCCACTCAATTTATGGGGTCTGGATGTAGGACCACTGGTTCTGTGCATGCCTTGGAAGTGCTGTAGCAACTGAGTTATATTTTCAGTCTTCTGATTCCTCTCCTGTAAAATGGATATGATGAATCTTGCCCTGCATCGTTGTTTATTCCAGTATATGGCTTATACCCAATGGTGTAGCTTACAAGAGTTTAGTTTCTCTCCCTTCATCTATATATTCTTCCACCCATCTATTCATATGCCCATCCCTTAATCTATACACACATCCATCAGTGTGCCCTTCCCTCCACCTATACAATATCCATCAGTGTGCCCCTCCTTCCATCTATAGATATATCTGTCAGTGTGTCCATCCTTCAACCTATACATCCATCCTTCAGTGTGTCCATTGGGAATGTAGGCAGAGGATGGAGGTAGTACACCCATTTAATGCCCTTAATTTCAGGAATCAGGAAGCAGAGACAGGTGAATGTCTGAGTTTGAGTCCATCCTGGTCTACAGAGAGAGTTCCAGGACAGCCTGTGTCATACAAAGAAAATACCTGTCTAAAAAAGTCAATGAAAAAGAGAAGGAAGGAAAGAAAAAAAGGCAGCTCATGCCAAAAAGATGTATACACAGGTCAATATGATGCAGGCAATTCTTTAGCTGAGGCTTTCCCTACCCAATATGTGAAGCTGGCAATCAACAATTATAGGGTCTAGAGAGATGGCTCAGCAATTAAGAATACTTTCTGCTCTTGCTGAGGATCTGAATTCAACTCTCACCACCACACAGTGGCTGGCAAACAATGCCTGCTGTCCCAATGCCCTCTTGTCACTGGATGTGTGATGTAGGTGGATTCTGTATATCTGTTGCTTTCATTGGTTAATTAATAAAGAAAACTGCCTGACCTGATAGGTCAGAACATAGGTAGGAGGAGAAGAAAGAACTAAATTCTGGGAGGAAGAAAACAGGGTCAGGAGAGCTGCCTGCCATGAAGCTGCCAGTTCAGACATGCTGAATCTTTCCCAGTAAGCCACGACCTCATGGTGAGATACAGATTATTAGAAATGGGTTGAATCAATATGTGAGAGTTAGCCAATAAAGGCTAGAGATAATGGGTCAGGCAGTGTTTAAAAAAATACAGTTTCCATGTAGCTATTTCAGGTAAAGCTAGCTGGGCGGGCGGCGGGAAGTAGCCCACCGTTCCTTTTGCAAGTGTGGCCATCTCTCGCATACCCTCTAACTTAGGACCCAGAACCTACTTTCCTCATTTCTCACCTCTTCCCTGGATAAGGACCATGTAGGGGTTAGCTGAGTGGGTTGTCTCCATTCAACCTCCCCCAAACCTTCCAGCGTGTCTCTGGACAGCCACACCCAGCTGCTACCAGTCCCTGTACATGCACAGCAGGCTCTAGCTGCACATAATGCTCATCAATACAGACATTGGAAGGGTTGAGGCCTGAACTTTGGGGCACGAGTCGGGATTGAGGTGGGGATGGAAAGGCAGAGGACTGGATACCTGTTCAGTAAAGGAAAGAACAGGAACCACGTACCTTAAACCAGGCAATGAGTTATCTTATTCCTAAATTCAGTAAACCAGGGAACCAGAGATCAACCTGGCTTCACTTGTAACATCCTGAGAGAGGAAAAGGTGGAAGAGAGGATGTATTCTTTTTTTTCCAAAAAAGGTAGGTTGCTGTGTACTTTAGTGGGACAGTTATCCTGTGGCATTTGTTTAGGCACAGTAAAGACTCAAAGGTAACCAACATGAAATCATGCCTTCAGGGCATATACTGTCAGGTTTTGTTGTATTTATCTAACTTCCAATTATGAGCACACACCAGAAATGCTTTGAGTCCAGTACTTTTAGGACCAAGGTGCCCACATGACACTGCTTCTTTCTCTCTTCTCTCTCCTTCTTCGGGGAGACCACTGGTTTGTTCTAGGCTGCCCAGAATCAAAATAATAACTCAGAAACAATATTACTTCCAATACTGTTCGAACAATAGCTTAAGTGTAATTCTAGCCAGTTCGTATATCTTAAATTCACCAATTTCCATTATTTTATATTTTACCATGAGGTTTGTGGCCCAATGCATCTGTCTCAGATGGCAGCAACATGACTTCTCACTGACTCTGCTTACTCTCTCCTCCTCTTTCTGTTTGTAACACCTACCTTGCCCTTTTCTGATAAGCCACTGGCCAAAAAAGATTTATTCATTAACCAATAAAAGCAACACAAAGACAGAAGAACTTCCCACACCATCCCCTTCTACCTCTCTGTCTTCTCTTTCCTTCTCTCCCTACCCCTCCCTTCTTTCCTGTCCTTTTCCCTGCCTCATCTCTCCCCTCAGCGTCTGCTTTTGGTGCTTCCTCCACCATATATATCTCAGGCTGGCTGCTGCTCTTCCTCTTCTTCCTCCTTCTCCTTCTTTTTGGGTTTTTCCCATACTGGGTTTCTTTGTGTAATAATCCTGGTTGTTCTGTAACTCACTTTTTGACCAGCTTGGCCTTGAATTCAAGTGATCTCCTGACTCTGCTGCTTCCTTTGCACCTCAGAGTGCTGGGATGAAAGTCATGACTGGGGTCTCCACCCCCTCTTCAAAGTGCTCCTCTAATGGTAATGTGTTGTATAAGGAGTGAGCCACGTCCCACCCAGTTGTTGGCCACCTGGCTAGATTATATCTGAAATAATTACACAGAAACTGTATTAATTTAAACACTGCCTGGGCCATTACTTCTAGCCTCTTATTGGCTAATTCTCACATCTTGATTCAACCCATTTTATTAATGTATCTGTGTATCACCACAAGATTGTGGCTTACTGGGAAAGATTCAGCATGTCTGACCTGGCAGCTTCATGTCGGGTGGCTCTATGTCTCTGTCTTTTTTCTGCGAACATTTTGTTCTGTTTACTCTGCCTATCTAAGCTGCTGTCCTATCAAAAGGCCAATGCAGTCTCTTTGTGCTATGAAAGCAGCACATAGAAAGAATACCCTCCTATGCCAGTAATGTCTTTGCTATTGATCTCCAGCTTCCAGGGCTAGATGCAATGGATGTTCTCCTAGGATCTAGTTATGTTTTGTAGACAGGGAAGACAATCACTACCTGGTTCTTTCAACAGGTGCTTCACCAGAGGGCACAGTGTGTAATGGAGACAACCATGCAGGCAGGGATGGTGTACCAGTAACTGAGGTGATCAGTCTAACAGTGAACACTCTGTACTGCTTGTTGTATAGAGCCTTGGAGAGGCGGATGACAGCCTGGTGGTCACAGATGCAGATGAAGTCCTCACAGGGGTTGTTTTTTGTCTGTGGAGAAACAAGGAAGGATGCTGAGTGGAGTCCATGTCCACGTTCTCTAAGATATGCAGCCAAAAACCTTGACCTCCTATTGCTGCAGAGTCAGGGCTGAGAGACAAAGCCCACAAAAGGACATTGGGTGCATAATTGCTGGATCACATTTACAATAGTAATATTAGTTGGGATGCAGAAAGCTAGTCCTTTTCTCTGCGAGGTCCCTGGCCAGAAAGTGACTCTGGTCCTGTACCAGAAGATCCATCGGAAGGGTAATTGTGTTCCTGACTGGTCGGCAGAAGCCCCAGAAAGGGAGCACAGACACTCCTCAACTCCCTAAACTTTCTGGTCATTCTGAAGGGGCTTCTCTCCCTGTCAACTGCCTCTCTCTTCCTATCCCATCCCAGCTTGCTCCTAGGTACCTGTTACCTTCTCTGGGGTCATAAGATCCTCCAGCTCAGCCTGTTTAGGTGCTGGGATGGGTGGTGAGTGCAACCGGGCAGGAGTTCCTTTGTTTCACTAAGCCTGCATGCAACAAGCTAGTCCTTTTGTCTGTGAGTTCCCTGGTCTGCAAGTGGCCTTGATCCTGTACCAGAAGAACCATCAGAGAGCATTTGGAGGAAGAGATGGGCAGGCGCCAAAGCAATTCCTCCAACAATCTGAAAAACAACATGATAACACCAGAACCCAGTGGACAAAGAACAGAAAGACTTTAACACCCTAATCCAGAGGAAGTAGAAAAATGGACATTATGGAAGTGATAAAGTCCCTTAAAGGATGTGAAAAACTCTCTTAAAAAATGGATGAGAAAAATAACAAAATTTGAAGAAATGAATAAATCCCTAAAAGATACCCTAGGTAACCAAGAAAAAACAAAGAAACAGATAATGGAAACAGTTCAAGACTTGAAAACTGAAATGGAGGCAATGAAGAAAACACAAACCAAGGGCCGTCTGGATATGAAAAATCTGGGTAAATGAACAGGAACTACAGAGATAAGTATTACCAACAGAATACAGGAGATAAAAGAAAGAATCTCAGACACTGAAGATACTACAGAGGAAATAAACTCCCTGATTAAAGAACAAAACAAATCTAACAAATTTTTAACACAAAACATCCAGGAAATCTGGAACACTGTGAAAAGAGCTAACCTAAGAATAATAGGGGTAGAAGAAGGAGAAGAGTTACAACTCAAAGACACAGAAAATATATTCAACAAAATTGTAGAAGAAAACTTTTCCAACCTAAAGAAGGATATTCTTTAGGTACAAGAAGGTACAAGAAGCATACAGAACACCAAGTAGACTGGATCAAAAAAAAAAGCATCCACTTACCATATAATAATCAAAACACAAAACATATAGACTAAAGAACAAATATTAAGAGCTGTAAGGGAAAAAGGTCAAGTAACATATAAAGGGAAACCTATCAGAATTACACCTGACTTCTCAATGGAAACCACGAGAGCCAGCAGGTCTTGGATAGATGTACTGCAGACACTAAGAGACCATGGATGCAAGCCCAGACTACTCTATCCAGCAAAGCTTGCATTCACCATTGATGGAGAAAACAAGATATTCCAGGACAAAAACTGATTTAAACAATACGTTGCCACAAACCCAGCCTTACAGAAAATACTAGAAGGAAAATCACAAACCAAGGAAACCAACAACACCCATAATAACACAAGCATCTGACAATCCTCCACCAGCACAACTCAAAGAAGGGAAACACACAAACTCTACCACCAGAAAAGATAACCAGAATTAATAACCACTGATCATTAATATCACTTAATGTCAACAGACTCAATTCACCAATAAAAAGGTACAGGTTAAGAGAATAGATACGAAATCAGGATCCAACATTCTGCTGTTTACAAGAAACACACCTCAAACTTAAATACAGACACTACCTCAGAGTAAAGGGTTGGGAAAAGGTTTTCCAATCAAATGGACCAATAAATAAGTGGGTGTGGCTATACTAATATCTAACAAAATTTATTTTAAACTACAATCAATCAGAAGAGATGGAGATGGACACTTTATACTCATAACAGGAACAATTCAGCAGGAGGAAGTCTCTATCCTGAATTTCTATGCCCCTAATATAAAAGCACCCAATTATGTAAAAGAAACATTACTACAAATCAAAGAATACATCAAACCACACACTCTAAGAGTAGGAGATTTCAACACTCCTCTTTCACCAATGGCTAGGTCAACCAGACAGAAACTTAACAGAGAAATAAGAGAACTATCAGATGTAATGAACCAAATGGACTTAATAGACATCTATAGAACATTCCACCCAAACAGAAAAGAATATATTTTGTTATCAGCATTGCATGGAACCTTCTCAAAAATTGATCACATACTTGATAACAAAGCAAACATCCATAGATACAAAGAAATTATAGTAACCACCTGTGTACTATCAGATTACCATGGAATAAAGCTAGAATTCAACAACAATTCTAACCCCAGAAAGCCTACAAACTCATGGAAACTGAACAGTCAACTACTGAACCAGCCCTGGGTCAAGGAAGAAATAAAGAAAGAAATTAAAGTTTTTCTTGAATTCAATGAAAACAAAGACACGTCGTACCCAAACCCACGGGACACTATAAAAGCAGTGCTAAGAGGAAAATTCATAGCACTAAGTGCCCACATAAAGAAAATGGAGAAAGCACACATTAGAGCCTTAACAACACAGCTGAAAGCTCTAGGAAAAAAGAAGCAGATTCACCCAGGAGGAGTAGAAGACTGAAAATAATCAAACTGAAGGCTGAAATCAACAAAATATAAACACAGAAAACAATCCAAAGAATCAACAAAACAAAAAGCTGGTTCCTGGAGAAAATCAACTAGATTGACAAACTCCTAGCCAAACTAATCAAACGACAGAGAGAGAAGATACAAATTAACAAATCAGAAATGAAAAGGGGGACATAACAACAGACACTGAGGAAATTCAGAGAATCATTAGGTCTTACTACAAAAGCCAGTATGCCACAAAATTGGAAAATGTGAAAGAAATGAACACTTTTTTAGATAAGTACCATATACCAAAATTAAATCAAGACCAGGTGAACAGTTTAAATATACCTGTAAGTTGTGAGGAATTAGAAGCTGACATCAGAAACCTTTCTACCAAAAAAAGCCCAGGACCAGATGGTTTCAATGCAGAATTCTACCAGAACTTTCAAGAGGAGCTAATACCTATACTCCTTAATGTGTTTCACAAAATAGAAGCAGAATAGTCATTGCCAAACTCCTTTTATGAAGCTACAGTCACCCTGATACCAAAACCACACAATGACTTAACCAAGAAAGAGAATTACAGACCAATCTCAGTCATGAACATTGATGCAAAAATTCTCAATAAAATACTGGCAAACCGAAACCAAGAACACATCCAAAAAAATTATACATTATGATCAAGTAGGCTTCATCCCAGAGAGGTAGGGCTAGTTCAACATACGAAAATCTATCAATGTAATCCATCATATAAATAAACCGAAGGAAAAAACAATATGATCTTTTCATTAGATGCTGAAAAAGCATTTGACAAAATTCAACACCCCTTTATGATAAAAGTCTTGGAGAGATTAGAGATACAAGGTTCATTCCTAAATATAATAAAAGCAATATACAGCAAGCTGACAGCTAACATTAAATTATATGGAGAGAAACTCAAAGCCATCCCACTAAAATCAGGAACAAGACAAGGCTGCCCACTCTCTCCTTACCTCTTCAATATAGTGCTTGAAGTTCTAACAATAGCAATACAAAAGCATAAGGAGATCAAGGGAATTTGAATTGGAAAGTTGCAAAGGAAGAAGTCAAACTTTCGTTATTTGCAGATGATATAATAGTGTACATAAGCCACTCCAAAAACTCTACCAAAGAACTCCTACAGCTGAAAAACACCTTTAGCAATGTGGCAGGATACAAGATTAACTCCAAAAAAAATCAGTTGCCTTCCTATACAGAAAGGACAAAGAAGCAGAGAGGGAAATCAGAGAAACTTCACCTTTCATGATAGCCACAAATAGCATAAGGTATCTTGGGGTAACTCTAAAAAAAGGAAGTGAAAGATCTATTTGACAAGAACTTCAAGTCTCTGAGAAAAGCATTTGAAGAGGATACCAGAAAATGGAAGGATCTCCCTTGCTCTTGGATTGCTAGGATCAATATAGTAAAAATGGCAATTCGACCAAAAGCAATCTATAGATTCAATGCAATCCCCATTAAAATCCCAACAAAATTCTTCACAGACCTTGAGAGAACAATAATCAACTTTACATGGAAAAACAAAAAACTCAGGATAGCCAAAACAATCCAATATGATAAAAGTACTTCTGGAGGCATTACCATCCCTGACTTCAAATTCTATTACAGAGCTACGGTAAAGAAAACAACTTGGTATTGGCACATAAACAGGGATGTTGACCAATGGAATCGAACCAAAGACCCAGATATTAATCCACAAACCTATGAACACCTGATTTTCAACAAAGGAGCTAAAATTATACAATGGAAGAAAGAAAGCATCTTTAACAAATGGTGCTGGCATAACTGGATGTCAACCTGTAGAGGAATGAAAGTAGATTCATTTCTATCACCATGCACAAAACTCAAGTCCAAATAGATTAGAGACCTCAATATTAATCTGAACACACTGAACCTGATAGAAGAGGAAGTGGGAAGTAGTCTACAACACATGGGCATACAACACATGGGCACAGGAGACCTCTTCTTATGTAGAACCCCAGTAGCACAGACAGTAAGAGCAACAATTAATAAATGGAACCTCCTGAAACTGAGAATCTTCTGTAAAGCAAAGGACACTGTCATTAAGACAAAAAGGCAACCTACTGATTGGGAGAAGATCTTCCCCAACCCCACATCAGACAAAGGTCTGATCTCCAAAATATATAAAAACTCAAGAAACTATACTTTAAAATGCTAATTAACCCAATTAAAAAATGGGGCAGTGAACTGAACAGAGAATTCTCAACAGAAGAAGTTCAAATGGCTAAAAGGCACTGAAGGTCATATTCAACCTCCTTAGTGATCAGAGAAATGCAAATCAAAACAACTCTTAAACATGTATAAAATCAGTAACACCAATGATAGCCTATGATGGAGAGGATGTGGAGTAAGGGTAACACTCATCCATTGTTGGTGGGAATGCAAACTTGTGCAACCACTTTGGAAAACAGTGTGGCGGTTTCTCTGCATGTATGGGCTTGGTGAGAGCCTAGTCTGTTTTGATGCTCACCTTCCTAGACCTGGATGGAGGGGGGAGAACCTTGGACTTCCCATGGGGCAGGGAACCCTGACTGCTCTTTGGACTGGAGAGGGAGGGGGAGGTGGGGAGAGGGAGGGAGGAATGGTAGGAAAATGGGATGAGGTGGAAATTTTTAATAAAAAAAAAAACCAAAAAAAAACCAAAACCAAAAAAAAAACAAAAAAGAAATATTAGTTGGTAAAGCAGTTGCCATACAAGCATGAGGGCCTGACCTAGGATGCCTAGGGCCCATATAAGATTCAAGGTCCCGTTGGGGTATCTATAATTCTTAGCTAAAGGTGAGTGTCCTGTTCAGTGAGACACCTAGCCTCTAAAGACACGGTAGACAGAATGCCAACTCATTCCTATATATAAAATTAATAAACAGTGATATTTAATTATAAAACCAGAAAATACCAAATATCAACTGCCACTTCTAAAATTATATGATTTAAGACAATTTTCCTGCTTCACGTCTTCCATGTTGAGGTTGCAGGTGTGCATTGCCCACTCATTTTATGGGGCCTGGATGTAGGACCTGTGTTCTGTGCATGCTATGGAAGTGCTGTAGCAATTGAATTATATTTCCAGTCTTCTGATTTCTCTTCTTTAAAATGGGCATGATGAACCTGCCCTGCATAGCTGTTTATTCCAGTATATGGCTTATACCCAATGGTGTAGCTTACAAGAGTTCAGTTTCTCTCCCTTCATCTATATATTCTTCCACTCATCCATTCATATGCCCATCCCTCAATCTATACACACATCCATCAATGTGTCCATCCCTCCACCTATACATATATCCGTCAGTGTGTCCATCTTTCCATCTATACCTACATCCGTTAGTGTGTCCATCCCTCCATCTATACATACATCTGTCAGTATGTTTATCCTTCCTTCTATGCATACATCTGTCAGTGTGTCCATCCCTCATCTATAAATACATCTGTCAGTGTGTGTCCATCCCTCATCTATACATACATCTGTCAGTGTGTCCATCCTTCATCTATACAGACATCTGTCACTGTGTCCATCCTTCTATCTGTAATACATTCTGGTGTTCATTGAGTTTTCAAAGACTATGGAGATTTTTAATTTTTTTTAGACAGGGTCTTGATTTATAGGTCAAACTAACTTCAAACTTGATGTCCTCTGCCTCACCTGTCTTTGTACTAGCATTTCAGGTATTCACTTCCACACCTAGCCTTTATAGAGTTTTCTCTACTTACCATAATATATTAAGATCCATTTCTGTATTTTATTGCTTTTTTATCTAAAAGAAGATTTTCCTTGTGTAGCCTTGGCTGTCCTAGAACTAGCATTGTAGACCAGGCTGGCCTTGAACTCACAGACTCACTTCCCTCTGTGTCTGGAGTGCTGTGATTTAAGGTGTGCGTCACAACTGTTTGTAAAACTTGGACATTTTTACAATTTTATTTTGTATGTGTGTGTGTGTATGTGTTTGGATGTACATGTAACATGACACATGTTTCCATGTCAGGGAACAATGTATAGGAGTCAGTCCTTGCCTTCCACCCTGTGGGTTCTTGGTATTGAACTCATGTCCTCTGGGCTGGGAGAAAGTTCCTTTACCCATTTTACCCACAGAGTCATCTTACTGGCATTGGGTTTGTTTTTTTGGTTGGTTTTGAGAGTCCCTTTTTTTTAGTTTTTTGTTTATTTTTATTTTTTTTTATTTTTTTATTTTTTTTTTTAGTTTTCCGAGGCAGGGTTACTCTCTAGCTATGGAGCCTCTCCTGGAACTAGCTGTTGTAGACCAGGCTGGCCTCGAGCTCACAGAGATCTGCCTGTCTCTGCCCTCAGTGTTGGGATAAGGGTGTATGCCATCCTGGTTTTTTTTTTTGGGCGGGGGTAGGCTGATGTGTACAACCATTTCATCCTTCCCATTGCCATTAACTTGTTTGATTTCTTTTTAGATCCCTAAGGATTCTTCCCTTACCTTCAAACTAATGAAGGTTACAAACTGTGTCCTATAGAGTGTAGAAAGCAATGTCTGCAGGCAAGTCCACCAGTGCAGATCCCTGTTTACAGACAGCTGCAGAGTCCTCGTGCAGATGAGAGCTGCCCCCCTAAGAAGGACTTTTTCAAGAAGCAGCTGTTCTTGACAACACAGCTGTGCCACCTTCCTCTTCATCCCACCAGGAAGAAGGAACACCTGGAAGTCCATGAGGCGGCGTAGTCTGTGGAGGCCACCATTGATAACTTACTAATTCAGGGAAGAACCAGAAGGACCTCTATAATTCACTTCTAATTCCACAGGTTGTCTCTGGCTGAAGCACTTTGATATTTTAACAGCATGATCAACAGCATAATGAAATTTTTATTAACCAAACAATAAATTATTTTAAATAGCATACCAAGTTTGTAAACCGTGAATTTGTATAGAAGAGAAAGTAGAGATTTAAGCTAGTGTGTCCTAAAGATTTCTTGAGAAATTTATGTTCGCTCTCAGAAGGGGACATCTTCCATGAACCTGGTGTGTAAAGAGAAAACAGTTCATTCCCCGTGGGTTCTTCAGCTGGTATGTGTGGTCACTGCACTCAATGGCAAGAACCAGTGTGCCCTTAAACGTGAGACCCATGAAGACTCATGCTCTTCCTTGGAAAGCCCCATGTCTGAGTTGGGGACAGGCAGCTCATGCTCCCCTGTCCCGACCTCGGGAGCCATCTTAGCTCACAGGGTAATTCATGGTCTTGGGCTGTGTAGAGCTGTGGGGCTTCCCAGTCCTTAATTCTGAACAACCACAGGACTATAAATCTCATTCCAGGATTTTTTCTCTTAAAGACTTATTTTATTATTTTCAATATTTTTATGGGTATGCTTGAGTGTGTATGTGCAGCTGCTCAAAGAGTCACTGCAATCCTTGGAGCTGGAGCCACAGATCATCGTGAGCAGGTTCATGAAAGTGCTGGGAACTGAACCCTAAACAGGTAGCTAGAGCTCTATATACCTGTTAATCCAGCTCTCTAGACTTCCTACTCACCCCCACTTTTTTCTTTAAGTCAAGGGCTCACCTGTAGGCATACGTGTTTTCTTTGTATTCTGTACTGAGGTGGGATTCTACAGATAAATACATAAACAAACAAACAAATCTCTCCCGAGAAGAACTTGGTATTTCCTAAAGCCCTGGAAACTCACTCTGTTGATCAGGCTTACCACAAACTTACAGTCATCCTCCTGCCTCTGCCTCCTGAGTGCTGAGATTAAAGGTGGTAGATCTCAAAAAATTAATAAATTAATTAATTTAGGCCAGTTGAGAGACAAAGTCTTATGTGGTCTAGGTTTGTTTCCAACTTATTACATTTCTGAGAATGACTTTGAACTTGTGATCCTCCTGCCTCTGCCTTCCTAGTTATGGGGTTGCAAATGTGTGCCCCCAGGCCTGGCTTACACTTTTACTTTGTTTCAGTGTCGGATATTAAACTTGAGAGCCCTGTGCATGCTAGGGAAATGCTGTCATGAACTACATTCCTAGCTCTTTAATTTTCTTTTTTCTTTGTGGTTTTTGAGTCAGTATCTCTCTATGTGATCCCAGCTGTCACGGGACTTACTATGTAGATTAGGCTGTCCTGAATTTACAGAGATCTGCCTGCCTCTGCCTCCTGAGTGCTAGGATTAAAAGTGTGCACCAGCACACCCACCCCAGAAGGTTTTCTTTCGCATTTACACTTACTACAAAGAGAGCAGAGCATGGAATTGAAACTCGGAAAATAGACAGAAGTGGTTTTAGTCTGCTTTTTTATTTACTATCTAGATGAACCTAAGTTATTTTGTGTGATTTCCAGGCATATTTTTGAATACATAAGGATTGGCTAGGGATGCAGCACAGTTGGTAGAATGGTTGCCTGGCAACACAACACCCTAGGTGAGATCCCTAGCACATAAACTGAGTGTGGTGGTGCACACCTGCAATCCCAGCTCTCAGGCTGAGGACAGGAGCATTAGCAGTCGAGGTCATCCTTGCCTACATGGTGGATTGGAGGCTAGCCTGGGATAGCACACTAGACCCTCAAAAAATAAAATTAGAATAATAGTTACTTCCGTGGGTTTTGAAGAATAAGTCACATGGCAGAGCATCTGGCCCACAGTAAGTAAATGCCCCCCACTCCGCAACTGTTAGTGTATAGGATGGAAGAGGAGATGGTATCAATTATGCTAACCTATTGAGTACACCTAGATTTTTGGATAATCTTCCCCAGCGCCTCAGTTTTATTTTCCTTTATAGATTTTTAAAAAATATATTTTCTGTATGTGGGTGTGTTGTGTGCATGTACATCTGCACACCAGAAGAGAGCATCATATCCCATTCTAGATGTTCCTAGGCTGACATGTAGTGCTGGGAATTGAACTTAGGTCACTGCATCTGTGCAGGCAGCTCAAGCTGCACCTGTTGCTCCCCAGACCTGTTCTTGGACAGGGCAAGGCCTGGATTTTGGGTGGGACAAGACCAGGTGGCTTTGGGGGTAGAAAGGTAGAGGACTGGGCAGTTGTTCTTTAAATGAAAAGAGAAACTGAGAACTGCTACATCCACGGCTGTCACGCCAGTGTAGCAGAAATGCTGACTGGACGGACTGTTGCCATAGGATTGGGATTTGCGCTTCATGAAGCTATGTCCCTGGCTGTCCCTTGGCAATCAGTTGTGGTCATGACACCACCTGAAGTTGCTACCTGCACTTATTCGACCTCGCTGTCCTTGGTGCCGATATGTCTGTGTTTTATTCTTGCATATTGCCAACAGATCAGACTATTCCAGGCAGTTGCAGATACAAACAAGACTGCTGAGGACATTTTGAGCTCTGCCCCACCATTCATTAAAGCCTTAAAGGAAATAGCCAGTTCTGGGAATTGGGAGTCCATCCTAAAAATAATTCCTTAATGATGTGGAGCAAAAGGAGTTGCTCTTCAACCCCCATTAGACATTTACCTGAGGGATACGTGCAGTTTAACAGGAGACTTATGCAGTCTTCCTTATGGTCAGAAAAAGACCTAGGCTAATTACAACATCTGACCCTGAGAGTCGGGGAAGGAAGAGAGTTGAGATTTATGGTATGAGATGAGTTTCAGACAAGTTTGAGATCATGTCTTTAAAATTTCCTAGCAGAAAGTTTTCCCAGGAAGATAGTGGCCTTCTCCTCTCACACCCCAAGATATTCTGAGCACAAGGTCACTTAGCCCAGCCAGCCACCTGGTACAAACTGAGCAAATGTCCTTGTTCCCAAGTCAAAGCATTTTCAAACATTCTCTTTGTAAACTGTTTTATGCTGTTTTTGTTATGATCTGATGATGTATGTCTTTGCCAAGTTTTTTTTTTTTGATTGTAAAAGAATATAAATCTTACGCTGAAAAAAATTGCAGCAGCATATTCAACCACGTTGAAGGTGTCTGTCTGTTGTTCCTCGCTGATTTTTGACCTCTCCTGAGCCTTCGCCCTGATTCTCCCACAGTCTGAGTGCCTCCACGAGAGGCAGTCCGTGGCAACGAACCACATAGTCTACACCAGCCAATGGTTCCTGTTGACCAAGGAACCAAGGATTGACCTGTCTATGCCTGTGGGGCCCTGTGATAGAGAAATGGACAGGAGAAGACGTGCTATACTTTTTGTTGCAAAAAGGCTGCCATGTACTTTAGTGGGACAATCACCCTGTGGTGTGTGTTTAGGCACAGTGAAGACTGGAAGCCCTCCAGGATGTAATCCTGACTTCAGTCTGTTTACGGTCAGTCCAGTTAGGTTTCCTATATCCCACTTCCTAGAATGAACACACAGCAGACACTCTTTGAGTCCCATATTTTAGGGCCAAGATGTTGCCTTTAGTGTCCATGTGACACTGCTTCTTTCTCTCTCCTCACCCTTCTCTCTGCTTCTCTCTCTTTCCCTCCCAACACCTCCCCTACCCTCCTCTCCTGTACCTTTTCCTGCCTTATCTCTCCCTCTCCTCTCCCTTTTCTGTGTCTCCAGTCCCACCCCATTTGTATCTCATGATGGCTACTTCTACTCCTCTGATTCTTCTTCTATCTCTTCCTCTTCATCCTCCTCTCCTCCTTCTTTTGCTTCAGTCAGGGTTTCTTTTTGTAATATTCCTTGCTGTCCTGGAACTTGATTTTTAAAACTTAGTTGTCCTTGAACTCAAGAGATCTGCCTGGCTCTGCCTCTGTCTTTCTATCAGAGTGCTGGGATAAATGCCATGACTGGGCTAATCACCCACTGTTGATAGAAGTTTCTGTCCCATCCTGTCCTGTAGCTGTTCAGTCCAATAGAAACACACAAAGGCCTACATTGATTATAAACTGATTGGCCTATTAGCTCAGGCTTTCTTATTAATGAATTCTTACCTCTTACATTAATCCATAGTCCTTGTCTGTGTTAGCCACATTCTTGGTTCCTTTATCAGTGAAGCATTCTCATCATGCTTCCTCTTGCTTTGTCTGTGACAACTGTAGACTGAGCTTTTCCTCTTTCCAGAATTCTCCTATTGTGGTTGCCCTCCCTATACTTCCTGCCTAGCTACTGATCACTCAGCATTTTTTAAACCAATATAAATGACAAATCTTTACACAGTACAAGACCATTGACCCACAGCAACCCACTCTTCAAAGTACTCTGCTAATGGCAATGTCTTTCCTGTTAACCTTCAGTTTCAAGGGCTAGGCGAAGGATGTTCTCTGAAGATCTATTTATGTTTGGTAGACAGAGAAAACAATCACCAATGCTTAGCTCTTTCTATAGGTGCTTTATTGGGAGGCACAGTGTGTAGTAAACACAGCCATTTGGCAGTAGAGGTGTAGGCAGGAAATGTGGCGACAAGTCTAACAGAAGGTATTGAACCCGTTGTCTTTGAAAATTGTGTCAGAAACTTCCCAGAAGATGCAGATGGCAGCCTGGCGGTCACAGTTGCAGATGGCGGCCTCACAGGCATTGTTTTCAACTGCAGAGTAACAAAAGGGGTGTTGAGTGGAGCCTATGACCTTGCTCACTGCCATTTGTAGGCAAAGGAAGCTGGTGGCCCTCCCAAGGGTGCAGACTTAGGCTTGAGAGACAAAGCAAACTAAATATATTGGTTTACCCAAATTGTTGAAACACACTTGTAATAAAAAAAAATTCATCCTAGCACTTGGGAGACAGAGTTAGTAGGATTTCAGTGAATTCAAGGCCAACCTGGTCCAAAGATAGAATCTCAGGAAGCCAGAACTGTTACATAGAGAAACCCTGTCTTGAAAAAACAAAAAAAAAATTTAATGTAGAGCTGGGGAGATGGCACAGTTGATAAAGCAGTTGCCATACAAGCATGAGGGCCTGACCTAGGATGCCCAGCACCCATGTAAGATTCAAGGTGTGGTTAGGGCATCTGTAACTCTATTGAGAAGTGGGGAGCATGGATCCTCAAAACTTGTTGGACAGTCAGGTGATGGAGGGGGGTTAGTAGCTAAAAGTGAGTGTTCTGTTTAGTGAGAGACCCAGCCTCTAAAGACACGGTAGAGAGTAACTGAAGAAGACAGGGGATGCCAACTCATTCCTATGCAGAAAATAAATAAACACGAATATTTAATCCTAAAACCAGGAGAACGACAAATATGAACACCCACTTCCGAAATTATACAATTTAAGACAATCCTCCTGCCTCTGCCTCCCGAGTGCTGGGATTGCTGATGTGAATCACCATGCTCAAATAATGAGTTCTGGGGATGGATCCAGGGTTCTGTGCATGCTAGGCAAGCACTCGAGCAGCTGAGCTACATCCCGGCCCTCTGAACCTCACCTGTAAAATGGGAATGAAAAATCTTGCCCAGCATAGGTATCTAGTCCCGTGTTTGTCTTGTAGTCATGATATAGTTTTCAGTTGTTTAGTAAATATGGAATCAGTATAACACAGCAACTATATGGAGACACTGGGCAGGCAAGATGGCTCGGGGAATGAAGGTACTTGGTGCCAAGTCTGAACACAAGTTCTGGCTCCAGGACTCACATGGCAGAAGGAGAGAACAGACTCCTGCTTGTTGTCCTCAGACCTCCACCCCTGTGCTGTGGCACAGGCATGAACCCCCCCTCCAGAAATATGTAAAATCTTTAAATGTTTTTTTAAAGGCATTGGAATGATGTCGGGCTGTTTTCCAGAACCAAAAGCCGTTACTTCTAAACTTGGTGCCTTTAAACAAGTGACCAGGTCTTCCTCATCTTCCTCATCAATATTCCCATCGAAATTTTAGTATCTACCTAAGAAGGCTGTGACGATTCAAATGAGATCAAAGTAGTCGTTGCTAAATGTTGACTGTCCTTGTTACTTCCGTGCCCCTTCCAAACATGCCCAGGGCCAAGGAGAATCCCGCGTTCCCGGAGGTGAACCTACCACTGCAGATGAGCTCCCTCCCAGAGCAGGAGTAATAATAGGGGATGTCGTAGTGGTTGTCTTCGGAAATTGTACAGCCTCCAAGCTTCTTTGCCTCTTCGTAGCACCTGTCATGTCTCTCACAGCACCTGGGGAGAGGAAGGAAGAGCTGAGGGTGAGTGAGGACCCACAGGAGGTCAGTTCTCACTTGCAGTCTCTCTCAAACCTGTCAGGATAATTTAAACAACACATAGTCCAGAAGAAATGGTCCTGAGGCTTGATAACCTCTGATTTCTATTAGTCCTTATTTATTGAAAGCAACTTGTGTGTGGTTTCTGTCCTCAATCCCAGTACTTGGGAGACAGTGGCAGTTGGTTCTCTGAGTTCAAGAAAAGTCAAGGATACAAGAGTAGATGCTGTCTCAAAAAAGTGATTTTTAAACAAAGCTGCAGGAATATAGTGAAATTATAAATTCTCAAGATTCAATGACTTTTTAAAGCCAAGGCTGGGACTTTGATCGTGACTATGATGGCCGTGCCCTGGACTGGAGCCTGAGGACAGCTTTGCCCACTCTTTACATCTCACAATTCTGCTTTCAGGGACCACTAGATACAGGGTCCTTCTGTACCAATTTCTTTATATGACAAGACACCTCTTGAATATACATGCTCGGTGGTTATGCAGGCTTTTAATATGAGCATTCATGAGGCAGAGGCTGGAAGATCTCTGAGTTCAAAGCCAGATTCGTCTCTAGAGTGAGTTTTGGGACACCTGGGGCTACACAGAGAACCGCTGTTGGAAAACAAGCAAAAATAAATAATAAATAAACCAAACAAAATACACGATGTTTGGTGAATATGCCCGTTTTCCTGTTCATACCTCATGAGATGCTGTGTTTGTGTCCTTTCCCCATCCCAGTGCAGACAATCCAGTCCCCACCAGATGCATCACTCACCTGGCTATATCATCCACATGGGGGCTGAAGTTGGGGGTGTGACACATGAAGCCAAATATTTTGGACACTGGCCATGGATGAATGTTCATCGTAGAGATATTACTCTTGGAGTAACAGTCAAAGGCAGTTCCAAACCTCTGAGCAGTCTGATGGCTGATGCTGTGTGCAGTAGCGCCTGCTGCAAGAACACACAGCACATCCAATAAACCCCACTTGGCTCTACCCTGGGTCTGATGCCTGCCTGCCAGCTTCCTCCTTGACTACTCCCAGCTGCTGCATCAGGAAAGCAGTGAATAGAGAGTGTGTGTGTGTGTGTGTGTGTGTGTGTGTGTGCGCACACGTGTGCACTTGGGTGTGTTGGCCTGCACACAGGGTGGCAAGCACGTACTTGGGAGTACTCATCAACGTGACACTACGTAAGAGGAGGTCAGAGGACAGCTTTAGGGAGTTGCTTTTCTCCTTCTACTATGTAGCTCATGGAGACCAAACTCAAGTCACCAGGCCTAAACAGGAAGGTGTCTAACTTTTTAAGACAAGGAGTTGCCCTGTAACTCAGGCTAGCTTCAGACTCTGTAGCATCCCCCTGGCCTCAGTGTCCCAACTGGTAGTATTATAAATGTACACCACTGCACTGGGCTGGGTTGACTCTCCAAGACTGAGTTCTAAACACATTGCCTTTTGCCTTGCTTGCCTTCTCATTTCTGACTGTAATGGCAGACAGTGGTCACACTGTGAGCTGCCCTGTGGTCCCTGTGTTGAGGAGCTAAGAACACTCTGCAGTCAGCAGCCAATTACCCAGCAATCCATCCATCTCTTGAGTTTGAGAACTCCCCCATTTTTACTCAAGCTCAGGTGAAACCCTAGCCTCAGCCAGCAGTGGGAT
This sequence comes from Myodes glareolus, assembly GCF_982192425.1. Classification (NCBI taxonomy): domain Eukaryota; kingdom Metazoa; phylum Chordata; class Mammalia; order Rodentia; family Cricetidae; genus Myodes; species Myodes glareolus. The sequence goes on from NC_142027.1 coordinate 133,560,580, forward strand.
TCAACACCGTTCTAGCTGAGACTTTGAGCCAGAGAAGCAGCCAACACCTGCTCATTGTCTTACACTGGAGAATCAGAAGGAATCTGTTGTATGACCACGCACAGCTCATATACAAGGCTAATGGTCAGATCATCACGTGTGACGTCAGCACATGACATAACAAACTGTTCATCAGCTGAGGAGCAAGTAAATGAGACAGGATTCAGTGTGCAGTGGGATACTTGGTCCCCATTAAAATGAAGGAGAAGCCAGGTACAGTGGAGTACACACTGTGTAATCCCAGCAATCTGGATGCAGATGCAGGTGGATATCCTAGATCAAAGTCAGCGTGATCTACAGATTTATTTTCAGGACAGGCATAGAGAAACTGTCTTGTTAACAACCAAACAAACAAAAACAAAACACAATGAAAAAAAATTTCAGAAGGATGTCAGGCACCTATTTATCCTAACAGTTTGAAGGTGTAGGCAGGAAGGTTTCAAGTGCGGACAATAGGGTTGAGCTGGAGGACATCCTGATCCACACGTTAAGGTCATGTAAAACAACAATAGGGGCTGGAGAGATGGCTCTGCAGTCAGGAGCACTTGCTGAGCTTTGTAAGATCCAGGCTCTGGTTCCAGCACCCACGTGACAGCTCACAATTGTCTATGAGCTCAGTTCTGGAAGATCAAACCCTTCCTCTGGCCTCTGTAAACACTGCTCATACACAGTTCACAAACAGACATGCAGATCATACACTCACACCCATAAAATAAAAATAAATACCTTTTAAAATTATAAGAAAATATCAAATCACCTTGGCATGTTAAGGCCAGGTAAATTGGTGCCAAGGAAATATGGCACAGGCAGAGGGACTTTCTTTGCTTTTGAAAGTGAATGTAGTAAACATTATTTTTTGAGCTTGCACATCTCAGCATGACCTTGGCTGTTCTGGACCTCACTCTGTAGACCTTGCTGGCATTGAACTTACAGAGATTCACATTAATTTGCTTCTGAAATGCTAGGATTAAAGGCAAATACCACCAACACCTGGCTGCAATGAACTTTTCCAAGTAGTCTTGTAAGGTCAGATTTGGAGGTTCAATGTGCCAGCTGTTGAGGACATGAGGGTGAGGAGGGAACCCCAATCTAGAGGCTATTAGACCCCAATAGGATCAGGAAAACAAAACTTCAGGTGTGACAAATGGGAGCTTGCACTTGAAGAGAAGGCTGATGGTGGGGTCGCTCAAAGAGGACAGGGGTCCTACCTGTGAGCAGAGTGACCAGCAGAAGGAGTTTCATCTTGAGTGAGAGGAGGACACAAGTGACTTCTCTCTTTTCAGTCCTGTAGCTGTGCTCTGACAGGGTGCAGTCAGCAGGCGGGGTCTGTGACTACTGTGTGTGTAGCACAGAAGTAGACTATGTCCACCCTCACAGACAGTGCTGACCGGCAGAGCTGCTGTAGATGGTGGCAGAGCCTGAATCAGTGCTGTTGCAGAGGCGCAGATAAAGGGCTGGCTCAACACCCCACACCAACGTCAGTGCAGTGACTGGCAAAGTGCCAAGTCCCTCCCTTGTGGAAGCCATGAAGTCATAAGGAGACATAGACATTGCTCCTGGGGTTGGGTCTGAGGGATGCTGATAGTGACGTGTGGTCCCAGTAGGAGTAGCTGGACCCAACAATCCACCATGTTAACTGAATAAAGTAAGTGACAAGTCTGTTCCAACAGCTGACACAGACTTTGGTAGATTCAGTTGCAAACTTGATATTTAATTCACTAACTAAATTATTAATTATTTTTTGTGTGTTTGGGTGCCTGTGCACACACTCATATGAAGATCAGAGGACAACTCTGTGATGTCAGGTCTCTCTTTCCACCTTTACATGGGGTCCTAAAATCAAAGTCAGAACACCAGGCTGACACCTCCACTGGCTGAGCTATTGTAGTAGTCCACAAACTCCATTTAAAACTGGGAAAGTAGCCAGATGGTGGTGGTGGTGCATGCCTTTAATATCAGCACTCAGGAGGTAGAGGCAGGCAAATATTTGGGTTACATGAAAGTCTGAAATTCACTCTATAGTGAATTTCAGTTCAGCCAGAGATACACAAAGAAACCCTGTCTCTAAAAACCAAAAACCAAAATAAATAATTAAAACAGAAAGAAAGCAAATGCAGAAGAGATGAGCCCCCAGGTCAATATGATGCCAACCATCCTTCAGCTGAGGCTCTCCCTACCCAGTGTGTGAAGCTACAGGGACTTGTGAGATGGCTCAGCACTCAAGAGAGCTTCTGCTCTTGCTGAGGACTGGAGTTCAAGTCTCAACAACCACATGGTAGCTTTTGAACAATGTCTGCTGACCCTTGGGTTTGACCATGTCCTATGAAGGAATCTTGCACCTTGTTTCCCCCACTGTTCCCCACTTTCATGGATAAAAGTCATGTAGGGCTAAGGTGAGTTGGTTGTCTTCACACTTAAGCTTCTACCCTTCCAGCGGGACTATGGATGCCACTACCAGCTACCACCAGACCCTGCACCTTGTCAGGGGTCCTGTAGCTGCACCTGTTCCTCACCAGGCCTGACCTTGGGAGGGGTGAGGCCTGAGCTCTGGAACAGGAGTAGGGATGGGGCTGGGTGGAATGGCAGATGACTGGGCAGCTGGTCACTAAAGGAAGAGAGAGACTGAGAACCACGTAGCCTTTAACCAGGCAATGAGAAGTTTCTTCCTAAATCTGCTTGACCAGGGAACCAGAGATTAACCTGGCTTCATCTATGGGGTCCCGTGGTAGAGAAAGGTAGAGAAGACAACATATTCCTTATGTTTATTGAAAGTTAGGTCACTGTGTACTTTAATGGAACAATTATCGTGTGCTGTGTTTTTAGGCACAATGAAGACTGGAAACCCATCAGGATGTAATCCTGCCTTTAGGTAATTTACTATCAGTCCACTTAGGTTTCACCTGTACCACATCCTAGAATGAGCACACAGCAGAAGCACTTTGAGTCCAGTGTTTTTGGCCCAAGATGTTCCTTTAGTGCCCATGTGACAATGCTTCTTCCTCTCTTCTCCTCCCTCCCGCCTCTCTGTCTTCACTTTCCTTCCCTCCATACCCCTACCCTCCTTCCCTGCCTCTTCTCTCTACTCCCCTTCCCCATGCTGTCCCACCTCCCCAGTATGTATTTCATGCTGGTTTCTTCTTACTTTGTTTTTCCAGATAAGGTTCCTTTGTGTAGTACTCCTGGCTGTCCTAGAATTCACTCTTTAGCCCAGTTTGGTCTTGTTCTGAAGAGATCTGCCTTCCTCTTCCTCTGTATCCCAGAGTTCTGGAATGAAAAGCGTGACTGGGTTTACCACTTATTCTTCAAGGTTCTCCATTAATGACAATGTGTTTCCCATTAATCATCAGCTTCTAGGTCTAGAGGGAACGGTGTTCTCTGAAGAGTGTGGTAGACAGAGGATACAGTCATCAGTCTTTCTGTTTTACTTTTCTTCTCTTTTCTTTTCTTTTCTTTTCCTCTCTCTCTCTCTCTCTCTCTCTCTCTCTCTCTCTCTCTCTCACACACACACACACACACACACACACACAGATCTTCCTGCCTCTGCCTCCTGAGTGCTGGGATTAAAGGCATGCACCATCACCTCCCAGCCATAGCCAAATTCTTTCAATAGGTGCTTTATTCCAGGCTGTGGTAACTGACGCCTTTAATCTCAGCATTTGTGAGGCAGAGGCACACAGATCTCTGAGTTTGAGGCCAGCCTGATATACAGAGCAGGTTCCAGTACAGGCTACAAAACTATAGAGAAACCCTGTCTTGAAAAACCAAAAAAACCCAAAAATCCCCAAAATAAAAGTACGTGCTCTATTAGAGAGCACAGTGTGTAGTGAACACGACCAGGCAGGCAGGGATGGTGTAGGCAGTCACTGAGGTGACAAGTCTAACAGTGATGGCCTCTGTACTTCTTGATGTAGGGAGCCTTGAAGAAGCAGATGGTGGTAACTGTTGCAGATATAAAGTAAGTCCTCACAGGCATTGTTTTTTTTTTCTGAAGAGAAACAAGAAAGGGAGTTGAGTGGATCCCTTGACCCTGACCCTAATCCCTATGATTTGTAACCAAATGTCACCTGTGGCCCTCCTATTGGTGCAGAGTCAGGGTTGAGAGACAACACAAAAGGACATTGTGTTGTCTAAAGTGCTGGAACACCATATTGGGAGGCTGCTTGTTGGTTCCCAGCCACTCGGCTAGCTTAGACCTGAGATAATCATACAGAAACTGTATTAGTTAAATCACTGCTTGGCCCATTAGCTCTAGCTTCTTATTGGCTAACTCTTACATATTAATTTAACCCATTTCTATAAATCTGTGTATCACCATGTGGCTGTGGCTTACCAGCAAAGTTTCGGCATGTCTGACTCTGATGATGGGTCCATGGCTTCTCCCTGACTCTGCCCTTCTTTCTTCCAGCACTCAGTTTAGTTTTCCCCATCTGGCTCTGTTCCCCTATAGCTCTGCTATAGATCCAAAGCAGACCTTTATTCATTAACCAATAAAAGCAACACATATGCAGAAGAACCTCCTCCACCAGAACACCTTTATAGTAAAAAGAATCATTTATTATGGGACTGGGGAGAGGGCACAGTTCGTAAAGCAGCTGCCATACAACACAAGCGCCTGACCTAGGATGCCCAGAGTCCCTGTAAAACTCAAGGTGTGCTTGGGGCATCTCTAACTCTTTTGGGAAGTGGGGAGTATGGATCCCCAACACTTGTTGGTCAGTCAATGTAGATAAAGGTACAAGTGTTCAGTTTAGTGAGAGACCCAGCCTCTAAAAACACGGTAGAGAGTGGCTGAAGAAGACACTCATTCCTAAATATAAAAATAAACAAATGGGTGTATTTAATCCTAAAACCAAGAAAACTACAAATATCAAGTACCACTTCTAAAATTATATGATTTAAGACAGTTCTCCTGCCTCACCTCGCTAGTGTTGGGATTTCAGGTGTACACCAGCCCACTCAATTTATGGGGCCTAGAGGTGGAACCCAGGGCTGTGTGCATGCTAGGCAAGCACTCTGTTAGCTGAGCTACATTCCCAGCCCTCTGAACCTCACCTGTAAATGGGAATGAAAAATCTTGTCCTGCATAGGTGTTTAGTCCAGTATTTGTCTTGTAGTCATGGTATAGCTTTCAGCTGTTTAGTAACTATGGAATCAGTATAACCCAACAGCTAAATGGTGAGACTCTGGGCAGGCAAGATGGCCCAGGGAATAAAGGTAAAGCGAGACAACTCAGATCTGAATAGACAGAAACTATATTAATTACAGCGTTGCTTGGCCAACAGCAGAGACATATTTCTAGCTAGCTCTTATATCTTAACCCATTTCTATCAATTTTTGTATTGCCATGAAGTTGTGGCCTACCAGTAAAGTTCCTAAGGTTCTGGTGTGCCCTTCTCATTGGGCAGCTACATGGTGTCTCCCTGACTCCACCTATTCTCTCTATATATCTCTGTTCTGATTTCCCACCGGGCTTTACTCTGCTAAGCCATTGGCTAAAACACCTTTATTCATCAACCAATGAAAGCAACACTTATACAGACAGACATCCCACATCAAATAAAGGCACTCGCTGCCTAGTCTGAACTTGAGTTCCATCCCCAGGACTCACATGGTTGAAGGCATATTTGTGGCACAGGCATGCCTCCCCTAGATATACATAAAATCTTTAAATGTTTTTTAAAAGATGCTTTGGAATGATGCAGACCTGTGTTCCAGAACCAAACACCATCACTTCTAAGCTGGGTGACCTTGGACAAGTGGTCTGGCGATTTACGTCTTCCTCATCAATGTCCCCGTCTACACTTTGGTATGTACCTGATAATGCTGTTATGATGTCAAATGAGACCAAGAAATGACCACTAAATGGTGACTGTTCTTGTTACCTTCCTGTCCCTTCTAGCCTCACCGAGGGCCAAGCAGAGTCAGTGTTCCTGGAGGGTAAACCGACCCCTGCAGGTGACATCATTCCCAGAGCATGAATATTGTAGGAGCTGGGGTAGGGGTTGTCTAGCAGGAATTTACAGCTTTTCACATGCATCACCTGAGAGTAGCCCTGGTCCTGAGTCTGGCAGCACCTGGAGAGAGGAAGAGCTAAGGAAGAACCCTCAGGAAGTCAGTTCTCACTGTATTCTTCTCAAACATGACAGGATGACTTAAACACAATGTTCCAGAAGTGATGGTCCCCAGGCTCAAGAATCTCAGATTTCTATTAAGCATAGATTTATTGAAAGCAACTTAGTGGCAGACGGATCCCTGAGTTTGAGATCAGCCAGGGATACATAAGTGAAACCTGTCTGAAAAAAAAAAGTGTTTTTTTTTTCTAGACAGGGTTTCTTTGTAGCTTTGGAACCTGCCCTGGAACTCATATTGTAGACTAGGCTGGCCTTAAACTCACAGAGACCTGCCTGTCTTTCTGCCTCCAGAGCGCAGGGATTAAAGGCATATGCCACCACTGCCTGGATAAAAAAAAGTGATTTTTTTTAACAAAGCTGCAGGAATATAGTGAAATTATATATTCCAAAATTTCAATGACTTTTTAAAGCCGAGGCTGGCACTTTGATGGTGGCTGTGATGGCCGTGCCCTGGTCTGGAGGTTGAGGACAGCATTGCCCACTCTTTACATCTCACACATTCTTCTTTCAGGGACCACTACATACCGGGTCCTCTTAGACTGATTTCTTTACATGACAAGAAGGGAAGACACATGCTGGGTGTGGTGGCACACACCTTTAATCTGACACTCGGGAGGCAGAGGCTGGAAGATCTCTGAGTTCAAGGCCAGCATGGTCTGCAGCGAGTGTTCGAGGACAATTAGGACTACACAGTGAACCCCTGTCTGGGAATAAACAAACAAAAATAATAAATAAGCAAAGCAAATATTGTGCTATATTGTGAACATCCATGTCTCCTGTTCATGCCTCATGAGATGCTCTGCTTGTGTCCCGGCCCCACCCCAACGCAGACATTCCAGTCTCCCACCAGATGAATTAATCGCCTGTCTAATTCATCCACCAGGGTGTCGGATCCCCCCCCCCAATCCACAGTAGCAGCTATGGTAGTTGTACTCCGTAATGGGATTTAAAAAAAAAGGGGGGGGTTGGTGCACTGGAAACCATTTCTGAACCTCCACACAGCCTGACAGCTGATGCTATGTGCAGTAGCGCCTGTGGCAAGAATGCACAGCACATTCCAGTAAACCCCACTTGGCTCTTCCCGGGGTCTGATGCCTGCCTGCCAACTTTCTCCTTGACTCCTACCAGCTGCTGCATTGGGAGTGCAGTGAATAGAGGTGTGTGTGTGTGTGTGTGTGTGTGTGTGTGTGTGTGTGTGTGTGTGTGTGTATGTGTGTTTGTGTGTGTATGTGAGAGAGAGAGACAGAGACAGAGAGAAAGAGACAGAGAGAGAACGAATTTGTAAGCACATTGGAAGTCAGAGGACAGCCCTGTGGAGTCAGTTCTTCTCTCCTTCTACCTTTAAGTGGGTTCCAGGAATTGAACTCAAGTCTACAGGTTGCACCATAGACTGCATCTTAGTAGCCCACAAACTCCATTTTAAAACTGAGAATGTAGCGCTATGGTTGTGGTGGTGGAAGCCTTTGATGTCAACACTCAGAAGACAGAGGCAGGTGAGTATCTGTGTTTGAGGCCAACCTGCTCTACAGAGTGAGTTCCAGGACAGCCACAGTTTCTCAAAAACAAAACAAAACAAAACAAAAAAGCAACAAAAACCCCACTGTCTCCAAAACAAACCAAAAGCCATAAACTAAAAATAAAAAAGAAAGAAAGATAGCAAATTCCAAACAGATGAGCTCACAGGCAAATATGGGCTCATCCTTCAGCTGAGGCTCTCCCTACCCAGTGTGTGAAGCTGACAATCAACCACTACAGAGGCCGGAGAGATGGCTCAGCACTCAAGAACACCTTCTGCTCTTGCTGAGGACTGGAGTTCAAGTCTCAGCAATCACATGGTGGGTGTTGAACAATGTCTGCTGGCCCGATGTCCTCACCCCTTGGGTTTGGACATCTTTCATGAACTCTCTAACTTAGGACCCTAGCACTTCTTTTCCCCCACTGTTCCCCATTTCCATGGAGAAAAGCCATGTAGGGGTGAGTTGAGTTGGTTGTCTTCACACTCAAGTTCCCCTTGCTCTTCCAGCGGGACTATGGACTGTCACTGACAGCCACTACTAGCCACTGAGCCTGGGCAGGGGGCCCTTAGCTGAACCTGTTCCTCACCAGGCCTGACCTTGGGGGCCGAGGTCTTAGCTTTGGAACAGGAGTGGGAACAGGAGTGGGAATGGGTCTGGGGCTGGAAGGGCAGATGGCTGGGCAGCTGGTCACTAGAGGAAGAGAGAGACTGAGAACCACGTAGCCTTTAACCAGGCAATGAGAAATTTCTTCCTAAATCTGCTTGACCAGGGAACCAGAGATTAACCTGGCTTCACCTGTGGGGTCCAATGGTAGAGAAAGGTAGAGAAGACAATGTGTTCTTTTTGTTTGTTGCAAAGTTAGGCTGCTGTGTCCTTTAATGGAACAATTATCCTGTGTTGTGTGTTTAGGCACAGTGAAGACTGGAAACCCACCAGGGTGTAATCCTGCCTTCAGGTCATTTACAGTCAATCCACTTAGGTTTCATCTGTCCCACGTCCTGGATTCAGCACACAGCAGAAGCACTTTGAGTCCAGTATTTTTAGGACTAAGATGTTCCTTTAGTGCCCATGTGACACTGCTTCTTCCTCTCTTCTCTGCCCTCCCACCTCTCTGTCTTCACATTCCTTCCCTCCATACCCCTACTCTCCTTGCCTGCCTCTTCTCTCTACTCCCCTTTCCCATGCTGTCTCACCTCCCCAGTATGTATTTCATGCTGGTTTCTTCTTACTTTGGTTTTCCAGATAAGATTCCTTTGTGTAGTACTCCTGGCTGTCCTGGAGCTCACTCTCTATCCCAGTTTGGCCTAGGACTGATGAGATCTGCCTTCCTCTGCCTCTGCATCCCAGAGTGCTGGGGTGAAAGGCATGACTGGGTTTAGTCATCCACTCTTCCAGGTGCTCTGTTAATGGCAATGCATTTTCAATTAGGTATATATAGAGAGAGACTCATAACCTCTAACCAGCCAATGAGACATCTTATTCCTAAATGTGGTTGATCAGGGAAACAGAGATTAACTTGGCTTCACCTTTGTTGTCCTATGATACAGAAAGGTAGAGAACCCGATGTGTTCTGTTTCGTTTGTTGCAAAACATTAGGCTGCTGTGTAAAAGCCAAAGAGCAGACTCATTTATTCAGCAATTGGGAGAGCCTTAACCACCCTCTTCCCAGCACCCAAATTCTTTCCTTTCACATTACGTGGTCACCCCTCATTTGCTAGGCATGATCAGGACCTCTGAGAACGCCTGTTGCTAGGCCCTCAGTCAGACTCCAGATTGGCTTATCTCTTGGTCTTGTAGGCCTTATCTTCCTACACACCAACTCACTCGATTTATGGGTTCTGGAGGTGGAACCCAGGGCTCTGCATGCTAGGTGAGCACTTGAGGAACTGAGTCATATTGCCAGACCTTGGAATTCTCACCTGTAGAATGGGAATGATAAATCTTGTCCTGCATAGGTGTTTAGTCAAAATTTGGCTTATAGCCAATAATGTAGCTTTCAGTTGTTTAATAAATATGGAATCAGTATAGCATACCAGCTAATAGGAGAGGCTTTGGGTAGGCAAAATGGCTCAGGTATTAGAGGCATTTGCTGCCATGTCAAAACCTGAGTTCCATCCCCAGGACTCACATGGTCTAAGGAGAGAACAGGCTCCTTCACGTTGTCCTCAGACCTCAGGTGTGGTGCCCCGTAGGCATGCCTCCCCGAGAAATACATTACAATCTTTAAATGGTTTTAAAAACGCATTATAATGGTGAAGATCTGTGTTTGAGAACCAAATGCCATCACTTCTAGGCTGAGTGACCTTGGGCAAGTGGCCTGGGCTTTTCATCTTCCTCACCAGTGACCTCAGCTATATTTTAGCATCTACCCAAGAAGGCTGCTCTGATATCACATGGGACTAAAGAAATGACTGCTAAATGGTGGCTGTCCTTATTTCCATGACCCTTCCAAATCCACTGAGGGTCAAGCAGAGTCCAGAAGTCCTGGAGCATAAACCTACCCCCCTGCAGGTAATCTCATTCCCAGAGCACAAATAAGATCTCATGGAGGGGTTGCCTTGGGAGAAGGTACAGAGGGAACAGGAGATGACCATGCCCTGCCGATAAATGTACTGCCATGTAGCAGAATATAAATAAGAATATAGATTACCTTAAAATGTAAGAGCTAGTTAGTAATAAGCCTGATCTATTGGTTGAGCACTTATGATTCATATAAGCCTCTGTTTGTTTATTTAGGACCGGTGGTTGGGACACGAAACTTCTGACTACATATGGAATTCCAATGTTTGGCTGAAATTTACACATAAAACATGACAAAGCTTATAAAAGGATTCCAAGCACACAAAAAAAGGCATCAAGCACGGCTCCTTGGTAGCTGTACTTTCTCAGGTGTCTCCATTTGCTGGCGGTGAGCAGAGGTGCAGCTCCTTTAAGAGATTGCTCTCTGACTCAGCAATAGTGGCTCTTTGAAGAGGCCCTGCTCCCACACACCTATATGGAGTTTATGAACAATGGGTGACATACTACTTGGTGGTGGTGTGGATCCAGAAACTTTCCAGAGGTGATGTGGTAAACATGGTCTCCAGAGCTGGTGGTAAAATTATCTCTATTACAAGAGTAGTCACACTCAAGGAACCAAGGAGTGGGGTAGAGGCAGCTGCCAAAGCTACTGCTTTGGTCTTAGGTATGCTGCTTAGCAGTGGAAAGACTCACGTTGTCAGAAAAATTAGAGATATGTACCAAAGACAGATTCAGACAATAACCCTCTAAACGGGTTACAGGGTGTTTAAAAATATGTATAGGCTTGGGAGAGAAAAGAAAAGGGGTAGAAAGAGTCCTCAGAAAGTAACAGAATAATCATAAACACTTTCAGTAATGTAGTAGGATACACAATTAACTCAAAAAAATCAGTAGCCCTCCTGTACATAAATGGGCTAAGAAAGAAATCAGAGAAACACCACCCTTCACAATAGCCACAAATAGCATAAAATATCTCAGAGTAATTCTAACCAAACAAGTGGAAGACTTGTATCACAAGAATTTTAAGTCTTTGAAGAAAGAAATTGAAGAAGACACCAGAAAGTGGAAAGAACTCCCATGCTCTTGGGTAGGAAGAATTAACATAATAAAAATGCCAATCTTACCAAAAGCAGTCTACAGATTCAATGCAATGCCCATCAAAATCTCAACAAAATTCTTCACAGACCTTGAAAGAATGGCACTCAACTTCATATGGAAAAGCAAAAACAAAACAAAACAAAAACAAAAAACAAAAAAAAAAAACCTAGGATAGCCAAAATAATTCTGTACAATAAAAGAACTTCTGAAGGCATCACAATCCCTGACTTCAAACTCTATTATGTAACATGAGGGGGCCTGTTTGTTCGGATTTCTGTCCTTCCCGGCCCCCCCAGCTGTTTAGCCCCAAAGAAAATAACACAGAGGACTCCGTAAGTTATAAAGCTGATTGGCCCATTAAGTCGGGCTACTTATTAGCTAACTCTTTTATCTTGATTAACCCATTTTTCTGATCTATTTTAGCCATGTGGCTCAGTACCTTTTTCAGTGGGACAGCTCATATCCTGCTGCTTCGGTCGTCTGGGCAGGAGTGGAAGGAATCAACTTCCTCCTCCCCAGAATTCTCCTGCTTTCCTTGCATCATTTCCACTTCCTGTCTGGTTTCCCGCCTACACCTCCTGCCTGGCCAATCAGCGTTTATTTAAAATATGATTGACAGAATACAGACAATTCTCCCACACCACTATTACATAACTACAGTACTGAAAACAGCATGGTATTGGCATAAAAACAGACAGGAGGACCAATGGAACCAAATTGAAGACTTAGATATTAATTCACACACCTTTGAACACCTGATTTTTCACAAAGAAGCAAAAAATAAATCAAACGTAGAAAGAAAACATATTTAACAAATAGTGTTGGCATAACTGGATATCAAAATGTAGAAGAATGAAAATAGATCCATATCTATCACCATGCACAAAACTCAAGTCCAAATGAATCAAAGACCTTACCATATAGCCAGCCACCCTAAATCTCACAGAAGAAAGTGGGAAGTACACTTGAGTGCATTGGCACAGGAGACCACTTCCTAAATAGAATCCTAGCAGCACAGACACTGAGAGAAACAATTAATAAACGGAACCTCCTGAAACTGAAAAGCTTCTGTAAAGCAAAGGACACGGTCAGTAAGACACAACGACAGCCTACAGAATGGGAAAAGATCTTCACTAACCAAACATCAGACAGGGTCTGATCTCCAAAATATACAAAGAACTCAAGAAATTGGTCACCACTGCTCTTTGGACTGGAGGGGGGAAGGGGGAAGGGGAGGAGGTGGAAATTTTTAATATAAATAAATAAATAAAATAAATTGGTCACCAAAAGAACACATAATCCAATTAAAAAAAATGGAGTACAGGCTTAAACAGTGAATTCTGAACAGAGGAATCTAAAATGGCTGAAAGACACTTAAGGAAATGGTCAACATCCTTAGTCATCAGAGAAATGCAAATCAAAACAACTCTGAGATTCCATCTTACACCTGAAATAATAGCGAAGGACAAAAACACTGATGACAACTTATGCTGGAGAGGTGGGAAAGGGGAACACTTTTGCATTGCTGGTGGGAATGCAAGCAGGTTCAGCCCCTCTGGTTATCAGTGTGGTGTTTTCTCAAAAAATTAGGAAACAACCTTCTTCAAGACCCAGTAATACCACTTTTGGGTATATATCGAAAGGATGCTCAATTGTACCACAAGGACATGTGCTCAACCATGTTCATAGCAGCTTTATTTGTCATAGCCAGAACCTGGAAACAACCTAGATGCCCCTCGACCGAAGAATGGATAAGGAAAATGTGGTGCATTTACACAATGGAGTACTACACAGCAGAAAAGAAATTAATGACAGCTTGAATTTTGCAGGAAATAGATGGAGCTACAGAACATTATTTTGAATGAGGTACCCAAGACACAAAAAGAAAATTATCACATGTACTCACTCATAGGTGGTTTATAAACATAAAGCAAAGAAAGCCAGCCTATAAACCACAATTCCAGAGAACTTAGACAACAATGAGGACACTAAGAGAGACTTACATAGATCTAATCTACATGGAAAGTAGAGAGTAGAAAAAGAGTAGATCTCCTGAGTAAATTGGCAATATGGGGACCTTGGGGGAGGGTTGGAGGGCGGAGGGGAGAGGCAGGGAGGAGAGCAGAGAAACATGTAGAGCTAAATAAATATCAATAAAAAACAAAACAAAAAACCATGTAGGGGATGCATTGAGTTGGTTGTTTCTATGTTCACTGTCCCCCTACCCTTCCTGCGGGACTATGGACAGTCACGAACAGCTACTACCAGACACTGAGCCTGGGCAGGGGACCTCTAGCTTCACCTGTTGCTCACCAGGCCCGTCCTTGGGAGGTGCGAGGCCTTAGCTTTGGAACAGGAGTGGGGCTGGGGCTGGGGCTGGACGGGCAGATGGCTGGGTAGCTGGTCATTAAAGGAAGAGAGAGACTAAGAACCATGTAGACTTTAGCCAGCTGATGAGACATCTTCTTCCTAAATTTTCTTGACCAGGAAACCAGAGATTAACCTGGCTTCACCAATGGTAGAGAAAGGTAGAGAAGACAATGTCTTCTTTTTTGTGGCAAAAGTTAGGCTGCTGTTTACTTTAGCAGGACAATTATCCTGTGTTGTGTGTTTAGGCACAGTGAAGACTGGAAACCCACCAGGATGTAATTCTGCCTTCAGGTCATTTACTCTCAGTCTAGTTAGGTTTCATCTGTCCCACGTCCTGGATTGAGCACACAGCAGAAGCACTTTGAGTCCAGTATTTTCAGGACCAAGATGTTCCTTTAGTGCCCATGTGACACTGTTTTGTCCTCTCTTATCCTCCCTCCCACCTCTCTGACTTCCCTTTCCTAACCTCTACACCCCTACCCTCCTTCCCTGTCTCACCTCTCCACCCTCCTTGCCTATTCTGTCCTCCCTCCCCACTGTGTATTTCATGCTGGTTTCTTCTTTCTTTTTTTTCCAGATAGTGTTTCTTGGTGTCGTACTCCTGGCTATCCTGGAACTCACTTTTTAGACCAGGTTGGCCTTGTCCTGAAGAAATCTGCCTTCCTCTGCCTCTGCATCCCAGAGTGCTGGGATGAAAGGCATGGTTTGGCTCATCCCCCACTCTTCAAGTTTCTCCATTAATGGCCATGTCTTTCCAAATAATCCTCAGCTTCTAGGTCTAGAGGGAATGGTGTTCTCTCAAGGGCTAATTGTGTTTGGTAGACGGAGAATATAGTCACCAAAGCTGAATTCTTTCAATAGGTGCTTTATGCCATGCAGTGGTAATGTACACTCTTAATCCCAGCACATGCTAAGCAGAGTCGTGCATATCTCTCAGAGTTCAAGGCCAGCTTGTTCTACAGAGCAAGTTCCATGACAGGATTCAAAGCTGCAGAGAAACCCATGCACAAAACTCAAGTCCAAGTGGATCAAAGATCTCACCATAAATCCAGTTACACTGAACTTGGTAGAAGAGAAAGTGGGAGGTAGCCTTCATTGCATGGGCACAGGAGACCACTTCTTAAATGTAACACTAGTAGCACAGACACTGAGAGCAACGATTAATAAATATGACCTCCTGAAACTGAGAAGTTTCTGTAAGGCAAACAACATGGTAAATAAGACAAATTGCAGCCTACAGAATGGGAAAAGAACTTCACCAACCCCACATCTGACAGAGGGTTGATCTCCAAAATATATAAAGAACTCAAGAAACTTGGCATCAAAATACCAAATAATCAAATTAAAAATGGAGCACAGATCTAAACAGAGAATTCTCAACAGAAAAAACTCAAATGGCTGAAAAACATGTAAAGAACTACTCAACATCCTTAGCCATCAGGGAAATGCAAATCAAAACAACTCTGAGATACCATTTTATACCAGTCAGAATGGCTAAGATAAAAATCCCTGATGTTAGGTTATGCTGGAGAGAATGAAGAGTAAGTGGAACTCTTCTCCACTGCTGTTGGTAGTGCAACCCTAGACAGTCACTTTAGAATCAGTATGGTGGTTTCTCAGAAAATTGGGAATCCACCTATCACAAGACCCAGCCATGGCACTCTTGAGCATATACCCAAAGGATAAACAATCAACCACAAGGACATTTGCCCAACTATGTTCATAGTGGAATTATTCATGAAGAGCAAGGTATCCTTGGGTCATCTGTAACTCTAGTGGAAAGTGGGGAGTATGGATCCCCAAAAATTGCTGGTCAGTCAGGCTAGTTAAAGGTGAGTGTTCTGTTTAGTGAGAGATCCAGTCCCTAAAGACACGGTAGAGAGTGACTGAAGAAGACAGGGGACGCCAACTCATTCCTAAACATAAAAATAAATAAACAGGTATATATTTAATCATAAACCTAGAAAACTACAAATATCAGCTACAACTTCTAAAATTATATGATGTAAGACAATAATGCAGCCTTCCCCTCCCAAGTGCTGGGATTGCAGGTGTGCACCACCATGCTCAATTTATGGGTTCTGGGACTGGAACCCAGGGCTCTGTGCATGCTAGGCAAGCACTCTAGCAGCTGAGCTCCATTCCCAGCCCCTGACTCCTTCCTTACCTGTAATATGGCAATGATAAATTCTGTCTTGCACACATGTTTAGTCCAGGTTTTTGTTTATAGCCGATGATGCAGCTTCCAGTTTTCAGTAAATATGGAATCAGTAAACAAAGCAGTTAATACAAGAAGAGGCTTTGAGCTGGACGGTGGCTCGGAGAATAAAACCACTGGCTCTCAAGTGAACCCAAGTTGCACCTCTAGGACTCACACGGTTGAAGGAGAGAACAGACTCCTGCAAGTTGTCCTCAGACCTCCACACTGTGTTGTCAGGCAGGAATCTCTCTTGCACAAATATTAAAATCTTTAATTGTTTTTTTAAGGAATCAGAGTGATGCAGATCTTTGTTCCAGAACCAAATGCCATCGTAGTGAGGGCTCACAGAGCTGTGAGCCTGTTCCCCCTTGACTGGAGGCCAGAAAGTTTGAGCTTGTTTTTGCTTTATCAGCGTTGCTGGCAACAGGTGAGGCCACAAATGATAGATTCTGACCTAGGGTGTGGTTAATTAGTAGTTGAGTGTAGAGGTGGATATACTTCACCTGTAGCAAAGTTGGAGAATTCAAGTCTATTCCCTATACCATGTTAATGAAGTCTGTTGCCTCTCCCTCCCGTTTTGGAGTGAAGTACAGAAGCATGTAGAAAATAAGGCAGTTTCAATATTCACTGAATGTCCCTCCCAGAACTGTTCTGTGTTTCTCTCTCTTATTTCTCCTCTATCTGTCCCTTTTGCTTTTAAAAACAAAATTGCAGAAACATAGTGAAATTATATATTTCAAACTTTTTTTTTTTTTTTTTTGTAATTGGAGGCCCCAGAGAAGGCCCAGTAATTCGTTTTAATATTTCTGATATTTTTTTTCTTTTTTTTTTATAGTAAATTTTATTAAATTATAAAAGTTTCCAATTCCGCCCCCCCTCCCAACACCCTCCCACTCCCCCCACTCCCCCCCTCCTTCCCCTCCGTCCCCCAGGGCAGTCAGGGTTTCCTGCCCTGTGGGAAGCTCCAGCTCCCTCCCCCTCCCTCCAGGTCCAGGAAGGCTAGCATCCAAACAGACTGGATCCCCAAAATCCAGCATATGCAGAGGAAACAGGTCCCAGTGTCATAGTCAATGGCTTTTCAGAAAGACCCCGGGCCAGCCACAGTCAGAGAATCCGGCCAAATTCCGAGAATCTGGCTAGATCACGTCCTCGTTCAGTCCCAGTCCGGCTGGCCCTGGTAAACTCTCATCAGATCCGTTCCCTTGTATCAGTGGGTGATAGCATCCCTCGCAGTACTGATTTCGTTTTTCATGTTCCTCCTCCTTCCGCTCCCCCTCCGGACCTCGGGGGGCTCAATCCGGTCCTCCAATGTGGGCCTCCGACTGCATAGCCGTCCTTCGCCAGAGGAAGGATCTATGGTGATAAGCAAAATATACATCAGTATGGTCATGGGCCACGGCCGATTCAGGCACCCTCTCCTCTGTCCAGAGAGCAATCTGGGGGATTTTTCATAGTCAAGGCTATACTTTGATTGTGGTTGTGATGGTTGGCTGTGTCCTACTCTAGTGCCTGAGGACAGCATTGCCCATTCTTTACATCTCATACATTTTGCCTTCAGGGTCCACTAGACACAGGGTCCACTTCTGTTGATTTCTTTACATGACAAGAAGAGGAAATACATGCTGGCCATGATTGTGCACCCCTTTAATTTCAGCACTTAGGAGTCAGAGGCTGGAAGATCTCTGAGGTTAAGCCCAGCATGATCTAAAGAGAGAGTTCCAGGACATCTAGGGATACACAGAGAATCCTTGTCTGGAAACACACACACAAACAAACATAAAAAGTAAATAAACAAAACCAAATAAATGATGTCTTGTGATTATGCATGTGCCTCATAAGATGTTTTGTTATTTCCCTGTTCCCACCTGAACTCTGTCTGACACTCCAGTCTCCTCCCAGATAGACTGCTCACCTAAGTTGACAACCCAACTAAGTTGTCTAAGTTGTCCACCCAAGTATCTGAGCTGTCCAAGCCACAATGGCAGCCATAGTTGTTGTACTTCAGTGAGAGATGACTCCCGGGTATGGTGCACTTGATTTCATTGCCGAACTGCCTCAGAGCCTGTGGACTGTTGCTGTGTGCAGCAGTGTCTTCTGCTGCAAGAATGCACAGCACATTTAATCAGTCCCTCTTGGGTATACCAGGGTCTGATGCCTGTCTGCCATCTTCCTCCTTGACTCCTACAAGCTGCATCAGGAGAGCAGTGAATAGAGGTGTGTATGTGTGTGCATGTGTGTGTGTGCGCGCGCGTGCGCGCATGTACTTGCCTGCACATAGGTTGAAAGCACACACTTGGGACCACTCATAAATGTCATGCTACACATGAGAGGCTCAGAAGACAGCTTTAGGGAGTTGATTTTCTCCTTCCTCTATGTAGGTCTTGGAGACCAAACTCAAGTCACCAGGCCTGAGTAGGAAAGTGTCTGTATATTTGAGACAGAGAGTTTCCCTGTAACCCAGTCTAGCCTCTGATCCTGTAGCAACCCCCTGGCCTCAGCCTCCTGAGTGGTAGGATTATAAATGAACACCTCTGTACTGGGCTGAGCTGACTCTCCAAGGTTCAGTTCTATGCACATTGCATGTTGCCTTGTTTGCCCTCTCATTTCTCACTGTCAGGGCAGACAGCTGCCACACTGCGCGCTGCCCTGTTGCCCCAGTGTTGAGGAGCTGAGGACACTCTCCAGTCAGCAGCCAGTGCAGTGATATTTTGTTTATGCTGTGACAAATAAAACTTGCTTGAAGATCAGATTGCAGAGTTAAAACACTAGTTAGTCATAGAAGCCAGGCAATGGTGGCACACACATTTAATCCCAGCATTGGGAAAATAGATGCAGTTGGATCTCTGTGAGTTCAAGGCCACCCTGGGCTACATAAAATTGAATCTGTCTGAAAGAGAAACAGAGTTCACATAAAGTTGATCCCAGCACTTGGGATCACATGCCTTTAGCACTAGGGAGGTGGAGATAGGAGCTATATGACTGGGCAGAGGGAGGAATATAAGGTGGGAGGAGACAAGAGCTCAGAACAGCCTGAGGTTTGGTAGAGAGAGGCAGTCTGAGGTTTCACAGAGAGAGCGTCAGTCTGAGAATTCATAGAGTCAGTCTGAGGATTCAGAGAGAGTCAGTCTGCGGATTCATAGAGACAGGAACGCACCTTTGGTCTGAGCATTGGTAGAAGAACTCTCGTGGTTGACTGCTCTGCTTCTCTGATCTTTCCACATTAACCCCTCTATTTGACTCTGTTTTTTTATTATTATTGAGATCAATTAGAATTCATGCTATATCTCGTTCCCAACTTTTGAGTCACTTTCCTGTGGCCTTGCAGTCACCAGCATAGGCTGGAGCTACACGAGACCAGAGCTGCATGTGGCCAGAGTCACCACCCTGCCTGCTAAGGTTTCCTGTCTTCTATCTTTGTGTGTTGTCCCTGCCTGGACTCTCTTCTAGAGTTGTGGCCAAGCTAGGTAGTTGTTTTGAAACCTGCTCAGGCTTCCACCTTCCTACCCTACAGCCATTGTTTTCACCCTTCGCACTTTCTGAACTGCTGTCAGTGCCAGATTTGGTGACAAAATTATGATTTATTAGAGGAAGAAATTAGTTAAAAGGGAGGTTTTTCCGATGCTAAAAAATGGGAAATAATACATACTTAGGTCTCTGTATGATTATGTAGTGCATGATTTAAAAATGGAACAATTAAATGAAGGGATAATCAAATTTAGCTGTTAATTCTCTGGAACTATTCAAGTCTTCGTCACCATCTAAGGTTCTGTTTAAATGAATTATTAGATCAGGTATTATCCCAACAGCCAGTCGTAGACTGGAAATGTCTTCCAATTATCTTTGAAAGTCATTAAAAGTCTGCAACCGGTCTCTCCTAATTTGTGCCTTTTGTGTTCTAATTTTCTGTAAGCCTATTCTGTAACCTAGGCAATTAACAAAATCTCTTTGAATCTTTTTAGGAGCAATTTGTAATCCCCATTTAGTGAAGGCTTTCTTTACTTCTTTAAATATTCTTTCTAAAGTATCCGTATTTGAATCAGATAACAAAATATCATCCATGTAATGGTAGATTATAGACTTAGGATATTACTTATGTGTTATTTTTAATGACTGGCTGACAAAGTATTGACACAGGGTGGGGCTATCAAGCATTCCATGTGGGAGGATGGTACATTGACATCTCCTAATAGGCTGAGAATTATTATAAGTAGGCACTGTGAAGCCAAACTTTTCTCTATCCTTTTCTAGTAAAGGTATAGTGAAGAAACAATCCTTTCAATCAATAACTATGAGAGACCATCCCTTTGGTAATAGAGAAGGCAGAGGAATTCCAGATTGTAGAGGCCCCATAGGTTGAATAACCTTGTTGATAGCCATTAGATCTGCCACCATTCTCCATTTTCCAGATTTCTTTTTAACAGCAAATACAGGAGAACTCCAAATGCTGGTAGATTCTTCTATATGTAGAACATCTAGTTGCTTTTGTACCAGCTGTTCTACCTGCAACTTTTCCTCAGCTAGAGGCCACTGCTTAACCTATATTGGTTTCTCAGTTAACCATTTTAAAGGTACAGCTGTTGTTACCTCTGAAGGTTTATTGATTGCTTTGGGTTCTTGTACAGCCTGAATGGCTGGTGTCTGTTGTCTATAATATTTTCTAATATTTTCCACAGAAACATAAGTTTTTGGGTTTGCAGGAATGTTAAGGGTACTCCATTGCTACAATAGGTCACAACCTTACAAATTTACTGCAATATTGGCTATATATGGCCTTAGTCTTCCTATTTGCCCTTCTGGCCCTATGTATTCAACCCATCTTATGCTTTGTTTTACCTGAGATAGGGTTCCAGTTCCCAGGAACTGAATATTTACCTCTTGAAGAGGCCAATTCGGATGCCAAGATTCTGGAGTAATGATACTTACATCTGCACCCATGTCTAATAAGCCTTCAATAAAAATGCCACTTAGAGAAACTCTTAGCTTTGGTCTTTGATCATTTATGGAAGTCTGCCAAAATTACATTTCCACTGTCTTCCTGGAGTTTTTGACTCATCCTCCACATTTAACCTATCATTCAGACAAGTATTGCTTTTTACAGCAGGCATTGGATTCTTTAATTTTCCTGTCGAGACACCTTCTCCACAGTAATTGGGAATGACTGGACCACATTCATCATGGGGGCCTGCGAGAGGTCCCCATGGTGTTTCCTGATGGTATTGAGTTTCTTGTCTGTCCTACATTGACCTACATTTATTTGTCCAATGTCGGCTTTGCCACACCTCCTACATACACCTGAAGGCTGAGTCCTCCTATTTCTGCAATTCCCAGAAGAGTCATTATTCCTAGGAATCTGCTGTCTACAATCCCTTTTCAGATGCCCCATTCTATCACAATTAAAACTTTTGGTATCTCCTATCTAGTGTTCTGCTCTAATGCCCTCATTGAGGATTCCAAGATATGAAGTCTGTACAGTAGAGTTAATGTCTCATCCAGGACATAATCTTTATAGCATGCATATTACCTTCCTGGAGAGACATTCTATCAGTCAATTGGCCATACCCCTTTGACAGAGTCTGATTAATACATTCAACAGTGCGAATTCTCTCAGTGTTTCAGTACCCACTGTCATTGATTTGGTTTTATGTGCCAAATCAGCTGTTTCCTTCTCCAGAGTGCCTAATCTTCCGTTAAATGAAGTCTATACCATTTCCAAAAGAACCTGAGTTGACTGAATTTGTTAGTTAAGGTGGTTGTATCCTTCTGATTTCTAAACTCTTTCTTGGGAAACATGGTTTCAATCTAAAAAAACTGCACCATTTCTAAAAGCACGCCATTCTTAGCCCTATTGTCAAACCTTTTTTTAAGAAAAAATATTGAGGATAAAACCAATCCCCAGAATTAAAATTAATGATGTAGAAGTGACATCATATAAGTCTTTTAAAACCTCACACATGGTACAAGTAAAGAGGCTATTAAAACCTTGGATGGTTAGGTTGTCTAACATATTACCCTTTTAAATTAGCAACTTCTGATCTATATTTAGGATATTAAATCTTACCTGTGGTTTAATTAGCTGGATTAGGTGAAATAACCGTAACTTGCCAGTAAGTGTCACAGGCCACCTATAAAACTAACCCAGCTGGGCCCGGCAACACAGTTAGAGTCACATGACTGGTATGAATATGATTTTAGTGTGAAATGCTAAAAGATATGCATGGATAAAAAAATAGTTATTAACAGAAATCACAAACTGTGTGTACTGTGGTGGGCCCTCATCAGTCAGCAGCTGCAGGAGCACAGGGATAACAAGGTAACAGCAGGCACCCAGGAAAGCCTGTATCCCATCTGAATTTTCACGCAGTGTGCCATGGTGGGAGGACTGGAAGCCATTCTGAGGTGAGTAATGAGATAATATAAAGAACCGTGGCTGATCTGCAGCAAGAAAAGCCACCGCTTCATGAGAATTCTATATCCAATGAACTTCTAGCTCCATATATAGGCCGCAACCAGCTGAGGGAGGGCTCATGCCTAGCCAGGCATACTCTGAGCTGGCGGCGGGCAGAAGAGCCCGGGGTGGTGGTTTCTAAAACCAAACATTTGTTGGACGCAAGATGAAGGCGTAAGTCACAAAGCAATCTCACACCCGTTCAGAATTATGAATAATAAAAAGACTGTTTATTTAAGGGGAAAACTTATAGATCACTGTCTTAGACAACAGCCCTCTGAGTGAACAGGAACAGAGTCTAGCAGCTGGAAGCAGGAGCCGGAAGCAAGAGAGTGAGCGCAGGGCTACCACAGCTTTTTAAAGCAAAAGAGACCACGCCCAAGTGGGCTGGTATCTTAAAGGCTATTGGCTGAAGGAGCTGAAGGAGTCCCACAGCAGGACCCAAAAGAAACCTTCATGGATTTCTTACAAACACTGAACAGAAGGTGTGGCAAAGGCATGCACTGAATTAATGAATGTAGAAAAACAAGAGACAGTCAAGGTAACTCTTTGCCATAAGGAAACTTCTAAGCGTCTCTCTTAGGCCCCCATGCCAAATTCAGTTCAGTCATTTTCTGTCATTGTGGAGGAAACTTCTTCCCAGAGCAATTAAAGAACCTTGTATTGTAAAAAAAACATACTGCTTTGGATAGTAGAACTTCTATAGAAGAGAAAATAAAAAAATCAAAAGAAATCATAAAGAGAGTATTCTGGCAAACATCTATATATGAACAAAGACCAAAATTAAAATATGAATAAATGATATTGTCATTGAGGTATGGTGGACAGAAGTGTGGATGTAACAATAATCACACCAGAGCCTTGGCATCTAAATTGGCCTATTCAGGATGCAAATGTGCAGTTTTAGGGATAGAAAACTTATCTCAGGTAAAATGGAGCATGAGACGAATTCAATGTACAGAACCAGAAGGACAGAGATAAAAATTAAAGCCATAGGTGACTTACATAGCAATGAAGTTGTGGGTATATGATTTGCTATAGCAATAGAATACTCAGACTAACATTCCACCAGTCTCAGAAACAGACCATAATTTAACATATGTTTCTGGGAAAAATATTAGAGAGAGACTGTTTGTGGTCACCAAGCCTTGGTAGAAGTAAGACTTCTCTGCTTTGCTTTTCTGGTTTTCAGGTTTAATTCCATTTTATGTTTTTTGGATTTTTATCATTTGTGATACATTTTTTTGCCCAAAGTTTGGGGTATGAATTCACAAAAGTTGTTTACCTGAAGATTTTTAGCCAATAACACAGGCTGGGGCTGCGTGTGGGGACTCCCTCCAGAAGTGCACATTGGGTCCCGGTCCCACCTGGCTAGGATTTCTTTTCTTTTACTCCATCAAAGATCCAAGAAGGATATAACATTACATGAGTGAATAGCAGTTAAATTGTAGACAACTTCCAAAACTCTGGAAACAACAGTGATATCTGGCTTTCTGGGCAGTTACCCATAGTTCTCACCCTTGCAAGGAGAGGGTGGCACTTTACCCATTGGGCCCTCTCCCTAGCCTTTTCCTAGTTATTTCAGAGCCTATGACAAAACCATCAATGGTGAACACCATTACTATCCCGCCCCTACTCTCACACCCTGCCTGTCAATCACTGTGGCATGATTCCTCCTGTAACTGCTGGCAAATGCTCAGTCTCTGTGGACCACACGGTCTCCATCTCAACCACACAGACCTTAGCTATAGCATGGTAGTGCACACAGACTGAATCTACAAGAACGGGAATGACTGTGTGTTAATAAACCTGTAGTGACATCAGATGGCAGCTGAACTGACCCTGTGAGAAGTGGTCCCCACACAACAGCTCACAGGCCATTTCTCTCATTGCCTTTCTCTTCTCAGTGTAAGGAGATGCTGGGGAAGCCGTTGCACCCACAGTATGACCTGGAGCTGCTCACAGTCTATGCCTGGGATTGTGGGAGTGGAGACACTGAGTTCAACACAGACCAGGGCTTCCGGACAGTCTTGGAACTGGTCACCAAGTACAAGCAGCTTCGAATCTACTGGACAGAGTATTATGACTTTCAAGACGACTTGAAAGACATCTCCAACTACCTGCTCAGTCAGCTCAGAAGAACCAGGTAGTCTGTTTCTTCATGACTCAGCTCCTCACCAGGGACTCCAGGCTGTGGCAGTGGAAATACGGAGGTGGGAGCTCCGTGTCAATAGAGCATCTCCTGTCCTGTCACTGGGCACTGTCCTGCTGTCACCTGATTGACATGAGGACCTGCAGCCCTGGGAGGCAGGGATGGGCTCTCCTGTCTGCAGATGAGGAAATCAAGTCTCTGACCTTGTCCAGACCCAATCAGTAGAGAGGGGAGCGCATGGAGCCGGAACTGAGCTGTTCCAACTGTAACAGTATCGTAAGGCCTCCAGGCACAGAACAGTGCTGGACTAGTGAACAGTAAACAATGCAGTAGACTTGTTACATGTCTTGATCCTGCATTGTGTTCTACTTTCACACCTCATCCTTTGAGATGGGCTGGTTCAACTCTCTCCATTTCACAGACTTGAGAGGCTGAGGGACCTGACCCAGGATATACAGCTACTAAAGGGTAGAGAACACAGCCCTTCCAAGTCATGTCCAGGGATCACTCTAGGCTTTCTCTATGCTCTGGGACAGGAACTCAGGACAAATTTGCAATAGCAGAGCTCTGCTGGGCTCCTTCTCTGTCCCTGTGCAGTGGTATCTATAGCCCTGGTCAGCTGATCACTTACCTCTCTGAATATTTCTCTGCAGGCCTGTGATCCTGGACCCAGCTGACCCAACAGGGAACGTGGCTAGTTCCAACTCAGAGGGCTGGTGGTGGCTGGCAGAAGAGGCTGTAGCCTGGCTGCGATACCCATGCTTTAAAAGATGGGATGGTTCCCTAGTGGGATCCTGGGATGTGCCGGTGAGAACTTGTCATCATCTTGTCCCCTGTACACAGATCTGGTCACGCCATCTATTTCAAGAATATTCAGACAAAGATGCCCAGGCTTATAGGTTTTCCGGCCACACCAATTGCTTTACAGTTAATCTCAGAGATTGTCACATCACCCCTCAGAGTTCCTGTCACTCGGCCTCCTAAGGAAGGATGGCCTCTGCTCTGACTGTCTGCTTTGTGTTCAGGCTCCTTCCTGCACACTTTATTATACACTGGATCCTCACACATGCTCTGTCCTGTGTTCTTTATCATACAGTATCTCACTGGATCTGCACAACACTTTTCCTGTGTTCTGTATCATAGAGTAGCTCACTGAATCTGCACACATTCTCAGCCTGTGTTCTTTATCACACAGAAGCTCACTGGATCTGTCCAATGCTTGTCCTGTGTTCTGTATCATAAAGTAGCCCACTGGATCCTCAGTAGGATTCTACAAGGTCTCTTTAATAACATCCTTGTCTTTCTGGTTGAACAAGAAGGCTCAGGGCTGGGGATATGGTTTAATCAATAAACACTTGTCACATAAGCAAGGGAAAGGAGCTTAATATCATCCCCAGGATCATGTAAGTGAGCCAGACAATGCACCTGCCGTTCCAGTGCATGGATAACAAGATCCCTGCCCTGGGTGGTCAGGGAGCATAGTCTCCTTGGTGAATTCCAGTCCAGTGCAACCCAAATGCCGAGGAGGACAGCAGTTGAGGACTATAGTGTTCTTTGTTGATTGCACACACATAAACACATACATACATACATACACATGCAAATGCATGCGTACACATAAACACACACATACACACATAAACACACACATACACACACACACATACACACACACACACACACACACACACACACACACATACACACACACACACACACACACACACGAGGCACCAGGATAAGAGAGCTGAAGCCACTGGCTCAGGAATGTTCAGCTGAGGAGAGGAGGGGCTGGGATTCCTGTGAACTTGAAGCCAGTGTTCAGGTCGTTGAAGCAGCCGATCTTTCCTGTCTCATCATCATGTGGCCAATGGGACTCAGCAGGGCTGTGTCACAGCCAAAGAGACACAGGGGGGATTTGTACTTAGACCTTTCCTCTCATTGTACAGGGAACTTTCTGATGCTAGGGAACAGATGAGGTCATGCGTGGACTCAGGATGGAGCTTAGCATGGGTGCATGGACGTGGGAAGCAAACCTCAGAAGGTCAGGAAGGAAAGGAGAAGGTACCCAGGAGGGAGACAGCTGTGGCTGCTGTGGCCTTTAGGACTGTCTCACAGCAGACTGTGGCTTGGCCCTAACTCTCATTTGGCAGATCTGTTACTGAATGAGGGGAACTCAGGTAGGGTTATGTGCACCTTCAACCGGTTAAGACCCCTGTCCATCCCTAAAAGTCCCGATGACCATCTTCCCAACATGGGGATGCACTGTCCCTTCTTCTGAGGGCCTTCAGGTGGCCAGTCATGGTACCCACCCCCAGGGCTCATTTGCATCTGCTTCCAAGTAGCAGTGTGGGCTCATGACATGATCATGTGTTTTCTGTTACAGACGGAAGTTCCTGTGCCACAATAACAGGTTAGTTATTTTTCTTTGCTGTTTTTGTTTGTTTTGATGTGGGCTTTAGTTATGTAGACCAAGCTGGCCTGGAGTTCACTATCCTCCTGCCTCAGGGTTGGAATGACTGCAGTGTAGGCCTGATGTACGCTGCCTTTCTCTAGGAATTAGGAATGTTCCTGGAGTTTCTTCAGGACTCTAGCATACCTGACTAACTTCGGGCAAATTTGTGGGCCACCTAGCAGCAGCCCAGAAACCCCTCACTGGAGTTTGGTGGTAGACTGTCAGCCTCTCCCTACCTTCTTCCGTGTGGAAATCCCAATAGGGTCACATCACAGAAAACCCAACATTTATGAGGTCCCCATTTCTATTATTTTATATTTTACTACAAGGCTCATGGCCTACTGACAAGGTTCTGGCTGGCAGCTTGTGTCTTTCCCTTCTGGCAGATACATGGTGTCTCCCTTACTCCGCCTCCTTTTCCCAGCATTCAGTTTAGGTTTCCCTGCCTAACATTGTTCTGCCCTGCTACAGACTCAAAGCATTTTCTTTATTCATTAACCAATAAAAGCAGCACATATACAGAAGGACTTCCCACACCAGACCCATAAGCATTGTTTGTTAAAAACCTTCTCTGTGTATCTGGGGGTGTTTCAGAAGAGGCAATATAGAAT
The DNA here is from genome assembly GCF_982192425.1 of Myodes glareolus. Classification (NCBI taxonomy): domain Eukaryota; kingdom Metazoa; phylum Chordata; class Mammalia; order Rodentia; family Cricetidae; genus Myodes; species Myodes glareolus. The sequence continues at coordinate 133,588,118 of NC_142027.1, forward strand.
AGTAGACCAGTATCACCAGGGTCACCAAGGGCTCAGATAGAGCACAATGCAGAGGGTGATTTGTTCTGAGGTCTAGGGGACATGCATCTTCTCACACTCCGGGACTCTGGGGCTCCTGGTTCTCAGGGCTATTAGAGCAAGAACTGAATGAACGAGGGCTGGACGGACACACAAACCCAGTTATTAAGAGAGTGGGCACCGGGGGCAAGAGCAGGCTTTGGGAGCAGGTGCCCTGTGCAATGCCCTGAACTCTTATGTAAGCAGGGTACAAGAGTTGAGCACACATGGTTGTCTTTGGATCTGACAAATGAGTCGCTGATTCACAACACTGAACTATGGAACCATTAGGTCTCTGTGTGGAGTGTGTGTGTGTGTGTGTGTGTGTGTGTGTGTGTGTGTGTGATATTCCAGAACTTGGGAGATGGAGGGAAAAGGATGTCTGAGTTCCAGGTCAGACTGTGCCACATGAGATTTTGGGAAGCAGACATCCACTGTGATTTAACTCAGCGCATCGAAATTTCATCATTACCACAGACAACCAGGTTTCTGTTTTTATGACCACCAGTGTCACAAACCCAATTAACTTTTGTCATGCATTTCCTCAAACCCCAGTCTGCATGTTGCAGCCACCATGCATCTTCATGTGCACTGCTCACACTCTCGGGTCCCTGTAGCCATGTGCAGCTGCAGAATAGCATCTGAGTGGATGGGACAGGTCTTGAGTCTTGTCTTGGGGATGTGGACAGAAGGAACCAAGGATTCCTATCTTGAGTTTATGTGAGTTAAGAGACCTGGGAGATTTGTGTGAGTTATGTGACATCATAACTGTAATGAACTGGTTTTGCTCTGTCCACTGCTGAGTGCTCAGTGTCTGGACGCATGTGGTATGTGCTCAATAAACGAATCTAGATGAACAACGAACACACACACACACACACACACACACCTATAAGTCTATGAGTCGTCTCACACACCCTCATGGCACCTGCTCTGCTTTATTGCTGTTGATCAGACATTGGACAGATCCTCATAACCGGTGCAGAGACAGAAGTCAAGCTTGACTTTTCTCCCCCCATTCTAAATCTCTTGTGCCCCAAAGAACATTGTCAGAGGATAAGGCAGATGAAGCAGGCTGTGAGGAAGGGAGTATATGATGGGAAATGATGGAAGGGTGGGTGGGAAGGGGTCAGAAGCCTGGAGTATGACCCTACGTTAGACAAACCTGCACTGGGGCCTGAAGTAAGGAGGGTACATACCCTGTTTACTTAAAAGTACAGGGGATTGCACAGGGACACCTGCTCCCAAAATGAGCTTCCTTGGGCATCCTGCCCTCTCTGGTCAAGGCCTGTAGCAGAGGAGCACATCTCCTGACTCCAGAACCTTCTATGCAGTTGCTTTTGTGCTCACAGGAGGATGCAATTCCAGTTCTCGTTCACCTGAGAATGGAGGGAAGGCAGGGCACATCAGGTCTACACTGCTGTCAACCCAGCACTAAGGCAAGCTCTTGGCTAGTCTGGGCTACACAGCAGAAGCCCACAACAAAACAAAACAAAACACAAACAAAGAAACAAAACAAAAACAAAGGAAAACAGGGGCCTGGGGAAGCAAGCTCCATGGGAACACAAGCAGATCCACTTCAGGGACATTGATGGAACAGGACGGAGTCAGTGACCTGGGCCAGAGCAGATCTGAGACAGCGAACTCCACAGGAGCAGGTACAGGGGAGTAACTATTGAGCGAGTGAACCAGAGCCAGAGACCACTGAGGGTCCAGATGTGAATCTGGGACTTTCAAGGGAATATACCTAAGCCAGAACCCCTGTGGGTCTGGGCATGAATCTAGGACTTATGAGGAACTAGGTCTGAGCCAGGTTCCCTGTGGTTCTGGGCAGGAATCTGGGACCTCCGAGGGAGTAGGCAGGAACCAGAGATCTTTTTGGATCCAGGTGTGAGTCTGGAACCTCAGAGGGAGTAGGCTTGAGCCAGGACCTCTACGGTCTGGTTCATCAAAGGGAATAGGCAGGAAGCAGAAACCTCTGCAGGTCCAAGCGTGAATCTCGGACCTCTGAGGGAGTAAGCCTGAGCCAGATCCTCTGCTCAGATATGGGCACATGTGAGCCTGGGATCTCTGAGGGAGTAGACCAGAGCCAGAAACTTTTGCAGTACCAGTTCCAAGCCACGGACCTCTGCAGGAGTGGATCCAGACCAGAATTTACAGAAAGGTCAAAGCCGACAACCTAGGCTAAAGTGTGCCTGAGACAGCAAACTCCAAGGGAGTGAAGCAAAGCCCGGGGAGCACTAAGCGACCTCCAGGAACACGGAACAACCGTCTGAGCCTTGAATTCACTGGCACCTAGAAGATTAATCAGCAGTCACAGAAAGCCCCAACCACACTTATTAGAGGAAAAGATGAGTAGAAAAGGTAAGAACACACGCAACACCACAAAGAGCAACATGACACCAGTAAAACCTAGAGATCCTACAACAGCAAGACTTGAACACCAAATATAGATAAAGCAGAAGAAAATGACCTAAAAATAACTTTAGGAGAATGTTTGAAACTCTTAAAGAGGAAATGAGAAATTCTCTAAAAGAAAGGGAAGAAAAGACAAACAAAAAATTGAAAGACATCAGCAAATCCCTTATAGAAAACCAAGAAAAAGAAATCAAGCATAATGAAAGAAACTATTTGAGACTTGAAAACTGAAATAAAGACAATAAAGAAAACATAAGCCGAGGGAATTATAGAAACAGAAATCATGAGAAAATGATCAGGAACCACAAACACAAGCACGAACAGCAGAATACAAGAGATGGAAGACAGAATCTCAAGTGCTGAAGATACAGTAAAGGAAATAGACTCATCAGTCAACGAAAACATTAAATCTAACAAAATCTTAACCCAAAATATCCAGGAAATATGGGACCATGAAAAGGCCAAAACTAAGAATAATAGGAGAAAAAGTTCAACTCAAAAGCACAGAAAATATATTTAACAAAATCATAGAAGAAAACTTTCCCAACCGAAAGAAAGATATGTCTGTGAAGACACAAGAAGCTTACAGAATACTGCATACACTGGATCCAAAATAAATGTCCTCTCACCACATAATAAACAAAACACCAAACATACAGAGTAAAGAAAGAAAATTAAGAGCTGCAAAGGAAAAAGACCAAGTAACATATAAATGTAGGCCTACCAGAATTACACCTGACTTTTCAATGGAGACAATGAAAGCCAGAAAGTCATGGTCAAACGTTATACAGACATTAAGAGACACGGATATCAGCCCAGACGACTATACCCAGCAAAACTTTCAATCACCATAGAAGGACAAAACAAGTATTCCTTGACAAAACCAGATTTAACCAATACCTAGCCACAAACCCAGCCCTACATAAAATACTAGAAGGAAACTCCAACCCAAGGAAGTCGGCTACATCAACAAAAACACATTTGATGGTACCATAGCAGCAAATCCCAAAGAAGGGAAAAATGCACAAATTAACATCACTGACAATGAAAACTAAATTAACAAGAGATAGCAACTACTGGTCATTAATATCCTAATATAAATGGACTCAACTCACCTATAAAAAGGCACAGGCTAATGGATTGGATATGAAAAGAGAATCCATCCTTCTTCTGCATACAAGAAACATACCTCAACCACAAAGACAGACATCGTCTCAGAGTGAAGGACTGGGAAAAAGTATTCCAATCAAATGGACCTAAGAAACAAGCGGGTGCAGCTATCCTAATATCTAACAAAATAGACTTCAAACTAAAATCAATCAAAAGAGACAAAGAAGGACATTTCATATCAGTCACAAGAAAAACCCATCAAAAGGGAATCTCAATACTGAACATCTATACCCCCCAAAACAAGGGTACCCTCATATGTGAAAGAAACACTTCTAAAGCTAAAATCATATATTAAACCCCACACACTAATAGAGGGAGACTTCAACCCTCCACTCTCACCACTGGACAGTTCAATCAGACAAAAAATAAACAGAGAAATAAGGGAACTAACAGATGTTATAACTCAAATAGACTTAACAGACATCTATAGAACATTCCATCCAAACATAAAAGAATATACCTTCTTCTCAGAACTTCATGGAACCTTCTCGAAAATTGACCACATACTCTGTACAAAACAAGCTTCAACAAATACTAAAAAATTGGAATAACCCTATGTATCTTATCAGATCACTGAAATTTAAAGCTAGAAATCAACAGCAATACTAATTCCAGAAAGCCCACCTGAATCACCAATGGGTTAAGAAAGATATAAAGAAAGAAATTAAAGACTTCCTAAATTCAATGAAAATGACCACACAACATACCCAAATTTATGGGACACAATAAAAGCAGTGTTAAGTGGAAAGTTCATAGCACTACATGCCTACACAAAGAACCTGGAAAAAATCCCACATGAGTGACCCATATCTATCACCATGTACAAAACTCAAGTCCAAATAGATCAAAGACTTCAAAATAAAGCCAGCCACACTGAATCTTATAGAAGAGAAAGTGGGAAGTATACATGAATACAGTGGCACATGGAACCACTTCCTAAATATAACCCCAGCAGCATAGACACTCAGAGAGAGAAACAATGAATAAATTGGACCTCCTAAAACTGAGAAGCTTCTGTAAAGCAAAGGACAGAGTCAACAAGACAAAACGACATCCTACAGAATGGGAAAAGATCTTCACTATCAGACAGAGGTCTGATCTCCAAAATATACAAAAACTCAATAAATTGGTCATCAAAAGAACAAATAATCCAATAATAAAATGAAACACAGACCTAAGCAGAGAACTCTCAACAGAGGAATCTAAAATGACTGAAAGACACTTAAGGAAATGTTCAACATCCTTATTCATCAGAGAAATGCAAATCAAAACAACTCTGAGATTCCATCTTATACCTGTAAGAATGGCCAAAATCAAAAACACTGATGACAATTTATACTGGAGAGGTTGTAGGGTATGAGAACACTCCTTCATTGCTGGTGTAAATGCAAGCTGGTACAACCCCTTTGGATGTGAGTGTGGTGATTTGTCACAAAATTAGTAAACAACCTTCCTCAAGATGCAGTAATACCAATTTGGGTATATATCCAAAGGGTACTCAATCATGCCACAAAGGCATGTGCTCAACTATGTTCATAGCAGCTTTGTTTGTCATAGCCAGAACCTGGAAAAGACCTAAATGCCCCTTGACTGAAGAATGGATAGAGAAAATGTGGTACATTTACACAATGGAATACTACACAGCAGAGAAAAATAACGAAAGCTTGAATTTTGCAGGCAAATGGATGGAGCTAGAAAACATCATTTTGAATGAGGTAACCCAGACACAGAAAGACAATTATCACATGTTCTCACTCATAAGTGGTTTTTAAACATAAAGCAAAGAAAACCAACTCACAAATCACAATCCCAGAGACCATAGACAACAATGAGGACCCTAAGAGAAACATACATAGATCTAATCTATGTAGAAGTAGTAAAAGACAATATCTCCTGAATAAATTGGGATCATGGGGACCTTGGGATAGGGTTGAAGGGGAGGAGAGAGGTAGGGAGGGGAGCAGATAAAAATGTAGAGCTCAATAAAAAATAATAAAACAAAGAAAAACATCTAACCTCTTGATAGGGCACATCAACCTCCGTCTGTAACAGAAAACACACAATCATGTCAGGAGCCCACATTCCTACTTGGAAGGGTATGTAAATTAACTCTGGGTATGGGCACTATGACTGACCACCAAAGGCCAGCAATCCCCATGTTGGAAAGATGAACATCAGGACCTTTTGGGGAGGGGGTAGCACATTGTATGTACCTTTGCCTTCGGTCCCCTTAGTCAGTAACAGATCTACCAAATGGGAGACAGGGCCTAGTCACTGTCTGCTGTGAGACAGTTCTAGAGGCCACAGCAGCCACAGCTATCTCCCTCCTGGGTCCCTTCTCATTTCTTTCCGTGACCTTCTGAGGTTTGCTTCCCACACCCCCGCACCTATACTAAGCTCCATCCTGAGTGCATGCATGACCTCATCTGTTCCCTAGCATCAGAAAATCCCCTGTCCCATGAAATGAAATTCCAAGTGCAGGTCCCTCTGTGTCTCTTTGTCTGTGACACAGTCTGGCTGAGTCCTGTTGGCCGCATGACAATGAGACAGGAAAATGGGCTGCTTTAGAGCCCTGGCTTCAGAGTCCAGGGAATCCCAGCCCACCTTTCCTTAGCTGAGCATCCCTGAGCCAGTAGCTTCAGCCTTCTTCCCTTCTGCCTTCTTTATTTTGTTTGAATATCCTATGCTTGCTTGTTTGTGTGTGTGCATTTCTGTACACATGTAAATTTGTAAATATATGTGTGTACAATCAACAGAGAAGTCAACACTTCTCAAGTGCTCTCCCCTTTATCATTTTGAGGTGCACTGGACTGGATTCACCAAGTAGGCTGTGCTCCCTCGTCAGCAAGCCCAGGGATTCTTCCAATCCTGCTTCCCAAAATTGGAATGGCAAGTGCACATCTTCTTGTCTGAGTTATTTACATGGTTCTGGGGATGATAGGAGGCTCCTTATCTTTAATTATGTGGCAATTATTTTTTTGCCTGAGCCCCATCTCCAGCCCTGAGCCTTCTCATATCACCAGAAAGACAAGGATGTTTTTAAGCATACCTTGTAGAGCCCTAGTGAGGATCTAGTGAGCTACTGTATGATACAGAACACAGGACGAGCATGTGTGATGATCCAGTGAGCTACTGTATGATAAAGAACACTGGACAGAGCATGTGTGAGGATCCAGTGTATAATAAAGAGTGCAGGAAGGAGCCTGAACACAAAGCAGACAGTCAGAGCAGAGGCTGTCCTTCCTTAGGAGGCCGAGTGACAGGAACTCTGCAGGGGTGATGTGACAATCTCTGAGATTAACTGTAAAGCAATCGGTGTGGCAAGAAAACCTATAAGCCTGGGCATCTTTGTCTGAATATTCTTGAAATAGATGGCGTGACCAGATCTGTGTACAGGGGACAAGATGATGACAAGTTCTCACCGGCACATCCCAGGATCCCACTAGGGAACCATCCCATCTTTTAAAGCATGGGTATCGCAGCCAGGCTACAGCCTCTTCTGCCAGCCGCCGCCAGCCCTCTGAGTTAGATCCAGCCACGTTCCCTGTTGGGTCAGCTGGGTCCAGGATCACAGGCCTGCAGAGAAATATTCAGAGAGGGAAGTGATCAGCTGACCAGGGCTACAGATACCACTGCACAGGGACAGGGGAGGAGCCCAGCAGAGCTCTGCTATCCAAAGTTTATCCTGAGTCCCTGCCCCACAGTATAGAGCAACCCTGGCGGGGTGGTTGGACACAACCTGAAAGGCCTGGGTTAGAATCCTCTACACTTTAGTAGCTGTGTGTCCTGGGTCAGGTCTCTCAGCCTCTCTCATCTGTGTGGTGGGTAGTCTCATAAGATGGGATATGAAGGCTGAAGACAGCACAAGGTCAACACATAACCTTTCCTCAGGTGACGAAGTCTACAGCATTGTTTACTGTTCACTAGTCCGGCACTGTTCTATGTCTCGCAGCCCTTACGATACTGCTACAGCTGGAACAGCTCGGTTCCGGCTCCATGCGCTCCCCTCTCTGCTGGACAAGGTCAGAGCCTTGGTTTTCTCATCTGCAGACAGGAGAACCCGCCCCTGACTCCCAGGGCTGCAGGTCCTCATGTCAATCAGGTGACAGCAGGACAGTGCCCAGTGACAGAACAAGAGATGCTCTATTGACACGGAGCTCCCACTATTTCCACTCCCTATAGCTCCCTCCCTATTTCCACTGCTATAGCCTGGAGCCCCTGGTGAGGAGCTGAGTCATGGAGAAACAGACTACCTGGTTCTTCTGAGCTGACTGAGCAGGTAGTTGGAGATGTAGTCGTCTTGAAAGTCATAATAATCTGTCCAGTAGATTCGAAGCTGCCTGTAATTGGTGACCAGTTCCAAGACTGTCCGAAAGCCCTGGGCTGTGTTGAACTCAGTGTCTCCACTCCCTTGTTCCCAGGCATAGACTGTGAGTAGCTCCAGGGCATACTGTGCGGGCAGCGGCTTCCCTAGCTTCTCCTTGCACTGAGAAGAGAAAAGCAATGAGAGAAATGGGCCTGTCAGCCGTGTGGGGCCACTTCTCACGGGGTCAGTTCAGCTGCCACCTGATGTTGTCATCACAGGTTTATTGACACACAGTCATATCCAACCTTGTAGATTCAGTCTTTGTGCACTACCATGCTATAGCCAAGGGCTGTGTGGTTGAGATGGAGACCGTGTGGTCCACAGAGACTGAGCATTTACCAGCAGACACAGGAGGAATCATGCTCATATCCCAGGAAGCAAATCAAAGTCAGGCTTGTGAGGAACCCACTCCTAATTCCAGCCTAAGCGGATGGAAATAGGGGTCCCCAGGACTATATGACGATCCAGAAGTGCTGATTCAGCACACTGTGGGCTCAAGTGTGAGACCCTGTCTGGACACAAAAAAGGTGGGGAGTGACTGAGGACCTGGCATCGCTCTCTGGTCTCCACATGCTTATGTACACACATGTACAATCATAGGTGTGTGCTCTCATGAACAGGTTCACATATACTCAAACCAGATCTATCTCACACATATATAAAAACTCCAGAAATATTGCAGGATGGTTATTAAAAGAAAACGTAGCTTGACACATCAGGAAAATCTAAGTCACTGTAAGTACCAGTGCATTAAGAAGACACTAGAAATCCATAAATCAGGTTTGGTGTGAGGGTGTGTATCTTTTATTCCAGCAATGGGAGGCAGAGGTAGGCAGAACTGTGAGTTCAAGGCCAGTCTGGTCTACATAGTGAGTTCCAGGACATCAGTAGCTTCCTAGTGAGACCCTGTCTCTAAATAATGCAAGAAAGAAAGATAAAGAGAAACCCAGAGTTCACAATGACACGTGAAAAATGAATTCGATGCAGCTGAAGAGTGAGTTGGTTGAACAGAAACTGGACTAGAAGAAATCATTCCTAACTAGCATGGGAAGCCCTCCTTCCTCTCAGGTCCCTCCCTCCCTCCCTCCGTCTTCTTCAGCATCTCCTCCCTGACTTCCCCTTCACCTCACAACTCTCTTTCCCTTCCCACCACTCCTCCCTCCCACCTTGTTCCTCATCTTTCTTCCTCTTCATCACCCCTTCCATTCTCTGCCCTGTAAGATGGGGCCCACAGTGGCTGGACCAGATGCCATACCAGTTGGTACCAGTGCTTGACCAGGCGGATGAGACTCTTCAGTTTGGTTGGACGATGCTTCAGGAAGTTTCTCTGGAGCTCGGTGAAGCAGGTGGAGAATTCGCCTTCCTTTCCCAGGGAGGTGCACTCACTGATGAGGTTGGCGTAGATTTGGGGGTCAGGCTTGATGTAGTTGAGTTGACCTGTCAAGGAAGCTTCATTCAGCTAATAGCACAGCCCTTCTCTGTGGTCCTTTGGTCTATCTGGGGGGTGACAAGCTCACTGACTATGGAGTTCATTCAATAGCGTAGAGTTTTAGCACAGCACAGCAGCAAACATCACTCCCCATTCATCCATGTGTCGTCCCTCACCTCAGGACTGCACACACCTGGAAAGTGCCTGCCACCAGCTGGGCCTGGAGACAGGAGGAGGAGGAAACAGTACACTGAGGTCACACACAAGAGAGCCGCACAGTCATCTAAGAATGGCCAACCATGCCCTGGTGTCCAGCATCTTTTGCACAGTGTATGTCCTCTGTGTACACTCCTGCTTGTGTCTGAGTTTACTGCAGAGATGTCTGCTGCATTTTCTGCCATATACCTTGTGCTTATGATGTCTCTGCCCTATTTGTGTCTGGTGTATATGTTGTTTGTGTGTGTTTGAGAGAAAGTATACACATATGTTAAGAGGCCATGGGAAGACATAAGGTGTCTCCCTTTATAGTTTGTCACCTGCTTCCTTTGAGACAAGGTCTCTCTGTGGGCAAGGAGTTTGGCTGACAACCAGCAGACCACAGAGATTTTCCTGTCTCTGGCCATGTAAGCCCTTGGTTAGAGGTCAATGTGTAGTCCTTTCTGTTTAGGTGAGTGTTGGGGATTTGAACTCAGGTCTTCATGCTTGTGTAACAACTGCCTTTAGCTACTGAGCTCTCTCCCCAACAGCTGTGTGTTTTCACTGAATGAGTTTCCGTCGGACCTAAATGAATATCACGTGGTTTTGTTTGCCCAGGTCCTAAGAGGAGTAGGGTGTGTGTGTGTGTGTGTGTGTGTGTGTGTGTGTGTGTGTGTCCAGAGCTTGTAGAGTGGTTAGGCAGTAGACTAGGGAACACATATGGCTGTGTGTGAGTGCATGTGCACATTTGCGTAGACTAGACGGGCAGCAGGCTGTGTCCTAGGAGTGTGCACGTGTGTGGTCACGGCTGTGGCAGATCTAGGTGTGTGCACGTGTGTGGCCATGGCTGTGGCAGACCTTACCATCAGGCTTTGATGCTGGCACATGGCAAAATCACTCTGTGATCCTGGGACATGCCCTGTCACTCAGTGACCCGGCAGAGTTTCAACTTCAAGGTTCACCACACAGTAGGGCATCGACTAAGTCATCTTGGGTAGAGTTGTGAGTGAGGTCCTCTCTTGGGATGTCACTCACCGTCATTTCCTAGGGGGTCCTTCTGTGGGGGCCCCACTTTCCTACTGGAAAGCTGCTGAGGCTGGGGAAGTCCATGTCCAAGACAGCCTTCTGGGGAGTCACCTCCAAGCTCATTTCTGGGTCATTGCCTTTGCACCCCTTCCTGTCAGCTAGTATCCAAGTCTCTTGTGATTTTCTACAGTATACTGCCCTGTTTTTACTTCCAGTCTGGCCTCTCATTCTCTGCTGCTTGAGACTCTGTGTTGTTAATATGGCTTTCCTAATCCAAGGGCAAGTGACTTGCAAGTTAATAGGAGCAGATCACACAGTGTCCAACAGAGGGTGCTGTGTTTCCCCAATGTAAAGTCTCAACTATTCTCTGAGCTCCCCAAGTCCCACTGTGCTTTCAGGGAGTGTTCTTGGTAGCTTTTGGGTAGAGTTGGCCAATTTGTAATTTTGGAAATCTCTCTCTCTCACTCTCTCTCTCTCTCTCTCTCTCTCTCTCTCACACACACACACACACACAGGCCTCAGCACAGGTCTGAAGTCTCCTTCTCTTTGATAGAAGATTAAACAGATTCTTATCTAAACCTCTGTCCCACTCTAAGAATCTCAGAATTTCCACACATCCACAAAGAGAGCCGACCATTGTGCAGGTGTTCTGTTGGATGCTCCTGAGGCTGTGGAAACGACTCCCTTAAAGGGATCGATAGGCAAGTAAAAGGAACTAAAATCTGATTCCCAGCACCCACATAAATTCTGAGGTAGGGATCAGCACCTGAAATCCCGTTGCTGGGAAAATGGAGACAGAGGGACCCCTCGGGCTCGTTATTTGACAAGATAAGTGGATCAGCTGACCCCAGGGCAAAGGTCAACCTATCTCAAACAAACAGACAAACAAACCAGGCTGTCTTGTAGGAGGAAACCTGAGTGAAGACCTGAATATATCTGAGTATATTTGTTTACAGCCTGAGAGTCCTCTCCTGCAGACACCAACTACATACCGGCCACCCCTCCCCCACCCTGTGCTGTACCTAATAAACATGGTGAGGATCCAGGCTGCAGAAGGTTGTGGGAGCAGCTCCATCAGAGTTCACACCTCACTGCCCCCAGCTGCATACTGCCAGAGCCACCAAGGTGGGCCAGCAAATCCCAGGACAGTCTCTCAGCAAAAGCAGCTCCTAAGTAACTAACATCCAAGACTGGCCTCTGGACTTTACCCACACCTGCAAACATGTGCATAGATCTGCACACGTGTGAACATCCCCACACATGCACACGCACATACACACACAGGAAAAAAATGAGAGAAAGGATGGAAAGGGGAGCTGAGGCTCCGAGTGCCTTACCCAGGACATCATAGGCAGGCAGCACATCAAACTGCACCTCCTGTTGAAGTCGGGAGGAACTCAGTGTGAAGCTGAGTGCCCGGGGATTGGGCCACCATGAACTCTGAACCTCAAACTTCACTCCAATAAGTCCCACCAACTGCAATGCACACAGCTGTTTCTGAATTTCCCGGATGAACTCTCCGCGTTGGTTTAACTGGTCCTCGAAGCTGGAGAGATTGTTAAGGAACACCACCAGGTCGGCGTCTGACCTGCCCTTGAGAGCTGTGCCTTTTCCCGAGGAGCCGCCCTGAAAGACAAGGATGAGAATGACAGGCGACAGGCAGAGCCATGGCCAGCAGTCCAGGCTCTCAGCAGCCTAGGGGTCCACCACCCAGGGAGATGGTTAGGTGGAGAAAGCCGGCACATGCGCAGTGGAATACTAGTCAGCCCCGAGAGTGAAATCAGGTTCTATGCAGGAAAATAGATGATTCCGGATCTCCTCATGGTATGAGAGATAAGTCAGATTCAGAATGACAGATATCAGTGTTTATCTCTGAAGTCTAGATTTAAATATGATTGTGGGGGGGGTGAGAGAGGGGGGCAGGGAGGGAGGGAGAGAAGTGAGATTATGTGCATGAGGCAGAGAAGGGGTCTAGTAAGGAGCAAGAATGGGTCATGAGAGAAGACAAAATGGTACATTTTCTCCCTGTGGAATCCAGATTTAGCTGCACACACGCATGTGACATGAAATCAGAGGGGGACTCTCTAGGGGAGGTCAGCGTGGGAGTAAAGGGCGGGATGGTAGTGGGCAAGAGGAGGCTGAGTAAACACAGACATATGAGACTATTGTCACGATCCCCAGTGGTAGAAGAATGTTGAAGGAATGGACTAAATGCACGCCACGTGCTTGCATGAAGATAACCTGCAACAGTTTTAAAAAATCACAGGACAAAAGCTGAAATTAAGAATTGAAATCACAAAGAGAACGCTTTTGAGACAATAATGGTACTGGAAGAGCCTCCTGCTAGCATCCAGGCACATCTGGTCCCGCCCTGGGGACCTGACAGAGTGCATCATCCAGGCAGTACCTTGTCCCTTTAAAAGGCAGAACTCAACCTACTTCTCTCTTTCTTCTTCCTCTTTCTCTCTATCTCGTATCTCTCTCTCTCTCTCTCTCTCTCTCTCTCTCTCTCTCTCTCTCTCTCTCTCTCCCTCTCTCTCACTTTCTCCTTTTGCTCTTCCCACGAGCACTCTGTGCTCCTTTACTCTTCCCCCTCTCTCTTCCCTTCCCTGACTCCCTTCCCTTGCTCCAATAAAACTCCCCACATAAGCTCTGTCTGCATGGTGTGTCTGTCTCTCACCTGCCATGTCGCCTCTAGGCCCGCAAAGGTCCTATCTCCCACCATTACATAACATTGGTGCCACATGACTTGACAGGTTCTCCTGGCATTTCCTCCTGCCCGCTGGCAGTCTGAGGAGCACCGGGACCCTGGGGCCCTGAAACCCAGTCACTTTTACAACTAAGGATTGCTGGGATCCCACATCCAACATCAGTACATCTGAAAAGTCATCTTTCTCTGGCCCTGCTTCCATGAATGGGGATTCATCTTATGTTACAGTCCAGGCTGAATTTCTGGAAATCTAGAGTACAGCCCTGGACCTTCTGCCTATCTCAATACCCAACTCAGATATCAATCCGAATGGCCAATTACTGGCGCTCCATGCCCTGATATTTCACGGACCTTTACAACTTTTGCCGCTGATCCCATAGTTGGAAAGGTGTACCCTATCACAGCTCTCTCCGTCCTTGCCCCTAGTTTTCATTTGCTTGTCTCTCTGCTTCTTGCTCCCAGCATGTGATCCAGCCACACTGAGATCCTCTATCCTACCCACTTCTGCTAACCCATCACATGGCCTCCTGCTGCATCCCTCTGTGCCTAAGGCTCAGCCTGTCCGGGGCGGACCCTCCCTCTGCCTGGGACTGTCTACCCCCTTATAAAAGTTCTGCTTCACTGGTCATCTCATGCTTGTGTTCAAATGTCTCATTCTTCTGTTTGTCCTGTCTTTGTTAGCTCCTTGCCTGCCTCCTGCCACTGCTGCCACTGCCATCCCTCCGCTGGGCAGGTCCTTCTTTCCCACCCAGTTGCAGGCTGGCCTGAGACATGCAGCATATGGCTCAGGATACTTGGGATGTTTGCTGTCTGTTTCATATGTGTGAAAAAAAATGTGTGTGAAAGGCGTGGCCACAACCATGTGATTCTGAATGTCCTGTATGTGTGTCTTGCTAATTGACTATGAATTAAAATCTATACAACTGCTCTAAAAATTTCTCACATGGTCTGTCAGTACATTATAACACGTGTATAGGTGCCATCTTGTTTAAGGGGAAGGACAGATGACCTAACCACCATCTTTACTAAGGTTAAAGACTACAGTTCTTAGCCCCAATGTGCCCTCTCTGTTTTCTCTCCCTGTGCTGACTGCGGGCAGGTGCCGAGTCTGGAACAGGTGTGCATTGGTGCTGTAGCCCTGTATCCCCACCCCCACCCCGGGCATGTCTACGTCTTTCTGCAGCTTGAGGATGTTGTCCTCACAACCCTTGACTTCCCTCCAGGCAATGGTCTGACCTAGGAGATCCCAGAGCCTGGTTCTGGCCTGTGTGGTTCTGCCCTGTGCAGCACCCACAGCCTAGCTCAGCTTCTGCCTTTAAAAGTGCCCGCCAGGAATAATTCATTCGCTCTTTTTCCCTTTTGCTTGCTTGTCTCTAATTTCCTCTTTCACTGACTCTGTGGGGTGTGGCATGTTTGCACAGTGGCAAGTTTGGCAGGGCCTGCCATGGCACCCACTTCATGCAGGGACCCCACCTACCTGCTCCACCTGTAGTGAATCTGCTCTCTTTGACCTGCAACAAATCTACTGTCTCATTCACTGGTGGCTTTGATTCTCCACTTTCTTCCTTTTTCTCTGCTCCAAAGACCTGCTTCTGTCTGTCTACTCTCTTTCTCTAAATGCTCTGTCTGTTTGCTACAACTTGAGAGTCAGAAATGGAAGAGTCTTGCTCATCACACCCTGGTTCTCCCTTTCTTATTTTCTCAAACGCTGTTTAGTATATGTGTGTATGCATATAATTTATATTTATCCCTATATGTGTACATGTAAACTAGCTTTAACTCTGTGTGTGCATGTATGTAGCTATTGTCTAAGAAAATGCTCTAAACAGTCCTAATGAGCTCTGTTCATGGTGTCTCCTTCTAGACTAAGAAAAAAGTCTCAAGTACTTTAAATTAGCATGTACTTTTAGATGATGATAAAAATATATGGTTTGATCTGCTGCAGCACACTGTATATGTGATTCAGCTCTAAAATATAGACTATATGATAAAAATTTAAGGTTATAAAGATCTATCTCAGACTAACAAAAGCTATCTTAGAGATGTATACCACCTGTCCTTCCTGTGAGCTGTTTACAAGGGAGCCCTAACAAAGCAATATTAAATTAAATCAAGTGTAAACTAAACATAGAAGATTATTTCCTCCCCTACTGTGTGACCTTCACTATTGTCAGTTTTTAGTGTTAAGCTTCTAGAAACAAATAACTATTCAGATAAACCCAATGCACAGAAGTCCTCAAATGCTCAGAGATCTGCAGAATATTGCATTTAAGAAGTTTAACTAATATGCTTTTCATAAAAAAGAGTCATGCCAGCTCCTGGCACCGCCCCCATTCCCTCCAAAGAAGATGGATCTGCACAGAAGAACCTCCACCTGGAACTTCATAAGTGGCATCATTAGACACTGAGGGAAAAAAATGCCTTTCACCTCAATTGCTGCAAAACCCTCTTCAGACTGTGATCAGCAGGACCCTGGAGAATAGACTGCCTCAGGTCGCCTAGAACAAGGGTCGGCTGCTCCCCCGAGGAGCCCTTACTCCACAGAAGCCTGTGGGGTCTTCTGAGACCTTGCAGATCTACATCTTCCAGCCAGAAGATGGATGCTGTCCTGAAACCTTTGCGACCTTGGGGGACCCTGTGGTGGTCGCCTTGGTAGCCAAGCAAGTAAGTCTCTGCCATTTCTAATCATTAATTCAGGTAAAATTTATTCCTCTCAGGACCTGACGCTGTTGGACGACTGTAGCTCTGCCGCTTTTACAGCAGCAACCAAGTCTTCAGTCACCTTCTCAGCTCTCTGTGTAAAAATTCAGGTCCCAGGCCTCGCTCTCCTGGAGCTAATACTAAGTCTGGACACAGTTCACCTTGCTCCAAGACTCAGAAAGAGAAACTCACTAGACTGATTTCTCCCGAGTATTAGGGAGACACCATGATGACAGGGAAGGGGCAGGTGCTTTAAGGGCCACTTCTGTAAAGATAGAAAAACTTGAGATATGCAGATCTCAGAATGTTTTAGGGTCTAAGAATGTGTTTTAAGGTGGGTAAATGCAGGTTATTAAGGTGTGCAAATGTAAATTATAAAGTATAGGCAGGGGCTGCCTATTCATTTCCTGGCCACCCAGATCCAAAATGATCACACAGAAACTGTATTCCTTAAAACACTGCTTGGCCTATTAACACAGGCTAACTAACTCTTACATCTTAAATTAACCCATTTCTACTATTTTGTATTTTATTACAAGGCTCAAGTTTCTGGGGCAGGCGTCTGTCTCCTTCGGCAGCTGCATAGTGACTCTTAACTCACCCTACACTCTGTATATCGGTTTAGATTTCCCATCTGGCTCTATTCTGCCCTGCCATGGGCACAAAGAAGCTTCATTATTAACCAGTGGTAATAAAACATATTCATAGCATAAGGAGGGGAATCCCACATCAATAAAGCTCTGAGGAAAAAGGCTTAAGAGCTGATAAAGAGAAAATGATTTGAGACATTTAAAAGAATGAACCACGTTCCAGATCTCTCTCTCTCTCTCTCTCTCTCTCTCTCTCTCTCTCTCTCTCTCTCTCTCTCTCTCTCTCTCTCTCTTATTATGCTACTGTTACACTCAGACTCCAAAAACTCATAGTCTTAGCAATAATCAATACAATTCTGATAAGCTATTAACCTAGCTTGTGCAGAGTCCTAACCTCTGGACTATGCTATCATAGCCACAAGCTCAGGATGTTGAGTCCCTTTGGTTGTTTCCTAACTATAGACTTAAAAGGTCCTTTTCATTGTGCTAAAAACATCTGTCTCAGTTTTCTGGATAGAAGAAAGAGCATTAATGCTTTCAACCAGCATCACTTCTGGTGAGTGTACTGCTGTTTCTATGATTTAAATTCAAATACAGATTGTAAGCAGTAAAAGTTCTGATGTGTCTAAAACTTTTTGAAAACTCAAAGAATTCTTGTAAGTTCCAGGAAGACTACTTGGATTCACCTCAGATATGTTGGATGCACTCCAGATAAGTCCTGCTAATCGACAGCCTGTGCCTCCCCAGCTGTCCCTGGTCTTGACACTCCCCTCTCTCAATGACCAGAATCCAAGAAAAAACAATTCCCTAAACTTAACCGAGTCCTCTGCCCTGCCAGCATGTTGCCAGGTCCCAGAGGTGCAGACAGTTCCTTAGATCCTGGACAGCAGTGGAACCACCAGCTACCCCAGGACGTGCCCAGCATTCCCGCTTTCCCAGGTTCCCCACGTAAGGTTGACACCCCACGAACCAGCAGGAAGCAGTCTCGAGAATTCATGCCCTCATTTCCCTAACCTGTCACACCTAACTCCTCAACCTTTTAATAAATAAAAGGGAGAACATTAGCATCCAGGCACATATGGTCCCTGCACCCTGGATACCCGACAGAGTGTGTCACCTAGGCAGTACCCTGTTCCTTTAAAAGGCAGAACTCTGCCTACTTCTACCTTTCCTTCCTCTTCATCTTTCTCTCTGTATCCCTCTGTCCCCCTTTCTCTTTCTCTCTCCTTTTCTCTCTCTCTCTTTCCACAAGATCACTCTGTGTTTTCTTCCTCTCTTCTCTCTCTCCCATTCCTTCCTCCAATAAAACTCCCCACGTAAGCCCTGTCCGAATGGTGTGTCTGTCTCTCACCTGCCATGTCACCTCTTGGCCCGCAAAAGTCCAATCCCCCACAATTTCTTAACACCTCCCTATATTAAATGCAGAGCACACTCACTAACACACGTGTACACCCCAAAGAGCTGAGTTGGCGTCACAAGATGACATTTCAGCAGCCATGAAATGTCTGCTGAGTTAGGTACTGTTGTCATGAGGTCCCTTCTGACAGGTGGGAAACATGGACAATGAGGCTCCCTCTGTCCAGTCATCCAGCACATGGGGTCTCTGTTCTGCTCTCTACCTTGTGTCACAGCAGGGGTGCACATGAGAACACTGGGACACAGAGAGGTAGGTAACCCACTCCCACTCAGGGCTGCAGCCTGGCTCCTGAGGGTCCGCTCCCTCCCCACCAGGGTCAGCTCAATTGGAGGGGGGCTCACCTTCACCACCTTGGAGACCCTCACAGGGTGGGCGGCACCTCGGAAGCATCTCTCCTTCAGGAAAGCACATATGATGTTGATGGCTGCTCTGACCTCAGTTCGGAAGATGGTGTCAGGAAGGAGGTGGTCCTCTATGAACTTGTCCAGCTCTCTGGAAGAGGTTTTGCTGAGTTTCTGGGTCATCCTTGGGTCAGCTGTGTTTGCTGACTGTGGCACTGCCGCTGGAGTCAGCTGCACCTTATATCCACTGCTAGTTTCTGTTTCCTAGAAAGGGCGGGGCTATGCGATCACACCTCTGCCTCTAGGGTCTATGACTTCCGGACTCCCTGACACTCTGGTGCTTCAGCGAGGTCTTATGTTTGGGTTCTCAAACCCTCATCCTGCAGGAAGCATTTTAACATATTGTTTTGTTTTTTCCTTCCTGGTCTTCTACTGTTACTGAAAGAATGGTTTATAGTCACCTACACATTTGACAGCAATATACACACTCACTAAAGTGTGAAGAGCAAGTAAGAAACATCCAGAAGATGCTGGCATCCAATTTCACCACTGCTGTGCTCGGTGTGTGGCAGGTGACTGGTCCATACCAGGACAATATGATGAGTTGTCTGCCCAGGCCATGGCAAGCTGGTTCAACCTTCAGGTTTCGCAGTTCCCTGGTTCTCAGGTGCACACCCATGTGACCATCATCCAAGACACTATCTGCAATGGTTTCACTGCCCTCCCACCCCATCTGTCCATCATACAGGCTGAAGGGTTCATATTTCTTTAATGTAAGATCTCACTATGTTGCCTCAGGATAGACATGAACTTGGGAATCTGCAGCATTGGCCTCCCAAGTTCTGAGGTTACAGTGGTCTGCCATTCTGTCCAGCTGCCATTATTAGTCAATTGTCACTCCTAACTTCAATAATGTAAAGTGCTGACTTACACCCAGGACAAATCGATCACTATGAGTAACTAGCCTGTCTCAGAAGTTGTGGATGTTCATCATGGCAAGGAGGTCCATACTTGCTATTCCAAGTTCTGGGAGTCTGACACAGAAGATGAGACCCTGCCTTGAAAAACAAGTATGCATGTGCGTACACACACATGCACACACACACATACACACACACATATACATGCACACACACATGCACACACACACATACACACACATATACACACATGCACACACACATACACACACACATATACATGCACACACACATGCACACACACACATACACACACATATACACACACATACACACACATACACACACATACACACACATATACACACATACACACACATACACACAGACATATACACACACATATACACACACATACACACACACACACACACACACACACACACACACACCCTGAATCACTGCTAGAATCTCTGCAGAGAACAAGAAATGGAGGACAGAGGAAATAACTACCACAATGACTTTGTCGGCAGTCATGGCCACAAGTCCTGTATGGCTTTAAGGAATTTTGTTTTTGAAGAAGCAGGAAGCTATGGTGGCATCATTCATGTCAGAAGCCTGCCCTTAGCAAAATGTACAGTCTTCATGGCCTGGTTGGTAATGGAGGCCCCTTGGTTTACCCTGACTCTGGTAGTTTGAATGTATTGTCCCCATGATTTTACAGGAAGTGGCACTATTAAGAGGTACACATTGTTGGAGGAAGGGTGTCACTGCGGAGGTGGGCTTTGAGGTCTCACGTGCTCATCATACAATGCTGAGTTACAGTCCACTTCCTGTAGCCTTCCGAAGATGTTGCCAGCACCTTGTTGGCCTGCATGCCACCATGCTCCCCACAATGATAATGGATTAACCTTATGAAATGCAAGCAAACCACCCCAATTAGATGTTTTCCTTTATAGGAGTTGCTGTGGTCATGGTGTCTCTCACAGCAATAGACTCCCTAACAATGACACTGACCTTGCCTGAGGGTTGTGATGCTGAAGACCCTTCACATAAGTGCTGGGACAGGATGACGAGAGCCCGGCTGAGGGTCCTGAGCAGATCTGGGTGAGGAATAAGAAAATTATATTTTAAAATATCCTATTACCTTTATTTCATGTGTGTGAACATGTGGGGGCAGAGGATAACCTACAGGAATGGGCTCTCTCTCCTTCTACCATGTGGGTCCCGGGATCAAGCTCAGACCATGAGGCTTGAAGAAACACCTGCCCCCTCTGAGCCATCTCACGGACCCTTTTTGTTGCTGAACAGAGTCTCATAGTCGAATAGGCCAGGCTAGTCTTCAACTCACAGCAATCCTCCTGCCTCAGTCCCCTGATTGCTGGGACTGTAGTGTGCCACAATGCCCAGCTCATCTATACCACTTCCATGCCCTGTGTGTGTCAAAGAGATCTGACATGTCACTCAGCCCAATGAGGCCAACGCCCCTGGCAAGCCTGACTGAGCCAGGGAGTGCACCGGTTACAAGGTTTAACCCTCTTGGCCACATGTGCAGCCGCTACTGGGCACACACTGTTATTCCTCACGAGCCCCTTGGAACTGACCAGCTCTGCAGGAGGTGACTGGTGCCTCTTGGATGGTGAAAAACATAATTGAATTAAGAATCCCTGTGCATTTTGAAAAATAGTTTTGAAATTTTCATAATACACATCCAATGCACTTTTTAAAATCAGATTCACCCTCCCCTTAGTCCTACACAGGTCATGATCCCCCCAACTCCTTCACAACTTCATGTCACTTTAGTGAATAAACCAGTGAACCCAGTTAGTGCTTCTTATATACACGTGGGTGTGAGTACATGCACTGGAATGTGGACAACTTGCCAGCGACCACACCCCTAAGGAAAATTAACTCTGTCTTGGTTGGGTTAATGCCAAGTTGACACAAGCTAGAGTCATCTGAGAGGCGGGAACTTCAACTGAAGAAATGCCTCCATCATAGTGGACTGCAGGCGGGAAGCAGCACCCTCCATGGCCTCTGCATCAGCTGCCCTGTATTGCTGCCCTGTGGGAGTTCCTGCTCTGACTGCCTTTGATGATGAACTGTGACAGGAAGCTGTGAGTGAAATGAACCCTTTCCTCCCCAAATTGCTCTTGGTCACTGTGTTTCATCCCAGCGATAGGATCCCCACGACACTCTCTGTGCGCTAATGGCCACAACTGCCAATGCCTCCTCACCAAGGGAGAGGATGTGTGAGTGCCCCTCCCATCCAGGCTAGTACATTGACCTTTTTGACCTTGTGCAGACCACAGCTGTGTGACTCACAGTGGCAGCTGTCCTGCTGTGTCCAAGAGACTCTGATTCGCCTTGGTCTTCTCCCACCTTCCGATCTTTCCATCCCCTCTTCCTCTATGTACCCTGGGCCTAGGGAGGAGGGGGTGTGATACAGACGCCCCGCTTGTAGCTGAGCACTCCACAGACCCTGTTCCCTGCTTTAGTTGTAACTCTGTATAAGCACCATCCACCGCACAGAGAGACCTCTCTGCTGACGTCAGAGAGCTGCACCAGTCCACAGGAGCAGAGATGCAGAGGGCATCCTGACACTGTGTCCATTGTCAAGACAGCTTCAGTAGGTTCATCCCTGGGGCCTTGGAGCTCTCAGCCATGGGTTCTCGACCAGATGTGCAGGACCAGGTTGGAGTTTCCTCTCGTGGAGTGGCCCTCAAATCCAGTCAGAGTGTGCCCAGTGACCCCCGTAACATCCATGCCACTGCTGTACCCATGGGTGTATCTTGCCAGGCCGGTCCTTATTGGTGGGGTTCACAGATGGGTAAGACCGTTGATGACTTTAAGGACAGAAAGATGGAACAGTGTTGTTCACCTGGAATGTTGTGGCTGGAAGATGATGATGTGACTTTGTGACGACACACAGGTAACTAGAGTAGATTCCTTTCTAGTCGGGGCAGAGATGGACTCATTGACCTGGAAGATGCCTGCTCCGTGGTTCATAACTGAAGCTTGGTTTTGCCAGAAGGCATTTGTCCTGCAAGATTCCCTTTCATTGCTGTCTGGTTGGCATGATTGTGGGCGTCGCTTCTGCTCATTTATGGGTCAACGTTAGCTGGAAATGAAGACATTTCTCTACAGCCTCTGCGGTTTCTTGAGTTCAGCTTTAAAAGTGACACTGCTTATTGTAAACTCAGGGACACGCTCACCTTTTTCTACACAAGATTGCAGCAGTCAAGGTGACAAGGGCTTTTACAGCAGGAAGTGAAACTGTCCCACGGAAGCCATCATCCTGTGCCTCTTCTCTTTCCTTTGCCTTCTGAGGAGTGGATGAAGAGAGAGGGCTTTTTGTTTTTGTTGTTGTTGTTTGATTGGTTTTAAAATTTGTTTTGGAGCTTAAATTCTTGGACAGGGCCTGGCACATGCCTTTAATCCCAGCACTTGGGAGGCAGAGACAGGCAGATCTCTGAGTCTGAGGTTAGCCTGGTTTATTGATTGAATTCCAAGACAGCCAAGGCCACACATAGAAACCCTGTCTTGCCAAAACAGCAACAGCAGCAACAATAACAACAACAAAATAGTGATTTTAATTTTAACCTCAAGGTATAAATCTTAAATTATTCTCAACCCTTATGTTGGTGAGCCTGTTTTAATGTCAGGGACTGAGAACTCTCGTTACCTTTTGCACTAACATGTGTTTAGGTATGTGTGCAACATCCTGTTTTTGCACAACTTTGTGGGTTCATTTAAACAGCATGAGGGATGTGCCCAGATGTCCCATCTGTCCCCTTGCCACCTTAAAGTCTTGGAGAATCTGCATTGAATTGAAATAGCTGTTTTCAGGACTGAGAATTGAGTTCAGGCTGAGGACTCCAGTTCTGTAGGGACTCCTTCAGTTGGAAGCAGGATGAGCTGGCTTCTTTTTTCCAGGAAAAGAACATTAAAAAATAATAACAAGGAACAGTGTTGTTGGAGGTTTTTATTTTTTTTTTTTTTGGCTTTTTGGCTTTTGACTTTTTGGGGGGTGAATGGAGGTGCCACCCAGCTCCCAAATAAATAATACACATGGAGTCTCTTATTCTTAGTTAGTTCGGCTTATTTCTTGCCAACTTTTGTTAACTTAAATAATCCCGACTACCTTTCACCTCTGAACTTTTGTTCTTTCTTACTTCTGTATATCTTACTTTCTCCCTTCCTCCATGCCTCCGTGCAAGGGCTGGCCTCTGATATCCTCCTCTCCTCGCTCCTAGATCTTTTTGTCTTTCCAGATTTCTCCTTATATTTCTCCTTTCTACCTGCCAGCCCTGCCAACTTCTCTCTCCTGCTTTGCTGTTAATTGTTTAGCTCTTTATTAGATCATCAGGTGTTTTAGACTGGCAAATGCCACAACTTCACTGAGTTAAACAAATGCAATATAAACAAAAGTAACTCATCTTAAAAAATATTCCACAACAGAGCAACAGCCAGGCGTTCTGGTACAAGCTTGTAATTCCAGAATTCAGAAGGCAGAGAACCAAGGATAAGGAGTCTAAAACATCCTAGGCTACGTATAAACACTGTCTCAAAAGAAAGAGGAAGGATAGTTCACTCAGCTGGCTTTCTTTAAGAATCTCAATGTGAGTCTGATAGCTAGAAGGTTTCAGAGCACAAGGGAAGGAAGAGATGGGTTTTCCAACGTGTTAAACATCAGGCTAGGAGGGTGTTGGTCCAAGCCCTTCCTGACAACAAATTTGTGGGTCATGGTTTCCTCACCTGTCTGATAAATGAGTGGACTGTACAAAACATGCACTCAGTTCTAGAATCTCATGTATGTGTATGCATGTGTGTGTGTGCGTGTGCATGCAATGTGAGCTTATGTGGAGGCCAGAGTTTGACAATGGCTGTTAGGCCCTGGACAAGCACTTTTCCAGCTGAGTCCCATGCCCACCTTGGCCTTGCAGAAATCTGAGTGCAGCAGAAATCACTGCTCAATCAGGTGGTGGTGCCACATGCCTAGGTCTGAGGTGCTCTGTGGGCAGTTCCTGCCAGGTCCCTGGGAAAGAGTTCAGGAAACGTTTGCTGATTCAGAGAGCCTGGTCCCTAGGTTTTCCGGGCTGCCCAGGGGTTCAGAAATTACACTGAGGCAAAAGCATAGCCATGAACTGCTAGTGTCAACAATGCCCTGAGCTGCTGGAAAAAGAGGAAATAAGGGAGGAGAAGGAAGTGACAGCCCTGCCCCTCAGGCACGCCCCAAGAAGCTGAGGGAGAAACGAAACTCTCCTGGGGACACAGGTCAACATAGACCTGTACCAGTCACCAAACAGGTGGCCCACAACCTGCAACCATCCCCTGAGTTCACGGCAGCAGTGTGGGTGGCCTCTGGGGTCCCTGGACACTGCACTATGGAAGCGGGGAGCCCCAGGGTCACAGAAAGCAAGGGTGATAAGGATCGCCATAGTGAGAGGTGGGACACCCCAAGACCTGCATACAGAGGGGAATCCCACATCACTTTCCCTTTTCTGTTTACATGGAAAAGAGGGTTTTAGTTTTAACGTAGTAAAATTAAAAATTACAAAACAGGTATCATGCAAGAATTACAATTACATTATTTATATCTACTTTATCTTTTATCATAAACTAAAGAAAACTATAAGTATAAATTCTTCAACTCTGTCAAAGACTCCAGAAGGATATAATATTACCTAAGTAAACAGGAAGTATATTGTAAGCACCTTCCAAAACTCTAGAAATGACAGAGACATCTCATTGCCCAGACAGTCACCCAAAGTTCTTCTGTGTTGTTGGGGCATCCAGTCTTCAGCCCACAGACCCATAGTATCCAGCAGACTTTTCCATGAAGCAGGAAATTTGAAGACCCGTTCTGCCTTGCAATGGAAAAGTCCATCAGTTGCTGTCTTCTGTGTCCTGTAGAATGTCTGACAAACCCTTTCATGAATCAGGAACCCCGAAGAATCATCTCACCTTTAGGAAAGCTCATCAGTCATTTCTCTGTGGGTCCTGCATGTCCAGTTCATCAAGCCTTCCAGGCAAGAGCAGTTTCTTGCCCAAATGTCTAACAAACTCTATAAGCAGCCTCTTCGATGCTCATCATCCTCTCAAAGTAGACTGGTGCCACCAGGAGCAGATGTGTTTCATTGTCATGAAAAGTCATAATATCTTAAAACATTTTAGATGCCATATTCTGAAAGTCTCTGAAAGATTTGAAGAATCCCTATTTGAAATACATCTCTGTACATCTAGAAAACCTAACTAACATTAGTACAAACTTGAGTATTACTATCATAGATGACTCTCTACCTCTATTTTAATTATATATTACATGTTTAAATGAGCTGCACAAATACAATACCTTAATCAAGAGCAGAAATACATATAATACAATTGACCTTAAATTTGTATCAATAAACCAAGATCCATACCATTGCAAATTTCTATAGCATATCCCCCTTTAAATATAAAGAAACATTTATGAACTGTATTTGGGAATATGGGTATAGTTCTCTCCAAACTGCTTCCTGCTTTTTATTTTGTGAAGTAATTTTTGGGGGCATTCACTGCAACCTTTTGTGTGGTCTTGATTCATCAAGCCACATTAGTCTGGAAGAATTCCACAGGTTCTCATCCTCTGTGGAAACAAAAGAAAAATCCCTTTTTCAAAGCAGCAAATCCTTAGACCCAAATTCTGAAGATATGATACCTTTAAAGTATATGTGTTGGTTACTTAACTCCTTTACAGTCAAAAAATTCAAAGAAAAGCACAATAAAATGTATAATCCAGACCCTCTGTATATAGTCCATCTTTACATGTCTTATTTTTATTCTATTACTTTTTACTATTTATTTTATTATCTTTACTCCTTTAATTTATGACTGTACTCTGTCTTTTTAAAGTCTTCATTTGATTTTTTATAAAACATTTACTTCTTTTTATAACTCTCTGTATTATTTTTCTTCTTTCTCCCAGGCCCATGTACATTTTTTAAACAGACGGTGTCTCATTTAGAGGTCTTTTATGTATGAATCTGTACTATTGTGTATCTGTAATTCTTTCCTGTTCTGGAGCACTTCTTAAAATGCTAAGCCCTTCTTATGAACTTCAGCTGTGCCTGCTTGCTCAACACAGTCCAACACGGCAGAGGCACATTTGCTGCCTCTGAGAGCCATGTACATTACCCCATTTTCAGGCATACATGGAGTCTAAGTTGCCATTAGCAATCTTCTCACAGACCCCATAGCCAGTCTTCCAGAAGGAGTCGGAGTTATCACTGACAGTACAGCCCAGAAATCCGACATTTTAAAATGGTAGAGCTTTTTTATGCTACCTCTAAATTAGGAAAACCTCTCTTAAAGGTGCTGCAGCATGTCACCAGTAAGCAAAGCCCATTGGGGAAATAAATGTGGCTAAACTTCAATTTTTATGGTCTAGAATTCCTTTCCAAGCTCTCTAGGATTTTAAGTGGATTTTAGTTGGCCACGTGGGCATCAGTTTGTTATGGGAAGCCACTCATTAGTTCTCAGCTTCTCAGCCTGAAAATAACTACACAGAAACTGTATCAATAAATCATTGCTTAGCCCATCAGCTCTAGCTTCTTACTGGTTAACACTTACATATTAATTTAATCAATTTCTGTTAATTTGTGTGTTGCCATGTGACTGTGGCTTATGAGGTGAAGTTCTCAGGATCTGTATCCGGTAGGGCTACATGACTTCTCTCTGACTCCACCTTCATCCTCCCAGCATTCAGTTTAGTCTTCCCAACCTACCTTAGAGTTGTCCTAAAGCTCTGTTATAGGCCCAAAGCAGTTTCTTTATTAAACAATGATAATCACAGCATCCAGAAGGGAATCCCACAATATGAGTTTCTGTAGCCTCAACCCATTTCTTGTTCTTCGTGCCTACCATGTTGTGGTTGAAACTAATCAGTCAGCTTTCTTCTTTTGCTGTCATAATTTTCCCACCATCATAAACTCTATCACTAAATCATACAAGATCAGTAGAATTAGCTACTATTTGGTGCTAAGGTGGTTTGGTCACCTACTGTTTATATTTTTGTTTGTTTATTTTTGAAGACAAAGGTTGTCGGTGTAACCCTAGCTGTTCTGAAAGTAGTGCTATATACCAGGTTGGCTTCAAATTCAGAGAACCTCTGACTCTGATTCCCAAGTGCTGGGATTAAAGGTGGGCCAGCATTCCTGGTTTTTTTGTTTTTATATTGTTGTATGATGGTTTTGTTTTTATCAAGCATATGCTGTTGTAGTGAACTTCTTCCATATCTTAAATTTTAAATTTTACAGAGGGTATCATTATTTTTCCCAGGATGGCATGTATTCATGACATTAATACTGCATGTGTCTTTTGAGTCATTGGATTGCAGGTGCATAACCTTCTTTCTGACTGTTTTGTTTGTTTTGAATTTAAAGAGTATTTAATCTGTATGCATGGATATGCACCATGTGAGTACCTGGTCCTTACATTGATCAAAAAATGCTACTAGAAACCTTGACCTTGGAATAATGGATAGGTATGATCCTCCATGGAAATCCTTGAGCCCACCTGTATGCAACACCAGGAGCACTCTTTACTGTTGAGCCATCTTTCCTGCTCTGAATTCATCATTTGTAATCAGCATATTAATTGTTATTATTTTCATTTGTCCATTTGTAACTTTTTAAACACATAGTGCTTTTTAGTAAAATATTCTTTATTTTTCAGTTTAAATTGGGGTACTTCAGATTTCTTGTAGATGAATAAAGAGTTGAAGTGAATGCATAACTTTTGTAGAAACTTCAGCAAAAACCTTTGAGTTATTTCTAACTTTTATGTTTGATTTTTTTATCATGTGAAAGAGGTATTTAACATGTATTTCTGGCTGCCATAGAAATGATTGTGTGGACTAGGCTGATATTCAACTCAGAGGCAGATAGACATACATGCCTCTGCCTTTTGAGTCCTTGGATTAGAGGACTCAATGCATCCAGCCTTTTCATCTTATTTTTCTTTTTTGTAGTTAGAAATTAATCATTTGTACAATCTCTCTTATCTGTACTCTGTACTGTTGATCTGTTTACATATCTTTCATTGTTGGTTAGTAGGCATTTCTCTTGCAAAGTGATATCCCATTCAAAAGGTTCAGAAATGGCAATGGTGAACTTCGTATTCAGTTTGCTTCTAACATGACTTGGTGATTAAATTATGATGTTTATGTCATGGAATAAGTATGGAGAGCACCAGAATTCTATGACTATACTGTCAAAGAAGTACATATTTACAGTGTTGTCAAAATCATACTTTCTGTTGTAAACATGTATGGGATTTTAGAATGCAGTGACCTATGATGACGTGCATGTCGACTTCACTTGGGAAGAATGGACTTTGCTGAATCCTTCCCAGAAGAGTCTCTACAAAGATGTGATGGTGGAGACCTACAGAAACCTCACTGCTATAGGTAAGACTGAATTATCTTTTATGTTTCAAATAAGGGGACAACTATTTATTGGTTAATGATGCTCTTTTGTAATATGATTGAAAAAGAAGAATGGGTAAAGAAATTAGGCATGGTTTTAAGGTTTGCTTCAAATGGTGTCGGATCCCAGGTTTCCCCCCTGCTCCTAGAGGCTCAAAATGTGAGGACTGTTTATGTTAGCCAGCCAAGCTTTCTGTTAATTCCTGTGTTAGCTTCACTTTTAGCCTGGTGATCTAGTTGTAGGCTTTGTTAAACCTTTGGAATGGTAATTTCCCACCTGCCCAGAAGAGTTCCCACGGCACCTAATCCCCTCTCAACTGTCTGTCGCTGCCCTCTGCCCACCACCCCCTGCCTGAGAGGAATTTCTCACAGAGCACCAGGTAGTTTGCACCTGGCTTCCCTGTCTGACTGGGTCAAAGTATATTAACCTTGCAGCAGCTAAATATAATTGGCATTCGGCTATTTCTTGACAAATGACCCAGGTTTCTTTGTGTGTGTGTGTGTCTCTGTTCAATCCCAAGGCCTTCGCCCAAGCTCGTGGGAGGTACAGAAGGCGCACAATCCGTACTGAGTGAGGGAGGCGCAGATTTGGGTGGAACAAAATGGTAACTAAATTTTTTACAATTTTTAATATATGACATACATTTTCTGGCACTGTATTTTAGGATATAGTTTCAATATAATTTCAAAATATTGAAAAACATTGTCAAAGTTCTAGAAGACATAAAAGGTAATTTCCATGTATAAGCTGATACAGATGTACCCCTGAAGAATTTGTAATGTATCCTCTATGTTTTAAACCAAAACAACAATGTACATAATAAAGTGCATTGGTGCTTATTAAATTATCACAAAATCATATACCTAAATTTCAGATAGGTGAATGATATTTGAAAGTCATTCTTTTAAGAAAGAAGTCAAGGAAACAATGCCTTAACCTATATTTCCATTTGATTCATAATACAATGAGCTATTCTGTAAAATTGTCAATGCATTTATTTCATATTATTCATATTATAAAAGATATACATTTTGAAAAGGTGATAAGTATATCTCTGAAACTATCTATTACACTATCAGTCCATAGAAAAGGTAGTTTAACCCATATACTTGTGACTGTGTTAAGTTTAGTGAGGGGGAAGTTAGAGTCACAAATCAAGGGGCAGCTGTTGTCAAGAGGCCTTAATCCAGATACCACAAGTCTATGAGGACAGAAAGTCAAACTGTGAACTCAATGTGGAAACCTGATATTTGTTATTCTTCCTTTACTAAGTATATCATATGTTCCTTTGGATACAAGCCACATGAGCATAGGGATGTGAAAAAATTTAATATACCCCTCTCCCAGAACAAATAGAAGATATGTAACAGTTTCCATGTTGAGTATATTTGTTGAATTTGATGTACGAGTATACAAGTAAATTGTTTTTCTAGCCTCATTGTTAATATATCAACAAACTCACATTTCAGAAAAACACCATGAGTACTAGGACTGTGTAAAAACTTCTGTTTGTCCTAGTTCACTTAACAAATGTAGCATCACTCACAGTGTAGGAAACTTTATGAATGCAATAAGAGTGGTAAAGTTCTGAGTTTTTTCAGTTCTCTTCAAATACATGAAAATTCTCATACAGAAAAAAAAGACTCTGTAAATGTGAACCGTGTAATAAAGGCTGTTTTCAGTTATCCTCAAAGATGAAAAACATGCCTTAATGAAGGGGGAAAAGAAGATTGTAAACATAGTGATAAAACCTTAACATATAATTCTTCTTTAAAATAGGACTAAATTGTAAAATTAATTTATACAGACAAAAAATATTCAACAGTGTATTCAATGTAGTAATTCTTTCACATGTACCATTATTATTGTAGGCATGAAAAAAGTCAAACTAGCAAGAAAAATTCTGTATATACTCAATGTGTTAAAGCCTTTGCATGTCATCTTCAAAGGCATAAAAAAACCTATACTAGATTGAAACCCTGTGAAGAAAATGAGTGTGGTAAAGCTTTTGCATATCACAGTCATCTTCAAATGCATAATAGATAATGCACTGGAGAGAAACCCTATGAATGTAATCAATGTTGTAAAATCTTTGCATGTCAGCATACTCTTCAAATGCATAAAAGAACACATACTGGAAAGAAGCCATATGAATGTAATCAGTGTGGTAAAGCCTTTGCATGGCACAGTTATCTTCAAACTCATGAAAGAAGCCATACTGGAGAGAAACCCTATGAATATAATCAGTGTGGTAAAGCCTTTGCATGTCCCAGTTATCTCCGAAAGCATAAAAGAACCCATACTGGAGAGAAATCCTATGAATGTAATAAGTGTGGTAAAGCCTTTTCATGTTCCAGTACTCTCCAAAATCATGAAAGAAGCCATACTGGACAGAAACCCTATGAATGTAATTAGTGTGGTAAAGCATTTTTACAGCGTAATCATCTACAAAGTCATGAAAGAACCCACACTTGAGAGAAACCCTATTAATGTAATCAGTGTTGTAAAGCCTTTTTACAGCACATTCATCTACAAAGTCATGAAATTAGCCATGCTGGAGAGAAAACCCTTTGAATGTAATCAGTGTTATAAAGTCTTTGTATGTTACAGTAGTCTCCAAACACATGAAAGAACACATACTGGAGAGAAACCCTATGAATATAATCAATATGATAAAGCTTTTGCATGTATAGTGATCTCTGAAAACATAATAGAACCCATACTGGAGAGAAACATTACATATGTAATTAGTGTGCTAAAGGCTTTGTTTATCATAGTCAACTTTAAAGACATGAACTAACATATGCTGGAGATAAACTCTATGAATATAATGAGTGTGGCAAAGCCTTTGCACTTCACGGTACTCTACAAATGCATAAAAAAATCACACAGTGGAGATAAACTCTATAAATGTAATCAGTGTGGTAAGGCATTTGCATGTATGAATAATCTAAATCATGAGAAATATCATACAGCATAGAAACCCTTTAAGTGGCTTTATTGTGATAAAGTTTTGTACTTTATATAGGAGTAAAACTTTTTGTGTGCAACAATCTCTTAAAATTTTTGTATATTTAAATAGCCATTGACTACCTGAAAAAGATACTGAGGACTTCTTATTATAAAGTATTTGGTAAGATCTTTAGCCAAAACACTTATAATAAGCTACACAATGATTTGATTTTCCCTTCTGTATGCTGTGAATGTATTTTGTTAACATTGTTTCATAAAGAAGCTGCTTTGGTCTTTTGGCAGGGCAGAATAGAGCAAGGCAAGAATTTCAAGTAGAGATAGAGGAGAAAAGAAAGTGGTATCAGACTCCATGTATCTGCCGAAGGAGACAGATGCCCTGGAACCTTACTGGTAAATCACAAGTCTTGTGATAAAATACAAAATAATAGGAATGGGGTGGTTTAAGATGTCAGTGTTAGTTAACAAGAATCCTGAGCCAATAGGCCAAGCAATGTTAATTAGTATAGTTTCTGTGTGATTATTTTGGGTCTGGGCAGCCAGGGATCAACAAGAATCTTTTGCCTATAACACAAGAGTATTTCTTCTGTAGAAATGAATTTGACAGTGTTAACCATCTTCAAGCATTATGATGTCCTTTTTGCACTGTTTATACTTACAATCATGGTAAAATGAATTTATAAAGCCCTATGTGTAGGGTCAGTGGGCCAGCTAAAGAAACACATCCTGACCCTGAAACCAGAGCCATTTAAATATATAATTTTGACTCTGAAACTGGAGCCAAAGAAATACATCTTAACTCTAAAACCAAGACAAAGAAACACACTTTCTTCCTGAATACAGAGCCAATAAAAGAAACATCTGTATATATATATATATATATATATATATATATATATATATATATATATATATCTTTCAGCCTGACTATATTCTGCCCTGTTGTAGGTCAAAGCAACTTCTTTATTAACCAATGGCAATAAAACATGTTCACAACATACAGAGGGGAACCTAACATCATAGGATACCTTTCCTTCCGAATTGTAGGTATAACCTGACTTCTGACAATCAGTGTTGTAGGGAGGTTGCTTGTTTGGTTCCCAGCCACCCAGCTTGCTTAGATCTAAAATAACCACACAAAAACTGTATTAGTTAAATCACTGCTTGACCCATTAGCTCTGGCTTCTTATTGGCTAACTCTCACATATTAATTTAACCTATTTCTATTAATCTGTGTATGGCCATGAGTTGTGACTTTCTGGGTTAAAAAATCCCAGCATGTGTCTCCGGCGGCTCCATGGCATTTCTCTTCCTCTGTCGTTCTTCCTCCTAACATTCAGTTCAGTTTTCCCTGCCTACTTAAGTTCTGCCTCATCAGCAGTCCAAGGCAGTTCTTGTATGCATTAATGGTAATTACAACAGAGAAAGGGGAATCCCACATCAAATCAGGATATCTTTTTCCATACAGCTGTAGATATTCAGACTACTTTCATTTCATAGTTGTAGGTATAGCCTGACTTCTGATAGTCAGGATAATTTCCCCTCCTGCGGTGTAACACTTGCTCTATGAATTGAAACAATAATGTAACCCTTTTAGATTTTATATTTCTCTTCAATTAAATGGAATCACTGATTCAGGTGTAAAACTTTATTGATTTATGTTGTTCCTTTTCTGTCGTGATATAATGTCTAGGTTAACTTATAAAATTTATTTTGCCTTTGGTTCCAGAGGGATACAGGATCACCATGAAAGTGAGTAACACCACAGCTGGGTAATTGTGGTGCATACTTTTAATCCCACACTCAGGAGGCAGAGGCAGGTGGGTCCCTGTGAGTTTGAGGCCAGCCTGTTTCATAAGAGCTAGTCCTAGTACAGACTTCAAAGCTACAGAGAAACACTTTCTCAAAAAAATCAAGGCTACAAGTGTCTAACATGACAGCTAAAACAGAAAACTTGATGTTTTATGTGTGTGTGTGTGTGTGTGTGTGTGTGTGTGTGTGTGTATACATATATATTGGTGGTCCATGCTTCCCTTATCCCCATTAGTTAACCATTTGGCATTTTATCTTGAAGAATTGTCTTCTAAGGTAATTATCCAGAGATGCCAGGTAATGTAATGGCACTAAGATTTATTTTGTAACAAATATTTATGTAGTATGTGTATGGTGTTGGAGAATTGTCTGTGTTCTGTCAATCATGTTTTAAATAACTGCTGATTTTCCAGTAGCCAGGCAGAGAATTTAAGCAAGACAACCAGATAGGAATTAGAAGCAGGGCAATGAAAACAGGAGTATTTGGGAAGAAGAAACCTCTTTTGTCAGTCCTGCTCAGACCAAGGAAGGAGCAAGATGTATCCTGCCCCACTGAAAGAGGTACCGAGTTATGTGGCTAACATATACTAGAATAATGGGCTAATATAAGTCATAGGAGCTAATATGAAGCTTGAGATAATGGGTCAATCAGTTTATAATATAGACCTCTGTGTAATTTTCTTTGGGAGTTACTGGCTGTGGGAACTGGGCAGGACAGCAAGCAAGCCCTCATGTTACAGGTGTGCAATATGATTGATTATTGCTTTGTAGGACAAATGCAGATATGTGGAGATCAGAAGACAACTTCGCAGTTTCTACTTTTGATCCTCTTAATATGATGATCAAGGTTAGTTTTCCATCCTTGCACACCACAAACCTTTCTCATGAAGTTATTTCACTGGTCCTCAAATTAGATTATAAGGAATATTGTAATAGTAAACTCTTGTCTTCTTTTCAGATTGTAAACTTAATTTCACATGACAGAGAAACACAATATAATTTGAGTAATAAATCCTTTTTGCATAGAAAAGTATTTATATGATTATACATCTTTTTAATTTGTTTTCCTGGGGACTAAACGTTTGTTTATAACACTTTCTCGAAAACCATGATTGAATGCAAAAGAATTGTCTCATTTATTAAAATTGGCTGCTGATAAGCCTGGTGACGTGTGTTCTATCTCTGGGTGATCCGTATTGCTCCTACAGGTTTTTTTCTTTTATTTCTGCACTTGGGCAGTGGCGTATGCACACTCCTACATACGTAGATGATTTTTAATCCTGAATAAGTGCAATTGAGGTCAGTTGTAGTCAAATGAATCCCTAAGTTTCATCATTAAACTCACATAGGGGAAGAAAATAATAGACACCTGTGAGTTGTCCTCTCAGTGCTACATGCACCTGGCTCAGGTGTATACACACAAAGACAGTTCAAACATTTTTACATGCATAAAGTTAATAAAGCAAAGAAAATAACCCAATTATTGAACACATATTAAATGGTTACACATTTAAATTATAGAATTTCAAGAAATATTACTGTTCATCAGAACAATGATGATCTTTTTTAAGCCATACTTTATTCTTTTATTCTCTGATTCAATGATAGGTCAT
The DNA here is from genome assembly GCF_982192425.1 of Myodes glareolus. Taxonomy (NCBI): domain Eukaryota; kingdom Metazoa; phylum Chordata; class Mammalia; order Rodentia; family Cricetidae; genus Myodes; species Myodes glareolus. The sequence goes on from NC_142027.1 coordinate 133,623,322, forward strand.
TTAAAACACATACTTCAACTGAACCCAGAGGTGCATGGCTAAAATCCTAGCACTTGCATAATTGTGTGGGGCCAATCTCTGAGTCTGTGACCATCTTGGTGCCCATAGTGAATTCCATTGCAGCTATGGCTTTGTGGACATACCCTGTGTCAGAAATTCCAAAAATACAATCTTATCTCAAATTTTGGAACTTTTCCTAATATAATCTGGCTGGACTCTGACTGGTTTCAACAAAAGCTTTTGTTATCTTACTCACATCAAGAGAACTGTGTTAACAATGAAACTGAGAAGTAATGTGGAGAAGTTTAGAAATCCATTGAATTATTTGACAACCATCAAGAGGGGACTTTCCTCACCTTCAAGTGATAGAGACAGAAGGAATAGTAGCTCATCTTCATCTTCAGCACTTAAGTGTATAAGTTTTGCCAGTGAGTATACCAATGGCATGCCAAGAACCAGTACTGACCAGAAGATGCTGTCTGATCCCCTGTGGAGGTACAGGCAGTTATGAGCTGTCTTTTGGGTGCTGGGAATCAAAAGTCAGGCCCCGCGTTTTAAGTGCTGAGCCTTCTATTCAGCCCCATGAACATGTCATTAATTGCAGTAAGGTGTGATTGGCAGATCTAAGTTCATCTTTACCTCGTCCTTGATGACCCAGAAGATTGATAGCATCAGAAACTAACTTAGACTTGGTGCCTAAAGAATTTTCCAAGCCAAAATCTCCACAAAATGAGGGAAATGTACAATGCGTGATCAGGAGAGAAACTGACAATGAAAGTCTTTTAAAGATGGTTGACTATTTAACCAGAGCCACAAGAGTGAGTTTATCTCCAGTAAGGTAAATAACCTCCAAGTGGAGCCCACAGTGTCACATGTCAGGTGTACCCCTGATTAAATTTATACCTCTTGTAAGGAAAGAAAAGTAACTTGCAGGCATGAAGTTTGAATGGTGTCATATTCTGTTTCCCTGATGCCGGCAAAGCCTTCACTTAGGTGCCCTGAATGGTGATTGCTCTAGATGACATCCGGGTTGTGAGGAGAACCTGAGACTTGAACTGAAGTCACTCTAAGGCTCAGGCAATCAGGCATTTACAAAGAGCTGTGGAGTTTGAAAAATTGTTAGGTTTGGGTGTGAAAGTCCGAAAGCAGTGCTTAGGGTGTACGTGAGGACCAGTTGGTATGAACTGTATTCTATGCACTCAACTGGTGGATCGTCCCCCTCTTAGTCTTGTATTCTTTTGTCAATTCATGTAGCTTATCAGTGACAGTACCCTACATCCCCCACTTTGTGACCCCCACTGGGACCTTAAAGATCCTCTGTCTCCAGCCCATCAATCCCTGGTGCCATCATCCTGGCACGAATAAGGATATTTTAAGAGATATTTATATCTGTCCCTTTGGCTAACAACTCATGAAATAGTGGATACTATGAAATTCTTATTTCCTTGATAATTTCATTCTGGGAAAAGACTGCTGATGAGACTATCTGTACTGAAGAAAAGTTTTCTCCTTCTCTTACCTCCTTGGAAGAGAGACAGGAGCTGAGGTTTGGGGGAGGGTTTTAGAGATGAGAAAACTTTAATTATAGGACTTAGTTATAGTACTTTGTTGTGCATATGTCCTGCTAGGACCCCAAGGATGAATTAATTGCCTTATATCTTCATCATTGTTCTAAATTAGTCACAGTGAAAAAAACTAATGTTTACAAGGTTTTTTTATTAATGATACGCTCCTTTTTTCTACTGCTTTTTTTATTTTAAAAAATACTCTCACTATGAAACTCTAGGTGGCCTGAAACTCACTGTATACACTAGGCTCTTCTAGACATCAGAGAGATTTCCTTACTTTGTCTCCAGTTTGCCTGAATTATAGATGGATACATCACAGATAAGTAAATTTTTTATTTGATTTTTCAAGGAAGAGTTTCTTTGTATAGCCTTGGCTTTCCTGGAACTAGCTCTGTAGTCCAGGCTGGCCTTGAATTTATAGAGATTCATATGCCTCTGCTTCCAAAGTGCTAGGATTAAAGATAATGTGCCACCACTAATGGTAAAGTACTAATGTAATTTGGATCTTTTCATTGGTTTAAAAAGAGTGAGTGACTGAGCCTGACTTGTTGGAGTAGCAAAGACACAGGCTCTGTTCCTAACTACAGTAACAGAAGACTCCCATCAAATACAGCCTTCCTGTCTTAAAGTTCACTGTCTTCCAACTCTGAGGAATACTGTTTTTTCTTTATCTTTGTATTATAATTCATCAAGGGACTAGAGCACAGTACCGTCTTTATTATACAGATGGTTGAAACCCAGCCTCATGTAGATTGGTAGAGTTTTAATGTAATTAAGCGTAACTGCTCATCTTACTCATCCCATCATTCTAATGACTGATTAAATGAAGTTGAAGCCAACTAAGCCAAGCATGGTGGCACAGATGTATACCCATGACACATAGAAATTGGAGGCAGGAGTTTCAAGATTTCAAAGTCATCCAAAATGAAAATGGTGAGTAGGGTATGGTGGGAGGCCCATTGAACCTAGGAAGCCTGTGATTTGCTCAGGATAGTGTCCATAGTCTTTCCTGCAGCCCTAGAACTTCAGGGTTTTGGCAACAGCCAATGTTAGCTGAGGTATTTATCAATCCAAGTTTTCTATTCTTGAAAATGATTTCTGTCCAAGTCAGCCTAGGTCACTTAAGGGTCAGACTCATGTTGGTCAATAAAGATTAAAATTCTCCTACAATTGGGTGAATTAGCCTCAGGCAGAGATGAGGTCCATATTTGTGTATCTGAAACAGCATGTTCAATTTTGAAACCATAACAAAACAAACAGAAATGGACCCAGCAGGTTATGTTCATATATTTGCACAGACTTATTCACATAGACTTAACAAGGAAGGAATTAGAAGGGGAAAATTTGGGAACAGATGGAGAGGACAAGGAAGGAGAAAGGGATGCAATATGTTTTATTTAAAATGTATAAAAATAAATTTTAAATATAAATGCAGCTTGTGAGATAGCTTAGCAATTAAGAGCACTGAATGTTGTTGAGAGGACACGGGTTACATTGCCGGAAACCATGGTTGCTAACTGTCTCCTGCAACTCCAGTTCCAAGGGATCTCAGTCATTCATTTGGCCTCTGCAGATACTGCACACAGATAGCTGTGGGCAAACACCCATATACACAAAATAAAAGTTAAAAAAATGAGATCCTGTACAGTAATGTCACAGACTTGAAATAAACATCAGTCAGGGCTGTCTATCAAAAAAGCATCTGTGGTCTTTCTCTGTGTCAACTTGCTTGGGGGCAAAAGAAGGCTTATTCTGAGGTTAGAATGGCTCAGAATAGCTGTTGATTTAAGAACAATCACAGTGTGGATAGGTGACTTTTCCATAGCATTGTTTTAATTTGTTTCCTATGTCCTTTGTGTGTATGAGGATTGTGGCATCAAGACATCTTTTAAATGTATCTTTTAGATCATATATTAAAATCTATTTATCTTTTAAATCATACATTATGATATATTTTTATTTTGATCATAATGCATAATCTAAAAGATAGTTTGGGGGCTGGAGAGATGGCTCAGAGGTTAAGAGCACTGACTGCTCTTCTAGAGGTCCTGAGTTCAATTCCCAGCAACCACATGGTGGCTCACAGCCATCCATAATGAGATCTGGTGCCCTGTTCTGGCCTGCAAGCATACAGACAGACAGAACACTGTATACATAATAAATAAATAAATCTTTTTTAAAAAAGACTTAAAAAAAATGAAAAAGAAAATGACAAGCAAACAAAAAAATAAAAGATAGTTTGGCTCTGTAAATCTCCATCTGCCTAAGTGACTAGACTTGCATTCTGTCCCTATTTAAACAGTTCAATATATAACCTCAGGCCTGAACCTAAAACGGACTTAAGGATGACAGCATATGTGGAATGCAAAATCTGGGCCAGGTTGTCTCCTATTTTAGCATTAACCACTACTGAATCCATACTGTTATTAATGGAATTTATGTCTATTAAACTTTAAGTGTGTGAATGATTTATCTCTGGGAAGGCATATTAATTCTAGAATAACAGTTCCTCCAGCATTATAGAAAAACTGTTTCTGAGACAAACTTTTTTATGTTGGATCAGGTAGCCTTGATCCCACACCATTGCTCTCCAGAGCAATGACCTTGTTCTTGTGATTAAATTATCTAAATTCTTAGATTTAAGAACTCAACCACCACTGAGCTCTAAAATTAAAAATTTGAGTCATGTAGTCAACTGTCCATTTCAGTAACAGGGAAAGAATTTGTATGTGGAGCATGGTTTCCACCTTCAAACCAGAATAGAAAGAATAGTTTATTGCACACACTGTAGGAAGGCAAACAGCTGCTGGAGTCACCATTATGGAATAGGACCTGATTGTGACAGGATCAGTGATTTTGTAATTTCCCAGCATGTGTTAAATATGTCACGCGAATGAAGGCAGGATAGATTTTGGGTGTATAATTCGGGAAGATTAGCTTGAGTCAATAAATATTGAATTCCTAACAAGGAAACTCTCCTATGCTTATATGTTCGTTCCTACCTGTCATGATAATCATTAGTAATCCATTATTACAGCTAATAATCCATTAGCTGTAGCTGTGTGTTTAAGGACACAGGTCTCAGCAGCTGACATTGCACTTAGGGGCATGGTGAAGTAATATCTTTTTAATGTCAGTCTCTCTACCAGGGAATATTTTTCTCTTTTTCAACTGTGTGATTTTTTTTAATTACATTTGTTATTCTCCTGGGAAACTGCATTTCCCAGGAGGCCCCTATGCACAGGCGCAGAGTGAAGCGTGGTCCACCTGACTCGAAAGACTTCATTTCCCAGAAACACGTGCACCCACAATCCAACACAGACGTCTGATGCACGTAAGCTGGGCTGGTCTTTAAAAGACAGAGCCGAGGTACCCCTTTCCTCTTTTTCCCTTCCTGTTTCTCTGCCGCGGTACCCCCTTCCTCTTTTTCCCTTCCTGTTTCTCTCCTGTACGATCCTCACGCCCCTTCCCTGTAATAAAGTTACACGTGAGTCTGTTTGTACCTCGTGGTTTCTTTCGTATTCCACAGAAAACAACAACAATATTTATGTTTTTTAAAAAATAATTGCTATTTTCACTTTTTAAATTTTATTTACTTTAAATTCATCACTGCTTTAATCCATTTGTTTCTATTCCCTATTGTTTCCAGATCATTAAGAATTTCTTTCCATTTTTCTCAAGTGCTGTTGATTATTTATTTCTATCTTCTGTAGCTTTGGCTAATTCCACACTATGTAGCTGAGAATTGCTTTGAACACCTAATCCTGCTTCTGCTGCCCAGAAAGCAAGTCCTGCAACTGCTTCAAGACTGGGCCTTAACTGTTCAGTGAGAAGGAAAATACATGAATAAATGAGTGTCCTCCAACTTTACTGGATTTTATTGTGAATTTGCAAATAAAGAGGGACCCATGTAAGAATTGAGTTCACTGACAAACTGTGAAACAGGTGTAGTCTCAGCACAGAAAGGGATGGGCAAGAAGGAGCATGAAAGTTTCCCCCCTTAGATCATAGCTCACATTAGAAATAAGTAGTGCGGTAATCAATTTTAGATGATTATTAAATGTCCGAACTAGCCATTTCTTGCAAGTAATCAAGAATCTGGATAAAGTACAGAACTTATCATGAAACCAAATTACCGTAGTTACACTAGTATGACCAAAGTTGAACTGAATAAAGTGGTGTGGCCCTGCCTTAAAGGACTGTTATTTTACATATTTAAGATGTACAGCCTGAGATAAAATGTGTGACTAATATTTTGTGCTCTCTAAAACAAATCCCTAGTCTCTGGAGCACATGATCATAAAGCCTTTTTATGAATAATCTTTAGAATAATTTTGTGGATTATAATTACATCATTTCCATCACCTCTTTCTTGCCTCTAAGCCCTTCCATAGACACTTCGTTGTTTTCTATTTCATGGCCTCATTTTGATTTAACAAGAGTTACTGTTCAAATGTGACCTATGTTTGGCTTCAGGACATCTGAGCTCTGAGGGAAAGCATTGGTTACACTGCTCTGTGACTCTGTAATGGAATACATACACAAGGGACCCTGTATCTTGGAAGAGGAACAGGAAATATTCTGGAAGACTTGAAGACTTTCTACTGAAATATAAATTTACCAGACTAGGGCCCTGTCTTCCCCTATGGAGGAATGGCAAAGCTGGGAAGGGCTGTGCTGGCTTAGTCATTTGATTTCTGCTCATCCTGTAGGGGAACTGCTACTGTCTTACAGCCCAGCCCAGCTGGGTAATACTAGCTATTGAGGGACTCTGGGCAAGCCTAGCAATCAGGAGCCCCAGTGGGAAGTAGATTGTGAGCCATGATGGAGCCAATAGGGAGCCATGAGGTTTATTTTTTTTTTTACCCTAAATTGTCTAATTGATTTCTACCTCCAGTTCTTATCCCACCTCCCTCTGAAGAGATAACACTTACTACCATTGTGGGATTGGGGCAATGACTGCTCTGGTTTCTTCTAGCTGAATTTGGGGTATCAGGTGGCAGTATTGTGATACCCTTCCAGTGAGACTCTTGTAAAGACCAAACTCTAAGATATAGACAGAAAAGGAACTCCTTTACTGTTATCTGAGAAGAACTAAAATGTCCAAAGTCCATAAGACATTCTTGATGAGCTCACAATGGTCCCCATCTATTAGATGTTTCCCTTTAACCTCTACAGTTGGTCTCCAGAATGATGAACCCACAACCAACTTTCACACCCTTTTATAGATGTTTTATCAACCAAAAGTCATCATGATTCCCTTCCCATGTACCTTTTGAATAGAGAGAGTAAAAGGTATTTACCATCATTTAATTTGAATGTTAAAACAATAAATGCCCTGTCCTTCTTTGTTGTGGGAAGGTGTTCCACGAGCCAAGGTCTGATGTCTCACATCGGGACAACATCTTTTTATCAAGGAGAAAATATTAGTGAGATTTGCTATCTAAATAACATCTCATGTAGATTTATATCTAGTGTCTGTGGAGTGTGATCCCTTGTGTTGTTTCCAATTCTCTTAGTCTTTGATTAAATTTTCTCGAGCACTGAAGAATAATACAGGTTGCCAAAATTAATCTTTCTTTCTGTGTTGTCAATGCCAGTTGAGCACCTAGTCCTCAGAGGGCACTTGGTCTTGAAAAGGATCTCAGACTCTTCAAGTCTCTCTTTTATCATTTGTCCATCAATGTGAGAATAGTGCAAAGACTTTGCTTTATATACTGTGGCTTCCTTTGAAGCCTTGAGGAAATATTTCCCACATTGATTCTCCATTTTAGACTGGATAATGTTTCAGATTCATTGAGTGGATTCTTTATTACCTCCATGAAATGGACATTAAGTGATCAATGGCCTTTGTCCCTAGGGACTTCATTGACCTTGTATGGAAAGGGGAGAGATACTCCCCCTTTAGGTCCCCCTAACCACATTACAATAGCCTCTCAGAATGATTATTAAACAGCTAGAAGGTCAGATTTACACCCGTTTTGTATTTTTAACTACTTTATAATATTTCAATAGCCAGATACAACTTAATAAACTTTGTTTGACATACATTTTAGCCAGTCCTTGAAATAGTTGATATCTGACCTTGCCAACTTCAACAAATATATGATCTCTAAATCTCATCCTTTATATACCTTAAGCAACTTACTCAGACCCTCATAGCTTATGAAACCTTTCCAGTCTTGTTTATTCTGGAGCCACCCAGTCATCATTATTTTCATATATCTAAGTCATTTTTTTCATTAAGGGCATTTACACATTTATGTTCTTCTAACATGTTCTTTTGTGTGTTTCTTCCATTTTCTAGTATCATGAGAAATAGAAACATTGACAAATATGTTTATGATCTGTTGTGAGATTTTTCTCCCATGTGGAGGGGGAGGAAGCAATGTCTATCCCAACTGTAAGTCCCAATGAAGATGCAAAGTACAATTTCACCAACATCCATCCTGGGAAATCAAGTTCATTGAGCTTACTTACTGAGCATGGTTGAAGAGATATAAGGATTTTGATACTGTAGTGGTTTTAGTCAAGATGACCCCCAATGTCCCATGTAGAGTGGCACTATTAGGAGGTGTGGCCTTGTTGTAGGAAGTATGTCATAGTCACTTTCTGCTGCCTGTTGATCTGGATATAGAACTCTCAGCTCTTTCTCTAGCACTGTGTCTGCCTGTATCCACCATGCTTTCTGTCATGATGATAATGGACTAAACCCTCTGAAACTGTAAGCCAGCCTCAATCAAATATTTTCCTTTATAAGTTTTGCTACGGTCTTGGTGTCCCTTCACAGCAACAGAAACTCTAAGATACCCAAGAGCAGCCACACAGGAATGCCTCCAGACAGTGTGTACAATGGCTCTCCCATAGCTGTCATATGTGGAACTTACCTTCTCTCTACTCTTCCACTGCCCACATACTCTCTATTATATTACTTTTCTCAGTGGATGTAGGAAGTAAGCCTGATAGCACTTAAGGTAAATTCCCACTTTTAAAGATGGCTTTCTCATTGGTGCATATACAGAATCTACATCCTCCCAAGTCTTTCCCAGGCTCTGTACTCTAGCTCATCCCTAAAACTACAAGGTCACATGTCATTAGGAATGAATTGTATACAGTTGACTGGAAAAGATACTATAAACTTGATAGAGGGGATACATTCTTTCATGATAGAATATCAACAATCAGCAAACCTGGTGGTGGTCATCCTGGTGGCACAGTTGATCACAGGAAAGTACCGACTGTTTGTCTTAAGATAGTTCTGAATAATAACAATTAAATGAAAGAAAGCTGAATCAAAACTGTAAAAGATAATGTAATAAATTAATATTTCTTAGGTACAAGCTATTCAACTAAATCTTGGATAAAATACAAGACATTATTCTTATGATACATGGCATCACTACTATAACCATGCTTTTGGATTTTAATGTGAGTATGGAGTTGATACCAAGAAACAACAGATATGTAACAAAACATCATGGAATTGATGTTTACAGCGTCCAGTGCAACACAACTAAGAAATCCCTCTCAAAACTATGATGTTCTAGCTTACTCTAGACTGTTCTTTACACAGGGGTCTCTCATTTGTTGTTTTCACTAAAGACTTGTATACACAAAAGGTGAATAAACATTAACATTTTGCATCCAAATCTCTAACAGTCCAGATTAACATACTACTTGTCTTTGGGGTATTTCAGATGCAGCCCTCCCTCAACCAAATTCTACTTTACATGATTTAATTTCTCCTAAGCATTGGTCAATCCTTTATATCACCAATTTTACTCTTTTGTGTTGCAACTTAGTAGTACATTACACAGTACATGAGATGCCATTTGCACCTCCCACAAATTAACTCCAAATGGACCTTACACCTAAATGTCAAATGCTAAGTGCTGAACTTCTAGAAGATACTTGAAACTAGGCCTCTCTGAGTATGGCAACTTGCCTAGGCTTTGGGAGGTTTCTCTAAGGCCCTGATGTGTAGAGCGATAACAGTGCTGTCTCTAATCGCAAGAATATGCTTGGGAGAGCTGGTCAAGAATATGCTGGGAGACCTGATGTGAGGTCAGGGCGTTTGGGAAAGGGTTGCTTCAGATCCTCAGAACCCAAGACTTTTCATAGTCCCAACACTGCTGCGGACTTTGTTTATAATGTTCTTGAGTTACCCAAAGTTCCTCTTGTACAACATTGTCGGATTAGCTTCATTCTGAATTTGTATACTTCCTTTTTAAACTGAACCCATTGATTTACACTCACAAGAGAATTGTTGTTGAATTTGGCATAAATCTCCAGCCAATCTGGGATAGATCTTTAAATTAGCAGCCAGGGCTGGGAACACAATGCTGTGTCCCCTCTGCTCACTTGGTTCTGTCACTCAGACCTCACTAGCCAATCAGAGCCTCCAACAGGCCCAACAGTCAAATGGGAAGGTTCTTCCAGGAGCTAGCTTTCCAATTCAGGTATTTGTGAATCTCTCTCATGCATTGTGCCTGGGCTTCCTTGTGGGCAGAGAGCATGTCAGCTTAGCAGCTGCACCATGAGTGAAGTGTTGCTCTCCACAGACATTAGGAATGGTGGGCCAACGTGAGTAAGGGGCCAATGTCCCCAGGTGGGGAGGAGTGGCTGGCCTTGGTGAAGAAGGAGCTGTTGTCCCCATGTGCAGAGAACTGACTGGGTTTGACTAGTGAGGGGCCTCTGTCCCCAAACTAGGTGGAGCGGCCTCCTGAGACTTATAACTGATATGGTAGGTCCTCCCCTGGCTGGGAAAGACACTGAGTTTAGTGTGGTCCTGCCTCATCCTACATAGTCCGAAGTGATCCTTGCAACTCCCTGGGTTGGGTTGGCAGCCTCTGAATAACTTCACTTCCCGGGCTATGCCTGCACAGAGCAGAGCATTGAGAGTCACAAATGGTGGTGCCTGTAGTGCTTATATTGTCGCATGTGGAGAGATATCACCAAATTTGTCAAACTCGGAGAGCATTGGTCTCTCTAGTATCTTCAAAAGTTCTGCACTTTTAGGTTTAGAATCCATCTGTAGTTAATTTTGTGCAATCTGTAAAGAGTATCTCCTGTGTAGAATAGCACTCCACTGTTAAACTCTGATGTAGAAGAGTAGAATTGATAATGGAATTAATGTTATAAGGATTTACCAATTCTTAGGAGACATTAAGGCACACAAAGTAGAATTTAGGTGAGGGGGGCTGCAACTCAAATACCCAAAGATAAGTAGTATGTTAACCATGCCTGTTGGAGATTAGTATGATGAGATGCAAACGTTGTTTACCAGGATTAATCAGCCAATAGGGTACATTCCTTTAACAAATGAGACAACCATGATTTATAACCAGCCAAAAGACCCACCTCTCCAACAAAGGCCTCTAATATGCTGCTGGCCAATACAGGGTCACAATCTTGTGTGTCATGAAAGTATAATAATTCTAGAACAACTGCAACTTCAGCTTTTAGAAAAGCAGTTTTCAGCCAGTGTCTCCTATAGTGATTGAGGTGAACTTGAATCCTGTCTACAGCCCCACAGGGCATTGCCCTTGTTATCCTCCTGGCTATCCTCCATAAATTCTTGTATTACAAGTATGCTGCACCATAGTTCCAAAATTATCAGTTTGAGTCATATAGTGGGGCTGTCCATTGCAGTAACAGTAAAAGGATTTGTGTGTGGAGCATGACTTCTCCCTTCCAACCAGAAGAGTAGGAACAGTGTACTGAGTACCCTGGAGAGGGAAAACAGACTGGACAATAGCTAGATCATAGTCTGAAGTTTAAGGCAGTGAGCTTCAGGGATATCCATTACAAAGAAGAACCTGATGGGACATAGTGAGTAACGTTCTATGTGATTTTCTATCGTACATTAATTCCTTCCATGTGAATGAAGACAGACACCAGTGCGTGTATAGTTTAGGGACAATAGCATGTGTTGGAGGATTTAATTAATACAGCTTCTGTGTGATTATTTTGGGTCTAAGATAGCTGGGTGGCTGGAAACCAACAAGCAGCCTCCTCCAACAAATTGGCACCAATGTGGCAAACTAAAATCTGCTTAAAACCTGAGAGGACTTACAAAGAAATTCTAGACACAAAACAACAGAGTTTAGCACAGTTTCTTGATAGCCACAACTTTTTCTAAGTGGACTTGTGGCAATTAAGTTGCTGCGAGGTGCAGTAAATACTGTATGGCTTTTTAAAAAACAGTGGCTTCCTGCTTAGCCAGCAGCAACAGCTGTGGCTCTTTTGGGAAGTTCAGCTATCGAGCATTTAAATGGGGTTTGTGGACAACATACTGCAAGTTACTTGGTGGCAGCACGGCCAACTGGTTATCAGAGTTGAGGTGGTGAGGATGGCTCCCACCTAGCAGTCTCAGGCACTAACCGACTTCTACCATGTTGGACTGTGCTGAGCAAGCAGGAAGTACTATATATACCATAGTAATGCCGAAGTTTAAGTTTTTAAGAAGCACTTAGCATTTTAAGAAGCACTCCTGGACACTAAAGAATTACAGATACACAATAGGACAGATTCAGATATAAAAGACCTCTAAATGTGTCACAGTATTGAATAAATGTATGTAGGCTTGAGAGTCAAAAGAAAAAGCATAGAGAAAGTTATAAAAAGAAATAAATGGTTTAAAAAAACAAAGTCTTTAAAGAGACAGAGTAAAAAAGTAATAGAGTAAACATAAGCCACATAAAGATGGAAAATACACAGTGAGTCTGGATTATGTATATTATTGTGTTTTCTTTGAATGTTTTGACTATGAAGGAGCTAAGTATAGAGAAATAGTTCATTGAATGGGCTGCTAAGCTAAACCAGCATGTATATTATAAAGATATCTTGACTTCAGAATTTGGGTCTAAGAATATGTTGCTTTGGAACAGAGGTTCTTCTTTTGTTTCCACAGAGGATGAGAACATGTGGATTCATTCCAGGTTAATATGGTTTGATGGACCAAGACACCCTCAAAAAGTTGACTATTTTCCTGCTTTTGTTCTTTGCTTTTTCTTTTCATCCTATCTAGTCTTTCACAAATATTGTACATTTTCTTAATTATTGTAACTTTTGTGGTAAATATATAAGTCATATCGTAGCAAAGTGTGTACTGATTTTTTGTAATCCCATTGAGCATTCTGAGTGTTTCCACTTTACATGTAGCATTAGAATCAGTTTTCCTGTTATAAAGTGTTGGACACTGTCTTTGGATTGTATTCAATTTATGGTGTAAATTGACCATAAATAACATCTTACTATTGATGCATCATGTTCTCAAGAATCATTTATATACCCTATCTATGTATGTTTTATTGTTGTTAATCTGTGAAAAACTTTTAGATTATTGGATAAAAAGTATTTTGGGACTTGGCAGGTGGTGTCAGATGCTCTTCTGTATGCTACAAATATGGGTTGTCTTTATTGGTTGAAGAATGAAACTGCTTTGACCTATGGGAGGGCAGAATATAACAAGGTAGAAAAGCCAAGTATAGAAATGGTAAGAATGAAGGTGGAGTTGGGGAGACACCATCAAGCCACCAAAGGAGAAATATTTCCAAGCATCACCCTTAAGCCATGGTTCTTGTGGCTATGTACAGATTAATATAAATTGGTTTATTTAAGTTGTAAGAGCTATCTAATAAGCCTGAGTCATCAGCCAAATAATTATAATTAATATTATATCTTTAAATGAATATTTTATTTACAGCTGCAGGACTGCAGGTGGGACATAAAGCTTCTGGCTACAGGTGGGTGTCTCAGCAAATATTCTTCTTTGGGTTCAGATCCCAGAATCTAAATCAGAAAGCTCATAATTATCTGCTACTCCAGGTTTGGGAGACCTGATAGCTTCTTTTCTGGTGTGTCACCTGTATGCAAATAAAGGACATTCTCTTGAACATACAAACATACACATAAATATTGGGGATAAATTTGTTTTCAAAAGTTTTTTGACTCAGAAAGCAATTCAATCAAAATAAGTTTTTTCTGGTGTATAATACAAGTATTTCTTTTAAAAATCTGTTTACTTTCATTAGTTTGGATAAGCTTTATTTTCACCACTCTGATGCAGACTTACACCTAGACTTCAATCATAGGAAAGTGCTCCTAACTTTTGTGAGTAATAAGGTAGATATGCACAGTTAGTATAACAAAAGTTATCTTTTATCACACCGATTGTCATCAGACAAGTTTCACACTCTAAATTCCCAACTATAATCCTAGCCTATCTCTCCAAGCCTGCTCACCTGTGCAATTGGTGATCCTTCCTAGATAATTATCTTTTCTTCTTTAGGCATCTAGATGTCCAGGGTCTCTTGACTTTTGGAAGATGAGTATTTTACTGCAAAGGCAAAAACAGAATCATTCTCCAACCATTATGAGGTTTCCTTACCACCTGTATAGTTGTCACCTCTGTGGATGAGCCGTCATTTCTCTTTCTCAAGAGATCTCTTTAGTTTGAAATCTGTCCCACCCCTACTCAAGCCCAGGTGAAACCCTAGCCCCAGCCAGCAGTGGGATTCATCACAGTTCTAGCTGAGACCTTGAGCCAGAGAAGCAGCCAACACATGCTTATTGTTTCACACTGTGAGAATCAGAAGGAATCTGTTGTATGGCGACACACAGCTCATATAGAAAGATAATTGTCAGATCATCACGTGTAACATCAACACATGACATAACAAACTGTTCATCAGTTGAGGAGCAGGTAAAAAGGTGGGATTCAGTCTGCAGTGGGATACTTGGTCCCCATCAAAATGAAGGAGAAGCCAGGTACAGTGGAGCACACACTGTGTAGTTCCACCATCCTGGAGGCAGAGACAAGAGGCTCAGAAGTTCAATGTTGTCAGGAGATTGTGTCACAGACCTTTAACCCCACCACTATGGAGGCAGAGGTAGGTGGATATGTGAGTTCAAAGCCAACCTGGTCTATTATAGTGACCATCATGACTTTAAGGAGAAACTCTGTCTTATAGAATCAAAAAAAAAACAAGCTCAATACCCACTCCATGCACCAGACCCTACAAGATACAAGCCCCATTCTGCCCCCATACTTGCCTGTCCTCCTGCAACCTCAGTGGAACTCTGAAACACAGCTTGCTACAATACTTAGGGAACAAAGAGCTTGCTACAACACTGAGGGGACCAAGAGACTGAACAAGGAGAGAAAACCAAGAGAGCAGGCTTTGAGAGACCTCAGTGGTTCCCTGAGACACAGACATTGACAGTATAGAGCAGACCAAGAATAATTCCCAAACACTCAGATAGCCACTGCAAGGATTGGATCAAGACACAAAGACACTGCCAGACACTTTGAAGGAAGAGATGGGTAGGCACCGATGTAAGAATACATCCAACAATCTAAAAAACAACATGGTAACACTGGAACCCAGTGGTCACACAACAGAAAGACTTGATCATCTGAACCTAGAAGAAGTAGAAGAAAATGATTTTAAATATAACTTCATGAAGTTGATGGAGATCTTTAAAGGGAAAGTGAAAAACTCCCTTAAAGAAATGTAGGAAAAGACAAACAAAAAATTGGGAGAAATTAACAAATCCCTCAGAAAAACCCAAGAAAAAACAAGCAAAAGGTTAAGCAAACAGTTCAAGTCTTGAAGACTGAAATAGAGGCAATAAAGAAAACAGAAACTAGGGGAATTCTGGATATGGAAAGTCTGGGTAAATAAACAGAAACTACAGAGGCAAGTATAACCAACAGAATACAAGAGATAGAAGAAAAAATCTTAGGTGTTGAAGATACTATAGAGAAAATAGATTTATTGATTAAAGAAAGCATTAAATTCAACAAATTCGTAACACAAAACATCCAGGAAATCTTAGACACCATGAAAAGACAAAACCTAAGAATAATAGGGATAGAAGAAGAACTTCAACTCAAAAGAACAGAAAATATATTCAACAAAATCATAGAAGAAAACTTTCTCAACCTAAAGAAGTATATTCCTCTGAAGGCACAAGAAGCTTACTGAACACCAAATAGAATGGATCAAAAAAAAGTCCCCTCACCATAAAATAATCAAAACAAAATAAAGAAAGAATATTAAGAGCTTCAAAAGAAAAAGGTCAAGTAACATATAAAGGTAGACCCATCAGAATTACATTCGATTTCTCAATAGAAACCATGAAAGCAGAAGGTCCTGGGCTGATGTGCTGCAGACACTAAGAGACCATGGATGCAAGTCCAGATTACTATACCCAGCAAAACTTTCAATCACTGTCTATGGAGAAAACAAGATATTCCATGACAAAACCAGATTTAAACAATACATATCCACAAACCCAGCCCCACAGAAAGTACTAGAAGGCAAACCCCACCCACACAAACACAGGCAACAGATAATCTCCCAACAGCAAAACCTAAAGAAGGGAAACACAGAAACACTACTACTGAAAAATAACAGCAATTAATAACCACTAGTCATTAGTGTCTCTTAATGGACTCAATTCACCTAATAAAAGACACGGGCTAAGAGAAAGGATACAAAAACAGGATCCAGCCTTCTGCTGTATATAATAAACATACCTCAACCTCAAAGACAGACATTACCTCAGAGTAAAGGTTTGGGAAAAGGTTTTCCAATCAAATGAACCTAAAAAAGAAGTGGATATAGCTATCCTAATATCTAACAAAATAGACTTCAAAATCAAATAAATATGAAGAGATGGAGGACACTTTATATTCATAACAGAAACAATCCTTCAGGATGAATTCTCAACCCTAAACATCTATGCCCCTAATGCAAGAGCACCCACATATGTAAAAGAAACATTACTAAAGCTTAAAATGCACATCAAACCTCACACACTAATAGTAGGAGACTTCAACACTGCCACTCTCAACAATGGATAGGTCAACCAAACAGAAACGTCACAGAGAAATAAGAGAACTAACAGATGCCATGACTCAAATGGATTTAACAGACAAATATAGAACATTTCATCCAAACACAAAACAATATACCTTCTTCTCAACACCCCAAGAATGTGCTCTAAAATTGACCACATAGTCAGTAACAAAGCAAATTTCCACAGATACAAAAAATTTGGACGGGCAGTGGTGGAGTACGCCCTTAATCCCAGCACTCAGGAGGAAGAGGCAGGCGGATCTCTGTGAGTTCAAGACCAGGCAGGACAGGCTGCAAAAGCTACAGAGAAACTCTGTCTCGAAAAAAAATTGGAATAACCCCCTGTATCTTATCAGATCATCATGGTTTAAAGTTAGAATTTAACAACAACACTACTCTCAGAAGGCCTATAAACTCATTGAAATTGAACAGTGCTCTATTGAACCACCCCTGTGTCAAGGGAGATATAAATAAAAAAATTAAAGACTTCCTAGAATTCAACAAAAATTAAAACACAATGCATCCAAACCTATGGGATACTATTTAAGTAATGATAAGAGGAAATTTCATAGCACTAAGTGCCCACATAAAGAAAGTGGAGAAAGTTCACATCAGTGACTTAACAGCACACCTGAAATCTCTAGAACAAAAGAAACAGATGCACCCAGGAGGAGTAGAAATCAGGAGATAATCAAATTGAAGCCTGAAATCAACAAAATAAAAACAAAAAAATACAAAGAATCAAAGAGACAAAGAGCTGGTTCTTTGAGAAAACCAACAAGATAGACAAATCCTTACCCAAACTAATCAAAAGTCAGAGACAGAACATCCAAATTAACAAAATCAGAAATGAAAAGTGGGACGTAACAACAGACACTGAGGAAATCAAAGAATCATTAGGTCATACTACAAAAACCTGTACTTAACAAAATTTGAAAACATAAAAGAAATGGACAATTTTCTAGATAGATACCATATAAAAAATTAAATCAAGACCAGGTGAACAATTTAAATAGACCTATATAAACTACAAGGAAATAGAAGCTGTCATCAAAAACCTACCAACCAAAAAACCTCAGGGTCAGATGATGTTAGTGCAGAATCATAGTAGAACTTCAAAGAAGACCTAATACCTAAACTCCTCAAAGTGTCCCACAAAATAGAAACTGAAGGAACATTGCCAAACTTTTTATGAGGATGCAGTTACCCTAATATCAAAACCACATAAAGACTCAACCAAGAAAGAGAATTACAGACCAATCTCACTCATGAATATTCATGCAAAAATATTCAATAAAATACTGGCAAGCCAAATCCAAGAACACATCAAAAAAGTCATTCATCATGATCAAGTCAGCTTCATCCCAGAGATGCAGGGCTGGTTCAACATACAAAAATCTATCAGTGTAATCCATCATATAAAATAAACTGAAAGGAAAAACCATATGATCATCTCATTTGATACAGAAAAAGCATTTGACAAAATTCAACACCCCTTCATGATCAAGGTCTTGGAGAGATCAGGGATATAAGGAACATATCTAAACATAATAAAAGCAATATACAGCAAGACAACAGCCAACATCAAACTAAATGGAAAGAAACTCAAAGCTATTCCACTGAAATCAGTAGCAAGACAAGGCTGTCCACTCTCCATATCTCTTCAACATAGCTCTTGAAGTTTTGGCTATAGCAATAAGACAACAAAAGGAGATTAAGGGAATTCAAATTGGAAAGGAAGAAGTCAAAATTTCACTATTTGCAAATCATATGATAGTGAACCCAAAAACTACGAGAGAACTCCTACAGCTGATAAATACCTTCAGTGATGTGACAGGATACAAGATCAACTCAAAAAAAAAATCAGTAGCCCTACTATACACAAATGATAATGAAGCTGAGAGGGAAATCAGAGAAATATCACCTTTCACAGTAGCCACAAATGACATAAAATAACTTGGAGTAACTCTTACCAAACAAGTGGAATGCCTATTTGACAAGAACTTTAAGTCTTTGAAGAAAGAAATTGCAGATGATATCAGAAAAGAAAAGATTTCCTATGCTCTTGAATAGGTAGGATCAATATAATAAAAATGGCAATCTACCAAAAGCATTTTGTAGATTGAATGCAATCCCCATCAAAATCCCACACAATTCTTCACAGAGCTTGAAAGAATAATAATCAACTTCATATGGAAAAACAAAAAATCCAGGATAGCCAAAACAATCCTATACAATAAAGGAACTTCTTGAGGCATCACCATCCCTGACATCAAGCTCTATTACAGAACTACAGTAATGAAAACAGCTTGGTACTGGAATAAATGCAGAGAGGTTGGCCAGTGGAATCAAATTGAAGAACTGAATATTAATCCACACACCTATGAACACCTGATTATACAATGGGAAAAGAGAAGGTATCTTTAACAAATGATGGTGGCATAACTGGATGTCAACATGTAGAAGAATGAAAATAGATCCATATCTATCCCCATGCAAAAAACTCAAGTCCAAATGGATTAAAGACCTCAATTTAAATCTGACCACACTGAACCTAATAGAAGAGAAAGTGGGAAGTAGCCTTCAGCGCATGGACACAGAAGACCACTTCCTACATATAACAACTGTAGCACAGAACTGAGAGCAACAATAAATAAATGGGACCTTCTGAAACTGGGAAGCTTCTGTAAATCAAAGGACACAATAAAGAAGACAAAAAGGCAGCCTATAAAATGGGAGAAGATCTTCACCAACCCCACATCAGACAAAGGACTGATCTCCAAAATATATAAAGAACTCAAAAAATTAGACATCAAAGTTCTAAATAGCCCAATTAAAAATGGGGTACAGAACCAAATAGAGAATCCTCACCAGAAGAATCTCAAACAGCCAAAAGACACTTAAGGAATTGTTCAACATCCTTAGCCATCAAGGAAATACAAATCAAAACAACTCTGAGATACCATCTTACTTCTGTCAGAATAGATAAGATCAAAAACACCCATGCTGGCTTATACTAGAGAAGATGTGGAGTAAGAGGAACACTCATCTATTGCTGCTGAGAATCCAAACTTGTGCAACCACTTCGGAAATCAGTATGGCAGTTTCTCAGAAAACTGGGAATCAACCTACCTCAGGATCCAGCCATACCACTCTTGGAAATATACCCAAAAGATGCTCAATCATACTACAAAAACGTTTGTTCAACTATGTTCATAGCAGCATTATCTGTAATAGCCGGAACCTGGAAACAACCTAGAGGCCCCTCAGCTGAAGAATGGATAAAGAAAGTGTGGCACATTTACACATTAGAGTACTACTCAGCGGTAAAAAACAATGGCATCTTGAATTTTACATGCATATGGATGGAGTTAGAAAACACTATCCTGAGTGAGATAACCCAGACCCAAAAATATGAATATGGCATGTACTCACTCATTAGTGGATACTAGCCATAAACAAATGACATTGAGCCTATAGTTCATGATCCTAGAGAAACTAAGTAATAAGGTGAACCAAAGAAAAACATATATAGATCCACCTAGAAATTGGAAGCAGACAAGATCACCTGGCAAAATTGGGAGCATGAGAATGGAATGAGAAGAGAGGGTGAAAGGGGAATTGAAGGGGAGAAGGGGAGAAGGGGAGGGTTGAGGAGAACTTGAGGGAATGGGATGGTACAGATGGAAGGACAGACATGAGAACAAGGAAAGAGATATCCTGACTGAGGGAGCCATTATGGTGTTATCAAGAAACCTGGCACTAGAAATATTTCCTGGAATCCACAAGGATGACCACAGCTAAGACCATAAGAAGTAGAGGAAAGGGTGCCTGAACTGGCCTTGCCCTGTAGTCTGACTGATGATTATCTTAAATATCACCATAGAACCTTTGTCCAACAACAGATGGAAACAGAGGCAGAGACCCACACTGGAGCACTGGACTGAGCTCCCAAGGTCCAGTTGAAGAGTGGAAGGAGGGAGACTATGTGCAAGGAAGTCAAGACCATGAGGGATTTATCCACTGAGACAGTTTGCCTGAGCTAATGAGAGCTCACCAACTCCAACTGGACTAAGAGTGAGCAAACATGGGATCAAACTAGTCCCTTTGAATCTGGTTGACAGTTGGGGCAGACTGAGGGGCCACTGACAGTGGCACTGGGATTTGTCTCTACTGCATGTACTGGCCTTTTGGGATCTTATTCTCTTTGGATGTATACCTTGCTCAACATAGATGTAGAAGGGAGGGTCTTGGAATTTCCACAGGGCAGGGTGTCTTGCCCTCTTTTAGGATTGGAGGGGGTGTGATGGGAGAGTGGGTGAAGGGAGTGGGAATTTGGATTGGTATTTTTTTAAAGTAATAAAAAAAACCAGGAAGATCTACAGGAATTACCCATAGCCTGTGCTGTCACAGTGAAAGGGACCATGGGTGCAATTAACAGGTTTAACAATGACTTGTGACTCTGTTCAGCTGATGTTGCAATCTTTAGTGAAGTAACCTCCAACCTTGTTCCCAGGCCTGAACTTGTTGCAGAGTTGCCTGCATAAGTCGCCCTTGAAGGGTGACCTCATTGTAGGGTTTTGACTCACAGAGTCGGTGCGGCTGAGCTCTCTGCTGCCCTATCTGCCCATGTTGATGGATCGTTTGGTGTCAGCTCTCAGTGGGTCTGAGGCTTTGGAAGGCCAAGGCCTGAGGACCTAGTATTTGTGTGTTAACAACCTGCAATCGATTTCCTCTAAGACTACATTCAGCCTATGCCGGGAAGTGCTCATGCAGGTAAGTGCTTTTCCACTTCTGCACCAGCAGGGGGCATCAGCTCTTCGGGCCTAAGGAGTCACTCGACTCAGAGTCAGAGTGATGTCTGTTTGCAGAGCCCCGGGATGTACTACACAACAGTTATTGCTAGTGTGATCTCCATAAGCCAGTGTGAAGGCAGAAGGTGTGGGTGCTGTATAGCTGCTGCTGCTCCCAGAAAGAACCTTCCTGAATCCGCACAGACTACTGGGTTCATAGTAAAATAATGAAACTACAGGGAAGCTGATGAGTGCCCTACCTCAGCACAGGAGAAAAAGAACAGATACTAAAAGGTTGTTTTGAAGTATTAGGCTTTTTTGTTTATTAGAAATCAGGGTTTTCTGGGTGGTGGTGGTGCATGCCTTTAGTCCCAGCACTCAGGAGGCAGAGGCAGACCTGTCGCTGAGTTTGAAATCAGTCTGGTCCACAGAGTGAGGTGCAGGACAGCCAGGGCTGCACAGAGAAGCCCTGTCCCAACTGTCCGCCAATCAGGTGTTAAATATCTTCATTTTCCACTTTGTTTGTACTGTGTGATTCTGATGGGATTGGTAGTCACGGAGGGCAAGAAGGCTCTTTACTCCTACCTCCTAGTGTGGGATGCCAAGCCAGCCCTCCATGGTGGAGACTCAGAGGCTTCTGAACACAGGGGCCTCTAGACATGCTGGATTGGAGGGACTGCACCATGGACTGGAGGCAAGATTAACACCAGCCCTGGTGTTAGTTCTGAGATTATCTCTTGGTCTCTCTACACTGGGAGATGCTGGCATGGGACCTATTTGTCATGGGAGGATTGCAGAGCTTGCCCCAAGAGCTTTGGAAAGCAGAGCTCATCTTGACCTGAGTGTGTAGGGGCAACCAGGGAAAGGGAAGCGAGTGTGTTTCCTGGGACTGAAGTAGTGTTAGGCCTCAGTTTACTCAACCACGAGAACCCTCAGAGATAAGGTTAAAGGTCTCTTCTAGTTCCTGGGGGCCTAGGAACCCCCAAGAGAAGTGGCAATGTTTTCTCCCCTGATCCAGCCTCTGAGTATTTGTGCTGCCCTCACCCGGCTAAGGGTCAGAAAACCCCTCCCTGAGGAGCAGAGAGAGGTCTTCGAGGCTACCCTCATAGTGGTCTGTCTTAAAAGAACATGAGAGAAACTCGATTTTGCTTGGTGGGAGGGAGGAAATGGACCAAGATTTTATGTTAAGTTTGAATATGGCTGGATTCTAAGGGAACACTTCTGCATTGATGGTGGGAATGCAAGCAGGTACAGCCGCTTTGGATGTCAGTGTGGCAAGTTCTCAGAACATTAGGAAACAACCTTCCTCAAGATCCAGTAACACCACTTTTGGATATATATCCAAAGGAGGCTCAATTGTGCCACAATGACATGTGATCAACTATGTTCATAGCAGTTTTGTTTTTCATAGCCAGAACCTGGAAACAACCTAAAGGCCCCACGACCGAAGAATGGATAAGGAAAATGTGGTCCATTTACCCAATGGAGTACTACACAGCAGAAAAAAATAATGACACCTTAATTTTGCAGGCAAATGGATGGAGCTAGAAAACATTATTTTGATTGAGATAACCCAGACACAGAAAGACAATTATCACATGTACTCACTCATAGGTGGTTTTTAAACATAAAGCACAAAAAAATCAGCCTACAAACCACAATCCCAGAGAACTTATGCAATAATGAGGACACTAAGAGAGACTTACTTAATTATAATCCACATGGGAAGGAGAACGTAGAAAAAGACAAGATCTCCTGAGTAAATTGGGAACATGGGGACCTTGGGGGAGGCTTGAAGTGGGGAGGAGAAGGGTAGGGAGGGGAGCAGGGAAAAATGTAGAGCTCAATAAAAATCAATTAAAAAATCTTTTAAAAAGCTATGCTAAAGAATTGA
Source organism: Myodes glareolus (assembly GCF_982192425.1). Lineage (NCBI taxonomy): Eukaryota > Metazoa > Chordata > Mammalia > Rodentia > Cricetidae > Myodes > Myodes glareolus. Next base: position 133,646,444 of record NC_142027.1, read on the forward strand.
AACCTCTACTTATTGGATAGTCTCATTAAAATACTTATTCAATACCAAAAATCCCCACAAACAAAGATCACTACAAACCGCAGTGGGAAGGAAAACAAAGTATAAAAGTGTGAACAGGCAGTCCTGTGTCCAGTGCTACCCCTAACAGTTAGGGACATTTTTTCTGACCTCCGACATACTGGGGGTCACAGACATAGATTTCCCTTTCTCCCTGGGCTACTATTATCCTTGTAGACAGCAGTGCCATGCAGAGAAGGGTGAAGTCATCTTAATTATAATGGCGTTCATCATTTTCACCAACCCTGAACCCAGAGCTGTACACACACACTCTCCGCACCTTGTGACAATGCCACACCCCACCCAACATGTTTAAACAGATCATTTTTATAAAGAATTTCAAGACTTTCCCACAATTCTTGGGTAATCAACAAATGACAAGGTAGAGCCCATGGACATTGTACACGTTTGTCTGTGGGCAATGGATTGGATGCAGTCTCACTGTTCACTGTGCACAGACAACCCTCCACAGGACAAAACTAGAGATCAGCATCACAAATGGCTCACTGTGGTCCTCACGCTGGGCATGTGAGAGCCTTCTACCACTTAGAGGGCACTGAGTGGACATAGGTGTGACGCGCTTCCTGACCAGCAGGAATGGACGACCACAAAATCAAGAATCCTTCTCAATCACAATTTATTAGAGCTACTTGATTGAAAGGGGGAATGGGGAAAAGGGATGACGAGAGAGAGCGAAAAACCCAAAGGCAGCCGCTTTTCTAGGGTGAGAGGCTCGAATGCTGATTGGTTGATGCCATTCTGCTAGGGCCCAAGGCCACAGGACAGGTCAGGAAACCGAGTCTCTGAAATGCAAAACAAGACCCCAAGCACACTGGCCTGTGCGGCAACATCAAAGGATTTGTATACCTCCAGGCTGTAGGACCGCTGTCACTATCTCGCCAAGGTGACATCCTGGCGGCTCCTTACACATAGGGCCCTTTTAGGGTGTAGAGAGGCTCATTTGGGCTCTCTTTAGGGGACAGACACACATGAACACACACACACATATGTGCACACACACATACACTCTCCACATCACTGGCCACCTAGGCATGCGACTTGGTGAAAGGTTATATGCATCAGGCTAGTCCAGGTCTCATCAAGAAGAAGTGAGCCGTACATATCATCTAGTCACAGAGCTGGAATGTTCAATGTCTCTCACGACTTAGTTACCCAAGGATGCACTAGCCATGCTGAGGGAATGCCCACTCGGGCTGCAGTTGGAGACAGGCTTCCCTGCGGAACAATGGAGGACTGTCCAGCACAGAGGACAGAGAGGCGCAGTAGCCAGAATTGATGACAGCAGTGGTCTAGCTGTCCTCCCTATACACAGGCAAAGTGAATTAGTGAATTTGTCCTTCACTGTCTTAGTCAGGGTTGCTGTTTCTGTGAAGAGACACCATGGCCACATCAACACTTATAGAGGAAAACATTTATTTGGAGCTGGCTTGCACTTCAGAAGTATGGTCCATTATCATGGTGGGTGGCAATGGCAGTATGCAGGCACACATGGTGCTGGAGAAGGAGCTGAGAGTTCCACATCTTGATCAGCAGGGGACATAAGCAACTGTGTTACACACTTGTGTAGCTTTAGCAACAAAGTCCTCAAAGTCCACCTCCACACTGACACATATCTTCAGCAAGGCCACACCCATTCCAACAAAGCCACACCTCCTAATAGTGCCCCACCCTGTGGGTGCCATTTTCTATCAAACCACCATAATGATCAATCAGTATGTGGTGAAAAATTTGGAGAAATTGACAGAACGTTTTTAGAGCTAGTAAACAATTCAACAAAGTCACAAAAGAAAGGCCAAGGCAGGTCACATGGACGGAACTCGCCACACAGCTGCACACCAGCCATGCACAGGGAGGCTTAGAGAATGGTGAAGGCTTTACATTTTGGAAGACACAGCTCCCCCTGATGGCCACTATGTGAACTGCTATTAACTTACAGACAGGACCACTTGCTCTTTAGGAGAGCCATGGAAACAACACAGTCTCAGGCAGCAGGGAATGAGAGGCCAGCCTGGGAGCAGGGCAGCATGGTGTGAGAAGATGCAAGGGGCTTAGATCCCAGCAAATGGAGGGGACTTAGAGGGGGTGACCCAGAAATAAGCTGGGAGGGCGACTCCGCAGAAGCCTGTCTTGGTCATGGATTTGCCCAGCTTGAGTCAGCACAAGCTGGAGTAGGGAAATAGGGCCACTCTAGTAGGAGACCATTTGTTTGTTTCCCGGCTGCCCAGACTCCCGAAATAATCACACAGAAGCCATGTTGTTTAAATCACTGCTTGTTCCATTAACTCTAGCTTCTTATTGGCTAACTCTTACATCTTAATTTAACCCATCTCCATTAATTTGTGTATCACCCCAAGGCTGTAGCTTACCCAATAAAGTTTCAGCCAGCGGCTGTCTCTAGCAGGGGCTACATGGCTTCTCTCTAAATTCTGCCTTTCTTTCTCCCAGCATTCAGTTTCATTTTTCCTACTACCTCTATTCCCTGTATAGGCCCAAGACAGTTTCTTTATTAGCCAATGGAATTCACAGCATAGAGAGGGGAATCCCATATCACCTTTCATTTTCTGTTTAAATAAATAGGAAGGTTTTAACTTTAACATAGTAAAATTACATATAAAAAAACTGGTATCAGGCTGGAGAGATGGCTCAGTGGTTAAGACCACTGCCTGCTCTTCCAAAGGTCCTGAGTTCAATTCCCAGCAACCACATGGTGGCACACAACCATCTGTAATGAGATCTGGTGCCCTCTTCTGGCATGCAGGCAAGCATACAGGCAGAATACTGTATACTTAATAAATAAATCCTTTTTAAAAAAAAAGTAACAAGCAAGAATTATAGTTACAACATTTATATCTACTTTATCTTTTATCAAAACTAAGGAAACTATGATAATAACTATCTTTCTTCAACTCCATCAAAGTCTCCAGAAGTATATTACCTAAGTTAACATGAAGTGCACTGCAAGCAACTTCCAAAACTCTAGAATTGACAGAGACATCTCTCTGGCTGGACAGTCACCACAAGTTCTATATCATTGGAGCATCCATCTTCAGCCTATGGACCCATAGTATCCAGCAGACTTTTCCAAGAGGCAGGAAATTTCAAAGACAGTTCCACCTATATTGGTCAGTGACTTTCTTCTGTGTCCTGCAGAATGTCTGGCAGACTCTTTCATGAAGCAGGAACCTTGAAGGACCGTCTCACCTTTAGGCAAGTTCAGCTGTCATTTCTTTGTGGGTCCTGCATGTCCAGTTCATCAAGCAGTCCAGGCAAGAGCAGTTTCTTGCCCAAATGGCTAACCAACTCTATAAGGAGCCTCTTCGATGTCCATCTTTCTCTTGAAATAGATTGGTGCTGCCAGGAGCATATATGTCTCACTGTCATGCAGGACCCACAAAGAAATGCATCAAAAGTTCATCGTCACCACAGATAACCATGTGTCTGTTTTTGTGACCACCAGTCTCACAAATTCAGTTCACTTTTTGTCATGCACCTCTTCAAACCCCAGCCTGCATGTTGCAGCCACCATGCATCTTCAAGTGCACTGCTCAAACTCCCAGGTCCCCGTAGCCATGTACAGCTGCAGAGTCAGATGGGGCAGGTCTTGAGTCTTGTCTTGGGGACATGGACAGAAGGAACCAAGGATTCCTGTCTTGGGATGATGTACAAGCGACCTAGGGAAGCCACGCCATGTGACAATATAGCTGTAGTGGGTTGATTCTGCTCTGTCTAGGGCTAAGTGCTCAGTGCCTGGACTCATGGGTAGCATGTACAAGTGGTCAATAAATGCATCTAGTTAACTACAAACACATCCACACACAAATACACACACATCCACACATCTACACACACATCCACACACAAACACACACACACACACACACATCCACACATCTACACACATACAAGCACACACATACACACATGCATGCACACACACACATCTGCATCTCTTTGGTACATCTCACACAGTCTCATGGCATCTGCTGTGGTTTATTGTCATTGATCAGACATTGGACAGATATTCCCATTACATATGCAGACAGAAGTCAAGCTTGAGTTCTCCCTCCCCTTCTGAATCTCTTGTCCCACAGAGCACACTGGTAGAGGATAAGGCAGATGAAGCAGGCCGTGAGGAAGGCTGTCTGTGATGGGACTGGATGGAAGGGTGGGCGGGCAGGGGCCAGAAGCCTGGAGTCTGATCCCAGCTTGGACATTCCCTCTTTGGGATCTTGGGCAGCATCCTGCCCTCTCTGGTCAAGGCCTGCAGCAAAGGAGCACATCCCCTGACTCGGGACCCTTCTGGGCAGATGCTGCTGTGCTCACAGGAGGACACAATTCCAGTTCTTGTCTACCTGAGGATGGAGGGAAGGCAGAGAACATCAGGTCTACAATTATCTCAGCACTAAGACAGGAGGATGGCAATGACCAGGCCACCTAGGACTACCCAGCAGGAGGCCACTTCAAGACAAACCAAAACAACAAAGAAAAATAGCTAACCTGTTATTGTGGCACAGGAACTTCAGTCTGTAACAGAAAACACACGATCATGTCATGAGCCTGCATTGGTACTTGGAAGGGTATGTAAATGAGCCCTCAGGGTGGGCACCATGACTGGCCACCTGGAGCCCCTCAGAAGAAGGGACAGCATATCCCCATGTTGTGAAGATGGAAGTTAGGACTTTTGGGGATGGGGGAACTTATCCCATTGAAAGTGTACATAGCCCTACCTGAGTTCCCCTCATTCGGTAACAGATCTGCCAAAATGAGAGAGAGAGCCAAGCCCTCTTTCTGCTGTGTGACAGTCCTAAAGGTCACAGCAGTCACAGGTGTCTCTCTGCTGGGTCCATTCTCCTTTCCTTCCTGACCTTCTGAGGTTTGCTTCCCACATCCCTGCACCCATTCTAGGCTCAATTCTGAGGCCATGCATGACATCATGTGTTCCCTAGCATCAGAAAAACCCTGCCCCAGGAGAGGAAAGGTTCAAGTGTAGGTCCCTCTGTGCCATGTTGTGACTGTGACACAGCCCTGCTAAGTCCCATGGGTCACATGACGAGACAGGAAAGATGACCTGCTTCATGGAGCTGAGCACTTACTTCAGAGTTCATGGGAACCCCAGTCCCGCATCTCCTTAGCTGACAGTATTCCCTGAGTCAGAGGCTTCAGCTCTCTCATCCTACTGGCCTCTTGTGTGTGTGTGTGTGTGTGTGTGTGTGTGTGTGTGTGTATGTACATGTGTGCGCAATTCTGTGTACATGTGTATTTGCATGCACATATATGTTTGTGTATGTATGCATGTTTGTGTGTGTGTGTTTGTGTGTGTGTGTGTGTGTGTGTGTGTGTGTGTGTAATCAACACAGAATGCTATACTCCTCAAGTGCTGTCTCCTTGACGTTTGGGTTGCATTGCATTGGAACTCACCAAGGAGACTATGCTCCCTTGCTGACCAGTGCAGGGACCTCGTTGTCCACAGATTGGAATGGCAAGTGCACATCTCCTTGTCTGACTCATTTACTTGGTTCTGGTGATGATATTAGGCTCCTTATCCTTGCTTATGTGACAGTGTGTTATTGACTGAGTCTCCTCATATCATCAGAGAGAGAAGGATTCTATTAAGCACAACTTATAGAGCTCTAGTGGGGATCCTGTGAGCTACTGTATGATAAAGAACACAAGACAAGCATGTACGTGGATCCAGTGAGCTACTGTATGATAAAGAACACAAGATAAGCATGTGTGCAGATCCTATGAACTACTGTATGATAAAGAACACAAGACAAGCATGTGTGTGGATCCTGTGAGCTACTGCATGGTAAAGAATGCAGGACGGAGCCTGAACACAAAGCAGACACTCAGAGCAGAGGCCGTCATTCCTTAGGAGGCTGAGTGACAGGAACTCTGCAGGGGTGATGTGACAATACCTGAGACCAAGAATGACTGTAAAGCAAGCAGTGTGGCAGGACAACCTACAAGCCTTGGCACCTTTGGAAAGACAGCATTTTTTGTTTGAATATTCTCACAATAGATGAATTGATCAAAGTTGTGGTCAAGGGGACAGAATGGCGACAAATTCTCACCGGCACATCCCAGGAGCGCACTCGGGAAGTATCCCAATTTTTAATGCATGGGTATTGCAGCCAGACTGTAGCCTCTCCTGCCAGGCGCCACCAGCCTTCTGGATTCAAACCAACCACATTCCTTGTTGGGTCAGCTGGGTCCAGGATCACAGGCCTGCAAAGCAATATTCAGAGAGGGAACTGACCGGCTGGCCAGTGCCCCAGGTACCACTGCACACGAACAGAGGAGAAGCTCAACAGAGCAGCACTGTCCAAAGTTTGTCCTGAGTCCCTGTCACACAGCATAGAGAGAGTTCAACCTGCGAAGGTCAAAGTATGAGATTTGAGGGCTGAACACAACACAGGGTCAAGACGTCACCACCCAGATGGCACAGGTACTGTATTGTCACAGCCTCCCAGTCCTTACGGCTTCAGTTACTGTGTGGCCTGAGATCCCACAGACCATTGCAGCTGGCTGAAATTCAGGAGGGTTAATACCTGGGCTTTGAACTGCCTTTCGTGATACTATCTTTTGTTTGAAGTGTTTGAATCTTATCTGAGTTCTGCCAGAAGGGTTCAAAACCTCTGCAAAACTTGCTTGTGAAAAAAAAAATTGGAATACCAGAACTGCTCTCCAGAATTGCTTTGACATTTATTTCCTTCAGGAAGCTTCAGAGAAGAGGGTTTGGCATGCAGAAATTAACTTGCAAGAGGTAACTTGTACAATAAAAAGGCCTTTTGCTAACCAAAACTGGCTTCTGTATGGCTGCAAGCCAAAATTCATCCTAAAGAGACCTTTTCTTCCACAAAACAGAACACCTACATCACTGCAGGAACACCTCCGTTCCCACTCCATGTACCCCCTCCCTCTGCTATTTGGGGCTAGACAAGGTCAGAGTTTTAGTCTCCTCATCTGCAGACAGGAGAGCCCACCTCTGCCTCCCAGGGCTGCAGGTCCTCATGTCAATCATGTGACAAGAGGACATAGTGACAGGACAGGAGATGCTCCATTGACACGGAGCTCCCACCTCCCCATTTCCACACTACTACAGCATGGTCCTCCCTGGTGGGGAGGTTGAGTCATGAGGGGACAGGCTACCTGGTTCTTGTGAGCCGACTCAGCAGGTAGGTTGAGATCTCCTGGTCTTGAAAGTCATAATAAACTGTCCAATGGATTTGAAGCTGCTTGTATTTTGTGATCAGTTCCAAAACTGTCCGGAAGCCCTGGGCTGTATTGAACTCAGTGACTCCATTCCCACGTTCCCAGGCATAGACTGTCAGCAGCTCCAGGGCATACTGTGGAGGCAGCGGCTCACCCAGCTTCTCCTTACACTGTGAAGAGAATGGCATGAGAAAAACAGGGTTGTCAGCTGTTGTGTGGGGACCTGTTCATGTAGATTTAGTCTATGGACACTCCCATGTTATAGCCAAGGACTGAGTGGTTGAGATGGAGACTGTGTGGTCCACACTGAGCATTTACCAGCAGGCATAGGAGGAATCATGACAGGGTGATTGACAGCCAGGGAGTGGGGGTCAGAGCAGGATAGTAATGATGCTCACTATTTATGGTTTTATCACAGGCTCTGAAATAAATCGGGGAGGAGATAGGGTGAGGACCCAGTTGGTAAAGTGCCCCCAGTTAAGTCAAGGAGTTCAGATCCCAGCACACACAGGCTGATGAGAGGAGTGACTCATAATCCCAGCTTTAGGCGGAGGAGATGGGGTTCCCAGGGCTCTACGACTGCTCAGAACTGTTGATTTAGCACTCTGTGGGTTCAAGTGTGAGGCCCTGAGTGTATTTACAAAATGGAGAGTGATTCACTCCCTGGCCTCTACATGTATGTCACACACATATAAACACAGACACATGCATTCCCTAGAACAGGTATATAGACAGAAATATCGTGCAAACATTTTTAAAGGTCCAGAAAATAACAGGAGATGGCCTGTTTAAAGAGCTAATAGTTTAAAATGTCAGGAAAAATAGAAACCAGAGAATGTGACAGACTTAGCCCCAGAAGGAAGCAAAAATCTAGACATAAATGATGTAGCAACCAGAAAGCAGTGGACCAGACGTGGCTGAAGAGAGACTAGGCTAACTGGAAAGTGGACTAGAAGACACCTTCTGGAACAAGCGTGGAAAGTCCTCCTTCTTCCAGCTCCCCTCCCCCTCCCTTCTCCCTCCTACAACATCACCTTTCCTTGCTGTCTTCTGTTACCTTCTCTTCTCTCACATCCTCCCCTTCTGCTTCTCTTTCCCCTCTTTTCCTTCTCATTTTCTATTTTCTCACCCCTTGTGTTTCTTTTTTTTTCTTTTTGTGAACTTGACATAAGGTAGAGTTATCTTGAGAAGATGGACTCACAAATGAGAAAATGCTTCTCTCAAACTTCCCTGTGGGGCATTTTATTGATTAATGACTAACGAGAGAGGGACGACCCACTGTGACTGGTGCCATGTCTGGGCAGATGACTTGGAGTGTACATAAATGCAAGCTGTGTGAGTCATGGAGAGCAAGCCAGTGTGCAGAATTCCTCCATAGTCTCTACTTCAGTTACTGCCCTGACTTCCTCAGTGATGGACTGAGACTGGGATGTGCAATCTAATAAGACCTTTCCTTACCAAGAGACATTTGGTCATGTGATAAAATATCACATAAAATATTTTATATGTCAATATAAAGCAAACTAGAATATCCCTGCTTTTCTCTGGCCTAGTTTCCACTCATGTATAAACAGGACCCACAGTGGCTGGACTAGATGCCATACCAGTTGGTACCAGTGCTTGACCAGGCGGATGAGATTCTTCAGCTTGGGTGGACGATCCTTCAAGAAGTTTCTCTGGAGCTCTGTGAAGCTGGTGAAGAACTTGCCTTCCTTCCCCAGGGAGGTGCATTCACTGATGAGTCTTCTGTAGACTTGGGGGTCAGGCTTGTTGTAGACGTTGACATCACCTGTAAAGGAGGCTTCACTTAGTTAACACCACAGCCCTTTTCTGAGGTTCTTTGGTTTGCCTGGGGTGACAAGCTCACAGGCTGTGGGATTCTGTGAACGGGGCAGAGATTAACCACTGCAAGCGTCACTCCCCGTACATCCATGTGCCCCAGCACACCTCAGGACTGCATACACCATGTGGCCCTAATACAGTGCCTTCCTCACAGGCCTGGAGACAGTGGTGGGAGGAAACATCATACTGAGGTCACACACAAGAGGGCTGCACGGGCATCTAATAATGGCCAACCACATTCTGTGTGTCCAGTATCTTCTGCATGGGGCTTGTCATGTGTGTGCACTCCTGCTCATGCCAGATTTACTGTGTGGCAGTCTGCTGCATTTTATATCGTGCATCTCAGGCTTACAAAGTCTGAGATTTATGTGTGTTCATGAGAAATTATACATGTATGATTGGAGGTAATAGGATATTGGGTGTCTTTCTTTATAGTTTATCACCTTATCCCTATTTTCTCTGTGAGCAAGGAGTTGGGCAGTCATCCAGAAAGTCACAGAGATTCTCCTGTCTCTGCCCCCATAGTGCCAGGGTTACAGGTCCATGACTAACACCTCCTAAGTTAGGTGGATGTTGGGGATTTGAACTCAGGTCCTCGTGCTTGTTCAAAATTGCCCTTATCCAGTATGCTATCTCCGCAGTCACCATGTGTTTACATTGTAGTGCCTAACTTAATATCACGCAACTTTATTTGTCTAGGTTCTGAGAAGAGCAGGGTGTGTGTGTGTGTGTGTGTGTGTGTGTGTGTGTGTGTGTGTGTCGCCTATGAACTTGTAGATGGACAGCAGGCTATGGAATAGCTGTATGTGTGCAATTTTGTGTGGGTGCATGTGCACATTTGAGTGGATTAGGCAGGCAGCAGGCTATGTCTTAGGTGTGTGCACATGTGTGGCTATGGCTGTGGCTGCAGCAGGCCACCCTGTCAGGCTTTCATGCTGACATAGGACAAAGTCACCTGCCGATGGAGTTAGGGACATGCCCAGTCACTCACTGACTCATGGGCTTATTTTCAACTTGAGGGTCCAGCAGAGTAGAGCTCATTGGCTATGTCATCTTGGGTAGGGTTGTGGCAGGGTCCTCTCTTAGGTTGCCACCCACACTGCCATTTCTAAGGGGGTCCTTCTGTGGTAGCCCGACTTTCTTACTGGAAAGCTGCCTGAGGTTAGGGAAGTCTATGACCAAGACAGGTTTCTGGGGGAACCGTATTAAAGTCAATTTCTGGATTATTCCCTATGGGCCCCCTCCCCTTGCAGCTTCCCACAGCATGCGGCTGCTCCTTTTCACAGGCTGGCCTCTCATTCCCTGATGCCTGAGACTCTACTGTTTCCATGGTTCTCCTAAGCCAAGAGCAGTGACCTTATCTTTAAGTTAATAGCAGCTGTTCACACAGTGGCCATCAGGGGGTGCTGTGTTCCCCAAATATAAAACCTCAAGTATTCCCTACACTTCCCAAGCCCCAGTGTGCTTTCAGGTGTGTCCCTGCTTGTCTTTGGGTAGAGTTGGGCAATTTTTAATTTTGGAGATACATTGTGTGTCAGGCCTGGTGTAAGATCTTAATGTAGAGGGTCATTTCATGCATAAAATAACATGTCTGTGCATGTTGCAAGCTGGGGTGGTGACGGCTGGGTTTCTAGGGTTCTTGAGGCAGATGGCACTCCTCTGAGAAGTTCTGCATCCTGCACTAAACCTCCCACAGACACCAAGCCTCTGTCCATGTCTGAGGTTTCCCATGGGAAAAGATGAATCAGTTATTAAATTTCAGTGAGTTCTCTGCTGCCTCATGTTTAGAAAGACAAAATCCAGTCAGCCACAAATATTGCTGGTAAACTGAGGGGACATCTAAGGTGCCTTCATTCCCTCAGTGAGCCAGCTTGCTACTTAATGTCCTTCTCTGATGGATTCTCATTCCCCACTCTCAAATTCTAAATCCCTCCTCCCCAGCTCACCTCTAAAGCGATCCTCTGTTTGGGTGAATTTCTCTAATGATAAATACTTTCATTTCAGGAATAGGAGGTGTGGGTTGGCGAGATTGTCAGTAATGTGATTAGCTCACAATCATGAGGACCCATGGTGGAAGCCCAGGACTCATGGAAACACTGGGAGTGGTCACACAGGATTATAATTGCAGAGCTGGGGAGGTGAAGACAAGAGGGTTCCCAGGGCTCTGTCCAGTCAGACAAGATTAATGTGTAATTCTAGGTCAGAGAGAGACCAGGACTCAGAAAAGATGGATGGCTGTTGAGGTGTGTTAGCCATGGTTCATGGTTCATGATCACATCCTCCCCACAATGAATCCACATATGACGACAGAGAGAGAGAGAGAGAGAGAGAGAGAGAGAGAGAGAGAGAGAGAGAGAGAGATGAGAGGATGAAGGCTTTCAGAAGGATGAGCCGAGGCTTTGGCTGGCTTACCCAGGATATCATAGGCCAGCAGAACATCAAACTCCACCTCCTGCTGGAGCTCGGAGGAACTCAGCTTCAAGATTATCCCAGGGGAGTTGTTCCTCCATGATCTGAGGACCTCAAATTTCACTGGGAAATTTTGCTCGCCCTGTAACTGGCACAACTGTTTCTCAATCTCCTTTAGGAATTCTCCTCGTTGCTTTAACTGATCCTCAATACTGGTGAGATTGTTAAGGAACACCACAAGGTTGGCATCTGACCTGCCTGTGAGCATTTTCCCTTTGCCCGAGGAGCCACCCTGAAAGACAACAATGAGAAAGACTAGGAACAGAAAGTTCAGATGCTGAACAGCCTAGGGGTCCACCAGCTAGTGTGATGATGAGTAGAGAAAGCCAGACTTATGCTGAGGAATGAAATCAGGATCTATGTAGGAAAATAGATGGTTCTGGATCTCCTCAGGTACAGGAGATAAGCCAGACCCAGGATGACAATGTCAGTGTCTATCTCTGGAGTCTAGAGTTAAATATGGCTCTGTGTGTGTTTGTGTGTGTGTGTGTGTGTGTGTGTGTGTGTGTGTGTGTGTGTGTGTGTATGAGAGACAGGGAGAGAGGGAGAGAGAGAGAGAGAGAGAGAGAGAGAGAGAGGGAAGGGTCTAAAGGAAATGAGGAGCAAGGGATGGCAATGACGGTAGGAAGGGTAGCACTTTTTCTCTAAGGTGTAACCTAGATCTAGTTGCACTCATGTGACATGAAATCAGAAGGGGACTCTCCGGGAATGTTCTGATTGGGGGGTGGCAAATAACAGGATGGTAGTGGGTGGGAGGAGAGTATATACATATATAATTAATATATACATATGAAAGTATTGTCAGGAGCTCCATTATTAGCATTGTTAGTTGGGGGGAATACGTTTATACGACATCACATACTTATAACAAATTGGCTTTATGTAATCTAGAATAACATAAAAGTCACAGAACCACAGAAAAAAGAGTAAAAATGAATCCACACCTATAAAACAACAACAAAATAAAGAAGAAAAAGAACTCATACTAAGGAGAGCCTCCCTAAATAAAATGCTGAGAACAATCACTTAACACATGTGAGCACTGGACAAAGTCATTACAATTGTCATTTCTGGGGACCCACAGCCAAACATCAAGGGGAGACTGGGGAATCCTGTGGAAGGGAGAAGGAAGGATTATAAGAAGGTGGGGGGGGTCAAGGACACTTCCAGGAAACCTGCAGCATCAGCTAACCAGGACTCATGGGGGCTCACAGGAACTGAGCTGAAAACCAGGGAGGCTGCATGGGACTGACCCAGGCCTCTGCTTATATGACGTGGTTGTGTAGCTTGGTGTCTTTATGGAACTCCTAACAGTGGGAGCAAGGGCCGTCTCTGATTCTTTTGCCGGCTTTTGGGACCCTGTTCCCCCTACTGGGTTGCCTCATCCAGCCTTATGTGAGGGGAAAGATATGCCAGCCATGGGAGGCCTTTCCTCTTCTGTAGAGAAACTGTGGAGGAGTGGACTTGGAGGACACAGGGGAGGTAGGAAAGGAGGGAGAGAAAATCATAGTCAGGATGATGATGATAATAATAATAATAAAAAACATCATATCGGGACAGAAAGGTAGCTCAGTAGTTAAAAGACCCTGTTGTTCTTACAAATGCCCTGAGTTTAGTGCCCAGCGCCCACGTAGCTCAGTTCACAACCACCTATGTAACTACAGCTAAAAGGGATGTGACATCCGCTCTTCAGCTCTGAGGGCACCGCACTAACACATGCACAGCACACACCCACAAGAATTTAAAAGTAAAATGAGAGAAAACAACAGCAACATTATTTCTACAGCTTTAACAGTGACTGAGACTTAGGTACTGTCATGAAGTTCGGTTTGACAGGCTCTGACCTAAGCCCAGTGAGGGCTCATCAATCCAGTTACCCACACATGGGGTCCTGTCCTGTCCCGTGTCACATTTGACTTAGTCTACATGTCCTGTGCCATCACAGGAGGTGTGCAGAGAACACCGTACACACAGAAGGTAGGTAATTAACCAAAGGCCACACAGCAGTGCCTACCTCCCCCTTACCTTCACCACCTTGGAGACCCTCACAGAGTAGTCAGTGTCTCGGAAGCACCTCTCCTTCAGGAAGGCACTCATGGTGTTGATGACAGTTCTGACATCATTATGGAAGCTGACGTTGGGTTGGAGGTAGTAATCTATGAACCTGTCCAGCTCTGAGGCCCAGGTGCTGCTGAGTCCCTGCCCCATCCTCAGGCCCTGAAGCTTTTCTTCTCTCTGCAGCCTGAGGCTCCTGTGTCTCCTAGGCTGGCTGAACCCAGGCACAGGGCTTTTCAGTTTCGATTTCTAGGAATGGGTGAGGCTGCCAGTGTTTCCAAGTCTGTGATTCTGAGGATCCTGTGGGCACACGGCCAGAATGATTCATTGTGAACATTGCCTGGGGAACTGTGAGAAAGGCTCCTGGAAAAGAGGCCTCAAATACACTTTGATTTCTGTTGGATGTGGCTTTGGGCCTCAGGTGACAAACATTTACATTTAATTCATAAGACATGTTTATTCATAACACGAAGTGCCTACATAAAGAAGCTGGAAAAATCCCGCAATAGACAGTTAACAGAACACCTAAAGCTCTAGAACAGAAAGAAGCAAACTCACCCAAGAGGAGTAGGTGACAGGAAGTAATCAAATTGAGAGCTGAAAACAACAAAACAGAAACAAAGAAAACAATATGAAGAATCAATGAGACAAAGAGTTGGTTCTTTGAGAAAATAAGCAAAATAAAAAAACCCTTTATCCACACTAACCAAAAGACAGAAAAAGAAAAACCAGATTAACAAAATCAAAAATGAAAAGTCAGGTATAACAACAGACACAGAGAAAATCTAGAGACTCATCAGGATGTACTTCAAAAACCTGTACACCACAAAATTGGAAAATTTACAGGAAATGGACAATTTTCTGGATAAATATCACTTACCAAAATCAAATCAAGATCAGATAAACAAATTAAATAGATCTATAACTGCTAAGTAAATAGAAGTAGTCAGCAAAATTCTCCCACCAAAAAAAAAAAACAGCCTAGAAGGTTTCAGCTCAGAATTCTACAAGATTTTCAAAGAAGACCTAATACCAATTCTCCTCAATTTCACACAATTGAAACAGAAGGAACATTGCCAAGCTCTTTTGGCGAGGCTACAGTTACCGTGATACCAAAAGCACACAAAAACACTACTAAGAAAGAGAATTACAGACCAGTCTCACTTATGAACATTGAAGCAAAAATAGTCAATAAAATACTGGCAAACCAAATCCAAGAACACATCCACCATGAACATGTAGGCTTCATCTCAGAGATGCAGAGATGGTTCAACATACCAAAATCTGTCAATGTAATTCACCATATAAACAAACTAGAAGGAAAAAAAACACATGATAATCTCATTAGATGCTGAAAAAGTCTTTGACAAAACCGAACACCTCTTCATGATAAAAGTCTTGGAGAAAGCAAGGATACAAGAAGCAGACCTAAAAAGAATAAAGGCAGTATACAGCAAGCCTGTAGTCAGAGGCGGCTCATTTGTTTTCTGGTTGCCCAGACACCAATATAACCACACAGAAACTGTATTATTACAACACTGCTTGACCTATTAGCTCACACTTCTTATTGGCTAGCTCTTATATCTTAAATTAACCAATTTGTATTAATCTGTGTATTGCCATGTGGTTGTGGCCTACCGGTAAGTTTCGATTCATCTGGCATCTGTCTCCTGCAGAAGCTACATGGCTTCTCACTGACTCTGCCTACTCTCTCCTCCTCTATCTTCTTGAAACTCTTGCCTTGCCTTACTCTGAATTGCAATGGGCCCAAAGTAGCTTCTTTATTAACCAATGGTATTCACAGAATACAGAGGGGAATCCCACATCAGCAAGCCAACCATCAATATTAAACTAAATGGAGAGAAACTCAAAGCAATCCCACTGAAATCAGGAACAAGACAGGTTGCCCACTCTCTCCATATCTATTCAATATAGTACTTGAAGTTCTAGCTAGAACAATAAGTTGAGAAAAGGAGATCAAGGGGCTACAAATCAGAAAGAAAAAGTCAAACTCTCACTATTTGCTGATGATTTGATAGTGTGCATAAGTGACTCCAGAAAATCTACCACGGAACTCTTACAACTCATAAACACCTTCAGTAATGTAGCAGGATACAAGATTAACTCAAAAAAATCAGTAGCCCTCCTATATTTAGATGATAAATGGGCAGAGAAAGAAATCAGAGAAATAACACCCTTCACAATAGTCACAAATAGCATAAAATATCTCGAAGTAACTCTAACCAAACAAGTGGAAGATCTGATTACAAGAACTTTAAATCTTTGAAGAAAGAAATTGAAGAAGACTCCAGAAAATAGAAAGATCTCCCATGATCTTGGGTAGGTAGAATCAGCATAGTAAAAATAGCAATCTTACCAAAAGCAATGCCCATCAAAATCCCAGCAAAATTCTTCACAGACCTTGAAAGAATTCAAACTTCATATTTTCAAACTTGAAATAAATTCAAACTTGAAATTTATGAATAAATTCATTAATTCAAACTTGAAAGACCTCAACTTCATATGAAAAAAAATAGGATAGCCAAAGCAATTCTGTACAGTAAATGTACTTCTGGAGGCATCACAATCCCTGACTTCAAACTCTACTACAGAGCTACAGTACTGAAAACAGCCTGGTAGTGGCATAAAAACAGAAAGGAGGACCAATGGAATCAAATAGAAGTCCCAGATATCAATCCAAATATCTTCACACACCTGATTTTTGACAAAGAAGCTGAAAATATCAAATGGAAAAAAGAAAGCATATTCAGCAAATGGTGCTGGCATAACTGAATGTCAACATGTAGAAGAATGAAAATAGATCCATATCTATTGCCATACACAAAATTCAAGTACTCAACATAAAACCAACCACACTGAATCTCATAGAGAATGTGGAAAGTACACTTGAATGCATTGGCACAGGAGACCACTTTCTAAATATAACCCCAGTAGCACAAACACTGAGAGCATCAACTAGGAAATGGGGCCTCCTGAAACTAAGAAACTTCTGTAAAGCAAAGGACATGATCAACAAGACAAAATGGCAGCCTACAGAATGGGAAAAGATCTTTATCAACCCCACATTGGACAGAGGACTGATCTCCAAAATATACAAAGAATTCAAGAAACTTGACATCAAAAGAAAAAACAATCCAATAAAAAATGAGGTACAGACCTAAACAGAGAACTCTCAATAAATGAATCTCAAATGGTTGACAGATACTTAAGAAAATACTCAACATCCTTAGCCATCAGAGAAATAGAAATCAAAATAACTCTGATATTTCATATTATACCTGTCAAAATAGCCCAGATCAAAAATACTGATGATAGATTATGCTGGAGAGGATGTGGGGGTAAGGGGAACACACCTCCATTGTTGGTGGGCATGCAAACTTAAATAGCTAATTTGGAAATCAGTATGGAAATTTCTCAGAAAATTAGAAAACAATCCTCCTCAAGGCCCAGCAATATCATTGTTGGGTATATTTCCAAAGGATGCTCAATCATACCACAAGGACATGTGCTCAACTATGTTCATAGCAGCATTGTTTGTTATAGCCAGAACCTGGAAGCAGCCTAAATGCCCCTCGACCAAAGAATGGTTAAAGAAAATGTGGTACATTTACGCAATGGAGTACCACACAGTGGTTAAAAAAAAAAAATGACATCTTGAAATTTCCATGCAAATGGATGAATCTAGGAAAAAAAAAACATTGAGCAAGGTAACCCAGACACAGAAAGACAAATAGAATAAATAAAAACCAGCCTACAGTCCACAACCCCAGAGAACTCAGACAACAAAGAGGACACTAAGAGAGACATACATGGATCTACATAGGAAGGAGAAAAAGACAAGATCTCTTTAGTAAATTGGAAGCGTGGGAGTCACAGGAGAGGGGATGAAAGGAAGGGAGTAGAGAAATGTGTAGCTCAATAAAAACAATTAAAAAAAACCTTAAAAGGAAAGTAAAAAGAAAGCACACTGAAACTGAAGTTAGGCTGTCTGCAGCATGGCACTGTAGTCCATCCCCTTCCTTCAGGTCCTCAGATCCCAGGCCAGGCTGACAAGATCTGCACAGGCCAATGAAAGTCAACAAGTGGCACCTGAACCAGAGACCTGAATGAAAAGTTACAAGAGGACTAGTGGACCCCTGAAGAAGAAGGTAGGCAGGGATGGCAGGCAAAAGCCAGGAAAACTGGCACCATATATTAAATTGATACATCATTTCTTTAAAGGGACAGGTGCTACAATGTCTAAATCCCTGTTGCAAAAGTGTTGAGATTTAATAAAAAACTGTAATCATTAGTTTCCTGAAAAGGGCACTTTAGATCCCAGAGTGTGGAGTCAAGTTAAAGGAAAAATCGTGAAAACCCATTGACAAGAAGAAAGAATTCTGATACAGTTCTGGGTAGCATGGACATTGGTCTA
This sequence comes from Myodes glareolus, assembly GCF_982192425.1. Taxonomy (NCBI): domain Eukaryota; kingdom Metazoa; phylum Chordata; class Mammalia; order Rodentia; family Cricetidae; genus Myodes; species Myodes glareolus. The sequence continues at coordinate 133,664,538 of NC_142027.1, forward strand.
TATTGCGATACAAACAAAAAATGGGGACAAGCCAAAGGATTTAGAAAAGACTATGACAGATTCTTCATGTGGGTATGAGATAAAAAATGAAACACACACACACACACACACACACACACCACAAAATCTTACAAGCTAAAAAGGGCTGTTTTTCCAGTGCAAGGTCAGAAGGGACCCAGTGAAGCAAAATTGAAAGTAAAAATGTCAGCTCTGTCCAAGGATGAATGCCCAGCTGTCCACTCCCCTGCCTGACCCGTTATACCCTCCTCTGCCTGAGGACTATGATGAGTGCAATGAATGGGGAAGGGGGAAATGATGTTCTGCCATTCCCTAGAAGAACACCTTTGTTTTCTGGTAGTGAGGACGCAAGGCATACGTTACCAGGTTCTGGAAAAAAGACAGAGGTAATTTCTAATACAGACAGTTGAACCCCATTGAGATTTGTTTCTCATCCTCCGCAGGTGATCAGGTGTTGTGTGGCTGATGGAGAGGCAGAAATCCTACTCTTAAGCAACTGGCACATGAGGATGCTGATGCGGCAGGCCAGGCTGCCACCCGTCCTTTCTGACCGAAAGGACATGTTAATGAGTATATCCACTACTGTGCGATATTGGGTCTCAGCATGCTCAGGGGTTGACCAGGGCTATGGCCTCCAAGAGCAGGAACAACTTGATTTTCCAGAAAATTGATGGAAGATAATATCTCTGTTGGTTTGTTTGCTTAGGACTCACAAGTTGCAGTCCCCAGTAATTATGCTGCTGTCCCAAGGGCTGTTGTTGACCCTGCAGTCCCTGCTCTTATCTGAGGGGAACAAGTTTAAGGAGGTACCCTCCTGGTGCATAGTAATCCGATAGTCCCCATATGCATTCTTCCTGCCTCCCCTTCATGGTGTAGGACTTGAGGCATAATATGAACTATTACATAAAGCTCAGGCTTGTCTTTCTCAGTGAAATATCCTAGGAAGAGGCAGGGTGTCAAGCCAAAGGTATAGGCAAACCAAATTTAGTAGGGGCTACCAAGAGAGTATTTTGGTTTAGGGCATCCCATTCATTAACTATGGGTTGATAATAGTTTGGGGCCATCCAAGAGGACAGAAAAAAAGGACAGGGGCCAGTCTTTCATTGGTCTTATCTTTAGTGGGTTGTGCTTGTCCCACTGAACCGCCCATCTTCTTCCAGCACCTGTGTAAGATCTTTAGTCAGGAACAGGTTTTTGGTGGGTGTGATGTATCCAGGAATGAATGCTATCGACTTTGACAGCAGTGGGAGTAATCAGGATCACAAGGTGAGGGCCTTTCCAGTGGGGACTGAGAGTCTCCTTTTGATGATGTTTCACCCAGACCGGGTCTCTCAGTTGGTAGTTTGTGGTTCAACAGATGGCCGATCATACAGATGGCAGAACAACGGAAACAGTCCATCATGTGTCTTCATCATACCTGTAGTGACTGGAGTAAGGCAAAATTAGATATCTCAGTAGTTAAATCAGACCTAAGTTTTGGGTAGATTGGAGGGGGCCTCCCAAACATTATCTCATAGAGAATTAGACCCTCCATGTAAGGGGCATTGCTGACCTGGAGGGGGGCTAGCTAAGGAGAGGAGTGTGGTCCAGTCCTCATCAGTCTCTAGGGTTAACTTTGTGACGGTCACCTTTGTTTCTCCCTATCCTACTTCGCTAGACTATTCCAGAAAGATTGACAGGCAAGCAACAGGTTTCCCCCCAAGGGGAACTTGCCCTTGATCTAGCATTCTCCTGCTATTAAGAGAGCAGGGACAATGTACTCTTTTGTAACTGCTTCCGGCTAAAATCAGGGTAATGGTTGTCAGGGCCCAGGAAGGCTGAAAGGCTAGTCAAAGACTGGGCAATGGGACATTTATCAGATGCATCTGATTACCTGTTCAGGTGAAGGGACAGAGAGCAATCACATCAGCTGAACGGGTTCATGTCAGCTTTCAGCAAGTCCAGAGCTCAGTAGTCTGCAGGAGCTCCCCTGGTAGTGTCTGTTAAATATGCTAAGACAAAACAAGACCAAGGACAAGTTAAAATTTAGGAGTTTTAAAGAGAACCTTATATGTTTCAGGACTTTTACTTATCTGAAGTCTGTTTGAGCTGTGACAGATGTATTCAAGCCTTGTGACCTTCTGGACTCCCCTAATCTCTCATGAATTTTTAGTTTATCAAAGGAGATAAAAGTTCTAGTAGCCTTTTCATTGCACTAAAATCCACATTGTAGAAAAAGCAGTTAACAGGTGCCTATAAACCACTGGGACAGATTTGGGGACATAACAAAAGTATGGCTTTGGGTTAGTGTGATGCAAAACACCTTTAAGTTTGTCAAGGGACATAGCAAAAGGTAGTTGGTTTATCAGGAGACATAACAAGAGTGTGGCTTTGGGTTAGTGTTGGAGCCACATTTATTATAGAGTAATGTACAGCTGAGAGATTCTTAGACCCACAAGGGTACAACTTGTGAGGAACTTGTTTGCAGAGCTGCAGGAACACTTGTCTTTTGGATAAGTCACTGTCATTTCTGAAAAAAAGTCTTCTGAAATCATGGCATTTCTCCCTTCAAGATGGGATTCATTCCCAAAACACCTCAGCAGTGTAACTTCCTCCTGCCCAGACATCAGAATGACCTTCCATGAGGCCATAGAGAGATAACAGTCACTCTTTGGTCCAATAGTCAAATTTACATAAAGTCAGTCTCTCCACAGTTACCTTTGCTAAGAGACCAAGTAGGGATTTCAAAAAGATAGGAAGACACCCTTTCCAGACAAACACATCTGACCTTGGGTAAGTCCAGGTTGCTGGGACCTTTAGTAACTTTATCTAATGGTTTGGAACGCCAAGTATTTCCCCTTGGACACTGGCTCATCCTGGATAGTGTCACCTTTTCCAGGAGCAATCCTTTGGCAGGCTCTAACTTTTGTGTGTGTGTGTGTGTGTGGTTCTGAATTGCATATTGATATCATTGTTTTCACATATGGAATTTTTCTTAACCAGGTCTGTAAAAAGTAAAAACTTGGAGGAGATTGCCCTTCTCTTTTTTTCTGCTTCTTTGAAAAGAAAAAAGAACAGGTAGAGGTAATGTACTGAGTTGATTTATTTTGTTTACCTTCAGATTCAATTAGCCAGGTTATCACCCGATTTAGCAAATCTTAGTTGGATCCTGAGAGGATTAATGGGGCTTAACCCCAGAATAAACCTCAATAGGTTAGCCTGATGAAAAACACCTTTAAGATTCTGCAGGAGCTGCTTCACCCTGCTACGGCCCTCTCTCCTTCTATTCCATCCCAGCTTTCACTCAGGAATACCTTCCCTTCTTCCTCCCTTCCTCGGGGCCATAAAATCCCCCAGTTCAGCCTGTTTGGGTGATGGGACGGGGTGGTGAGTGTAACCGGGCAGGAGGGAGTTCCTTTGTTTTAATAGCCTGCCTGCAGCAAGGTAGGCCTTTTGTCAGCGAGATTCCTGGCCAGCAAGGGGCACTGAACCTGTAGCAGAAGATCCATCAGAGGGCGAGGTCCCTGGCCAACAAGGGAACCTGACCCTGTACCAGAAGATCCACTGGAGAGCATTTGAAGGAAGAGATGGGCAGGCACCAAGGCAAGAATTTCTCCAACAATCTGAAAAACAACATGAAAACACCAGATCCCAGCAATCTTACAACAGAAAGACTTGAACACCCTAATCCGGAAGAAGTGGAAAAAAGTGTCATTATGAAAGCAATAGAGTCCCTTAAACAGGATATGAACAACTCCCTTAAAGAAACAGATGAGAAGTATAACAAAAAGTTTGAAAAAATGAATAAATTTGTAAACAATACTCTGGGAAACCAAGAAAAAACAATCAAACAGGTAATGGAAACAGTTCAAGAATTGAAAACTGAAATGGAGGCAATGAAGAAAACACTAACCGAGGGCCAGCTGGATATGGAAAATCTAGGTAAACGAACAGAGACTACAGAGGTAAGCATAACCAATAGAATACAAGAGATAGAAGAACGAATCTCAGATTCTGAAGACGCCATAGAGAAAATAAATGCTCTGGCAAATCCAACAAATTCTCATCACAAAACATTCAAGAAATCTGGGACACAATAAAAAGACCAAACCTAAGAATAATAGGAGTAGAAGAAGAAGAATTGGCAGATCAAAGGCCCAGAAAATATATTCAACAAAATCATAGAAGAAAACTTTCCCAACCTAAAGAATGATTTTCCTTTGAATGTTCAAGAAGCATACAGAACACCGAATAGACTGGATCAAAAAAACACATCCCCTCGCCATATAATAATCAAAACACAAAACATACAGATTAAATAAAGAATATTAAGAGCTGCAAAGCAAAAAGGTCAAGTAATTTATAAAGGTAAACCTATCAGACTTACACCGGACTTCTCTATGGAAACCATGAAAACTAGAAGGTCCCGGATAGAGGTACTGCAGAAACTAAGAGACCATGGATGCAAGCCCAGACTACTATACCCAGACAAGCTATCATTCACTATCAATGGAGAAAACAAAATATTCCAGGATAAAAACAAATTTAAACAATACATAGCCACAAATCTAACCTTACAGAAAGTAATAGAAGGAAAAATCACAACCCAAGGAATCCAACATTGCCAACACTGCCTACAATAACTCAGACATCTAGCAACCCTTCACAAGCACAATTCAAAGAAGGGAAACACACAAACTCTACTACCCCCCCCAAAAAAACTAAAATAAAACAATATCCAGAGTCAACAACCACTGGTCATTAATATCACTTAATATCAATGGACTCAATTCACCTATAAAAAAGGCACAGACTAGAGATTGGATATGAAAACAGGATCCAACATTCTACTGTTTACAAGAAACACACCTCAACCACAAAGACAGACATCTACTCAGAGTAAAGGGTTAGGAAAAGGTTTTTCAAGCAAATGGACCTAAGAAACTAGCAGGTTTGGCCATTCTAATATCTAACAAAATCGACTTCAAACTAAAATCAATCAGAAGAGATGGAGATGGACATTTTATACTCATAACAGGAACAATTTATCAGGAGGAAGTCTCAATCCTGAATATCTATGCCCCTAATATAAAAACACCCACTTATGTAAAAGAAACACTTCTAGAACTCAAGGCAGTCATCAAACCACACACACTAATAGTAGGAGACTTCAACACACCTCTCTCACCAATGGACAAGTGTAACACCCGATTTTGTGTTACCCTCTCAGTAGAGTTCGCGCACAACCATACCTTACGCGAGTTTGGGCAAAGGGCTGGAGATTGAACAAAAGACACATGAGACCATGGTCATTTGAAAGAGAACAGCCGAATGTCATTTTATTCAGCTTTTTGTAAAACTAATATATTCTGGCCCCAGTAAAGGAATTCCCTCCCAGCCAGGCGGGAACCTGACGCCGTGTGGGGATTTCTTCCCAGGCAGGGGGTTGGGGCAGAGAGCAGCGGCAGCAGTGGAGAAAGAACCTGGTGCCGTATAGGAACTTCTCCTGGGCAGATGGGAAATTACCATACCAAAAATGAAACAATGCCCTACAGCTAAATCACCAGGCTATGGCAGAGAGAACACAGGAACAGCAGAAAGCTTTAGCTGGCAGATCAAACTGTCCTCGAGATGCACCCCAGGGAGTAAGAGGAGACCTGGCCCTACAGGTCCCCCTTTTATATAAATTATATGACTAGGTCTGTCTTGTGTGTCAATGGACGTCAAGCAAAACCCCTTACTTATCATGGGAAAGCATTCAGGTCAAAACACATTTTCTTTCTTAGGTTGGGGCAGCCCCCAAAAAACCTTACCCGTCATTGGCTCACTAGTCACCCATCACCAAGTTCAGCCAGATTTATGCTGAAAGATACTCCAGGGCAATAGCTAAGAGGACTTGCCACATGGCAACATTGACCTGAGCTTGCCTTTGGCTCTGGCACCATGAAACCATGAAGATGATGCTCCAGCACATATAAGCATTTCAAAAGGAGACTGTACCTGCTCAATACTTAATAAATCTGCCCAAAAGTGGAGCCCTTAAAGTAAGGTCTCAGCACTGGTGGAAGGAACCCTGGTATAGTTAACTAGAATAATAAATAATAGCCAATTAGTAAATCTTGTACTCCAGGGTCCATGAATGACAGCAAAAAGTTTTTTCTGTGACCTAGCAGAGGTCAAAAATCACAACCAACAGCAAAAGTAACTGCAGTATTTAATTGTAAATTTAGCTCAATTTGAACGGTCATGGCATTTGCAACCTGCCCTGAGAGGGTATCCATAACGCTAGCAGAAGCAGCTAACTGAATAAGGGAAAAATCCAGCAGCATTAGCCTCTCTGGCAGCCACAGCAATGGCTGTCAATATCATGGGAAGGGAAGATGGGTAAAGGAAGGGTCCTTGGCATTCGGACCACCATAGCCAGCTTCTCAGGAACCCAGCAGCTCTTCAGCTGGCAGGTCAGGGTCTGCTGGATCTCTTGGTTCTGTCCTGTCTTTAGGCTTCTGGACAGGAAAATCCACAGCACGCACCAGATGCTCAGGTACCCAAATTGGATTGTCAGCATCCTGAGGGAAGACACAGACAGCTCCCCTGCCCCAGATTAGTACAGGATCTGGACCATACCAGGTGCCATCTGGACTGACTGCAAACGGCCTGAAGGCAGGATTACATTCTGGAGGGCTTCCAGTCTTCACTGTGCCTAAACACACACCACAGGGTAATTGTCCCACTAAAGTACATGGCAGCCTTTTTGCAACAAAGAGAACATAGCACATCTTCTCCTGTCCATTTCTCTATCACAGGGCCCCATGGGTATAGACAGGTTAATCCCTGGCTCCCTGGTCAACTGGAATTAGGAGGTTAAATGTCCTATTGCGTGGCGTAGGCTACGTGGTTCTCAGTCTCTCTTTTCATTTAATGGACAGCTGCCCAGTCCTCTGCCTTTCTACCCCCACGGCCATCCCCACTCCTGTCCCACCCAAAGTCCAGGCCTTGCTGTGCCCAAGACAGGTCTGGGGAGCAGCAGGTGCAGCTTGAGCTGCCTGCACAGACGCAGTGACCTAAGTTCAACTCCCAGCACTACACGTCAGCCCATGGCCATCTAGAATGAAATATGATGCTCTCTTCTGGTGTGCAGATGTACATGCAGACAGCGCACCCACATACAAAACATACATTTTAAAAAAAATCTATAAAGGAAAATAAAAATGAGGCCCTGGGGAAGATCATCCAGAAATCTAGGTGTACTCGATAGGGACAGAGGTTAGCATAATCGACACCATCTCCTCTTCCATCCTATACACTAACAGTTGCGGGGTGGGGGGCACTTGCTTACTGTGGACCAGATGCTCTGCCATGTGACTTATTCTTCAAAACTCACTGAAGTAAGTATTATTCTAATTTTTTGAGAGTCTAGAGTGCTATCCCAGGCTAGCCTCCAACTCACCATGTAGGCAAGGATGACCTCGAGCTGCTAATGCTCCTGTCCTCAGCCTGAGAGCTGGGATTGCAGGTGTGTGCTAGGTTATGTGCTAGGTTATGTGCTAGGGATCTCACCTAGGGTGTTGTGTTGCCAGGCAACCATTCTACCAACTGTGCTGCATCCCTAGCCAATCCTTATGTATTCAAAACTATGCCTGGAAATCAACAAAATAACTTAGGTTCATCTAGTTAGTAAATAGAAAAACAGACTGAAAACCACTTCTGTCTATTTTCCGAGTTTCCATTCCACGCTCTGCTCTATTTGTAGTAAGTGGAAATGAGAAAGAAAACCTTCTGGGGTGGGTGTGCTGGTGCACACTTTTAATCCTAGCACTCAGGAGGCAGAGGCAGGCAGATCTCTGTAAATTCAGGACAGCCTGATCTACATAGTAAGTCCTGCGACAGCTGGGATGACATAGAGAGATACTGACTCTGAAACCAAAAAGAAAGAAAAAATGAAAAGGGCTAGGAATATAGTTCATGAGAACATTCTCCTAGCATGCACAGGGCTCTTATGCTCCATATCCAGCATTGAAAATAAAGTGAAAGTGTAAGCCAGGCCTGGGGGCACACATTTGCAACCCCATAACTAGGAAGGCAGAGGCAGGAGGATCAGAAGTCCAAAGTCATTCTCAGAAATGTAATAAGTTGGAAACAAACCTAGACCACATAAGACTTTGTCTCTCAACTGGCCTAAATTAATTAATTTATTAATTATTTGAGATCTACCACCTTTATTCTCAGCACTCAGGAGGCAGAGGCAGGTGGATGACTGTAAGTTTGTGGTAAGCCTGATCTACAGAGTGAGTTTCCAGGGCTTTAGGAAATACCAAGTTCTTCTTGGGAGAGATTTGTTTCTTTGTTTATGTATTTATTTGTAGAATCCCACCTCAGTACAGAATACAAAGAAAACACGTATGCCTACAGGTGAGCCCTTGACTTAAAGGAAAAAGTGGGGGTGAATAGGAAGTCTAGAGAGATGGATTAACAGGTCTATAGAGCCCTAGCTACCTGTTCAGGGTTCAGTTCCCAGCACTTTCATAAACCTGCTCACGATGAACTGTGGCTCCAGCTTCAGGGATTCCAGTGATTCTTTGAGCAGCTGTACATACACACTCAAGCATACCCATAAAAATATTGAAAATAATAAAATAAGTCTTTAAGAAAAAAACTCTGTGTGTCTTCTGGATGAAGGACTGGGCAACCCCACAGCTCTACACAGCCCAAGACCACGAATTACCCTGTGAGCTGAGATTGCACCCGAGGTCGGGACAGGGGAGCATGAGCTACCTGTCAGACATGGGCTTTCCAAAAAAGAACATAAGTCTTCATGTGCCTCACGTTTCAGGGCACACTGGTTCTTTCCATCGAGCGCAGAGATCACACATACCAGCTGAAGAACCCACAGGGAATGAACTGTTTTCTCTTTACACACCAGGTTCAAGGCAGGCGTCTCCTTCTGAGAGCAAACATCAAGTAGAAATCCTTAGGGCACACTAGCGTAAACCCCTACTTTCTTGTATACACAAATGCACAGTCCACACACTTGGTATGCTAGTAAAATAATTTATTGTTTGGTTAATAAAAATTTATTTATGCTGTTGCTCATGGTATTCAAATATCAAGGTGCTTCAGTCAGACACAACCATGTGGAATTAGAAGTCAATTATAAATGCCCTTCTGGTTCTTCCTGAATTAGTGAGGTCTCAATGGCGGCCCCCACAGACCACACTGGCTCATGGACTTCCAGGTGTTCCTTCTTCCCGGTGAGATGAAGAGGAAGGTGGCACAGCTGTGCCATCAAGAACAGCTGCTTGTTGAAAAAGTCCTTCTTAGGAGGGCAGCTCTCATCTGCACGAGGACTCTGCAGCTGTCTGTAAACAGGGGTGCGCACTGGTGGACTGGCCTGCAGACATTGCTTTGTGCCCTCTACAGGACGCAGTCAGCTTCCATTAGTTTGAAGGTAAGGGAAGAATCCTTAGGGATCTGAAAAGAAATCAAACAAGATGTTAATGGAGAGGATGAAAAACATCAGCCTACAAAAAAAAAAAAAACCACAAGGATGGAGCAAGGATGGAGCAAGCATGTTGTGGCACACACCCTCAATCCCAACACTCGGATGGCAGAGGCAAGAGGATCAGTGGCAGCCAGGCCTACACAAAAGACTCTAAAAACCACTGGGCAGTGGTGGCGCATGCCTCTAATCCCAGCATTCGGGAGGCAGAGGCAGGTGGATCTCTGTGAGTTCAAGGCCAGCCTGGTCTACAAGAGCTAGTTCCAGGACAAGCTCCATAGCTACAGAGAAACCTTGGCTTGAAAAACAAAACAAAACAAAACAAAACTCTCAAAACCAACCAAAAAACAAACCCAAGGCCGGTAAGATGGCTCTGTGGGTAAAGTGGGTAAAGGTGTTTGCTATCAGCCCAGAGGACATGAGCTCAATCCCCAGAACCCACAAGGTAGAAGTCAAGGACTGATTCCTGTACATTGTTCCCTGACCTGGACACGTGTGCCATGTTACCTGTGCATACATGCACATACACACACATACAAAATAAAACTGTAAAAATGTCCAAGTTTTACAAACAGTTGAGACGCACACCTTTAATCCCAGCCCTCCAGACGCAGAGGGAAGTGAATCTCTGTGAGCTCAAGGCCAGCCTGGTCTACAGTGCTAATTCCTGGACAGCCAAGGCTACACAAAGAAACTCTTCTTTTGGAAAAAAAGAAGCAATAAAGTACAGAAATGAGTCTTGATATATTATGGTAAGTAGAGCAAACTATATGCTGGTAGGGTATGAAAGTACATACCTGAGATGCTAGCACAAAGATGGCTGAGGCAGAGGACTTCAAGTTTGAAGCTAGTCTGGGCTACATATCAAGTCCCTGTCTCAAAAACATTAAAAATTAAACATTGAAAAGTCCATGAACGCATGAACAGATAGAAGGATGGACACACTGACAGATGTATGTATAGATGAGGGATGGACACACAGAAATTGGTTATTTGTTCTCAGAGGTTGGTTTGTAGCCGTATAAGGGTTATGAAAATTGGTAGATTTCTTCCTGAAGTGATGGAAATTCTTTAATTAGATAATAATTATACCAACTTTGAAAATGCACTTTCAAAATTTTTTAAGCTGAGCAGTGGTGGCGCATGCCTTGTTTTCAGCAGAGCAACTGGATCTCAGTAAGTTCATGGCCAGCCTGGTCTACAGAGAGAGTTCCAGGATAGCTAGGGCTAAACAGAGAAACCCTGTCTCAAAACTCACCCCCAAAAGAGGTTAATTTTTAATTATGTGAGTGCTCATGTGTCTGCATGTGCGGATGTCCTCAGAGTTCCGAAGAGGATGTTGAATTCCCCTGGAACTGGAGTTCGGGCAGCTGTGAGCCACCAGCTGGGATATGGACTCTAGTTCTCTGAAAAAGCAGTGCACACCAGGGACATCTTGTTTTGTGCTGTGCTTCTTAAGAAAGACAAACAAAGGCTGGAGAAATATCTCACTGATGAAGAGCACTGGCTGCTCTTCCAGAGGTCCTGGGTTCAGTTCCCAACACCACATGGTGGCTCACAGCCATCTGTAAGGGGATCTGATGCCCTCTTCTGTACTGCAGACCTACAGGAAGACAGAGCACTCATATACATAAATAAATACAGAAACCTCTAAAGAAAGACAAATAAATTAGACCTAAAACTGGGATATATACATCAGGCTAGTCCAGGTTTCATCAAGAGGAAGTAAGTTGAACATATCATCTAGTCACAGAGCTGGTGTGTCCATTTCTCTCAGAACTTAGCTACCCAAGGATGCACTAGTCAGGCTGAGGGAATGGCCACTCGGGCTGCAGTTGGAGACAAACTTCCCTGTGGAACAATGGAGGACTGTCCAACACAGAGGACAGAGAGGCGCAGTAGCCAGAATTGATGACAGCAGTGGTCTAGCTGTCCTTCCTATATACGGGCAAAGCGAGCTAGTGAATTTGTCCTTCACTGTCTTAGTCAGGGTTGCTGTTGCTGTGAAGAGACACCATGACCACAGCAACACTTATAGAGGAAAACATTTATTTGGAGCTGGTTTGCACTTCAGAACTTTGATCTATTACATGGTGGGTGGCAACGGCAGTATGCAGGCAGACATGGTGCTGGAGAAGGAGCTGAGAGTTCCACATCTTGATCAGCAGGGGACATAAGCAACTGTGTGTTACACACTTGTGTAGCTTTAGCAACAGAGTCCTCAAAGCCCACCTCCACACTGACACACATCTTCAACAAGGCCACACCCATTCCAACAAAGCCACACCTCCTAATAGTGCCACATCCTGTGGGTGCCAATTTCTATCCAATCACCATAATGACCAATCGATATATGTAGAAAAATTTGGAGAAATTAACAGAACGTTATTAGAGCTTGTAAACAATTCAACAAAGTCACAAAAAGCCAAAGCAGGTCACATGGAAGGAACTCGCTACACAGCAGCACACCAGCCATGCACAGGGAGGCTTAGAGAATGGTGGAGGCTTTACATTTTGGGAGACACAACTCCCCCTGATGGCCACTGTGTGAACTGCTACTATTAACTTACAGACATGGCCCCTTGCCCTTTAGGAGAGCCATGGAAACAACACAGAGTCTCAGGCAGCAGGGAATGAGAGGTCAGCCTGGGAGCAGGGCAGCATGCTGTGGGAAGATGTAAGGGGCTTAGATCCCTGCAAATGGAGGGGATTTAGAGGGGGTGACCCAGAAATGAGCTGGGAGGGCAGCTCCCCAGAAGCCTGTCTTGGTCATAGATTTACCCAGCTTGAGTGGGCTCAAACTGGATTAGGGAAGTAGGGTCACTCTAGTAGGAGACCATTTTCTTGTTTACCCAGACTCCCAAAATAATCACGCAACAAACCACATTATTTAAATCACTGCCTGGCCCGTTAGTTCTATCTTCTTATTGGTTAACTCTTACATCTTAATTTAACCCGTCTCCATTAATCTGTGTGTCGCCACGAGGCTGGGGCTTCCCGGATAAAGTTCTGTCCGGCGTCTGTCTCCTGCAGGGGATGCATGACTTCTCTCTAAAATCCACCTTTCTTTCTCCCAGCACTGAATTTCATTTTCCCCGCCTACCTCTATTCCCTGCACAGACCCAAGACAGTTTTTTTTATTAATCAATGGTATTCACAGCACACAGAGAGGAATCCCACATCAGGGCTAGCACAGAAGAGCTCCCTTGGAAATGGCAGTGTGGGGGACAATACAACAGAGGTAACCCTGCCACAGCCTTACCCATGAGGACTTCGCCAACATCCTACTGTATTGGGCCCAGAAACTGAACATAAACACATGAGGGAGAGACTCTCCTGTGTCACTGGGCATGTCCCCAACGCCATAAACAGGTGATTGAACCATGTGTCAGCACCAAACCCTGACGGTATGGCCTGCTGCAGCCACAACAACACACGTGCACACACCTAAGACACAGCCTGATGCCTGCCTAGTCTACTCAGATGTGTACATGCACACACACAGCCACACAGCCACACAGCCACAGCTAATCCTTAGCCTGCTGCCCATCCACTCTACAAGTTCATCACACACACACACACACACACACACACACACAAACACAAACACACACACACATGCACACACACACACACAGTTTCACTTCCTGTTGCTATCAGGACCTAGACAAACAAAACCCACATTATATTAAGCTAGGCATTACAGAAAATCATGCACTGAACACACAGTGCCCGGGGAGACAGCTCAGTGGATGAGGGCATTTGCTGCACAAGCGTGAAGACCTGAGTTCAAATCTCAACACCAACACAATCAGAAAGGACCACACATTGATCTCTAACCCAGACCATACTTGGGGCAGAGACAGGAGAATCTCTGGGGACCTGCTGGATTCCCTTCAAGTTTCATGGTCACAGAGAGACCCTGCCTCAAAGGGATAAAGATGACAAACAATGAAGAGAGATGAATTTAGACAGAAACAAAGTAAGAATAGCACTTGACTGCTCCTATGTATTGTGGAGGAGAAAGTTGATTGTGGATAAAAGGCAGAGCATAGGCAAAGACAGGGACATCTGGGAGAGTCCAGAGTGGACATGTTCAGACTGAGCTGGGTAATGTCGGGAGAGGGGGAGGGAAGGGAGAGGGGAAAGATGGGAGCAGGTGCAGCAGCCATGAGGACAAAGGTATTAAAGGGATGGGTAATCAAAATGTTTGAATTATATAAGGAAGAGCAGCCCAGGCCTCTGGGCTGGAACATTCAGGGTAGGGAGTGGGTATCCCAATCAGGAGAAACTGTAAGAGGTAGAGACTGAAGGATGCTGGGAGAACCTGGCTGCTAGGTTCACTTTGGTATGTTAAATACGCACCTCAGTTTGTCCTGGGTTTGAAAATTAGCAAGCGAGGCTTTATGTCCTCCTCCGTGCCTGTACCTATGTATATACCTCCTGATAAACTCACAGCATCATACATACACAAAACAGGGCAGAGACACTGGAGGCATGATATACAAGATATATAAACACAGCAGACTGATCCACAGTGAATCTGACACCAGCACACATGGCCAGCCCTGTGCAGAAGATACCGGGCACACAGAATGTGGTTGGCCATTATTAGATGGCCGTGCAGCTCTTTTGTGTGTGAACACAGTGAGCGGTTCCCTCCCACCACCGTCTCCAGGCCTGTGGAGAAGGAACTGCACCAGGACCAGTGGTGGCAGGGACTTTCCAGGGCCACAGGTGTACGCAGTCCTAAGGTGTGATGGATCACACGGATGTGCAGGGAGTGATGATCGCTGTGGTCAAACTCTGCCCTGTTTCCTGAACCCCACAGCTTGGGAGCTCGTCACTCCTTAGATGGAGCAAGGAAGCCCAGAGAAGGGCAGGAGGGTTAACTCAGTGAGGTTTCCTTTACAGGTCATTGTGGGAATTGCTACCCCGAGTTATATCTCCCTGCCCCCATTTGAGGTGCTTATCTGCAAAGAATCTTAACTTCCCTCTGCTCCTGGAGTTGGATGAGGAAGTTTGAGTGCACGTGACTATTCCTTGATCCCTGCTGGGGTCAGGTGACAGTCCCTACTGGGGACAGGTGAAGGTGGAGTGCATGTGATCAGTCCTTGACCCCTACTGGGGTCAAGTAAGAGTTCCTCCTTGGGTCAGGTGACAGTCCCTTCGCAGCCCCTTCCCCATTTGGTGCCATGGTATAAAAGGTAGCCCCAGCAGAACAATAAACAAGCTGCTGTTTCACCTCAACCTCGTGCTCTGTGGATTTCATTCAACCTGGACACCCTCCGCCGAGACTCGTGGTTCCAGACCGTGCTGGCGCGGTAATTGGAGGTCCCCACCGAGATCGGAAAGGTGAGGAAAGTGGACTGGGTCATCCTGTAGCCGGCCAGGATGTATTGGGGATTAAGATATAATTAAAAAATAAGAGATACTTGAGATAATTAAGAGATAAGAGATAATTAAGAAATGGGGAATACCCCGGGTAAATCAGAGTTAACGAGGTTGTTGAAAGGAACAGCTGTAAAAACTAAGACTTTGGATGATTTTCTTAAAACTATAGAAATGTGGAGTCCCTGGTTCATCACCAGTGGAGCCCTCAATATTTCTGAGTGGGAACAGGTTCGCGGGAATCTTCAAAAAACTTTGAGAAAGGAGGGGCCTGAAGTCCTGCCAATTGCCACATTCTCCCTTTGGAGACTGATCAGGGATGCTTTGCTTACAGAGAAAGTCCGGGTTAAGCAGGCTTTAAAAGCAACTAAGCTAGCTCAGCCCGGTAAGGTAGAGGAGCGAAAGATTAAAAAGAAAAAGCCTCCAGACAGGGAGGGGCAAATGAGTCATGGGACAGAGTTTCCTCTCAGAATTTAGGGGCTCGTCCCAAGCTCACAATTTTCACCTACTGGTGTTTTTTGGCAAGGGGGACTCATTGGTTACATTTACCTGCTTCCCCTAAGAAGGTAGTGATCCCATATAAAATGGTGCTACAGCTTTTATGGAAGGCATATGATTTTAGTTTACAAGTTTTTGGCAGGATCCCAAATAAATTTCTAATCCCTTATCAAAAAGAGGAAATAACAAGGCTACAGAGGGTTCAAGATGGATGGACCTTGTTCATCACAACCACTGGAGCCAGTTTTGATAACCATTATCCTAATTCTCGTTTAATTTCATTTTTTAAGAATCATCCTGTTATCTTTCCAAAAATTATTAAAACTTCCCCCCTTAAGGGAGTACATTCAGTGTTTACTGATGGTTCTTCCAAGGGCTATGCAGTGGTGGTCTCTGGTTCAATTAAAGAAAAGCAGTCCCTAGGTCCGATTTCTGCCCAAACTGCAGAACTCACAGCCTGCCTTATGGCATTTTCTCTTTTCAAGGATCAACCCTTCAATTTGTATATTGATAGTATATATGTGGCAGGGATTGTTGGGCCATTGGAAACCTCGCCATATATATTACCTACCTCTCAGGTTTTCCACCTTTTGGTTCAGCTGCAAAGTCTTATATGCCAAAGAGTGTTTCCTGCCTTTGTTGGCCACATTCGGGCCCATACTGATCTGCCAGGGCCCTTGGCAGAGGGAAATAAGCTTGCAGATTCCCTCACCTGCCCAATGGCATTGTTCCTTTCTGAGGAACAATGAGCCCGTCATCTTCATGAAAAGTATCATTTAAATGCCTCTTCTCTAAAGTTTCACTCTGGCTGTACTCTAGCTACAGCTACTCAAATCACATCCCAATGTCCAGCTTGTGCTCCATTTCATAATGCCCCCAATGAAGGTGTTAATCCTCAAGGCCTCCATCCTAACCACCTTTGGCAGATGGATGTTACCCATTTGTCTCAAGCTGGCAGACTTAAATTTTTACATGTTTCTGTAGACACTTATTCCAAGGTAATTTATGTCTCCCTACATTCAGGAGAAAAGATTAAGGACGTTATTGCTCATTGTCTACAGGCTTTTGCTTATATGGCCATTCCAGATTTTCTCAAAACAGACAATGGACCAGCTTATACCAGCCAAAGGTTTGCAAAATTTTGTCAAGAACATCAAATTACACATACCTTTGGAATTCCACATAATCCCACAGGACAGGCCGTAGTGGAGCACACGCATGCTACCCTTAAACAATTTTTTTTTGTAAAATAAAGAAGGGGGAGTATATATCACCTCCCCAAATGCCCAGTTATCTACAATTTTATACATTTTAAATTTTTTAACAGTAGATAAACAAGGTCTATCAGCAATGGAGAGACATTGGCAAAAACCTTCCCAATCTCTGGGTTGGGTTAGATGGAAGGATAGTATCACGGTACAGTGGCAGTCACCCACACCCGTGTTGGCTAGGGTGAGGGGGGCCGTTTGCGTTTTCCCTCCAGGAACCAAAAAACCCATCTGGGTGCCGGAGCGGAATGTTCGGCCAGTGGAGCCAGGTCCTACTGGTCCTGACAATATGGACTCAAATGAAGAACATCGAGGGAGCCCTGAGATGGGCACTGGTGAGGAATCCACCCATACTGATGCCAGTAAGTAAAGTAAGCTCTGTTTTTCCATCCTTTTATTCCACCAATTATACTTTGGGGGTTCCTGCAGCAAATATAGCATTAGAAAGATCTTCATTGGGTAATTTAACGTTTGATATATCTCATACCCTCTGCTTCCGGAAGATTAGTAATATTTCAGAGATGCCTAGTATCTCTCTTTCTGGACCATGCGTGGTCCTTAGTAATTATTCTCTGGGAGACTTTTCTTCTGATTCTTCTGGGCATCCTTGTTTTGGATTGAGAGATATCTTTTACCCAATAAATTTTAAAAGAAATGTTTCTGGACTTCCAACTCCTCCGAGACCAGATCCCGTATGTTGGAAGACGCCACAATCCTTCAGATTGTATTTACCATTATCTTGGGGAAATTGTGCTCCCAAGGAACCATGGAAATTGGAGGGAGATCAATATTTATGGTGGTTTGGTCACCGACCTACCTCTAAAAACTCCTTGAGAGGGGCCTTTGATTACTCTTATAGAAATCCAAATATGCCAGGAGTTTCACCTACGTTCGCAGGCATGTTTCTCTGTGGCCCTCGTGCATGCACAGATATTAGGCCTTTAGCCCTTCAAAGGGGCTTGGCTTTCAATGCTACAGCCAGATGGAACACATCAGACATCTTTGAAACATCCCTCCAGATTAACTATGCAGCAGGAATGAATTTCTCTATTGTCAGTCTGGCTTGTGTTCTGCCTCCCTTTATGTTGTCTCCTTTAATGGGTCGGTCGGGGAGGATGGTGTCCTTGATTGTTCTTCCAGCTCCTGCTTTTTGAGCAACTGCTGGTCCCCGACTGATGAGTCCGTGCTGATGGTGAGAATTCCTGCTCTGGTTCCCCTGGTGGTAGAAGACCCACATGATGGACGAGAGCTTATCTTGTATCGAGAGAGAAGAGACTTCGGAATCACCGCCGCAGTCATCGCAGCCATCGCCATATCAGCCACAGCTGCCACCGTTGCGGGAATCACCGTGTCCCAGAATGCAGCGACTGCAGAGACTGTTAACACTCTTGCTGCCCGTGTTACCCAGGCCTTAGAGACTCAAAATACCATGGACTCACATATTCAATTAGGGATGCTAAATTTAAATCAGCAAACAGCCTTATTGCAGGAACAGATTAATGTGTTGTGGATGGTGCAACAAGCTTCTTGTTCTCATTTTTATCATTCTGCCTGTGTGACCCTTATGGAAGTGAAAAAAAGTCCTTTGAGGTGCAACGCCTTAATGCTTACCTTAGAGGGCCTTGGAATGATTCCTTTGTAAACTTTACCCACTCTTTGGTACATCAGATGATTGCAATTAATGAAACCCATGTTAAACCTATATCTGCTGAGGGATGGTGGAATGCCATGGCCCAGATTGGTGGTTGGGCACAGCGATGGGGAGGTGCCTTGTCCCTGGGGATCTTGGGACTAGTAGGGGTAGCAGTAGGTCTGCTCCTCTTAAAACGACTTCTAAACACCTTCACCAAGACTGAGCTTGTCCACCGTCAGGTGTTACTCAGTCTGGCCCATGACTCTCCCGGAAGTCATGAGGTATGGCTGCAGATGCTGAAAAAATGAGGGTCTCCAAGGACGGGCAACCTGTGGGGTGACCCTCCCGCCTAAGACAGGGTATCGGGGGCCCAGTGACAGGTAAGGGAAGGTACTTCCCTTGCAGGACCTAAGACAGGACCCCTCATTATAAAATAAAGTTGGGGGAATTGTGGGAATTGCTACCCCGAGTTATATCTCCCTGCCCCCATTTGAGGTGCTTATCTGCAAAGAATCTTAACTTCCCTCTGCTCCTGGAGTTGGATGAGGAAGTTTGAGTGCACGTGACTATTCCTTGATCCCTGCTGGGGTCAGGTGACAGTCCCTACTGGGGACAGGTGAAGGTGGAGTGCATGTGATCAGTCCTTGACCCCTACTGGGGTCAAGTAAGAGTTCCTCCTTGGGTCAGGTGACAGTCCCTTCGCAGCCCCTTCCCCATTTGGTGCCATGGTATAAAAGGTAGCCCCAGCAGAACAATAAACAAGCTGCTGTTTCACCTCAACCTCGTGCTCTGTGGATTTCATTCAACCTGGACACCCTCCGCCGAGACTCGTGGTTCCAGACCGTGCTGGCGCGGTAGGTCATGTCAGAAACAATCACAGGCCTGACCCTGAAATTTACACCAATTTCATCAGGAAGTGCACCTCCTTGGGACTGTAGGGCAAGTTTTCCACCTGCTTCACAGAGCTCCAGCATAACTTCCTGATGGATTGAGCACTCAAGCTGAAGAGTCTCATCTGCCTGGTCAAGCACTGGTACCAGCTGGTATGGCGTCTGGCCCATCCACTGTGAGCCCCGTCTATACAGCGACTGAATACAGTCAGAGGATAGAAAGGGTGTTCTAGTTTGCTTTCTTCTGACAGGATATCTTTATCACATGACCAAAACTCTCCTGGGAAGAAAAGGTCTTATTAGGTTATACATCCCAGTCACAGTCCTTCACTGAGGGAAGAACGGTCAGTACCTGAAGCAGAGAACATGGAGGAATTCTTCTCCCTGGCTTGCTCTCCATGGTCCCTGAGCTTGCTCCTAATACAACCCATGGCCTCCTGCCCAGGCACGGCACTAGCCACATCAATCACTACAGTGACGTACCCACAAAGACCACCCGTACTAAGTATGATAGAGTCATTTTCTTGATTAAGGTTCCCTCCTACTAGATGACCCTATCTGATGCCTAATTGACAAAAACTAACCTTCACAAATAAGCCCCCTTTCAATTGGATACTCAAACATTACTATTAAACCATAACCTTTCTTTCTTACTTATCCCTAAGATCTCAAGGCAATATCACATCATAAAACACAACTTAGCTTTAAAAGTCCCAAAGTGTTTTATTCTTTTTAATTTCAACACTTATAAAGATTAGTCTCTCAACTGTGGGCTCCTATAACATTAAAAACACAAGTTAAATACTTCTTTATTCCAAGATGAAAGAATGTAACATGAAGGCCGGCTTGTTGGGGTATCTGTCCCACCCAGTACCCAACAGCTGGCAAGTCCCAAAGAAAATCACACCGAGTCTACATTAGGTTATAAACTGATTGGCCCATTAGCTCAGTCTACTTATTAGCCCTTATAACATATATCACTCCATTATCCTTATCTACATTAGGCATATGGCTTGGTACCTTTTTCAGCTGTCAGCTCACATGTTGTTTCTTCGGTGGTCTGGGCAGGAATGATGGAGGGGGCTTCCTCCTCCCTAGCCTTCTCCTATTCTCATTGCCCCACCTCTACTTCCTGTCTGGTTGACCCGCCTATACTTCTTGCCTGGCCAATCAGCGTTTTATTAAAATACATGATTGACAGAATACAGAAAATTCTCCCACACCAGAAGAAATGGAAGAACCAAGACATGGTCACAATCAGATGATGCTGCCTATGATTCCAGTCTTGCCCCTTTTTAAACACCCCCAGATACACAAAGGTTTGAATCAACAACGCCCAGGGGTCTCCCATGTCTCCTACCAAGCTGAGAGCAACCATGTTATCACGCATCTTGCATTCTACACTAAAGCAAGTCCACAGGAGACATGTCTCCATGAAGGAATGGCTTCCTTGTGTGAGAGAAGAAAGGCAACAAGGGTGTGGCTCAGCTGGGAAGGACTTGTCTAGAGTGTTCCAGTGAGAGACCATGGGTGTGGCTCAGTGGCAGAGTGCTTACCCCGCATGCATGAGGCCTGACATAAAAGAATCATCCTGAGTTGTCTGTGGGTTTGATGTCAGAGCCAAGAAAACAGCCAAGATCATCATGGCTAAGATATTCTGTGTTTTCTAGGGATTCTCTGCTTCCGTTTTGGATGGCCAAGGTGAGAGTGGAATTTATTCCTATCAATGGAGATCCAGCTTTCCCAATTCCCTCTGCAGAAGAGTGCTTCTTCCCCGTTATGTGTTCTTGGTAACCTGGTCAGAAGCCACTTAGCCATTCTGATAGCTGGTCTTCTCAAACATCGTTCAGGCCATGTGACTCCAGAGGGAACACCACAGATGGGGAGGAGCTCTGACAGCAGGCTGTGGAGTGAAGGAAGCAGTCAGCAGACATTTCTATAAACGCCCTCAACATGCCCAAAGGTGTTTCCATAGAGGGTCTAAGACTGGTGAAGTTGGTCATGAAGATGAGCCATTGTGGGCCATTAGAAGGAACCACAAGAGACAGCTAGAAGGTGAAGGCAGTGGCTGCCACAGCAGCTTCCCTCCCCACACCCCCAGTTCCTGACATGAATTGAGTTTCAGAGTTGAACCCATTGAGTGTAGATGAAGTGGCTTCCTGGGGAACCGAACCCTGTGGTCAAATGGTAGACAGAGCCATGCTCCCCCCAATGGACACACACTCCTTACTCAGTGGGTGGGCCCTGGGGAGGAGGGAGTTACCAACCTTAGTCAGAAGATTAAAGTTGAAGAATGGGTTTGACAACCCAAAGTGTCTGCCATCAAGCCTTGCCATTCCCCTGGCCAGGGTGAATGCTAAGTCAGAACCATGATGGCACCCGCAGAATATGGATGAGCACCGTGCTTAGGGCCAAAGGGCTCTTGGGCAGGTCCAGTCTGGAGCCAGTATGATATTGCTCTGCATGGCTGTCACGGTGATATGAAAGTGTCAGATGTAGTCATCTTACTCCATCTGAGAGATAATCTTCAGTCATCCTGTTGTCATGGAAATCTAACCCAGCCACCCTATGGCTCCTCCCAATGACAACTCAACACTCATTCCTGTTGCCTGCTGTTAGCCTCCGTGGTCCTTATCATTGGGAAGGGTCATTCCATCATAGAGACAGGGGTTGTGACCATTATATATCACGTGTAGACTTGCTTTATAGTGTAAGGTACGTGATGGTTCCCCTCAGGTTGACAGGATATATGAGGGACCCCTGGGCATTAGATTGTTAAAAACCTTCTCTGTGTATCTGGGGGTGTTTCAGAAAAGGCAAGACTGAAATAGCAGACAGCATCATCTGGGTCACCAGGGGCTCAGCTAGAGCACAATGCAGAGTGTGATTTGTTCTGAGGTCTAGGGGACATGCATCTTCTCACACTCCGGGACACTGGGGCTCCTGGTTCTCAGGGCTATTAGAGCAAGAACTGAATGAACAAGAGCTGGAAGGACACACACACACACACACACACACACACACACACACAGTTATTAAGAGAGTGGGCACTGGGGACAGGAGCAGGCTTTGGGAGCAGGTGCCCTGTGCAATGCCCTGAACTCTTAAGAAAGCAGGGTACAAGAGTTGAGGTCACATGGTTGTCTTTGGATCTGACAAACAAGCCACTGGTTCACAACAATGACCTATGGAACCATTAGGTCTCTGTGTGGAGAGTGTGTGTGTGTCTGTGTGTCTGTGTCTGTGTGTGTGTGTGTGTGTGTGTGTGTGTGTGTGTGTGTGTGTGTGTGATTCCACAGCTTGGGAGACTCAGGCAGGAGGATGCCTATGAGTTCCAGGTCAGACTACGCCACATAATGAGGTCTTGTCTCAGAAAGAGAAAAAGGAAGCAGACATCCATTGTGATTTAATTCAGTGCATCAAAAATTCATTGTCACCATAGACAACTATGTGTCTGTTTTTGTTACCACCAATGTTGCAAATTCAGCTCATTTTTGTCATGCACCTCTTCAAACCCCAGCCTGCATGCTGCAACCACCTTGCATCTTCAAGTGTACTGCTCACACTCCCAGGTCCCCGTAGCCATGTGCAGCTGCAGAGCAGTTTCTGAGTAGATGGGGCAGGTCTTGTCTTGTCTTGGGGACATGGACAGAAGGAACCAAGGACGCTGTCTTGAATTTACATGTAAGAAACCTGGAAGGATCCCAAACCATGTGGCATCATCGCTGTCGTGGATTGGTTCTGCTCTGTCCACTGATGAGTGCTCAGTGCCTGGACCCCTGGACCATGTAGTATGTGCTCAACAAATGCATCTAACTGAACCATGGGGAGAGAGAGAGAGAGAGAGAGAGAGAGAGAGAGAGAGAGAGAGAGAGAGAGAGAGAGAGCTGTACTTCCCTGGCTCGTCTCACACACCCTCATGGCATCTGCTGTGGTTTATTGTCATTGATCAGACACTGGACAGATATTCCCATTACATATACAGACAGAAGTCAAGCTTGAGTTCTCCCTCCCCTTCTGAATCTCTTGTCCCACAGAGGACACTGGTAGAGGATAAGGCAGATGAAGCAGGCCGTGAGGAAGGCTGTCTGTGATGGGACAGGATGGAAGGGTGGGCGGGCCGGGGTCAGAAGCCTGGAGTCTGATCCCAGCTTGGACACTCCCTCCCTGGGGCCTTGGGCAGCATCCTGCCCTCTCTTGTCAAAGCCTGCACATCCCCTGACTCCGGACCCTTCTGGGCAGATGCTGCTGTGCTCCCAGGAGATGAATGTCCCATTCTCGTTCACCTGTGGAAGAAGAAAGGCAGAGTGCATCAGGCCTACACTGCAGTCATTCCAACCCCGAGGCAGGAGGATAGTGAGCTCCAGGTCAGCCTGGTCTACATAGCTAAAGCCCACATCTAAACAAACAAAAACAACAAAGAAAAATAACTAACCTGTTATTGTGGCACAGGAACTTCGGTCTGTAACAGAAAACACATGATCATGTCATGAGCCCGCACTGCTACTTGGAAGCAGATGCAAATGAGCCCTCAGGGTGGGCACCATGACTGGCCACCTGGAACCCCTCAGAAGAAGGGACAGTGCATTCCCATGTTGGAAAGATGGCCATCGGGACTTTTAGGAATGGACAGGGGTCTTAGCCGGTTGAAGGTGCACATAACCCTACCTGAGTTCCCCCCATTCAGTAACAGATCTAACAAATGAGAGACAAGGCCAAGCCAGTCTGCTGTGAGACAGTCCTAAAGGCCACAGCAGCCACAGCTGTCTCCCTCCTGGGTCCCTTCTCCTTTCCTCCCTGATGTTCTGAGGTTTGCTTCCCACATCCATGCACCCATGCTAAGCTCCATCCTGAATCCACCGATGACCTCATCTCTTCCCTGGCATCAGAAAGTTCCCTGTCCAATGAGAGGAAAGGTCCAAGTACAAGTCCCTCTGTGTCTCTCTGGCTGTGACACAGATCTGCTGAGTCCCATTGGCCACATGATGATGAGACAGGAAAGATCGGCTGCTTCAAGGACCTGAACACTGGCTTCAAGTTCACAGGAATCCCAGCCCCTCCTCTCCTCAGCTGAACATTCCTGAGCTAGTGGCTTCAGCTCCTCCCTTATCCTGGTGGCCTCGTGTGTGTGTGTGTGTGTGTGTGTGTGTGTGTGTGTGTGTGTGTGTTTCTGTGTACATGTGCATTTACATGTATATATATATATATTTGTGGATATATGTATGGGTGTGTTTCTGTGTACACATGCATTTACATGTGTATATATGTTTGTGTATATGTGTGTGTGTGTTTGTGTGTGCAATCAACAGAGAACACTATAGTCCTCAACTGCTGTCCTCCTCGGCATTTGGGTTGCACTGGACTGGAATTCACCAAGGAGATTATGCTCCCTGGCCATCCAGGGCAGGGATCTTGTTATCCATGCATAGGAATGGCAGGTGCATTGTCTGGCTCACTTACATGATCCTGGGGATGATATTAAGCTCCTTATCCTTGCTTATGTGACAAGTGTTTATTGACTAAACCATATCCCCAGCCCTGAGCCTTCTTGTTCAACCAGAAAGATGAGGATGTTATTAAGTACACCTTGTAGAGCCCTAGTGAGGATCCAGTGAGCTATTCTATGATACAGAACACAGGACGAGCGTGAGTACAGATCCAGTGAGCTACTGTATGATAAAGAACACAGGACGAGCGTGTGTGCAGATCCAATGAGCTACTGTATGATAAAGAACACAGGACGAGCGTGTGTGCAGATCCAATGAGCTACTGTATGATAAAGAACACAGGATGAGCATGTGTGCAGATCCAGTGAGATACTGTATGATGAAGAACACAGGATGAGCATGTATGCAGACCCAATGAGCTACTCTATGATACAGATCACAGGATGAGCATGTGTGCAGATACAGTGAGCTGCTCTATGATACAGAACACAAGACAAGCATGTGTGCAGATCCAGGGAGATATTGTATGATGAAGAACACAGGACAAGCATGTGTGAGGATCCAGTGAGCTACTGTATGATAAAGAACACAGGACAAGCATGTGTGAGGATCCAGTGTATAATAAAGTGTGCAGGACGGAGCCTGAACACAAAGCAGACAGTCAGAGCAGAGGCTGTCCTTCCTTAGGAGGCCGAGTGACAGGAACTCTGCAGAGGTGATGTGACAATTTCTGAGAATAACTGTAAAGCAATCGGTGTGGCAGGAAAACCTATAAGCCTGGGCATTTTTGTCTGAATATTCTTTAAATAGATGGCGTGACCAGATCTGGGTACAGGGGACAAGATGATGACAAGTTCTCACCGGCACATCCCAGGATCCCACTAGGGAACCATCCCATCTTTTAAAGCATGGGTATCGCAGCCAGGCTACAGCCTCTTCTGCCAGCCGCCGCCAGCCCTCTGAGTTGGAAGTAGCCACGTTCCCTGTTGGGTCACCTGGGTCCAGGATCACAGGCCTGCAGAGCAACATTCAGAGAGGGAAGTGATCAGTTGACCAGGGCTACAGACACCACTGCACAGGGACAGAGGAGGAGCCCAGCAGAGCTCTGCTATTGCAAATTTGTCCTGAGTTCCTGTCCCAGAGCATAGAGAAAGCCTAGAGAGATCCCTGGACATTACTTGGAAGGGCTGTGTTCTCTACCCTTTAGTAGCTGTGTGTCCTGGGTCAGGTCCCTCAGCCTCTCTGGTCTGTGAAATGGAGAGAGTTGAACCAGCCCATCTCAAAGGATGAGGTGTGAAAGTAGAACACAATGCAGGATCAAGATATGTAACAAGTCTACTGCATTGTTTACTGTTCATTAGTCCAGCACTGTTCTGTGCCTGGAGGCCTTACGATACTGCTACAGTTGGAACAGCTCAGTTCCGGCTCCGTGCGCTCCCCTCTCTACTGGACAAGGTCAGAGTCTTGATTTTCTCATCTGCAGACAGGAGAGCCCACCCCTGACTCCCAGGGCTGCAGGTCCTCATGTCAATCAGGTGACAGCAGGACAGTGCCCAGTGACAGGACAAGAGATGCTCTATTGACATGGAGCTCACACTATTTCCACTCCCTATAGCTCCCTCCCTATTTCCACTGCTATAGCCTGGAGCCCCTGGTGAGGAGCTGAGTCATGAGGGGACAATCTACCTGGCTCTTGTGAGCTGTCTGTGCACATAATTGAAGATTTCTTTGTCTTGAAAGTCATAATGCTTTGTCCAGTAGATTCGAAGCTGCCTGTACTTGGTGACCAGTTCCAAGACTGTCCGAAAGCCCTGGGCTGTGTTGAACTCAGTGTCTCCACTCCCACATTCCCAGGCATAGACTGTGAGCAGCTCCAGGGCATACTGTGGGGGCAGCGGCTTCCCCAGCTTCTCCTTGCACTGAGAAGAGAAAGGCAATGAGAGAAATGGGCCTGTGAGCTGTGTGGGGACCACTTCTCACGGGGTCAGTTCAGCTGCCACCTGATGTTATCATCACAGGTTTATTGACACACAGTCATATCCAATCTTGTAGATTCAGTCTTTGTGCACTACCATGCTATAGCCAAGGGCTGTGTGGTTGAGATGGAGACTGTGCGGTCCACAGAGACTGAGCATTTACCAGCAGGCACAGGAGGAATCGTGACACAGTGATTGACAGGCAGGGAGTGAGGGTAGGGGCAGGATAGCAATGGTGCTCACCACTGACAGTTTTATCACAGGCTCTGAAATAACTGGGAAAAGGCTAGGGAGAGGGCCCAGTGGGTAAAGTGCCACCCTGTTCTTGCAAGGGTGAGAACCAAAGCTCAGATCCCAGCAAGCACATGGCTGTCAGGCTTGTGAGGAAGCCCACTCCACATCCCAGCCTAAGCGGATGGAAATGGGGGTCCCCAGGATTATATGACGATCCAGAAGTGCTGACTCAGCACACTGTGGGCTCAAGGGTGAGACCCTGTCTGCACATAAAAGGTGGGGAGTGACTGAGGACCCGGCATCGCTCTCTGGTCTCCACATACTTATGCACACACATGCACACCCATAGACAGATGCTCCCAAGAACAGGTATACACAGACCCACACCAGATCTATCTCACACACATATAAAAACTCCAGAAATATTGCAGGATGGATATGTAAATAAAGCATAGCTTGACACATCAGGAAAATCTAAGCCATAGTAGGTACCAGTGCATGTTTTAAAAAAACAAAAGAAAAGAACAAAGAACGAGAGAGAGAGAGAGAGAGAGAGAGAGAGAGAGAGAGAGAGAATGAATTAGAAATCCATAGATAAAGTACAGTGAGATGGTGTACACCTTTATCCCAACAATGGGAGGCAGAGTTAGGCAGAACTGTGAGTTCAAGGCCAGCCTGGTCTGCATAGTGAGTTCCAGGACATCAATAGCTTCCTAGTGAGACCCTGTCTCTAAATAATGCAAGAAAAAAGAGAAATCCAGAGCTCACAATGACACATGAACAGTGAATTAGATGCAGCTGAAGAGTGAGTTAGTTGAACGGAAACTGGACTAGAAGAAATCATTCCTAACTAGCATGGGAAGTCCTCCTTCCTCGCAGGTCCTCTCTTCCTCCCTCCCTCTCTCCCTCCCTCCCTCCCTCTCCTCCAGCATCTCCTCCCTGACTTCCCCTTCACCTCTCAACTCTCTTTCCCTTCCCACCACTCCTTCCCTCCCACCTTGCTCCTCATCTTTCTTCCTCTTCATCACCCCTTCCATTCTCTGCCCTGTAAGATGGGGCCGGCAGTGGCTGGACCAGATGCCATACCAGTTGGTACCAGTGCTTGACCAGGCGGATGAGACTCTTCAGCTTGGGTGGACGATCCTTCAGGAAGTTTCTCTGGAGCTCGGTGAAGCAGGTGGAGAACTCACCCTCCAACCTCAGGGAGGTGCACTCACGGATGAGCCTTCTGTAGATTTGGGGGTCAGGTTTCTTGTCAGTGCTGACATGACCTGTAAAGGAGGCTTTACTCAGCTAATTCTCCAGCCCTTCTCTGGCATTTTTGGCTCTATCTGTGGGGTGACAAGCTCACTGGTTATGGGGTTCAGTGAAGCAAACAGTTTTAGCACAGCAAACATCACTCCCCATACATCCATGTGTCGTCCCTCACCTCAGGACTGCACACATCATGTAGCCCTGAAAGTTCCTGCCACCAACTGGTCCTGGAGACAGTGGTGGGAGGAAACAGCACACTGAGGTCACACACAAGAGAGCTGCACGGTCATCTAATAATGGCCAACCATGCCCTGGTGTCCAGCATATTCTGCACAGTGCATGTCATGTGTGTACACTCCTGCTTGTATCTGAGTTTACTGTGGAGCACTGTGATATATTTTATATCATGTACCACGTGCTTATGGTGTCTCTGTCCTATTTTTGTCTGGTGTATATACCATTTGTGTGTTTGAGAGAAAGCATACACTTATGTTAAGAGTTAATGGGAAGACATAAGGTGTCTCCCTTTGAGAAGACCAGCAGACCACAGAGATTCTCCTGTCTCTGCCCAAGTAAGTCCTCGGTTAGAGGTCAGTTGTGGTCCTTTCTGTTTAGGTGAGTGTTGGGGATTTGAACTCAGGTCTTCATGCTTGTGTAACAACTGCCTTTAGCTACTGAGCTCTCTCCCCAGCCAGTGTGTGTTTTCACTGGATGAGTTTCCGTCGGACCTAAATGAACATCACGTGGTTTTGTTTGCCCAGGTCCTAAGAGGAGTAGGGTGTGTGTGTGTGTGTGTGTGTGTGTGTGTGTGTGTGTGTGTCCAGAGCTTGTAGAGTGGTTAGACAGTAGACTAGGGAATACATAGGCTGTGTGTGAGTGCATGTGCACATTTGCGTAGACTAGACAGGCAGCAGACTGTGTCCTAGGCGTGTGCACTTGTGTGTCCTAGGCGTGTGCACGTGTGTGTCCTAGGCGTGTGCACGTGTGTGGCCACGGCTGTGGCAGACCTTACCATCAGGCTTTGATGCTGGCACATGGCAAAATCACTCTGTGATCCTGGGACATGCCCTGTCACTCAGTGACCCGGGAGAGTTTCAACTTCAAGGTCCACCACACAATAGGGCATCGACTAAGTCATCTTGGGTAGATTTGTGAGTGAGGTCCTCTCTTGGGCTGTCACTCACCGTCATTTCCAAGGGGGTCCTTCTGTGGTGGCCCCACTTTCCTACTGGAAAGCTGCTGAGGCTGGGGAAGTCCATGACCAAGACAGCCTTCTGGGGAGTCACCTCCCAGATTTGTCTGGGTAGCCCCCTCTGCACCCCTTCCTTTCAACAGGTATCCAAGCCTCCTGCGGTTTTCCACTGCATGCTGCCCTGCTCCTACTCCCAGACTGGCCTCTCATTCTCTGCTGCCTGAGACTCCATGCTGTTTCTATGGCTCTCTTAAGCCAAGGGCAATGACCTTGTCTCTAAGATAATATCAGCAGTTCACACAGTGGTCAACAGGGGGAGCTGTGTCCCCCAAATGTCCCCTCAACCTTTCTCTAAGCTTCCCAAAGCCCCCACTGCGCTTTCATGGGTGTTCCTGGTTGTCTTTGGGTAGGGTTGGACAATTTGTAATTTTGGGGTGCACACACACACACACACACACACACACACACACACACACACACATCAGCCAGTTCCAGGTCAAGGTTTAACCTCTCTCAAAACAAGACAAACAAACCAGGCTGATTCGTAGGGCGAGGAGGAAGCCTGGGTGAAGACCTGAATATATCTGAGTATATTTGTTTACAGTCTGAGAGTCCTCTCCTACAGACACCAACTACATACCGGCCACCCCTCCCCCACCTTGTGCTGTACCTAATAAACATGCGGAGGCTCCAGGCTGCCCGAGGTTGTGGGTGCAGCTCCATCAGAGTTCACACCTCACAGCTCCCAGCTGCATACTGCCAGAGCCACCAAGGTGGGCCAGCAAATCCCACCCAGGTCAGCCTCTCAGCAAAAGCAGCTCCTAAGTAACCAACATCCAAGACTGGCCTCTGGTCTTTACCCATACCTGCAAACATGTGCATAGATCTGCACACGTGTGAACATCCCCACACATGCACACACACACACACACACACACACACACACACACACACACACACACACACACACGAGGTGCTGAGACTCTGACTGCCTTACCCAGGACATCATAGGCTGGGAGCACATCAAACTCCACCTCCTGTTGAGGTCGGGAGGAGGTCAGGGTGAAGCTGAGTGCCCGGGGGTTGGGCACACATGAACTCTGAACCTCAAACTTCACTCTAATACGTCCCTCACGCTGCAATGCACACAGCTGTTTCTGAATTTCCCGGATGAACTCTCCGCGTCGGTTTAACTGGTCCTTGAAGCTGGAAAAATTGTTAAGGAACACCACCAGGTCGGCGTCTGACCTGCCCTTGAGAGCTGTGCCTTTTCCTGAGGAGCCGCCCTGAAAGACAAGGATGAGAATGACAGGCGACAGGCAGAGCCATGGCCAGCAGTCCAGGCCCTCAGCAGCCTAGGGGTCCACCACCCACGGAGATGGTTGGGTGGAGAAAGCCGGCACATGCGCAGTGGAATACTAGTCAGCCCCGAGCGTGACATCAGGATCTATGTAGAAAAATAGATGATTCTGGATCTCCTCATGGTAGGAGAGATAAGTCAGACTCAGGATGACAGACATCAGTGTTTATCTCTGGAGTCTAGATTTTAATATGGCTCTGAGTATGTGAGTGTGTGTGTGTGTGTGTGTGTGTGGAGAGAGAGAGAGAGAGAGAGAGAGAGAGAGAGAGAGAGAGAGAAAGTCTTTGTCTTGCTCAATACTGTTCTCCATTATTTTCTCAAACCCTGTTTAATATGTGTGTGTGTATAATTTAGATTTAACCCTATATATGTATATGTAAGCTAGCTTTAACTCTGTGTGTGCATGTATGTAGCTATTGTCTAAGAAAATGCTCCAAACAGTCCTAATGAGCTCTGTTCATGGTGTCTCCTTCTAGACTAAAAAAAAAGTCTCAAGTACCTTAAATTAGCATTTTCTCTTAAATGATGATAAAAAATATATGATTAGATCTGCTACAGCATACTGTAGATGTGATTCAACTCTACTTTAAAATATATTCTACATAATGATAAAAATTTAAGGTTGTAAAGATCTATCTCAGACTAACAAAAGCTAACTTAGAGATGTATACCACCCGTCCTTCCTGTGAGCTGTTTACAGGGGAGACCTAACAAAGCAATATTAAATTAAATCAAGTGTAAACTAAACGTAGAAGATTATTGCCCCCCCCACTGTGTGACCTTCACTATTGTCAGTTTTTAGTGTTAAGCTTCTAACAAATAACTACTCAGATAAACCTAATACACAGAAGTCCCCAAATGCTCCGAGATCTGCAGAGCATTGCATTTAAAAAGTTTAACTAAAATGCTTTTCATAAAAAAGAGTCATGCCAGCTCCTGGCACCGCCCCCATTCCCTCCAAAGGAGATGGATCTGCACAGAAGAACCTCCACCTGGAACTTGCTTCATAAGTGGCAGCGCTAGCCACTGAGGGAAAAAAAGTCTTTCACCTCAACTGCTGCAAAACCCTCTTCAGACTGTGATCAGCAGGACCCTGGAGAATAGACTGCCTCAGGTCGGCTAGAACAGGGTTGGCTGCTCCCCCGAGGAGCCCTTACTCCACAGAAGCCTGTGGGGTCTTCTGGGGTCTTGCAGGTCTACCTCTTCCAGCCAGAAGATGGATGCTGCCCTGAAACCTCTGCGACCATGGGACCCTGTGGTGGCCGCCTCGGTAGCCAAGCAAGTAAGTCTCTGCCATTAATTCAGGTAAAATTTATTCCTCTCAGGTCCTGACGCTGTTGGACAACTCTGCCGCTTTTACAGCAGCAACCAAGGCTTCAGTCACCTTCTCAGCTCTCTGTGTAAAAATTCAGGTCCCAGGCTTCACTCTCCTGGAGCTAATACTAAGTCTGGACACAGTTCACCTTGCTCCCAGACTCAGAAAGAGAAACTCACAAGACAGATTTCTCCTGAGTGTTAGGGAGATGCCATGATGACAGGGAAGGGGCAGGTGCTTTAAGGGCCACTTCTGTAAAGATAGAAAAGCTTGAGATATGAGGATCTCAGAATGTTTTAGGGTCTAAGAATGTGTTTTAAGGTGAGCAGATGCAGGTTATTTAGTGTGTAAATGTAAGTTATAAAGTGTAGGCAGAGTCTGCTTGTTTGTTTCCCGGCCGTCCAGAATAAATAATCACACAAACTGTATTAATTAAAACATTGTTCAGGCCGGACGGTGGTAGTGCACGCCTTTAATCCCAGCACTTGGGAGGCAGAGGCAGGCGGATCTCTGAGTTCGAGGCCAGCCTGGTCGACAAGAGCTAGTTCCAGGACAGGCTCCATAGCTACAGAGAAACCCTGCCTTGAAAAATAAAAAATAAAAAATAAAAAACAACTGTTCAGCCTATTATCTCAGGCTTCTTATTAACTAACTCTTACATCTGAATTTAACCCATTCCTATTATTTTGTATTTTATCACGAGGCTCGTGGTTCACTGGTAAGTTTCCGGGGCAGGCATCTGTCTCCTTCAGCAGCTAAGCTACATGGCGTCTCTTTGACTCAGCCTACTCTCCCTATATCTTTGTTTATATTTCCCACCTGGCTCTATTCTGCCCTGCCATAGGCCAAAGCAGCTTCCTTGTTAACCAATGGTAATAAGACATATTTATAGCATACAGAGGGGAATCCCACATCAATAAAGTTCTGAGTAAAAAGGCTTAAGAGTTGACAGAGAAAGTGATTTGAGACACTTAAATGAATGAAGCATGTTCCAGATTTTTCTCTCTCTCTCATATGCTACTGTTACACTAAGATTCCAAAAGCTCATAGTCTTAACAGAAATCAGTAAAATTCTGAGGGCTGGAGAGATGGCTCAGTGGTTAAGAGCATTGCCTGCTCTTCCACAGGTCCCGAGTTCAATTCCCAGCAACCACATGGTGGCTCACAACCATCTGTAATGAGGTCTGGTGCCCTCTTCTGACCTGCAGGCAGACACACAGACAGAATATCGTATACATAATAAATAAATAAATAAATATTTAAAAAATAAAATAAATTAAAATAAAATTCTGATAAACTATTAATCTCGCTTGGCAGAGTCCTAACCACTGGACTATGCTATCATAGCCACAAGCTCAGGATGTTGAGTTCCCTTTGGTTGTTTCCTAACTATACACTTAAAAGGTCCTTTTCATTGTGCTAAAAACATCTGTCTCAGTTTTCTGGATAGAAGAAAGAGCATTAATGCTTTCAACCGGCATCACTTCTGGTGAGTGTACTGCTGTTTCTACGATTTAAATTCCAATACAGATTATATGCATTAGAAATTCTGATGTGTCTAAAACTTATATCTTTTTGCAAACTCAAAGAATTCTTGCAAGTTCCAGGAAGATGACTTGGATTCACCTCACACAGGTTGGATACCAGATAAGTACTGCTAATCGACAGCCTGTGCCTCCCCAGCTGTCCCTGGTCTTGACACTCCCCTCTCTCAATGATCAGAATCCAAGAAAAAACAATTCCCTAAACTTAACCTAGTCCTCTGCCCTGCCAGCATGTTGCCAGGTCCCAGAGGTGCAGACAGTTCCATAGATCCTGGACAGCAGTGGAACCACCAGCTACCCCCAGGACGTGCCCAGCATTCCCGCTTTCCCAGGTTCCCCACATATGGTTGACACCCCGCAAACCAGCAAGAAGCAGTCTCGAGAATTCATGCCCTCATTTCCCTAACCTGTCACACCTAACTCCTCAACCTTTTAATAAATAAAAGGGAAGAACTTTAGCATCCAGGCACATGTGGTCCCTGCACCCTGGATACCCGACAGAGTGTGTCATCCTGGCAGTACCCTGTTCCTTTAAAAGGCAGAACTCTGCCTACTTCTACCTTTCCTTCCTCTTCATCTTTCTCTCTGCATCCCTCTGTACTGCTCTCTCTTTCTCTCTCTCTCTCTCTCTCTCTCTCTCTCTCTCTCTCTCCCACACACACACAAAGTAACTCTGTGCTTCCTTCCTCTCTTCTCTCTCTCCCTTCCCTTCCTTCAATAAAACTCCCCACGTAAGCCCTGTCTGAATGGTGTGTCTGTCTCTCACCTGCCATGTCGCCCCTTGGCCTGAAAAGGTCCAATCTCCCACCATTTCTTAACACCTCCCTATATTAAATGCAGAGCACACTCACTAACACACGTGTACACCCCACAGAACTGAGTTGGCATTACAAGATGACATCTCAGCAGCCATGACAGTGACTGGGTTAGGTACTGTTGTCGTGAGTTCCCATCTGACAGGTGGGAAACATGGACAATGAGGCTCCTCAGTCCAGTCATCCAGCACATGGGGTCTCTGTTCTGCTCCCTACCCTGTGCCACAGCAGGGGTGCACATGAGAACACTGGGACACAGAGAGGTAGGTAACCCACCCCACTCAGGGCTGCAGCCGGGCTCCTGAGGGTCCACTCCCTCCCACCCGGGTCAGCTCAATTGGAGTGGGGCTCACCTTCACCACCTTGGAGACCCTCACAGGGTGGTCGGCACCTTGGAAGCATTTCTCCTTCAGGAAAGCACATATGGTGTTGATGGCTGCACTGACCTCAGTTCGGAAGGTGGTGTTAGGAAGGAGGTGGTCCTCTATGAACTTGTCCAGCTCCCTGGCAGGGGTGCTGCTGAGTTTCTGGGTCATCCTTGGGTCAGCTGTGTTTACTGACTGTGGCACTGCCGCTGGAGCCAGCTGCACCGTATATCCACTGCTAGTTTCTGTTTCCCAGAAGGGGCGGGGCTATGCGCTCACACCTCTGCCTCTGGGGTCTATGGCTTCTGGATTCCCTGACACTCTGGTGCTTCAGCGAGGCCTTACGTTTGGGTTCTCAAACCCTCATCCTGCAGGAAGCATTTTAACATATTGTTTTGTTTTTTCCTTCTTGGTCTTCTACTGTTACTGCAGAAAATGCTTTAATAGTCTACTAGACGTTCAAAGTAATACACACACTCTCTAAAATGTGAAGAGCAAGTGAGAAACATCCAGAAGATGCTGGCATCCACTTTCACCACTGCTGTGGTCGGTGTGTGGCAGGTGACTGGTCCATACCAGGACAATATGATGAGCTGTCTGCCCAGGCCATGGCGAGCTGGTTCAGCCTTCAGGTCTCACAGTTCCCTGGGTTCTCAGGTGCACGCCCATGTGACCATCATCCAAGACACGATCCACAACGGTTTCACTGCCCTCCCACCCCATCTGTCCATCATACAGGCTGAAGGGTTCATATTTCTTTAATGTGTGACCTCACTATGCTGCCCAGGATAGACGTGAACTTGGGTATCTGCAACATTGGCCTCCCAAGTTCTGAGGTTACAGTGGTCTGCCATTCTGTCCAGCTGCCATTATCAGTCAATTGCAACTCCTAACTTCAATAATGTAAAGTGCTGACTTACACCCAGGACAGATCATCATGAGGAACTAGCCTGCCTCCATCCCTAACCCTCCCTGCCCAGCAGGAGTGGATGTTCATCATGGCAGGGAGGCAGCTGGTCCTTACTTGTGATCCCAAGTCCTGGGAGGCTGACACAGAAGATGAAGAGTTTGAGGCCAGCCTGGGCTACATGATGAGACCCTGTCCCAGAAAACAATTATGCATTCACACGCACACACACACACACACACCCTGAGTCTGAGTCACTATTGGAATCTCTGCAGAGAGCAAGGGATGGAAGACAGAGGAAATTACTGGAACATTGGGTCTGTCCACAGTCAAGGCCACAAGCCCTCAACGACTTTAAGGAATTTTATTTTTGGAGAAGCAGGAAGCTGTGGATGCATCATTCATGTCAGAAGCCTGCCCTTAGCAAAATGTACAGTCTTCATGGCTTGGTTAATAATGGAGGCCCCTTGGATTACCCTGACTCTGGTAGTTTGAATGTATTGTCCCCATGACTTTACAGGAAGTGGCACTATTAAGAGGTACACATTGTTGGAGGAAGGGTGTCACTGCGGAGGTGGGCTTTGAGGTCTCACGTGCTCATCATACAATGCGGAGTTACAGTCCACTTCCTATAGCCTTCTGAAGAAGATGGAGCCAGCACCTTGTCGGCCTACAGGCCACCATGCTCCCCACAATAATGGATTAACCTTATGAAATGCAAGTAAGTCACCCCAATTCAATATTTTCCTTAATAGGAGTTGCTGTGGTCATGGTGTCTCTTCACAGCAATAGAAACCCTAACAATGACACTGACCATGCCTGAGGGAACTGCGATGCTGAAGACCCTTCACGTAAGTGCTAGGACGGGACGGCGAGAGCCCAGCTGAGGGTCCTGAGCAGATCTGGGTGAGGAACAAGAAAATTATATTTTAAAATATCCTATTACCTTTATTTCATGTGTGTGAACATGTGGGGGCAGAGGACAACCTACAGAAGTCGGTTCTCTCTCTCTCTCTCTCTCTCTCTCTC
Organism: Myodes glareolus; assembly: GCF_982192425.1. NCBI lineage: Eukaryota > Metazoa > Chordata > Mammalia > Rodentia > Cricetidae > Myodes > Myodes glareolus. The sequence goes on from NC_142027.1 coordinate 133,701,149, forward strand.
TCTCTCTCTCTCTCTCTCTCTCTCTCTCCTGCCACTGTGTAGGTCCCAGGATCAAACTCAGGCCATCAGACTTGGCAACAAACACCTACATCCTCTGAACCATCTCAGTGACCCTTTTAGTTGTTGAATGGGGTCTCACAGTCAAATAGGTCAGGCTTTCCTTCAACTCACAGCAATCCTCCTGCCTCAGTCCCCTGATTGCTGGAAATAAAGTGTGCTACTATGCCCAGTTTATCTATACCACTTCCATGCCCTCCTGTGTGTGTCAAAGAGATACGACATGTCACTCAGCCCAATGAGGCCAACGCCCCTGGCAAGCCTGACTGAGTCAGGGAGTGCACAGGTCACAAGGTTTAACCCTCTTGGCCACATATGCAGCCGCTGCTGGGCACACACTGCTATTCCTCACGAGCCCCTTGGAAGGAACCGACCAGCTCTGCAGGAGGTGACTGGTGCCTCTTGGATGGTGAAACACAAAACAGTGGAATTAATAATCTTCCTGTACATTTTGAAAAATATGTGTGAACTTTTCATAATATACAGCGATGCATTTTTATCAAATTCACCCTCTCCTTACCCCTTCACAGCTCATGGTCCCCCCAACTCCTCTCACAACTTCATGTCACTTTAGTGAATAAACCAATGAACCCCGTTAGTGCTTCTCATATACACGTGGGTGTGAGTACATGCACTGGAATGTGGGCAACTTGCCAGCGACCACACCCCTAAGGAAAATTAACTCTGTCTTGGTTGGGTTAATGCCAAGTTGACACAAGCTAGAGTCATCTGAGAGGCGGGAACTTCAATTGAAGAAATGCCTCCATCATAGTGGACTGCAGGCGGGAAGCAGCACCCTCCATGGCCTCTGCATCAGCTCCTGCCTCCAGGCTGCTGCCCTGTGGGAGTTCCTGCTCTGACTGCCTTTGATGATGAACTGTGACAGGAAGCTGTGAGTGAAATGAACCCTTTCCTCCCCACAGTGCTCTTGGTCACTGAGTTTCATCCCAGCGATAGGATCCCCACGACACTCTCTGTGCACTAATGGCCACAACTGCCAATGCCTCCTCACCAAGGGAGAGGGTGTGTGAGTGCCCTTCCCATCCAGGCTAGAACGTTGACCCTCTTGACCTTGTGCAGGGGACCACAGCTGTGTGACTTCACAGTGGCAGGTGTCCTGCTGTGTCCAAGAGACTCTGATTCGCCTTGATCTTCTCCCACCTTCCGATCCTTCCATCCCCTCTTCCTCTATGTACCCTGGGCCTAGGGAGGAGGGGGTGCGATACAGACGCCCCGCTTGTGGCTGAGCACTCCACAGATCCTGTTCCTTGCTTCAGTTGTAACTCTGTATAACCACCATCCACCGCACAGAGAGACCTCTCTGCTGACGTCAGAAAGCTGCACCAGTCCACAGGAGCAGAGATGCAGAGGGCAGCCTGACACTGTGTCCATTGTCAAGACAGCTCCAGTAGGTTCATCCCTGGGGCCTTGGAGCTCCAGCCATGGGTTCTCGACCAGATGTGCAGGACCAGGTTGGAGTTTCCTCTCGTGGAGTGGCCCTCAAATCCAGTCAGAGTGTGCCCAGTGACCCCCATAACATCCATGCTACTGTTGCACCCATGGGTGTATCTTGCCAGGCCAGTCCTTATTGGTGGGGTTCACAGATGGGTAAGACCGTTGATGACTTTAAGGACAGAAAGATGGAACAGTGTTGTTCACCTGGAATGTTGTGGCTGGAAGATGATGATGTGACTTTGTGACGACACACAGGTAACTAGAGTAGATTCCTTTCTAGTCGGGGCAGAGATGGACTCATTGACCTGGAAGTACCTGCTCCGTGGTTCATAACTGAGGCCTGGTTTTGCCAGAAGAAGGCATTTCTCCCGCACGATTCCCTCTCATTGCTGTCTGGTTGGCATGATTGTGGGCGTCGCTTCTGCTCATTTATGGGTCAACGTTAGCTGGAAATGAAGACATTTCTCTACAGCCTCTGCGGTTTCTTGAGTTCAGCTTTGAAAGTGACTCCGCTTAGTGTAAACACAGTGACACACTTACCTTTTTCTACACAAGATTGCAACAGTCAAGGTGACAAGGGCTTTTACAGCAGGAAGTGAAACTGTCCCACAGAAGCCATCATCCTGTGCCTCTTCTCTTTCCTTGGCCTTCCGAGGAGTGGATGAAGAGAGAGGCTTTTTTGTTTTGATTTGTTTTGGAGCAGTTAAATTCTTGGGCAGGGCCAGGCATGGTGGTGCACACCTTTAATCCCAGCACTCAGGAGGCAGAAGCAGGCCAAGCTCTGTGAGTTCTAGGCCAGCCTGGTCTACAGAGTGAGTTCCAGGGCAGCCAGGGCCACACAGAGAAACTGTATCTTGACAAAAAAAAAAATAGTGATTTTTATTTTAACCTCAATCTGTGGATCTTAAATTATTCTTGATGCTCATCCGTGGTGAGCCTGCCTTAGTGTCAGGGACTGAAGGACTTGCACTGCCTTTTGTAGTAACGTGTTTATGTGTGTATGGAACATGCACAGTTTTGCGGGTTAAACAGCATGAGGGATGAGCCCAGATGTCCCATCTGTGAGACCTCCTTCACTGTCACTTGGCCACCTTAATGTCTTGGAGAATCTGCATGGAATTGAAATAGTTGTTTTCTGACTGAGAACTGGCCAGGCTGAAGGCTCGAGTCCTGGAGGAACCTCTTCGTGTTGGAGGCAGGAAGAACTGGCTATAGGCATTTATTTCCTGTTTTCTAATAAGACCATTAAATAATAATAATAATAATAATAGGAGCAGCAGCCAGGTGTCCCAGTACATATTTGTAATTTCAGAATTTGGGAGGCCAAGGTCCAAGTATTAAAAGTTCAAGGTCAGCCTGGACTGTATACATATAAATACTGTCTCAAAAGGAAGAGGGAGGATAGCCTACTCAGCTGACTTTCTTTAAGAATCTCAGTGTGAGTCTGATAGCTAGAAGATTCCAGAACACAGGGGAAGCAAGAGGCGGTCTTCTGGTGTGTTAAACATCAGGCTGGGAGGGTGGTTGTCCAAGCCCTTCCTGTCAGCACATTTGCAAGTCATGGTTTCCTCATCTGTTTGATAAATGAGTGGACTGTACAAAACATGCACCCGGTTCTAGAATCTTGTGTGCATGCACACGCATGTCTGTGTGTGTGTGTGTGTGTGTGTGTGTGTGTGTGTGTGTGTGCATGCATGTGTAATGTGAGCTTATATGGAGCCCAGAGTTTGACACTGTTAAGCCCTGGCAAGCACTCTGCCAACCGAGCCCCATGCCCACCCTGGCACTGCTCAGATGGTGGTGCACAGCCTTAATCCCAGCACTGAGGAGGCAGAGGCAGGAGGATCTCTGTGAGTTCGAAGCCAACCACAACCCCAGAAAAAGTCACTGCTCTACCTGCCCTTTGCTCGGCTCCATTTGTGACATCACACCAAGCACCAGGCTTGCTGGTGACGTTAAAGGGTGACATCCATTCTCTCCCTGCCGGCACCTCTCAGGTCTTTTCTCATATTAATTTCCAGCATTTGTTCTGTTGCTATGGAGATTCATATACCTTCTTTGAGACCATGCTCCCTCATAGCCTAAAGTCCTCCCATGAGGCCCTCTTCCCAGTGCCCCTCCCCCCCCCGCCTAAATAGCACTAACCAACCAGGGACCAGGGACTCCACATTTGAGATATAGGGGGTTCCAGAGGGCACTGTGGGTGTGAACAGGAGGGGATCACAACAGGACAGTTCACAGGCAGAGTCCCCAGGGCCAGGGTTCACTCCCACCTCCTGTCTGCTGAGGAAACAGAACCCAGACCTGTGAATGTTCAAGCACCTGGGGAGAGAGTGCTGGTCCTGCTGAAAAATCAGACATAGAGGACAGGAAGCCTTGGCAGGAAGTTACCAGATGAGCCCCACCTGCTGACACACCCCAGCTCAAAAAGAATGTCCTGCTGCTGACTTTGACCCCTAGGGTGAAACGTCCCAGTTGGCTAGTGTTCATATAAACCCTGGCACATAAGTGTGTGCTCACAGCCCCCTCTCTGCATTGTGGTATCATGCCACCCTGGCACATACGTGTGTGTACACAGCCCCCTCTCTGCACAGTGGTATCATGCCACCCTGGCACATACGTGTGTGCACACAGCCCCCACTCTGCACAGTGGTATCAGGCCTAAGCCTCCCTGCCGGTGGGTCAGAGCCCAACAGGCCTGGATCCAGGGTCTCAACCCTGTTAGAGGCCATGACCTTAAATCAGACCCTTTACATCCTCCCGGCAGGGAAGCAGCATGTGCTCCATCAAACAGGGATATGGCTGCAGCTCCCTGGCTCTGGCAAGGATTTTTGTTATTGTTTTAGAGACAGTCTCTACAGTAGCCCAGACTATCCTAGAGCCCTCTATGTAACCAGGCTGGCATCAGGTCACCAGAGATCCTCCTGCCTCTGCCTTCTGAGTGCTGAGATTAAAACACATGTACCACTGTCAGACACATTCCAAGGGTTTGGCATGATGTTTCCAATGATGTAAACCAGACACGGGGGTGGCCAACGACTGACTTCAACAACTGACTGAAGAAAGCTCACGATAATTCAGCTCTGGATCTGCAACTTCCCAACTCTCCTTTCCAAAGTGCTACTTAGTTATTCAGCCTTGCAGAGTCTTAACCCCCATGCCTCCCATGCCCATGGCTTTCCTTCTCTTTCTTTCTCCCCTTCCTCAGGACAAGATCCTGCAGGAGGGAGAAGCAGGGTAACTTACTCTGCCTGCTCCTGAGTTGATACCCCAGGAAAGGATGTCTAAGCCAAAAACAAAAGCGCACGGAACCTCCAGCCAAATGCAGAGGTGGAACAGCATGCAAGGTCCTGGGAGCAGCCTCTGCAGTGACCCAGAGGTGGATTAAAAACCAGAAGAAGCATAGCAAAGGAGTCAGGGGAGGTACAGAGATCCAGGGAGATGGCAAGGGGGCTGGTCCATTCCCTAGGGCTGCAGGGACAAAGTGTGCAAATACGCCTGCGGCAGAGTGACAGTGGGGATTAAGGACCAGAGTGGCTCTGGGTTAGAGACCCAAGGTCAGGACATGAGCGGACTGGTCCCTTCCTGTGTCCCAAGGGAGACTGCTCTGGCTTCTATCTGCTGGCTCCTGCCGTCTACTCCCTGCTTCCTCCCTCACCCACAGCACCCTGTGTACACGGCTCTGTTCAGTGTCTCCATCACATGAGGAATCCGTGGCCTCAGGCCAGGACCCTTCCTCACGACTGTCATTTAGCACAGCCCCGTCTGCTAATAAGATTTCATCCTGAGGTCCTGAGAGTTAGACCTAGGTCTCTGTTCTTGGAGAAAAGCTGGGGACGTCGCAGCCCCTTGGTCCCTCTCTGGACCTGTGTAGGCCCTGGACCCGACTGGTCCTATAGGAATTACGGGTGCTAGAGGAGGTAACCTGAGCTAGCAGCTCTAAAACAGGGAGCAGAACCCTGGGTCCCAGGCCCAGGAGGTGCCCACAGCATTTGTTTCCCCCACATCATTCACCCCCTAACCGTTGTGCACACTCTGAACCCCCTTAGCTCCTCCCTAGCTAAAGTGGCCTCAGCAGACCAAGGGAGTCTGGTTTTTATCTGTCCCCGAGGCCACAGCCTCTTGAGAGAATGGAATCAGGGACAGATATCAACACTTGACATCAAACTATCTCCTAAAACCATGTGCTCTCCTGGAGTGTCCAAATTGTGCCCCCCAAAACTGCATGCAGGTCTAGGGGTGCCCATATTAGCTTGGTGAGACCCAGATTGGTTTAAAGTAAGCCCTGTCTCTCTCTCTCTCTCTCTCTCTCTCTCTCTCTCTCTCTCTCTCTCTCTCTCTGTCTGCCTGCCATCTATGATCACCTTTTGCCAACATCAGGTTTCCAGCATAGACAGGAGCCCAATATCAGACCTGTCTGCTCCATGCTTGTACAGCCTTGGCACGTGTGTGTGCACACACACACACAGCAGAACCATGGCTGCCTTGCCTTAGGCCTGCACTCAGTCCTTACTTAACCTTGATTCTATCTTCAGCCTCACAGTGGCTCCCACAACATGGTGCCAACCACAGCAGCTCCCACTTCTTACCTAGACCTGTGTGTGTCCCAGGCTCACACTCCTCAACCCGTCACCTCCTCGTGGAGCGACCTTGTGCCTCAGCAGAACAGGGAGCACAAAGTCAAAATGGAAGTCCTGGGTTTAAATCCTAACTCTGAGGGTCATGCTGTGTGGTGCTGAGTAACTTATTCAACCTCTCTGTCCCTCAACCACCCTGTCTCTACTATAGATGTCAGTGAGGTCACCTTGTGAGACTTTGCAGAGGACTGGGTGAGTTGATATTTATAGTTAGACCATCACCAAGCGTTTAATGGTTGTTTACAAATATAACCCCATCTTACAGATGGAAAAACTGAGGCCTGGAGAGTCTATCTCATAACCACAGGGCCTCACAGCAAAACAGAATAGATGAGAACTGGGGTATGGGTT